>NC_042984.1:18622450-19822450 GCF_901001165.1 Salmo trutta | reverse complement strand
ACAATGTGCCACCAGACTCCCGGCGTCTGTGGGCTCTGAAATACAATTTACACCATCACCCAAATCTAAGATTGCAAATATTACATAAAAACACATTAATATCTATCATAATATTTGCAAACACATTAATATCTATCATAAAAATATATTTTTGTAACTTCCAATCCTGTCAATAGGGGACAAGAAACATGTTGAGACAAGTTCAAAATTAGGCTAAGGGTCAAACAATCATATGGTCTTTTTCCCTTGGGATTACCCATTATTAAGAAGTTCATAAGTACAGTTTCATAAATCTAATTGTATACATTAACACCGCTTCAGAGTATGTTTTTCCATCAGCTCAAACAAAGAAAAAGGGGCCCAAGGGAGACAACCAACATTTTTGAATGGCCATTGTTTCACAAATCTTACATGATCCTTCTACTTGTGAATAAAATGTTTGAATAGAATCCTGTTCTGATATTCGGAATAAGTAAACAGAACATCATATAATCTAGTAAAACTGCATTTAGACATGCAGTCCAATAATTTTTTTAGACTAATTGGTCTTTCGACCAATCACAACAGGTATTTTCACAACTTTTTCAGAGATGATCTGATTGGTGAAAAGACCAATTAGTGACAAAATGACCAGAATTGGGCTGCCTGTCTAAAACGTAGCCTATGACATCAAAAACCCAAACCTGTTGTTAACCCAATATGGGGGAGGAGTTCTGTGACTGGTCACCCCTCCCCCTACCTTACAGCCACAACAAATAAAGCACTTCTTACATGGTGCCATGGATATGTCTCAGATGCATCAAGAGGTCAAATTGGTGTTTGGTCATCAATAGAAAATAACACACTTACTAATAATGGTGATATGAAAAAGTTAAAGTCCTACTGTCTGGGATTTGTTTTGTTTACTACAATTGATTTCACAAGTACTGAGGTATGTTATCTGAGAAGGCCTCCTTCATTTCCTGTTACTAGAAAATAATGATAAAGACATTTGAGGAAGCTTAGTACTCAAATGTTGGGACACATTCTCAAATTGTAAAGTCCCTAATCTCAACATACAGACGTCACAGGAGTTAAGGCTAAATTACTTAAATGGAAGGCCTGATTGCACCCATCCACTTAAGCCCAAATATGGGAGCAACCCATTCAAGTTAGGTAACAAATTAATGTTGTCATTGTCAAACACCACAAAATATGGGCCATTTCGCACACACATAGGTCCTTGGTGACAAGCTAGGAAAATCCCAAGGAGTTTGTGATTTTTAGCAGCTTAACTAGTTAGCTAACTTACTTGATAAGATGTATATCTAACGTTATTAGACTATATAGACTTACATCATATTAGATAGTTGGTACTTGGACAGCAACTCTTCCGGACACGTTCAGCGTGGTCAAAGACGAAATAATGGATTCAGATGTCACCAATAATGGGCCGTTTAGGTGTCTTGAAAGCTCACGGGGTCTATTGTTCAGCACTGGGTCACGATTAGGGTGGCTGAAGCGAATGGTCGTTATGGCCTCCACTTTTCAGCCCACCCCAGGCAGCACCTCCGGTCTCGGATATCACTGCAAATTGGCGTGGAAGTTTAACTTGACATATTGGTTACTTCTGTTTTGGACGTGTCCCAAGCCAGATGTGAATTGCTTAATTTTATATCAAAAGATTCCGGACAATCCCGTAGACACTTCCTTCTCCTGAGACTATCCTCCTTACTTTGTTGTTGTTTAGCTAGCTGTCGCTGGTTAGCTAGCGAACGTTAGCTAACAAGCTAGGTCCAGTTAGCTCACGTAAAGTTGGCCGTTTTCAGCCTCGCTTCCCCCATAGACCCACTTCTATTGATGTAGAAGGGTAAAGATTATCCACTTCAAAGACTCGTTTGCTTGTACAACGAGTGACTGTGAGAATTACGTCCCCATCAAATCAATTTGTGACCAACTTCGCTATCCCCCGTTCATCCTGTCCGTGTTAGACGCCATCTTAGTTTCATCATTGCCTAAGCACAACCTTAAATCTCTCAACTACTGACTACGACAGATTAGTTATTTGAGCGGAAGAGAGGGTAGGAATTAATCCCTCCACATTCGCTCGTTTATAGAAAGTAGTTCATAGACGCATTTTCTCTTATCTTGACCTATTTCACGAATTATGATGCCCATTCACTGAATTGTATCACCAGTATACGCATGGCTACATACAATTAATATATAGTTTAAAACGTGTGCCAATATTCAATGAATAAGAATGGCAGCAGACGGTACTGCACATTAATTCAGATGTGGAGGATGGCAGAGTTGCATGATGCAGGTACGTGACACGGAGTAATATACCTACTGGCACCTCTTGCTATTTTTTTTAACCAGGTAGGCCAGTTAAGAACAAGTTCTCATTTGCAACTGCGACCTGGCCAAGATAAAGCATAGCAATTCGACACATACAACAACACAGAGGTACACATGGAATAAACAAAACATACAGTCAATAATACAGTAGAACAAAAAAAAAAGTCTATATACAGTGAGTGCAAATGAGGTAAGTTAAGGCAATAAATAGGCCATGGTGGCGAAGTAATTACAATATAGCAATTAAACACTGGAATGGTAGATGTGCAGAAGATGAATGTGCACGTAGAGAGGAGCAAGCAAAGGAGCAAGATAAATAAATAAATACAGTATGGGGATGAGGTAGGTAGATAGATGGGCTATGTACAGGTGCGGTGATCTGTGAGCTGCTCTGACAGCTGGTGCTTAAAGCTAATGAGGGAGATATGAGTCTCCAGGTTCAGTGATTTTTGCAGTTCGTTCCAGTCATTGGCAGCAGAGAACTGTAAGGAAAGGCGACCAAAGGAGGAATTGAGTAGAGTGTTGGAGGCTATTTTATGATGACATCACTGAAGTCGAGGATTGGTAGGATGGTCAGTTTTACGAGGGTATGTTTGCCAGCATGAGTGAAGGATGCTTTGTTGCGATATAGGAAGCCGATTCTAAATTTAATTTTGGATTGGTATTTGGACAGGTATTTGTAGTTGTCCACGTATTCTAAGTCAGAGCCGTCCAGAGTAGTGATGCTGGATGGGCGAGCAGGTGCGGGCAGTGATCGATTGAATAGCATGCATTTAGTTTTACTTGCGTTAAAGAGCAGTTGGAGGCCACGGAAGGAGAGTTGTATGGCACTGAAGCTTGTCTGGAGGTTAGTTAACACAGTGTCCAAAGAGGGGCCAGATGTATACAGAATGGTGTCGTCTGCGTAGAGGTGGATCAGAGAATCACCAGCAGCAAGAGCAACATCATTGATATATACAGAGAAGAGAGTCGGCCCGAGAATTGAACCCTGTGGCACACCCATAGAGACTGCCAGAGGTTCCGGACAACAGGCCCTCCGATTTGACACACTGAACTCTATCAGAGAAGTAGTTGGTAAACCAGGCGAGGCAATCATTTGAGAAACCAAGGCTGTCGAGTCTGCCAATAAGAATGTGGTGATTGACAGAGTTGAAAGCCTTGGCCAGGTCGATGAATACGGCTACACAGTAATGTCTCTTATCGATGGCGGTTATGATGTCGTTTAGGACCTTGAGCGTGGCTGAGGTGCACCCATGACCAGATCTGAAACCAGATTGCATAGCGGAGAAGGTACGGTGGGATTCGAAATGGTCGGTAATCTGTTTGTTAACTTGGCTTTCGAAGACCTTAGAAAGATATAGGTCTGTAGCAGTTTGGGTCTAGAGTGTCACCCCCTTTGAAGAGGGGGATGACCGCGGCAGCTTTCCAATCTTTGGGAATCTCAGATGATACGAAAGAGGTTGAACAGGCTAGTAATAGGGGTTGCAACAATTTCGGCAGATCATTTTAGAAAGAGAGGGTCCAGATTGTCTAGCCCGCCTGATTTGTATGGGTCCAGATTTTGCAGCTCTTTCAGAACATCAGCTATCTGAATTTGGGTGAAGGAGAAATGGTGGGGGCATTGGCGGGTTGCTGTGGATGGTGCTGGGCAGTTGACCGGGGTAGGGGTAGCCAGGTGGAAAGCATGGCCAGCCGTAGAGAAATGCTTATTGAAATTAGGTCTGGAGTGAACCAAGGACTATATCTACAGTGAGGGGGGAAAGTATTTGATCCCCTGCTAATTTTGTACGTTTGCCCACTGACAAAGAAATGATCAGTCTATAATTTTAATGGTAGGTTTATTTGAACAGTGAGAGACAGAATAACAACAAAAAAATTCAGAAAAACGCATGTCAAAAATGTTATAAATTGATTTGCATTTTAAGTCCAAAACATGGACTTTGTACTTGGTGGCAAAACCCTTGTTGGCAATCACAGAGGTCAGACGTTTCTTGTAGTTGACCACCAGGTTTGCACACATCCCAGGAAGGATTTTGTCCCACTCCTCTTTGCAGATCTTCTCCAAGTCATTAAGGTTTCGAGGCTGACGTTTGGCAACTCAAACCTTCAGCTCCCTCCACAGATTTGCTATGGGATTAAGGTCTGGAGACTGGCTAGGCCACTCCAGGACCTTAATGTGCATCTTCTTGAGCCACTCCTTTGTTGCCTTGGCCGTGTGTTTTGGGTCATTGCCATGCTCGAATACCCATCCACGACCCATTTTCAATGCCCTGGCTGAGGGAAGGAGGTTCTCACCCAAGATTTGATGGTACATGGCCCTGTCCATCGTGCCTTTGATGCGGTGAAGTTGTCCTGTCCCCTTAGCATAAAAACACATCCTTAGCATAATGTTTCCACCTCCATGTTTGACGGTGTGGATGGTGTTCTTGGGCTCCTCCAAACACAGCAAGTTGAGGTGATGCCAAAGAGCTCCATTTTGGTCTCATCTGACCACAACACTTTCACCCAGTTGTCCTCTGAATCATTCAGATGTTCATTGGCAAACTTCAGACGGCATGTACATTTAACATTTACATTTAAGTCATTTAGCAGACGCTCTTATCCAGAGCGACTTACAAATTATATATGTGCTTTCTTGAGCAGGGGGACCTTGCGGGCGCTGCAGGATTTCAGTCCTTCACGGCGTAGTGTGTTACCAATTGTTTTCTTGGTGACTATGGTCCCAGCTGCCTTGAGATCATTGACAAGATCCTCCCGTGTAGTTCTGGGCTGATTCCTCACCGTTCTCATGATCATTGCAACTCCACGAGGTGAGGTCTTGCATGGCGCCCCAGGCTGAGGGAGATTGACAGTTCTTTTGTGTTTCTTCCATTTGCGAATAATCGCACCAACTGTTGTCACCTTCTCACCAAGCTGCTTGGCGATGGTCTTGTAGCCCATTCCAGCCTTGTGTAGGTCTACAATCTTGTCCCTGACGTCCTTGGAGAGCTCTTTGGTCTTGGCCATGGTGGAGAGTTTGGAATCTGATTGATTGATTGCTTCTGTGGACAGGTGTCTTTTATACAGGTAACAAGCTGAGATTAGGATCACTCCATTTAAGAGTGTGCTCCTAATCTCAGCTCATTACCTGTATAAAAGACACCTGGTAGCCAGAAATCTTTCTGATTGAGAGGGGGTCAAATACTTATTTCCCTCATTAAAATGCAAATCAATTTATAACATTTTTGACATGTGTTTTTCTGGAGTTTTTTGTTGTTGTTATTCTGTCTCTCACTGTTCAAATAAACCTACCGTTAAAATTATAGACTGATCATTTCTTTGTCAGTGGGTAAACGTACAAAATCAGCAGGGGATCAAATACTTTTTTCCCTCACTGTATTCATAGTTCTACATTTTTTGAGTGGGGCATGCTTATTTAAGCAGGTGAGGAAGGCACTTTTAAAGAATAGCCAGGCATCATATACTGACGGGATGAGGTCAATGTCATTCCAGGATACCCCGGCCAGGTCGATTAGAAAGGCCTGCTCGCAGAAGTGTTTTAGGGAGCGTTTGACAGTGATGAGGTTTGGTCGCAGACCCATTACTGATGCAGGCAATGAGTCAGTGATCGCTGAGATCTTGATTGAACCTTTCGGTTACTGGCCCAACGCTCTAACCACTAGACTACCTGCCTCCACATAATAGGATTTAGGCTGGTGTTGGAGACTTTTTTTAAATGAAGTACAAAGAAAAAGCTATGTTGTCCAGTCCTAGGGACCTCATTCAGTATCACACCTACAATCAGTCTCAGGAATAATACCTGTTCCAAGAGCATCACGTCCCAGGGACATCATGATCATGGGTGGCAGAAATTGCGTTTAGCCACTAGTTGGTGCTGTTGATTACATTGTAAAACAGGGTTTAGAAAGCCCAATGATGGAGCTGTGTTCATCATCCATCACATTTGCAGTCAAGAAGACGTCAATAAAAGACAGAAGATCGCGTCACTGCAAGGACACTTTTTAATATGTCAGAAGCAATAAATATTCACATCTCAATTCTCTATTCTTTCAGTTTACACTTACTACATACACAAATTAAATTCTTAGGATCATACTTGTTGTATGTTTAAAATAATATCAATTAGTGCTCTGACATACAAACATTTCAGTACTTCAATTTATTATCTAACCTTCAGTCTAAAATAAAAATAATTCAATCGGACCAAAGTCCCCCTGCTCCTCTTTCTTTCTCACACACGCAGGCATGCACGCTCACACGCGCACACGCACACACCTTAATAACAAAATGGAAATATTTATTTCCAAAGTCATTAAGTATTTGTAATATAATATGTACATTCATGTTTATACAGTACAATCCATTCAATAAGTGCAGATATATTCATGCAAGAGGGGTCACAAAGGTACAATACAGAGGAAATTAGACAGGAAGTAGCCAACACAAAGCTTCAACATTAACCACCCCTAAAACCTCTTATTTTTCCCTGACTACACATACTCTTATTCTGGATTTTAAAGTTAATCTGTCTCTTAGTTTTAACAAGTATTGTCTAACATTTCTAACTACATCTTACATCCTAAAATTGAATTATTTCCTTTTGTCCCTTCCTTTGTCCCTTCTTCAACCTAGCATTGTTCTAACACAGTGCAATAGAAGGACAGAGAGAGGAGGTTAAAAAGTGGGTCGACAGAGATGAAAGAGGAGAAAATGAGCAAACTTGTTTGATCTAATGACAAGCACATTCAGTAAGGTTGCTGGGGTGAAGGGTATTTGGGTGGTGGTGAGTTCTCTGAGGACTGGCAAGGGGGTATGGGAGGAGCGTTTTTAAAAGAAGGCAATTTCTGACTTTAAGACACCACGTGTGCAAAATCACAAAACTGCATTACAAAGCGTGCTTGTTCAAAGACATAAACTGTCCAAACACACGCCGTGTGAGAAACTCAACAAGACCTGATGCTTGTAAGCGAGTCTCCTGATAATAGAGAGAACATAAACAGCAGGGTCACCAATTAAATGAGGGTCATTGTATATGACCAGGTCAAAGGTCAAAGCCCTTAAGAGGATATTTCGAAGGGGTCTGGAAAGAGTTGATTCAAAACACATAAGACTACATAAACATAATTTAAAATGATCCCCTATCTGTTAAGGTGAATTTAGACTCCAATGACCCCATTTTTAGACACTGCGCCACTGCAAGTTCAGAAAAAAGGGAGGGAGATAGAGAGGGTACACAACTATATTATAACAAAAAGTAATAAATATGAACTAATATTTTCAACAATCAATAATAATAACTGATAATAGAAGTTATCGATGGCAATCATCATAGAGAACAAAAAGAAATCACACTTTATAACACCCTCGTTACATATCAAAAGTATGAGGGAATTAATACATGTGTATATATCCTCTGTATAATCATTTATAATCAAACATCTAATCAATCAATCAATTATTTATATATAATTAATCACTGGATCAAAACAGTTATGTTATTAGACAATATTCATCATACTCATAGCAAGTATATATGTAACATTTATTCAACAGCAAAAAAAGCTTAAAAACATTCAAAAATATGATTTGTAGTATCATTAATCCACACACCCCATAGGGAATGCATGTAAATCTTATGAAATCAGATGACTTCTCTTAACATGTAGAAGACCATAGAGCATAAGACTGCTATTGAATCGTGCAATAGTCATACAAGTTTAAGACAAAGCAACATTTCTCTGAGGTCTACATTCAAAAAGGATACCTTTCAGTGATGAAGACCTGCCATGGAAATGAACAAAGACATTAAGCTGAATAAATTATTGCAAAGTCAAGGGACATTTTTTGCAACTATCCTCAATGGCTGTTTACAATGCACAACCCTGCTGGAATGTATTTAGTGTTGAAGACTTTTTCAGCTCCAGGTGGGTGGGGTTGGTCTTTCTATTGGTCAGCATTATCCTAATCTCGACGACAGAGAACCAAATCTTGGTTGCTTCCTTCATTACGAGAGACTAGATTTGTCCAATTAATAACGTTGCACAATTACATGTTGGTACCTGTGTTTAAAACAGTTTCAAGCTCATGTCTTGGCAGTGTCCAGAGTTTCCAATAATAGTTCAGACAGTGAAACACTGGGTTACAGGCCCTCTACTGTACATTTACTACTAGCATCCGTTCTATGGCTATAGAAATGGTTAATTGTGTGTGTGTGTGATACTTTTTCCTGCCTGCTGCCAACTTCAGAAATCTACGTCATTGCTCCTACCTGTGACTCTCCCTTATAAGTGTGTGCTGAGAGCTTATAGAATACACCTGAGAAACTGCAACGGAAACTCTATACAACTGCAGTATACACTCAATGGCCAGTTTATTAGGTACACCACCCGTTCACAAAAATTGATAGTTTCTACAGAGAGTGAGTCACGTGGCTGTGGTTTGCTCTATAAAGTAGGCAGACAGGCATCGAGGCATTTGGTTACTGTTCGACTGAACAGAATGGGCAAAACGAGTGATCTAAGTGACTTTGAGCGTGGTATGATCGGCACGTCGGACCCAGTATCTCAGAAACGGCTGCCCTCGTGGCCTTTTCATGCACTACAGTGTCTAGGGTTTACAGAGAATGGTGCGAAAACATCCAGTTAGCGGCAGTCCTCTGGGCGAAAACTAGTTGATGAGAGAGGTCGAAGGAGAATGGCAAGCTAACAGACAGACAAATAACGGCGCTGTACAACAGTGGTGTGTAGAACGGCATCTCGGAATGCACAACTCTGTCACGGATGGGCTACTGCAGCAGACAACCACACCAGGTTCCACTCCTATCAGCTAAAAACAAGAAGAAGTGGCTCCAGTGAGAACGCGATCACCAACACTGGACAATTGAGGAGTGGAAAAACATTGCCTGGTCCGATGAATCCCAATTCCTGTTGCATCATGTTGATGGCAGAGTCAGGATTTGGCATAAGCAGCATGAGCCCATGGATCCATCCTGCCTGGTGTCAACGGTACAGGCTGGTGGCGGTGGTGTACTGTTGTGGAGAATGTTTGCCTGGCACACGTTAGGTCCCTTGATACTAACTGAGCAACGACTGAACGCCACAGTATATCTGAACATTGTTGCTGACCAAACCCAATGTACCGCCGTCCAATCTGCAGCAACTACGTGTGGAACATTTCTGACACCTTGTAGAATCCATGCCCTGAAGAATTCAGGCTGTTCTGGACCCGGTACTAGATGGTCCGACCCGGTACTAGATAGGTGTACCTAATAAACTGACCACGGAGTGTATGTGTTATATGCATGATTGTGCTAGCCTTTGCCTATACTATATACAAACATATTTGTGTGCATACATATGGGCGTTTCTTGCTTTATGTGTGTTGATTCTGCCTGTGTGTGCTTGTGTGTCCTGTACTGTATGTGTGAAGGTATGTTTGTATGTTCAGGTATATGCATGCTATCCAGCTCCAACTATCTCTTCTGGTCTCTCTGTCTACATGTGTGGGAAGCGGAGATGAAAGTAGCAGAGGCGAAATAAGTTGCGTTTCTTTTTGTCACTGGCGCTGTTGTTACTGCTGCTGCTGTCCTGCTCACCTCTACTAGCCCTGGCTCTATCTCTGGCCCTAGCTCTGCCCACTTCCTCCATCGTGCCCTCTGACCTCTGCCCTCTGTGCCCCCACGTTCTGTTCCTCACACTACCGTGCTGATCCGGTTGATAGGTTTGGATTTGGAGCTGACCCCTGTGCCAGTCGCCCCAGCCCCCGTCACCTGGGGCCCCTGCTGAGGCTGCCCGGGGTGCTGGGGGGGGTGAGGGCAGAGAGGCGTAAGAGGGGTAAGGGGGATAGAAGGGGGGGGTAAAGGGGAGTGGGGGGGGGGGAGGGGGGATGGAAGAGAGAGGAGGGTACTGGGGCTGATACTGGGCGGCGGACGTAGCGTGATGGGCGTTGACGGAGGCGGGCGGCTGCTGGTGCTGATGTTGGTGGGGCAGCGTGCCAAAAATGAAGTGAGACTGATGTGGGTGGGCGGTGGGGTGTGGCGCGGCACTGAGTGGGTGCCCGGGGTGGGTGTGGGAGTGTGCGTGGGGGTGCGGGTGGGAGTGAGACAAAGTCAGAGGAGGTTTGCTTGGCACAGCGCCCCCCCTGATAGATTGTGGGGTCTGCGTGTGGTACAGGGCGAACTGGGGGTTCTGGGAATGTTGGGAGTGAGGAGAAAGGGGGGGAGGACAGCCCACCGCTATGTTGCCGTAGCGACCCTGCATGCCATGCTGGGAAAACTGGGAGAGATGGGCCAGCTGCTGGAGCTGGGCGTGAGGGGGGCCAAAAGGAGGGCGACAGGGGAGCGGCCCTCTCTGAAGGATATGAGGGGGCACGCCCCCTCCTGGCAAGGGAGGAGGGCCAGCTTGGACGTGGTAGCGATGGTGATGGTAGTAGGGGGGAGGGGGCTGCACGGTGGCCGTGTGGCAGTACTGAGCATGCAGGGCCTGGATCTTGGAAGGGCCCCCCTCTGACTGGCACAGAGATGATGGGGAGTGAGGAGGGGGCCCTCCCGTAGTGGGTGGCGGGACAGGGGCGGGGTAGGGTGGCCCCGGTGGTATAAGGGGACTTGGCGGTTTGGCGCGTTTGCTGCCGAATAGAGAGCCCAGGAAGGAGCCCGTATTGCCCCCCCCAGGGCCGCTCCCCACCACTGCTCTCTCTACACTGCTGGGAACCCCCCCAACTCCCATCCCAGCAGCGGTCTGTTGTTGCCCCGGCCCACCCCCCACCCCTGTTCCGGGGCTCAGGATGGGGCGATGCGGCCGGTAGTCTTCTGTAGGGTAGCAACCTGGGATCACGCCCGGAACCGGGTAACACTGGTGGGGCCGGGGGCTGCTAATGATGGAACCCTGAGGAAGTGGAAGGACAGTTGAGGAGGAGCTCTGCAAACATACATACAGTATGACATCATATCACAAATCACTGGAACACTGCAATGAGTATGTCAGGTTACAAACACCACAACACCTGCACATCAACAACAAACCATTGAAACAAACAAACAATGCAAGAATGGAGAAGAACAAGAGTTGAGAACAAACACATGCACAGGCAGTTGTGAAAGCCCAGAGGCATGGTTATACAAAGCACATTCCAGAACACACGCATACACACGTCAATCACACACGTCAATCACACACGTCAATCACACACGTCAGTCACACACGTCACACAGAGAACATGCTAATGATGGGTCAGGGTCAAAGACGAGGGGAATGACTTCACATTTATGGCTCTATTAAATGAATGTACTGAGATGGCTATGCTTGAGGGGCAGGTATTAAAGGGGCAGGTGCACAATTCAGTTAGTCCATTCCGACTTACTTCCATGGTACTGTCGAGGGAGCCAACACTGTTACTGCGACCACGTTTCCCTGCACCCAGCCAGGAAGAGGCAGGTTGCGGAAGAGGGGAAATACAGTAACAGAATGTTTCCGAGTGAGCTTGCAGAGATGCAGCAGATACTGTGTATTCATGTGCCAGAGGAAATAGAACACGATGCAAACAGGAGGCAAAGCAAGGAAAAATCTAAAGCAGTCCCATGGGTAGGGTACCCTCTCAGTGTCTAGACTATAGTGTCTGAAGAATTTCTGTTAATTCTTATAAAGAACCCAGTCAGTCAGTAAAAATAGCATATCTATCAACCGGCAGGATTAGTGAGAGTATTTTATTATAATAAGACACCATTTTCAAGAGAGAGTGGTTTGTGTGTGTGTGTGTGTGTGTGTGTGTGTGTGTGTGTGTGTGTGTGTGTGTGTGTGTGTGTGTGTGTGTGTGAGATTCTCACCTCCGTCTGATAGATCTCGGAGAGATGAGCTGAGCGCGGAGCGTTTCAGTCCCTCTCCCGCAGAGTAGTTGTCATCTAGACTGGGCCTTCCCAGGGTGCCGTTCACCACCTCACCCTTCACCCCCACTCCGCCGCCGACCAAGCCGGTCAGCAGGCCAGTCCGCATCACGCCTTTCTGCTTCTCCAACTCAGCTACGGATTGAAGGAGAGAGAGGGAGAGATCGAGAGACAGAGAGAGAGATTGACAATATAAGTAGTTAAAAGCAATACTCCCACATCACTGCCTGTCTTCCTGTAATTCACTTACAGGTGGATTGGGGAAGATACAGGAAAGCAATAGCCACTCTGTTACTTCATCGAGTCACACACCAATACGCCCACACACAGCCGTAGTTCCCCATAATGACCAACAGGGGGAGGTGTACTCACACTCTACTCTGTACTTCTCCATCTCCTGCACCTCAGCTATACTCTCTCTCAGGTCACTGACAAAGCGGGTGCGGTCCTGCTGACTGGGCGCCATGAACACGATAAGGACCTTACTGTCCCCACCCAACACTGCTGAGGTCAGGCGGATACCGTGGAGGTAGTCTGGGTGACAGACAGAGAGGAACATAAAAACACAACATTTATCGTATGGCTGTTAACTTTATGACCTATGGTGACAGGCATAGACATATAGATACACACACACAGAGTGAAGGGAGCGAAAGGGAATCCTAGTGTACAGAGGAGACAGTTAATGTAGTATCTAGATGGATGGTTGAGTTGTGTGAAGAATATGAGGAGCAGGCAGAGGTGGGAACAGGGTCTCACAGGAGTTCTGGAACATGTGGACTTGCATCTCCACTAGAGGGAAGGACTGTCTGAAACTGTACGTCACAGAAGTCTTCTTCTTCTGGAAAATCTTAGTCACCTGAGGAAGCAAATGGAGAAGATATGGTTGTTTAGGTAGTGGAAAAGAGGAAATCACTCTTACATATTTCTATATTGTTTAGGATAGCCTGGTGGTCTCCAACTCTACATAGCCATAGTAGGACGCTCTCATAGGAATTCCCATTGTTATGAGGACGTGTTACAGGAAGCCTTACCACCAGCAGGTCATTAAACAGGAAGACCTCCCGTTGGTGAACTCCTGTCCTCTGGGGTCGGTTGGGGTCAGGCACCTCATAGAGCTGACAGCAGCATACCAGCCTGCGGTGTGGCAGAGACATCACCTACACAAAACACAAAAAAAAACGAGTTTAGTATTAAATCTCCTTAAGGCTGAGCAGTAACACAAAGAATGTACTAGTATTACAGCTTGTCAAAGCTGTAACACATAGCAACAAGAGCCAGTACTACACAGCTCCTCGCAGACTAAACAGGGAAATGACACGGGGCTACAGTTACATTTCAAGCCCAGACAACTCACAGGCTTTTTGCCTACTATGACTCTCTCCACTGCCTGCACTTGGGACACGTGGTCATCATTGGTCCTTAGCTCCCACTTCTGGATGCGCTGGTAGATCCCAACCAATAGATCCCTGGGAATGTCCTGGCCGTTGTCCACTCCTAGAAGACATGCAGAGAAAGAGACAGGCTGTTATGTGTTCATGTATAAATGCACCTACATCAATCTATTTCCTGCTGTATTATGTTGCTCATTTGATTGAAAGGCCCAAGACTTGCATTATCTGGGAGGTATGAGAGGCACGAGTCATGACCCAGAACTCATACAAGCCAAAAGGATGAGACAAACGCAGTGGCAATAGTCATAATTTATCCCAGTACGCTGCTAATTTATAGTCTGGGTGCCTGAGAATTGTATTTCTCCCAACACCAGGGGGAGCCATATGCTAAGTTTAATGTTACATTATTATTTTGTTTGTGCGCATGTGTATGGATGTGTTTGTTCCAACCGCACCTCTGAGGTTCTTGATGAAGTCCTCTATCTTCATCTTCCTCTCTGCCTTAACGTTGGGGCTGTACATATCCGTGTTGAGGAGGATGATGGCGAAGGCCAGGATGAAGATTGTGTCTGGGTTCTGGAACTGGCGGACCAGCGTTGGGTTACACACACAGTACCGCTGACTGGGAGAAAGAAGAATATGTTGTAAAATCTTAAGAGAGATTTCCAAAAACAACACACATTCTCTATCACTCTAACAATGTAGTAGAACCATGAGTTTGGCAAAGCAGGACTATTGTACACGTAAACAGGAATACATTGTAAACACACCTGAAAGCCTCTATGAGCCTCTCTACTTTCTGGGCTTCTCCTTGAACTCTGATCTGGGCCTGGAACTTCCTCAGAGCATCGTCCAGGTCCATCCCAGAGAAATCCATCTCGTCCACCACACAACTACAACACACACAGGAGACACAGTCAACACTGTAACAGTAGCCTCCCAAGGACTTTTTTAAACCCCCCTCCCCACGTGTCGGAGGACAACATTTTGACATTTCTGTTTTATATTTTTGTTTTCACAGCTTTTTGCCACACAAACATCTTACTAACATTTTACATACATTTACATGGTTTTTTTTTTTTTATATACATTGAATTTGGATAGATAGTACATACCATGTGTACTCTATACATAGTGTTATCAGTCATAACTATTCCAGATTCCCTCAGCTTCTCTCAGCCCATCCCATCTATCTCCTTAGGCCACCTCTTTTGATTTCCATGCGTTCATCTTTTTCAACTGTGTTATGATGTTTTACATATGTTTGAAGCTTTCTAATTGCATAGTATCCACAGATTGTAATTTAAAGATTTATATTTTTGAGTATTATTATATTGTTGATTGATTGACTATGGCTTTCCAAATCTCCCAGCAGTGCTAATTATAGATTTTTGTTCAGCCATTCCTGAACCTGTGACCAGAAACAAGCTACCTGGGAGCAATATCAGAATAAATGATCTAGAATCTGCAAAGCTGAGATGGTTTTAAGCCCAATATATACAGTGCATTCAGAAAGTAGTCAGAACCCTCGACTTTTTCCACATTTTATTACGTTACAGCCTTATTCTAAAATGGATAAAATAATTTTTTCCCCTCATCAATCTACACACAATACCCCATAATGACAAAGCGAAAACAGTTTTTTTTTTACATTTTTACAAATGTATTAAAATTAAAAAACAGAAATACTCTAGGGAAGGGTACCAAAAAATGTCTGCAGCATTGAAGGTCCCTAAGAACACAGTGGCCTCCATCATTCTTAAATGGAAGAAATTTGGAACCACCAAGACTCTTCCTAGAGCTGGCCGCCCGGCCAAACTAAGCAATCAGGGGAGAAGGGCCTCTGTCAGGGACGTGACCAAGAACCCCATGGTCACTCTGGCAGAGCTCCAGAGTTCCTCTGTGGAGATGGGAGAACCTTCCAGAAGGACAACCATCTCTGCAGCACTCCACCAATCAGGCCTTTATAGTAGAATGGCCAGATGGAAGCAACTCCTCAGTAAAAGGCACATGACAGCCCGCTTGGAGTTTGCCAAAAGGCACCTAAAGGACCATGAGAAACAAGATTCTCTGGTCTGATGAAACCAAGATTAAACTCTTTGACCTGAATGCAAAACGCCACGTCTGGAGGAAACCTGGCATCATCCCTATGATGAAGCATGGTGGTGGCAGCATCATGCTGTGGGGATGTTTTTCAGCGGCAGGGACTGGGAGACTAGTCAGGATTGAGGGAAAGATGAATGGAGCAAAATATAGAGAGATCCTTGATGAAAACCTGCTCCAGAGCGCTAAGGACCTCAAACTGGGGCGAAGGTTCACCTTCCAACAGGGCAACGACCCTAAGCACACAACTAAGACAACGCAGGAGTGGCTTCGGGACAAGTCTCTGAATGTCCTTCAGTGGCCCAGCCAGATCCCGGACTTGAACCCGATTGAATATCTCTGCAGAGACCTGAAAATAGCTGTGCAGCCTGACAGAGCTTGAGAGGCTCTGTATAGAAGAATGGGAGAAACTCCCCAAATACAGGTGTGCCAAGCTTGTAGCGTCGTACCCAAGAAGATTTGAGGCTGTAATCGCTGCCAAAGGTGCTTAAACAAAGTACTGAGTAAAGGGTCTGAATACTTATGTAAATGTAATATTTCAGTTTTTTTATTTTTAATACATTTGCAAAAATATCTAAAAACCTGTTTTTGCTTTGTCATTATGGGATACTGTGTGTTGATTGATGAGGAAAAAAATCTATTTTAGCATAAGGCTGTAACATAACAAAATGTGGAAAAAGTGAAGGGGTCTGAATACTTTCCGAAGGCACTGTATGAGTAAGAACCTTATAACTACCAGTAACACACTAAAATTAGGAAATATCACAGGATTAGAGGTCTTGGGGACGTTGGACCAGGTCTTGGGGACGATTAGAGGTCTTCAGGATAAAAATAAAATAAAAGGATGGAATAGATTTATGTATCCCCTCTAAATTAAGGATTTAGTAATCCCCTGTTATCCCCTGTTACTGTATATTTCCATTCTGAATTATACCCCTTTACCTCTCTCCCTCCCTCATTCCCAGACTTACTCCAGTACGTCCTTGTTGAACTGTTTTTGCCGGTTACCAAGGAATTCTCCAATCATCTGTCTGCTCAGGCCCTTCCTCTCCAGGATGAAGCGAGCGATCCCAACCGGAGTGTCGGACACAAAGCCTCTCTCGATCAGGTACTGGATCCCTTTCTCTGGCTTCCTGAGAACCACAGAGACCAATCAGAAAATGACAAGACTCCCTTGACGCTATATCCTACTTGTCCTATTTTGAAGGTTTTACTTTCAATGATTGGGATACGTGGCTGTTTGTTTTAAGTAGTTTATGTAGTAAAATATGAATGGATTGCAAATGTCTTACTTGTTGAATAGGTTGAGTCCGATGCGGTACTGGCGTCTTTGCACTACGTCGTTGTTGAATGGCGGTGAGTCCCAGCTGTGTCTACTCTCTCTCTGGTAGGTCTGCTTGCCCAGAGGGGGTAGGGGCTCCCTCAGGCTGTCCTGAGACGAGGAGCCAGAGCTGCAGTTCACCGTCTCGTTGGAGTTGGTGGTGGAGTTGAGAGAGTCGTTGTCCCCGTCAGACAGACAGGGCTGTTCTAGGCCACCAGGGGGCAGCGCAGCAGAGGAGGAGGAGGACAAGGGGGTGGTGGGGGGCTGCTGGGGGGAGGACGAGGACGAGGGTGTGTCTGGGTACTGGTGGTGGTGAGGGTGGTGGTGATGGTGGTGTGCCACGTGATGGGGGATGTGAGTGGGCAGGGGGGGGCCCCGGCCAGGGGTCCGGGTCTGGCCCTGCGCTGCTGCTGTGGAGACAGGGCGGGGAGTGTTAGGGGAGTGTTTCAGGGTTCCCTGAGGAGAGCCTGCTCCTCCTGCTGGCTCCTGCTCATAGATCTGTCTGCTGAGGGAGCCACGGTCTGAACGGTCGCTAGTGTCCACGGAGCTGTCGCTGGGGGGCTCGATGGTGAGCAGGGGCAGGTGGGCGCCCCTTAGACGGTAGTCTCGACACTCCGTGCAGGGGGTGCTGCGACGGCTGTTACTACTACCCCCTCCCTCAGTATCCCTGCTGTCCTCACGGCCCCCCACGCCCCCCCTGGGGCCCCAGTACTCTGTGTCTGTGCTGCTGGGGGCCCGGTCCAGAGACAGGGGCGAGGAGGGCATGCAGTCATCCATGTATAGAGTGACATCACTGTAGGAGGTTGCTGTGCTGTCTCCATGCATGCTGAGGCTTCCTCCACCTCCTCGAGATCTCTCACCCAGGCCTCTGCGGGATGAGGGGTTACTGCTGCTGCTCCACACACACTCCCCAAAGTCATCACTGATGCCTCCGCCTTCCCTGCTACCCTCTTGGGAGTCATCCCGCCCTCCACGGCAGGTCAGGGCGTCATCTATGGAGTCAGCCAGGGACTTTACCTGTACATGGTGAGAGGAAGCTCAGTACAGTTATTAGGTACAGATACTCAACCGGCAGTGTGACAAAACAAAGACTCAAACAGGAATAGAATTGAATAGAATCTCCAACTGAGGATTATTTTAACCAGCCACCCGATTCAACATATTACTGCTGTAGTTAAAGAACCAGCTGTCTGACTGACCTGTTTGGAGAAGGAGTCTTCTAGGTGTGTGTAGTCTCCTGTCCGCTCTGTGTCAGGTGAATGAGGAGGGCCGATACCCACACTGTGTGTGAAGTTGGTCTGTGTTCCGGCCCCCTGCTGCTGCGCCTGGCGGTCGTCAAATGAGTACTGCAGCCGCATGTTGGACAGGATGATGCGTCGCGTCATGCGGCTCTCGGACGCCGAGTTGCGGAGGCGCTCAAAGTTCTTGTTCATACGGTACTGGCGGAAGGCCGTCTGGATGGTCCGGGCTGCTCTGCGGCTCACGAAGGAGCCACCATACTTTCTCTCCAACATCTCCACCTGACAGAGGAGACAGAACAGGGGACAGAGCGGTTATAGACAGGGATACCACAACACTCACTGCCAGTAAAGTAATGCATGTTGTCAGGCTTGTTCTTTCTCTTTCACAGTTCAAACCATAGTGTATATACTCTAACCACACCTCAGGGCAGGCCTACATGTACCTTCTTGTCCTGTAGGTCTGTGGAGAGCTCATAGCTGTCAGAGAGACTGGCCTTACACCTCTTGTTCTCCTCCTCCTCTTGCTTGCGGAGGGCCAGACTGGCAGGCTGATGACGTGTTCGCAGGGCCCAGGCAAGGCTGGCCGAGCTGGGAGGGGCCACACACGGAAGCCCCCGGGGGCCTGGAGGACCAGGACACCTGCTGTTGTCACTGTAGCGCTCGGTGCCACGCAGGTACGCTGTGGTCTGGCTGTAAGGGCCGTCTATGTGGGGCCCTGGCGGTTCCACACATCGGGTTTCTGCTTCCACACTGGGTACAGAAGAATGAATGAGAGGGGAAAGGGCTTGATGAAAACATACTTTACTGCAGTAATCCCCAGCCCCAAACAATCTCCAGTCCCAAACACAGATATATTGTCACTAACTTCTCCTGCTGGATCTCATGATGGAAGAGGACCAAACTTACACACACACACATTCACACACTCAAACTGGAACTTTGTACTTAGCTTCTCACCACAACAAAGATCATAATTGACTCCAGCTATTCTACATAGGTCATTTTATGTGCAGCAACCCTTTCAGTCACAACGATGGTAATAAAACAACATGTGATCAAAGCTACAGGCTGGATTAGCATGACCCATTCCACCAAAACAATGTTCCTTCCACTGGAGCTGACAGAATCGTGAAGTTTCCTGCCTTGTGAACCAAAGTCCTGCAGGTGACAGGGTCTCTGCCCTTTCTCTTTCTCTCTCTACCCTCTCTCTCTTGTCCTCTCTCTCTCTCTTTCTGTCTCTTTCTTTCCTTCTTTCCAGGCCGGACAAACTCCCTGTGCTATTAATGTACTACTTACTGCGTTTCAGTGCCCTTGTTCAGACATCTCTCTCTATTTCTTTGTCTTTTAGCAGCGAGTCTCTCTCTCTTTCTGTCTCACATTCTCTCTCTGTCATACAGGAAGATAACAAGTATTTTCACATTGGGGCAGTCATTAGCCATAAACACACTCCACTGTCACATGCCACTAACTCCATACCTGACCGGAAAGACCCGGTCTTTACAATAAGTTCACACGCATGGACACACAGGACTGTACTATTGACAAATACAGTAGATTATGAAACAAACACTTATACATATAAACGTTAACATCTCCCGCTAGGCCTGTACAGTACTACAACATACACGTGTCTGATGTAACCTACATAATGACCTACTGTTCAAAATAATTAGAGATAGGCATGTAGAAACAGAAACAGCCTCATATACAGTAAAGCCCAACAGTCGTCTCAGGCCTGATCTTCCAGGTAATCCAACAGCTACTCCACTGTCCTGCTCTCTATCCCATGTAGCAACAGTCAGCCAGTCCAGTCAGCCAGGCAGTCAATGAGTAACCATTTCACCACAGTCATATGCTCCTGCCTTGACTTCCTTCCCTTGCCATACCCCCTCTGTCCAGGAGCTGCCCTCTGGTTCTTTCTCCCTCCCTGAAGAAAACATAATGACAGAGCAGAGTCACAGGGAAACTAAAACTGGCAGTGTGCAAATGTATGTGGTGAAAGCTATATTCAGACTATGAGGCAGGCAAACGTCATTGTAAAATACCTAAGTGGTTACAACACGTTCTGTAGGACTAGGGTACAACAATTTGGAAAGATATGTTCTTTCTCTCTCTTTTTGGTCCTCCCTTTTTCTTGTTTATCTTATTCTCTTCCCCTGAGAAGCAGTGATTTCCTGTGTTGGTGTGGAGCTGACAGAAAATATTTGACAGGAAGGAACACTTTGGAGGACTATGGAAACAGAACACCAATGATCCTTACACAGCCACAGTAGACACATTAGTTGAGGTTGAGAGTACTATGTTATTTGTGCAATAGCAACAGAGTGTTGATGTTACAACACCTTAGCAATCAGAACATCACAGGAGAGGAAGCTGTGTACCCACGTCATAGTGGTTTTTAACAGCATTTCCTGTACTGAGAAATGGTAGTGGCCAATAAGTGTACATCAGTTACATTTGTACTATACTTCACATTGATGTACCTTGTGTTTGGACTATTAGAGGTACTGCATTGATGTACATCAAATCAAATTGTATTTGTCACATGTGCCGAATACAATAGGTGTAGACCTTACAGTGAAATGTTTACTTACAAGCCCTTAACCAACAATGCTTTAAGAAGATAAGAAAAATAAGTCCTCTATTGGCAGCTTCATTAAATAGTACCCACAAAACACTAGTCTCAGCGTCAACAGTGAAGAGGCGACTCTGGGATGCTGGCCTTCTAGGCCCAGTTGCAAAGAAAAAGTCATATCTCAGATTGGCCAATAAAAAGAAAAGATTAAGATGGGCAAAAGAATACTGGACAGAGGAACTCGGCCTAGATGGCCAGCATCCCGGAGTCGCCTCTTCACTGTTGACATTGGGACTGGTGTTTTGCGGGTACTATTTAATGAAGCTGCCAGTTGAGGACTTGTGAGGCGTCTCTTTCTCAAACTAAACACTCTAATGTACTTGTCCTCTTGCTTAGTTTTGCACCGGGGCCTCCCATTCCTCTTTCTATTCTGGTTAAAGACAGTTTGCGTTGTTCTGTGAAGGGAGTAGTACACAGCGTTGTACAAGATCTTAATTTTCTTGGCAAATTCTCGCTTGGAATAGCCTTAATTTCTCAGAACAATAATAGACTGATGCGTTTCAGAAGAAAGTACTTTGTTTCTGGCCATTTTGAGCCTGTAATCGAACCCACAAATGCTGATGCTCCAGATAGTCAACTAGTCTAAAGGAGACCAGTTTTATTGCTTCTTTAATTAACACAACAGTTTTCAGCTGTGCTAACATAATTGCAAAAGGGTTTCTAATGATCAATTAGCCTTTTAAAATGATAAACTTGGATTAGCTAACACAACATGCCATTGGTACACAGGAGTGATGGTTGCTGATAATGGGCCTCTGTACGCATATGTAGATATTCCATAAAAAATCTGCCGTTTCCAGCTACAATAGTCATTTACAACATTAACAATGTCTACACTGTTTTTCTGATCAATTTGATGTTATGTCAATGGACAAAAAATGCGATTTTCTTTGAAAAACAAGGGCATTTCTAAGTGACCCCAAACTTTTGAACGGTAGTGTACATGTAGGTAGAGTTAAAGTGACTATGCATAGATTATAAAAAGAGAGTAGCAGCAATGTAAAAGAGGGGTCTGTGTAGCCCTTTGATTAGCTGTTCAGGAGTCTTATGGCTTGGGGGTAGAAGCTGTTAAGAAGCCCTTTGGACCTCGACTTGGCGCTCCGGTGCTGCTTGCCGTGCGGTAGCAGGGAGAACAGTCTATGACTAGGGTGGCTGGAGTCTCTGACAATTTTTAGGGCCTTCCTCTGACACAGTGTGATATAGAGGTCCTGGATGGCAGGAAGCTTGGCCCCAGTGATGTACTGGGCTTTACGCACCACCCTCTGTAGTTCCTTGCGGTCGGAGGCCGAGCAGTTGCCATACCAGGCAGTGATGCAACCAGTAAGGATGCTCTCGATGGTGCAGCTGTAGAACCTTTTGAGGATCTGAGGACCCATGCCAAATCTTTTCAGTCTCCTGAGGGGGAATAGCCTTTGTCGTGCCCTCTTCATGACTGTCTTAGTGTGTTTGGACCATGATAGTTTGTTGGTGGTGTGGACACCAAAAACTTGAAGCTCTCAACCTGTTCCACTACAGCCCCGTCGATGGGAATGGGGGCGTGCTCAGTCCTTCTTTTCCTGTAGTCCACAATCATCTCCTTTGTCTTGATCACGTTGAGGGAGAGGTTGTTGTCCTGGCACCACACTGCCAGGTCTCTGACCTCCTCCCTATAGGCTGTCTCATCATTGTCGGTGATCAGATCTACCACTGTTGTGTCATCGGCAAACTTGATGATGGTGTTGGAGTCATGCCTGGCCATGCAGTCATGAGTGAACAGGGAGTACAGGAGGGGACTGAGCACACACCCCTGAGGGGCCCCCATGTTGAGGATCAGCGTGGCGGATGTGTTGTTCCCTACCCTTACCACCTGGGGGCGGCCTGTCAGGAAGTCCAGGATCCAGGTGCAGAGGGAGGTGTTTAGTCCCAGGGTCCTTAGCTTAGTGATGAGCTTTGATGGCACCATGTTGTTGAACGCTGAGCTGTAGTCAATGAATAGCATTCTCACATAGGTGTTCCTTTTGTCCAGGTGGGAAAGGGCAGTGTTGAGTGCAATAGAGATTGCATCATCTGTGGATCTGTTGGGGCGGTATGCAAATTGGAGTGGGTCTAGGGTTTCTGGGATAATGGTGTTGATGTGAGCCATGACCAGCCTTTCAAAGCACTTCATGGCTCTAGATGTGAGTGCTACGCATCGGTAGACAGGTTAGACAGGTTATCTTATTGTTCTTGGTCAGCTTGAAACATGTTGGTATTACAGACTCAGTCAGGGACAGGTTGAAAATGTCAGTGAAGACACTTGCCAGTTGGTCAGCACATGCTTGGAGTACACGTCTTGGTAATCCATCTGGCCCTGCGGCCTTGTGAATGTTGACCTGTTTAAAGGTCTTACTCACATCGGCTACGGAGAGCGTGATCGCACAGATGTTCTGGAACAGCTGGTGCTCTCATGCATGTTTCAGTGTTACTTGCCTCAAAGCGAGCATAGAAGTAATTTAGCTCGTCTGGTAGGTTCGTATCACTGGGCAGCTCATGTCTGTGCTTCCCTTTGTAGTCTGTAATTGTTTGCAATCCCAGCCACATCCAATGAGCGTCGGAGCCAGTGTAGTACGATTCAATCTTAGTCCTGTATTGATGCTTTGCCTGTTTGATGGTTTGTCGGAGAGCATAGTGGGATTTCTTATGAGCTTCCGGGTTAGAGTCCCACTCCTTGAACACAGCAGCTCTACCATTTAGCTCAGTGCGGATGTTGCCTGTAATCCATGGCTTTTGGTTGGGGTATGTACGTAAGATCACTGTGGGGACGACGTCATCGATGCACTTATTGATGAAGCCAGTGACTGATGTGGTGTCCTCCTCAATGCCATCGGAAGAATCCCGGAACATATTCCAGTCTGTGCTAGCAAAACAGTCCTGTAGCTTAGCATCTGCTTCATCTGACCACTTTCTTATTGACCGAGTCACTGGTGCTTCCTGCTTTAGTTTTTGCTTGTAAGCAGGAATCAGGAGGATAGAATTATGGTCAGATTTGCCAAATGGAGGGCGAGGGAGAGCTTTGTACGTATCTCTGTGTGTGGAGTAAAGGTGGTCTAGACTTTTTTCCCCATCTGGTTGCACATTTAACATGCTGATAGTAATTAGGTAAAACTGATTTGAGTTTCCCTGCATTAAAGTCCCTGGCCACTAGGAGCACCACCTCTGGATCAGTGTTTTCCTGTTTGCTTATGGCCGGATAGAGCTCATTGAGTGTGGTCTTAATGCCAGCATCGGTCTGCGGTGGTATATAGACAGCTACGAAAAATATAGACGTAAACTCTCTTGGTAAATAGTGTGGTCTACAGCTTATCATGAGATACTCTACACCATGCAAGAAAAACCTTGAGACTTCCTTAGATTTCGTGCACCAGCTGTTGTTTACAAATATCCATAGGCCGTCACCCCTTGTCTTACTAGAGGCTGCTGTTCTATCCTGCCGAAAAAGCTTAAAACCCGCTAGCTGTATGTTAATCATGTCGTCGTTCAGCCACGACTCGGGTGAAACATAAGATATTACAGTTTTTAATGTCCCGTTGGTATGATATACGTGCTCGTAGTTTGTATATTTTATTATTGATTGATTGTATGTTGGCTAATAGGACCGATGGTAAAGGTAGATTACCCTCTCGGCAACGGCTCCTTACAAGGCGCCCGGACCGTCGACCATGATATCTCCGTTTTTTCCTCATGCAAATGATGGGGATGACGGCCTCATTGTGTTTGAACTATAAGAGGTACTGTATTGATGTACCTTGTGTTTAAACTATATGATGTACTGTATCTAAACTTATGTTTCAACTACAAGATGTTCTGTATTAATGTACCTTGTGTATAAAGACAACTTCCTTTTACTCTATTTAAGTTTAATCAGACTTCTCTAAGAATGTAATATTATTTAGCAGCTCTGTACAGATCTCAAGCTTTGCTGAAATCCACCCTCTACCTCAACATCTCCACTCTACTTATAAATCAGATTTTTCTGGATGTATAATCATCTCTCACTCCAACTTTTCTAATCCCTCTTTCTTTCTCTGCCCCCGCATCCTCACAAATGGAGAAACAGAGAAGGAGGAGGGGGTTGCATAGTGACGGTTGCCGTGAGACCTATGTGGGCGGGGAGGCAGTTGATGGGATGAGGAGCATAGTTGCCATGACGATGGATTGACCGTTAACATCGTTTAGGTGGGTGTAGATGCATTGTGGGCTGTGAGTGACGGACAGTCATCATGACTATAATGCTACAAGTGTGTGCTTCAACAAATCTTCTCAGTGTTTATACATACAGGACATAAATGTATAACACTGGGCAGACTACTGTAGTTAGAGACTAAACTCACACACCCAGTCTCTATTGCAGGTCTGTGTTCCCTTTTACTGTATAAATAGTCTGCGACTTACCACAGTGCACCACGAAAACCAGTGCCCCTTTTATGGAGTGGAAAACATGGACAGTTTGGACACAGAAGTTGGTGACAAAGCCACACAGTTATACACCGAAAGATAGGGACACCACGCTGGCTGCCACATCACACAGGAGGGCACAGATGGCCTTTTCATGTCTGTCTCCCAGCCATATCTAAACATAGGTTGCATAACATCACACATGAAAAAACAACCTAAGCTTTCTAGGCTACTGATGATAACTGTCTGAACATCCTCTTTCTTTGTACTCTCCTCATCTCAGCTCATACTCAAACCCAGGGCAGTTGCCATACCCTATTTAAAGACCAAAAATGTAAAAGTAGGCAACAAAAAACTAGACAAATCGTTCCAATCCGGATTAAAATGCAAAGGCTGTTTAGCCTATTGCTTGGCTGGCTTTCGGAGAGTAACTGCCAGCCTGCACGCCTTTCTCTCACTTTAAGAAAGCAGAGAGCAGAGACAGTGCCAGACAGTTTTCTGCCTGAACGGTCAGCCGTTTAGGCAGTGCACCGATTGCTTTGAATTTGATGTTAGCCTTTGAACTCGGCCTTGTAAACATGCCAGCTGTTTTATGCATAGGATACTTTCACATTGATGTCGGCAAAGGCAGTGCATTCAATAAGCTAGGGTAAGATAAGCTTCCCCTTTTTAATTAAATTTGTCAAAATTAGCTTTAGAATGACTTGTGCCTATACATAAATAAATAAAATCATTCAAAATACTACACCAGAAAGCATGATATGGCCACAGAGTGTCATTAGGTCAATTAGGTCAATTAGCTGTGGATTGTTTTAAGCATGCAATTTGGGTAGTGTGCAGGGCAAATAGCCTACCAAATAGCTGATTGTTGAGTTGCAGCGGTCAGTGAAAAGCAGTTAAATAGGCCTCGGCCCAAAGACGCAACTTTCACATGGGACGGGGGGGACATGTCTACATTCTGAAATTGCATTTTTGTCCCCCCCCCATTTTATAATTGGAATGTGATACAAATCGAGACAACGGTGTGCTTTAGGACCATTCGGAGGCCTCCAAGCGGTTGGGTAGGCTTTTTGGAGTGTTTACACGACCCCCCCCCCCCCCCCAAAAGTGATGTCCCCCCACTTCTAAAACCAAAGTTGCAGTATGTCTCCAGTCATTAAGTGTAGTAGAATTGCATGAAATGTGTTTATAAACGCCACATTTTTCCCATGCAAAGAGAGAAGAAATATCTCTCATTAGGCCTACTCTCTGTCACTACACACTCAGGCATGCATTGTTCAGAACTGTCTGTTTTGCTCATAGTGACTGAGTTATATTATTAGCCTAAATTATGACTTTGCAATCTACTTATCACATTAAGAATAGCAGCCTATCTTACATTACTATGCAAATGGTGAAGAAATTGCTTCCCCAAACTTGAAACTCACACGCTGCCTATGGATGATTGCATTTGAAGTCGGCCTTGTTGTGTCTTGATAACTCCATGGGTGCTACTGCATTTGAATGTTTTTCGCATGGTATAACTGTGTATGACTGTGTTTACATAATACACTTAGACACAACGGATGTATGAGTGAAACGTTTGTTGTATAAATCATGAGGGTGGCCATAGCACAGATGACATCAGAGCCTCCTGTCTGATGAATGAGCCTCCTGTAGTCCTGTTACAGTGTTGCTACTGACTGAGGCCCTCTGTGGTGCTACAGGTAGCTTACACTCAGAAGGTCCCAACATAGCTCTCTTCACCTCAGATTCATTTCGGATTAGAAACCGATGGGTGACTTTCTGGGGGAACAGATGTGTGACACCGCAGGTGCTTTTGACAATATGTGACGAGAGGAGAGGAGGAGAGACGTGAGTGGGGAAGAGATTGTCTGCAGTGTGAAACAGTGTCACCTCCTTGCTAGTTGCCCCCTGCAGCCTGTTCCATCGTGTCCCACCTTATTCATTATTGATGGGCAGCCTGCCTGCGTGTGTTGCAGAGGCAGGGCAGCAGCATGTCTCATGGGTCCACAACAGGTCAGAGTGAATGGGACTTTAAAACCACATGAGCTCCCTGCCATCGATGAGAGACCATGATAGTCTATTGATCTGCACTGTGACTGACCACACGTCACTTTAACAGCCTCCTCTCAAATGCCACCTCCTTTGTCTCCTCTGTCTCTGTCTGTCCTTCACCCCTCACTTGTCCCTCACCTTTTCCTTGTTCTGTCTCCACAATAGAGCTCACAGACAGACACCGGGGTTGAGAGTAACCCAAGCCTTATGTTTTAGCAATAGTGATAGAATAAAACAATCCTTTCCAAGACCCATCAAAGGAAAACCCCACTGACCAGCCATCCAGAGAGAACAACAACAGACTTTAGTTTATGTAAGCTACACTGTATATACCAAAGTATGTGGACACCTCTTCAAATTAGTGGATTCGGGCTATTTCAGCTGACAGGTGTATGAAATTGAGCACACAGCCATGCAACCTGACAGAGCTTGAGAGGATCTGCAGAGAAGAACAGGAGAAACTCCCCAAATACAGGTGTGCCAAGCTTGTAGCGTCATACCCAAGAAGACTCGAGGCTGTAATGGCTGCCAAAGGTGCTTCAACAAAGTACTGAGTAAAGGGTCTGAATACTTATGTAAAAGTGATATTTCCATTAAAAAATTCTGAAAACTGGTTTTTGCTTTGTCATTATGGGGTTTTGTGTGTAGATTGATGAGGGAAAAAAACAATTTCATCAATTTTAGAATAAGGCTGTAACGTAACAAAATGTGGAAAAGGTGTGAATACTTTACGAATGCACTGTATATACCAAAGTATGTGGACACCCCTTCAAATTATTGGATTTGGTCATTTTAAGCCACACCCGTTGCTGATAGGTATATAGAAATGACCGGATGCCTGGAGAAGGCTACCTGCCCCAGTGCATAGTGCCAACTGTAAAGTTTGGTGGAGGAGGAATAAAGGTCTGGGGCTGTTTTTCATGGCTCAGGCTAGGCCCCTTCCAGTGAAGGGAAATCTTAACGCTACAGCATACAATGACATTCTAGACAATTCTGTGCTTCCAACTTTGTGGCAACAGTTTGGGGAAGGCCCTTTCCTGGTTCAGCATGACAATGCCCCTGTCCACATACTTATGGTAATGTAGTGTATGAACCATCACTGCTATTTGGTGATAATGTCACATCATCAAACAGCTATATTCTAGTAATGATGGAAACATAGATAATATCGCTCTTACTGTACATCATGTCTGAAACAGGAAATGAACACATTTACCCATGAGTTGAATAACTTTCATTGTAGAACTCAGAAGAAGTGAATACTGTGAGAGAACAAACAAATCATTCATTTGTCAGATTCCAGCATTCTTCTGCGTCCTACACTCCATCCACTAATTCCACTCCTCCATCTAACTGACTTTCTGATAATCTCCAACATAAAACCTGTTCCCTCGCAGACATTACTCACATACTGATATTGTACATACAGTTGAAGTAGGAAGTTTACATACACTTAGGTTGGAGTCATTAAAACTTGTTTTTCAACCACTCCACAAATTTCTTGTTAACAAACTATAGTTTTGGCAAGTTGGTTAGGACATCTACTTTGTGCATGACACAAGTAATTATTCCAAGAATTGTTTACAGACAGATTATTTCATTTATAATTCACTGTGTCACAATTCCAGTGGGTCAGAAGTTTACATACACTAAGTTGACTGTGCCTTTAAACAGCTTGGAAAAGTCCAGAAAATGATGTCATGGATTTAGAAGCTTCTGATAGGCTAATTGACATCATTTGAGTCAATTGGAGGTGTACCTGTGGATGTATTTCAAGGCCGTCCTTCAAACTCAGTGCCTCTTTGCTTGACATCATGGGAAAATCAAAAGAAATCCTCCTGCATTTCACTCAATCTACTTCCACCCTCGGCTCTATCTATAGACAGTGAACACGACAGGTCTGCTTTCATCACTACTGAATGTAACCTCTCACTGTCGCAAACATGAACTTACTGTAATGAACACTTCCAATAACCCTGATGTATCCTCACATTGATACATATTTGTCACCAAACCCACTGGCTCCAGGTCATCTATAAGTCTTTGCTAGGTAAAGCTCCGCCTTATCTCAGCTCAGCAGGTATATTTCACTGGTCATCCCCAAAGACACCTCATTTGGCCGCCTTTCCTTCCAGTTCTCTGGTGCCAATGACTGGAACGAATTGCAAAAATCACTGAAGTTGGAGACTTATATCTCCCTCACTAATTTCAAGCATCAGCTGTCAGAGCAGTTTACTGATCGCTGCAGCTGTACACAGCCCATCTGTAAATAGCTCATCTAACCAACTACCTACCTCATCCACATATTTTTTTTCTGCTCTTTTGCACACCAGTATTCCTACTTGCACATCCTTATCTGCACATCTATCACTTCAGTGTTAATTGCTATATTGTAATTACTTCGCCACTATGGCCTATTTATTGCCTTACCTCTTTACTTCATTTGCACTCACTGTATACAGATTTTCTATTGTGTTATTGACTGTACGTTTGTTTATTCCATGTGTAACTCTGTGTTGTTGTTTTTTGTTGCACTGCTTTGCTTTATCTTGGCCAGGTCGCAGTTGTAAATGAGAACTTGTTCTCAACTGGCCTACCTGGTTAAATAAAGGTGCAATATATATATATTTTTATATATTAAAAAATAGACACCATTGTGTACAGTTAACTGTCCATACACAGTCATAGTATCTATAGAAGCTGTTCCAATAGAAAGAAATGCATCAAGGACATAGACTGGAGCTGAGTTAAACAGCGTTTGTAACACAGTAGGTCCTGCATAGTGACTCAGTCATACTGACTCAGTGAGCTCTATAAAAAACACATACAGTGCATACACACGTTTTACATACAATCCAACTGACAATCACTCAACACTTAGTTACAGCATGTCATCTCTGTTGCGCTGTACAGAAAGTTTGGGAGTGAAATCAAGAGTCCTTACCGTGCTGCTGCTGCAGTTAAAGAGAGGTCCCACACAGACTGGTGAAGCGCGATAACAAACACACACACACTTCACAAACACACACTCACATTCTCTCACTCGCCCTTCAGAGCAGCAAGGATATATTCCTTACAGTCTTTTGACAGCTCTGAACTTACTCACCCTGCCCAAACTCTCTCACACTCCCTCCCCCTGTTTCTTTCCTTCTCACATTACCCAGCTGACCGACAGGCAGGCACACACTATTACACAGTGACAAATAGTACAAACACACCAGTCACAACAGAACAGCTAGGAGAGAAAGGGTCAGAGGTGAGATAATGAACTTCTCATTCAAATGGCACCAATGAAGAGATGGAGTCAGGTCTATATAGCTTGATACCTGGTGTATTATGTCACGTCATACTGCATTTCTGCTATACTGTACACTACTATACCTTCATAAGTGTGTGGGTGTGTTCATGTGTAGGCCTAATCAAGTAAAGAAAACACGCATACATCATAAATACACACAGATATAATTTTCTATTGGTCGCCAACATTTTATTGAAGATGCCCGTGCCCACAGTTACCGGTCGATTACTGTATGCGTCTCAGAGACACAGTTGAGAAGTACAGTAGGACTACTCTACCATTGAGATTATAATCACTGTGCCCTCTGCTGTCCCGAGGTCTACACTACAACTACATTTACAGTGGGAAACTATGATGGGTGTACATCAGGACCGTTTTTTTTTCAATTCTTCTCTGCACCAATTATGATATGTTTATTTCAGATACGGATCAATGTCCTCTAACATTTCTAAACAAACACAAACAAATACCAGGACATTCAAACCATTGACATTTTTTTTGGTTCAATCTCATTGTGTGATGATAAGACCTAACTTCTCACAGACTTGGGTGGCAGTGTAGTAGCTGCTGAACACAAAGAATGACTAGGCTACTTTAAAACTGAGGAGACAGGTGTGAGATGAGCAGAGAAAAGCTAATGATCTCAGACAGTGAGCAAACAAGAGACAGAGATATACAGTATGTGAGGAAAACATTACAGTTCATGAACCAACTACCACTGAGTCATACTTTCTGGTAAATCACTATCACAACAACTATCACAATGAGACTAAAATTCGCATGCAACTAAAGAAGGATCATTCCATTTAAATCCATCCAGACTGGGGCTCTGTCCAGTGTCATTCAACTGGAGTCCCTCATAGAGACTGAGAGTCCGACTCAGGTGATTGACTGAGCTGTCCAGCTTGACTCCATGAGACCAATCAGCTGTCCAGCTTGATGCCAAGAGACCAATCAAAGTGCAGGGTTATCGAGAGGAGGGGCTACTGCACCCTGAGGAGGGACAACAGAACTGATGGGATGCATCATCCTCACACTCCTCACTGAGGAACCAACGGGAATGAGTAAAGCGAGAGACAGACAGAGAGAAAGGGATGGAGACAGGGTGATAGACAGACGGAAAGGGAGGTAGGGAAGGAGATAGAGTGAGGGAAGAAGACATGGAAGTAGGGAGGGAGAGGACGGAGAAAGACAAAAGATACACAGAGAAACAGAGAAAACAGATAGCAAGAAAAAGAGAAAAAGCATGAGATAGAAATACATGACAAAAAGTTGATCAAAGCATACATTGGTGGAAATGATACTGAGAGAAGAGAGGAGCAAGAGGCTGTTGAAATGTTCCTGTCATATCCTAAATGTGTAAAAAGGAAACAGTTTGAAGTAAAGTTTCTGTGTCTGTGTCAGCTGAAGGCAGAGGTCAAGATCATCATAGTAAAGCTAAGGGAGTGAACGTTATTTATAATAATGGTTACATGGAGAAAATCGGACCTCTCTGAAATGAAAATGGATGACCCTCCCTTCAGCAAAATATCTTTGACCTAAACCCTCCCTAAACGCTTGAAAAATAAACAAGTGACCCACCTTATACCCAAAATAATAATTAAAATAAAGTGGATGGCAGAGAACATGTCTACCATTTACCCTCAAATCTTGGACAGACCAGAGCCTTAGATTTAGACACTGATTTTGTCCTGTAAGCATTACATGGCAACCCAGGAATTTTGATAGTGCACAGGGCTGCGGGTTAGAAGGTTGTGGGTTCGCAGACCACGATAGACAAGAGTAGGAGTGGAAACATTGCATGAGTCGATCATCGTATTTGCAGGTCGGAGAAAAATAGCCTTTAATAAAAAATCTCCTGCAATTCTGTCATTTTACATATTAGCAAAATATTTTTGAATACTACACGTATTACTGAAAAAACAGCCTACTCATTCAAGGGTTTTTCTTTATTTTGACTTTTTTCTACATTGTAGAATAATAGTGAAGACATCAAAACCATGGAATCATGTAGTAACCAAAAAAGTGTTTAAAAAATGTAAATATATTTTAGATTTTAGATTCTTCAAAGTATCCACCCTTTGCCTACAGTTTGCACACTCTTGGCATTCTCTCAACCAGCTTCACCTGGAATGTTTTTCCAACAGTCATGAAGGAGTTCCCACATATGCGGAGCACTTGTTGGCTGCTTTTCCTTCACTCTGCGGTCCAACTCATCCCAAAGCATCTCAATTGGGTTGAGGTCAGGTGATTGTGGAGGCCAGGTCATCTGATGCAGCATGCCATCACTCTCCTTCTTGGTCAAATAGCCCTTACACAGCCTGGAGGTGTGTTGGGTCATTGTCCTGTTGAAAAACAAATGATCGTCCCACTAAGTGCAAACCACATGGGATGACATATCGCTGCAGAATGCTGTGGTAGCCATGCTGGTTAAGTGTGCCTTGAACTCTAAGTAAATCACAGACAATATCACCAGCAAAGCACCCCCACACCATCACACCTCCTCCTCCATGCTCCAAGGTGGGAACCACGTATGCGGAGATCATCCGTTCACATACTCTTCGTCTCACAAAGACACGGCGGTTGGCACCAAAAATTACAAATATGGACTCATCAGACAAAAGGACACATTTCCACCAGTCTAATGTCCATTGCTTGTGTTTCTTGGCCCAAGCAAGTCTCTTCTTATTATTGGTGTCCTTTAGTAGTGGTTTCAGTTCGACTATGAAGGCCTGATTCACGCAGTCTCCTCTGAACAGTTGATGTTGTGATGTGTCTGTTACTTCAATTTCTGAGGCTGGTAACTCTAATGAAATTATCCTCTACAGCAGAGATAACTCTGAGTCCTCCTTTCCTGTGGCAGTCCTCGTGAGTGCCAGTTTCATCATAGCACTTGATGGTTTTTGTGACTGCACTTGAAGAAACTTTCAAAGTTCTTGAAATGTTCTGCATTGACTGACCTTCATGTCTTAAAGTAATGATGGACTGTTGTTTCTCATTGCTTATTTGAGCTGTTCTTACCATAATATGGACTTGGTCTTTTACCAAATAGAGCTATCTTCTGTATACCACCCCTACCTTGTCACAACACAACTGATTTGCTCAAACGCATTAAGAAGGAAAGAAATTCCCCAAATTAACTTTTAACAAGGCACACCTGTTAATTGAAATGCATCCCAGGTGACTACCTCATGAAGCTGGTTGAGAGAATGTGTGCAAAGTTGTCATCAAGGCAAAGAGTGGCTACTTTGAAGAATCTTAAAATGTACAATATATTTTGATTTGAACATTTTTTGCTTACTACATGATTCCATGTGTTATTTCATAGTATTGATGTCTTCACTATTATTCTACAATGTAGAAAATAGTAAAAATAAAAAAAACCCTTGAATGAGTAGGTGTCCAAACTTTTGACTGGTACTGTATGTGTTCATCTTATCAGATTTATCCAATGCAAAATCAGTGTGTCTTGTTTACAACAAAACTGTCCCTGTTCGCAAATAATTAAATATAAGACGTCATTATGAATCTGAGCATGTACTTTCAAAAGTTAGACCTACCTATCCACCCCAAACAAAGTAGCCTTACCGATGCAGAAAACTATATGCTTTAACTGCTTGCTACTCTTCCGTGGCTTAACCCAATGAGCTTTCCCAAAAAGCTGTCTGGGTTTAAACATCTTCTGTTGTACAGAAAGTGAATAGCTTAATCAGTTGATAGTGACAGAATTAGATTACTTCCCAAGCAAAGTACATTGTTTGTCTTTTCGGCTATAGAAGGTTATACCTCAGCCTCTGAATGTCAAAGAAACTAAACGATGATATTCCCATATGAATCCGGGTATTTTACAGCTTGTTACTAGCATAAAGCATCGAGGAAAAAGTACTGTTATATATCATTAATATATCCATTTTATTTCCTTCAAAATCGTAAGCTAACGAGGGGGTTTAGGCCTGTGCTTTTTGCCATTTTCTTTAATAAAATGTAAGCCTATGGCATACCCTCTCATACCCCTCAATTCAAGTCTAGGGTTTAACTTAACAGCCCTTCATTGACATGGAGGTAGGCTATTTAAGGAGTGCATGGTGGGTTGAGGAATTGATTATGCCTACTTACGGCACCATGAAATGTCTATTTCCGATCGATTGTAAAGCAGCTGCTGCTTCAAGTTTCAGCACCACAATGTAAATGACTCGAATCTGACTTATTGTGAGGTCAATAACTCTGATAAATACATCATGGGCAAGAAACATTGTTTTTCTTCAAATCAATTATAGTAGTAGCAAGCTATGAAAGTTGACCTCCGGTCCTCCTTCTCATCTTTGTGCTCTCCTTCTCAAACTGTACAGAACATTGGCACTGTACAGGCTAGTCTGCGCGCAAGATTTTCTGGACTAGGCCTAATCCCCAAAATGAAATGCCAAAGTAGTCCTACACAGCACAACCATTGGTTAGGCAGCACACAAAACAGTTTTGGATCAGAAAGAGCAGAGCAGGCTGGGACTTAGGGTTCGTATATCCATTGCAGTGTGTAATGCAGCCCACTTGTATTCCAACCATCCCAGCAGCTATCTTAGAAATATAAATTTGCTCTGTGCTTCTCCAAGCATGCACTTCGTAGCCTATAGCCTATGTAAAATTTGATTAAGACCACACTGCATAGCCTATAGGCGCACTTAATATTGCGCGCCCAGCCGAGAATCAGAGATAAGGTGCGGTATCGGGCACACATTGATATATAGCTTAACCTGTTTGGGATAGGGGGCAGTATTTTCACGGACGGATGAAAAAAACATACCCGATTTAAACTGGTATTATTAGTAGATTTGGATAGAAAACACTCTAAAGTTTCTAAAACTGTTTGAATGGTGTCTGTGAGTATAACAGAACTCATATGGCAGGCAAAAACCTGAGAAGATTCCAAGCAGGAAGTGGCCTGTCTGCGAATTTGTAGTCCTTCTTTTGCTTCTCTATCAAAACTACAGAATCTGAGCTGTTACGTGGAACTTTCTAAGGCTTCCATTGGCTCTCTAAAGCCTTCAGGATGCGGATTGAGGCGTCTCCTGTCTCTGGGCAGAGTATGGTAGCTCAGTTTGTCAGTGGTCTGCCTAGTGACTAAGAGATTGGAGATGTGCGGTCCCGCGACCATGCTGTTTTTTCTTTTCGTCTTTGAATGAATACACTATTGTCCGGTTGGAATATTAGCGCTATTTTATGAGAAAAATACCATAAAAATAGATTTTAAACAGCGTTTGACATGCTTCTAAGTACGGTAAAGGAACGTTTTTAATTTTTTTGTCTCAATATGCGCTCACGCGTTACCCTTTGGATAGTGACCTGAACGCACGAACAAAACGGAGGTATTTGGACATAACTATGGATTATTTGGAACAAAAACAACATTTCTTGTGGAAGTAGCAGTCCTGGGAGTGCATTCTGACGAAGATCAGCAAAGGTAATACCATTTTTCTAATAGTAATTCTGAGTTTAGTGTGCCCCGAAGTTGGCGGGTGTCAAAATAGCTAGCCGTGATGGCTAAGCTATGTACTCAGAATATTGCAAAATGTGCTTTCGCCGAAAAGCTATTTTAAAATCTGACATAGCAATTGCATAAAGGAGTTCTGTATCTATAATTCTTAAAATAATTGTTATGTATTTTGTCAACGTTTATGATGAGTAATTTAGTAAATTCACGGAGGTTTTGGGTGGGAATGCATGTTCTGAACATCACATGCCAATGTAAAAAGCTGTTTTTGGATATAAATATGAACTTGATTGAACAAAACATGCATGTATTGTATAACATAATGTCCTAGGAGTGTCATCTGATGAAGATCATCAAAGGTTAGTGCTTCATTTAGCTGTGTTTTGGGTTTATGTGACATATATGCTTGCTTGGAAAATGGCTGTGTGATTGTTTTTGGCTATGTACTCTCCTAACATAATCTAATGTTTTGCTTTCGCTGTAAAGCCTTTTTGAAATCGGACAATGTGTTTAGATTAACGAGAGTCTTGTCTTTAAAATGGTGTAAAATAGTCGTATGTTTGAAAAATTGAAATTCTTGCATTTTTGAGGTTTTTGTATTTCGCGCCACGTTCTTCCATTGGATATTTGGGGAGGCGTTCCGCTAGCGGAACGTCTAGATGCAAGAGGTTTTAATAAGCAACGAATTCTAAAACACTGAGAAATGTTTAAATGTCATCAATTACAGACTACATGACCCTCTCCTGGACTAGATTTAAAAAATACTAAACCCTCCCCTTGACTAAAATTGAAAAGGCATGACCCTCCCCCATTTTCCTCCAGGTAACCATTCTGTACATTTCGATCCATCCCTAAGGATCGTTGGATAACATTTAAAATATTTAACACTAGGAAACTCTACATGCAAATGAGACACCCTAATGTGTTACCATGGCTACATTATCATTTGTGTTGCTTAGCCATCAACTGCTGTATTCTAGGTCATATTTCCATAATACCCTGTCCAGGCAAAAATGCTAACTAGCGCCCACTGACTGCACACTAGGCCTGTATATCCTCTCCCAATAGATGGCAGTCCTGGAGCATGATGCACTGAAGCTGGTGTCTGTTCAAGTTCAGGCAGAGAGTTAGAGAGAGCGAGAGATATAGGGAGAGAGAGAGAGAGAGAGAGAGAGAGAGAGAGAGAAAAGACAGAGAGAGAGAATGAGAGAGAGAATGAGAGAGAGAATGAGAGAGAGAGAGAGAGAGAGAAAGAAAGAAAAGAAAGAAAGAAAGAAAGAAAGAAGAAGAAAAAAGAAAGAAGATAAGAAGAAAAGAAAAAAGAAAAAGATAAGAAAAGAAAAAGAAAAGAGAAAGAAAGAAAGAAAGATTCAGTGGGTTTAGTGGTGACTAAAACCACCTTCAGACCCTCCACTCATTAAAGATGATTGTTCTTTCTCTTCTCTAAGTGAGGACATCTCTCCATTTGTATAAAGGCCCTTTTTAAGTGAGCTCTCTGGCTCTCTTTGTTAAGCTGTTTAAGAGGTAGTCCTCTCTCTTCCCCTCTCAGACACAGCAGTTAAGATGGAGACAAGAACAGTGAGGACTCCTGATAGGAAGAAAGATGAGGAGGCAGTATGGCACAGGCTAGGGTCAGGGGTGAACTGGTGACACATTCCCACAGGTGTATGGGAGGCAAGGTGATGAAAGGCAAAGCAGGTGGTGAAAAATGGTGAGAGGATCAGGTGACATAGCAATGGAGGGTTCTTACACAGGTCAGGGGCTGGGTATGACGTAAGGGTGTTAGGGTTAACCAGTGGGTTAGAACCAGTGGATTGAAGGGGATTTGTAGGAAGGAGTAAGGGAGGGCAAGCTTTGAAGGTAGGGTTGGTGACCAGGGCAGGGGAGTGGTGGACTGGGAATCTTTTTAGGGTTCTAAGGGTCTTGCAGGAGGTAAGGATTGTTGTGAGGTATTCAAAGATTCTTGGGGATCTTTTGAAGGCCTTTAGGTGGCCCTTACCTTGCCTGCTGCGAGTGTTTGGCAGACGAGGGGCAGCAGTACTGATGGAGGCTGAAGAAGCTGTTTACAGTCAGACTGGTGGGGAGGAGGGTGGCATAGGGGCTGGCTGCAGTAGGGGTTGTGGGAGCAGAGATTGGATAGCTTGAGTAAGATGGTGACTGCCTGACACTTAAGAAAGACCAAAAAAGAGACAGAGACACACACAGAGAGAGGAAAAGAGACAGAGAGATGAAGCAAAAATGAAGACAGAAAGAGAAAATTGAATTGAAGCAAGAAACAAGAAACAACATTGACATTGAGTGAAGCAGCAATGGTAGTAAACATGAGATGCATATCCTGTAGATAGAGCGAGATTAAAAGAAGCTGAAGTACAGTGAATTGCAATGTACATGACCACCATACTGAAGTTACTAACAACCTCAGGGAGTGAAGGACAACAAAGGTACAGAGCTGCTGCAAACAATGCCACTCCTCAGAGGCAGTGAGGCAGCCAACCGCCCTGACCTCTCAACATCATCTTCTATTCTATTGACTGTCTGAGAGAAAGTGCAGGGGTGGAATCCAACTTCACAAGCTTTTGGTTTTATTAATTTATTGCCTCCGTGGCCCGCTGGTGTAACTGCTAAACTGATTGCTGCTGACTACACTGTACTGCATGATTGTAGTGGGTTTACTAATGCATTAGTTCTAGTAGCTATGTTGACTATGACGTGACAACGAAGTAGGCTGTGTGTAGCGGTTAGCGGTCATGATATGAGGGTTTGGCTTGGAAAGCTTTTTTCGCCTAGTCACAGACAGCTGATGTGTTGTGCCCTGAAGTCCACAAGTGAAGGGAAAAGGTGAGAGGAGGAGAAAGCGTAGATAGATGTGAGAAGGAATTATATATACAATGAGCTGTTTGTATGTGTCTGCTATGAAAGTGAACTGTGTATGCGTGTGATCAGGGGTGAATTCATTCCGCCGATTCTATTGAAAAACGTGTCTTAAACGGAAGCAAACGGAACAAACAGGGATAAACAAATTCTCGTTTGCAACTGTTGGACTAATGATTACACCCTAGATCAGCTAGATGCAGGCAAGAGTGTGCAGGGCTGTATTGAATGTGTAAATGTCTGTCACCTTGATTACTCAACATTCTCTCGACCGATGCAACTACGTTATAAACTATCATTCATTGGCTAGGTATTAGCAACCACATGATGGGTATAAGGAACATTTGAGTATCATGTAGTAGCCTAAACCTATCGATGTTGCATTGAGCTGGGTGAATGGAATATGAATGACAGTCATCCAATATGCTGTAAAAAAAAGAAGGCCATGTTCATTAAAACATATCATCCTCCCTCATCTTGTATGGCTCTGACCGTCACTGATATATATATATATATATATATATATATATATATATATATATATATATATATATATATATATACAGTACCGGTCAAAAATGTGGACACACCTACTCATTCATGGGTTTTACTTTATTTTTACTATTTTCTACATTGTAGAATAATAATGAAGACATGAAAATGATGAAATAACACGGAGCGAGAAAGAAGAAGAGAGAGAAAGAGAGAGGGGGGATTATATCTGAAAACTCAGACCACTCTAAAGGATTATATAACACAACACTGCAATGTACCACACTGCTCTTCTGGATTATTCTATAACAAAGTCAAACCACTCCCTGCAATACAGTAAAAGTGCACTAAAAATCCATAAGCTTTTTGAAGTCACTCCAAAATCTAAATTATCCCTAAATTATCCCTTTTCCAAAAAATCAGGAGTAATTCCATCTGCAGCATCTAAGCATGGCTGGATGGAAAGGAGAGAGAGGAGAAAGTGGAGAGCTCTTGGTTGAGTTGGATTAGCATGTAATTAGCAGCCCTCTCACTGAGGCGAGCAGCTGCTGTCAGACAAGGACACACAGTCCCGGTCATTTAGCATGGGGGCCTGCTGCGTGTGGTGCGGAGGCCAGGGAGAGAGACCTCACTCACTTTCGCTGCTCACACACTTCAGCAGGTCACCTGGAGTACACCTGACCAGGAAAAGAGTTTTAAAGTGGTCCCTCATACAGATGTAGCTAAATGGGTAAGAGGGAGTAAGTGGAGTTAAAAATATCTTGGGGAAAGAAGTTGCGGATAACTATGAGATATTAATGGAAAAGAGTTAGCCAAGAGATGAGAGATACTGCAGATCTGAGAGAGTGCAGGGTGAGTGACAAGAAAGTTTGGCTCTATTTGAACTATGTCATGCATACTCAATATTGATACATTTCCTTTTTTTTACCCCTTTTTCTCCCCAATTTCATGATATCCAATTGGTAGTTACAGTCTTGTCCCATCACTGCAACTCCCGAATGGACTCGGGAGAGGCGAAGGTCGAGAGCCGTGCGTCCTCCAAAACACGACCCCACCAAGCCGCACTGCTTCTAGACACAATGCTCGCTTAACCCGGAAGCCAGCCGCACCAATGTGTCGGAGGAAACACCGTACACCTGGCGACCGTGTAAGCATGCATTGCGCACGGCCTGCCACAGGAGTCGCTAGAGTGCGATGGGACAATGACAACCCGGCCGGCCAAACCTTCCCCTAACCTGGACGACGCTGGGCCAATTGTGCTGCACCTCAAGGGTCTCCCGGTCGCTGCCTGCTGCAGCGATACATTTTCTTTTCATGACTTGGATTTCAATTCAGCTGACTTGAACTGGAATTGAACATAACTTTGCGTGTGACAGGGTCCCAAATAAATCATTGTATCAGCATACTATAAGCATTTACAGCAGGGGTTCCCCAACTTTTTTCGTCCATTTTGATATCTGAAAATTCTCGGGATCCCAACCATGTTAAAAAAATGTTTAATTAACAGCCAATGTTTACTTTTTTATTTGGGACTATGGCAGTCAATTGCAAAACATTCTAACAGTATTTCTGATTGTCTTCTCAACTCACCATCACATACTTTTAATGTGAGGCTATGACAGTCAATTGCAAATTTGTCTGACATAATGTATCTAATGTCACGTTCAAAACAACTGGGAACTCGGAAATATCCAACTTCTAACTTCAGTGCATTCAAGACAACTGGTAACTTGAAAAACAATGTGCTCAGACTGGGAAAAATCCGTTTGAACGGTCATCCACTGCTAGCCAGCTAGGTAACATTAGGCTATAACTAGCAATACAAATTAATTTCTGAGATACAAATAATATTACTACATAGATCATACACGTAACGTTAGCTAGCGAGCCAGCAAGCTAACATTAGCCAGCAGTACACTTTAACTTGCAATGAAAACAACTTTAAGACAAAATTAGAAACTTATAATATCTGAAAATGTAGCTAGACTCTTACTCGTATAAATGGATGAACGCTTCTCCCTCTCTGTCATGGATGCCATGGTTACCCTTAGTTTGAAGATGTAAACCCGGAGACAGGTGTTCTCTTTTCGACTCTCCACATTTGGCAATCATCTCTCTGCTTCCACTGGGCATTCCACTGATTTCAAAACTCGGTCAACTTCTTCCATGACAACAACACTGTCGATCGCCATTTCTTCCACATCACTGTCATCGGAAGATTATACAATGTCTGGTTCAAAGAAAAATGTTATACCTAAATCAGGGATTTCCTCATCGTCTGATCCATTTTCAGAGTCAAAGAGAGTCAGCATGGTATGATCGTCCTCCAGAAAGTAGTCCATCACAACATTTTCCCACTGATCTTTGTCAATAGTGCCTGTAAACTATCTACACATACTGAGGAGCTCATGTTATCGACAGAAGCATGCTACATGGCAGACCAATCTGAACTCATCTCTCGGCATGTCCAGCCCATGCTTTATCTCTGCCAATCATGGCTAGCGGGAAGGTTCCTGTATTTTCCGGAAGGCATTTCTGGCAAAAAAACGCATTTTGATAAAAAAAACAAATGCCTTTCCTGTGAAGTAGTGATGTGCGACATACGCCTAGCTTCTTGAAATGGGTCACATATTTGGTTTTAATGCAGACGAGAGCACTGCTGAATCCAGCTCCACACAGATATAAGCTGACAAAGGGTACCATGAGTTGTAATGTTCTGAGGGAGACGGTAGGGTATTCCCTTTGAGTCAGGAACCAAAACTCCTCCTTGTGACCCGTGAATGTGTTGTCTGCAGCATTCGGCCGCATGACAGCTCAAAAGGCCTCATTTGACGGTTGCACTTGAATCATTCCGATTCAAGCACAACGGTCAAGTGCAGCCTTTTCCCACGATCTAAGCGCACTCTGGTTGAATTTGATCTTTTATCTTTTCATTTTTAAGGTTAACCACATTACAATGATTTTGAGATACAAAGACGATATACAGTTGAAGTCAGAAGTTTGCATACACCTTAGCCAAATACATTTAAACTCAGTTTTTCCTAATTCCTGACATTTAATCCTAATAAAAATTCCCTGACTTAGCTTAACCTCCTATTAGAATTTGGGCCCATTACTCCTGACTGAGCTGGTGTAACTGAGTCAGGTTTGTAGGCCTCCTTGCTTGCACACACTTTTTCAGTTCTGCCCACAAATGTTCTATAGGATTGAGGTCAGGGCTTTGTGATGGCCACTCCAAAACCTTGACTTTGTTGTCCTTTTTTGACACAATTTTGGAAGTATGCTTGACGTCATTATCCATTTAGAAGACCCATTTGCAACCAAGCTTTAACTTCCTGACAAATGTCTTCAGATGTTGCTTCAATATATCCACATTATTTTCCATCCTCATAATCCCATCTATTTTGTGAAGTGCACCAGTCCCTCCTGCAGCAAAGCACCCCCACAACATGATGCTGCCACCTCCATGCTTCACGGTTGGGATTGTGTTCTTCGGCTTGCAAGCTTCCCCCTTTTTCCTCCAAACATAACGATGGTCATTATGGCCAAACAGTTCTATTTTTGTTTCATCAGACCAGAGGACATTTCTCCAAAAGGTACGATCTTTGTCCCCATGTGCAGTTGCAAACCATAGTCTGGTTTTTTTTAATGGCAGTTTTGGAGCAGTGGCTTCTTCCTTGCTGAGCGGCCTTTTGGGTTATGTCGACATAGGACTCGTTTTACTGTGTATATAGATACTTTTGTACCGGTTTCCTCCAGCACAAGGTCCTTTGCTGTTGTTCTGGGGTTGATTTGCACTTTTCACACCAAAGTACCTTCATCTCTAGGAGACAGAATGCGTCTCCTTCCTGAGCGGTATGACGGCTGCGTGGTCCCATGGTGTTTATAATTGCGTTCTATTGTTTGTACAGATGAACGTGGTACCTTCAGCTGTTTGGAAATTGCTCCCAAGGATGAACCAGACTTGTGGAGTTCTTTTTTTTCTGAGGTCTTGGCTGATTTCTTTTGATTTTCCCATGATGTCAAGCAAAGAGGCACTGAGTTTGAAGGTAGGCCTTGAAATACATCCACAGGTACACCTCCAATGGACTCAAATGATGTCAATTAGCCTATCAGAAGCTTCTAAATCCATGACATCATTTTCTGGACTTTTCCAAGCTGTTTAAAGGCACAGTCAACTTAGTGTATGTAAACTTCTGACCCGCTAGAATTGTGATACAGTGAATTATAAGTGAAATAATCTGTCTGCAAACAATTGTTGGAAAAATGACTTGTGTCATGCACAAAGTAGATGCCCTAACCGACTTTCCAAAACTATAGTTTGTTAACAAGACATTTGTGGAGTGGTTGAAAAATGAGTTTTAATGACTCCAACCTAAGTGTATGTAAACTTCTGACTTCAACTGTATATACATACGCTACTGTTCAAAAGTTTAGGGTCACTTAGAAATGTCCTTGTTTTTGAAAGAAAAGCAAATTGATCAGAAATACAGTGTAGACATTGTTAATAAATGACTATTGTAGCTGGAAACGACAGATTTATTATTGATTATCTACATAGGCGTACAGAGGCCCATTTTCAGCAACCATCCCTCCTGTGTTCCAATGGCACGTTGTGTTAGCTAATCCAAGTGTATCATTTTAAAAGGCTAATTGATCATTAGAAAACCCTTTTGCAATTATGTTTCAGCAGAGCTGAAAACTGTCTTTCTGATTAAAGAAGCAATAAAACGGGCCTCTTTTAGACTAGTTGACTATCTGGAGCATCAGCATTTGTGGGTTCGATTACAGACTCAAATGGTCAGAAACAAAGACCTTTCTTCTGAAACTCGTCAGTCTATTTTTGTTCTGAGAAATGAAGGCTATTCCATGCGAGAAATTGCCAAGAAACTGAAGATCTCGTACAATGCTGTGTACTACTCCCTTCACAGAACAGAGCAAACTGGCTCTAACCAGAATAGAAAGAGGAGTGGGAGGCCCCGGTGCACAACTAAGCAAGAGGACAAGTACATTAGAGTGTCTAGTTTGAGAAACAGACACCTCACAGGTCCTCAACTGGCAGCTTCCTTAAATAGTTCCCGCAAAACACCAGTCTCAACGTCAACAGTGAAGAGGCGACTCCGGGATGCTGGCCTTCTGTTATAGAGAAAGAATGGAAGAGGTAAAACAGGACTAAACATTATAATTATGCAGAGGCGGCAGCGCTGGTTTGCGTGGCATGGATGATGATAAGAGTTCCAATTAAATCAAAACAACCTGTCAGCATGGGTTTGATAGTGCTGAATGTGGTAGCTGAGATCACAGCACATCCCTATTTATTCTGATTAAATACAGGTTACAGTACTTAGTTATTTCTGTACTGATGAGAAAGCTTTCTGCCTAAATATTATATCAGTACTGATGAGAATGCTTTCTGCCTAAATATTAAGGCAATTATCCAATGTTTTAGAGGAAGCCTGCAGAGTAGAACACCATGGGAAAGAAAGGCTTCTCCCAAATCTGTGTGAACCCTACTTTACTATGTCATGACATATTAGTCTTGCTACACTGATTATTCTACAGTAAAAAAGTATAATTCTAGAATAGTCCTGATTATTCAGCCTGGGGTCTGACTCTAAGTGAAGAAGTGAGATCTCAGAGCAGATGTTGTTATGCAAGACCTAGCTAGCATACAGTATGTCCTGCATGAGAGGCCTCCTGACTCCTGTTCATTAGCAGCATCTCCTTAACTAACATCAACAGTAAAATGAACAGTAACATTAACAATAAGAGGAACAGCATCATGAACAGTAACTGGAAAAGTAACATGAACAGTAACATGAACAGTAACATGAACAGAGGGGGTATGTTATATTGTTACATGTACACACGCACACACACATATATGTGCGCACACTCACACACACGCACACTAACAGTAGAGGAATTTTGATGGAGGGTGTCACGACTTCCACCGAAGTCGGCTCCTCTCCTTGTTCGGGCGGCGTTCGGCGATCGACGCCACCGGCTTTCTAGCCATCGGCTTTCTAGCCATCGCCGCTCCATTTCTCATATTCCATTGGTTTTGTCTTGTTCCATTACACACCTGGTTTTCATTCCATAATGACTGCATGTATTTAGTCCTCTGTTTGCCCTCCATGTCTTTGTGTGTAATTGTTTGTTTGTGATGTGGATTATTGTCAGGCGCTTTTCTTTTGCTACGTTCCGTGTTTTTGGCACGTTATTGTTTTTATGTGCTGTCATTTTTGGAACGGAATTAAAGTGCGCCTGTTCACTACACTCTGCTCTCCTGCACCTGACTTCGCCTCCCGTACACACCCTTGACAGAGGGAGGGCAGAGAGAGTGAAGAAAGGCAAGGATAGCAGCACACAGGGAGGAGAGAGACACAGAGGTGATGTGTATTTACGGCAGCAAGAATGGAGGGAGGAAGAGAAGAGTGGGAGGAGAGAGAGAAGTACAGGAGAGCCACAGAGGTTGTATACGGAGGAGGCCAAGGGGTGAAAATAATCAAGAGAAGAGGAGCGGAGGAGGGGAGAGTTAGAAGTGGAGGAGGAAACAGAAATATGGTGTGTGGAGGGGTGTTCACGTTACAAATAAAGGACTTCCTCCAACACACAGCAGGGTAAATAGAGTGTCAGGAGGTGTTGGTGTGTAGGTGAATCTGTCTATCTATAGAGGAGACGGAAGAGGAAGACACTCATAACAACATACGGAATGTATACGGTTTACCCATTACATACATTCGTCTCTACCATTGTGTCATTATCTTTAAACAACCACCTGTTTCACATCGTATAGCTTGAACATTTAAACTTTGATGCAGATTACAGTTTATGGCCAATAAGGATTCGCGTTCACTATTCTCAGCCAGTAGCCAGGCACAAACCTCTTGATAAACCATTTCATTTCACATTTCAACATTTCTATTCACTGTCCACAGATGAGAGTTCCTGCATGTGGGAGCCTACTGCGTCATACCACCTCCAGCGTGTGACCCTTGACCCCCCTGCTGAGAAGGAGAGATGATTAGATGGCCACTATAGCTGTGTGAGCTGCCTCTAGCCTAAAGTTAAGTGTTTTGCATACCCCCTCCCCCGATTCTGGGCTCCGAATCTCCCGCTGCTTGGCAACAGCGTGGACTGCCTGTGTGGGCGTTTGGTGCTGAGTGCTAGGCGATAGCAGCGCTCGCTCGCCAGAGAAGAAGATGGGTATGGTTACAGTTACTAGCCAGTCGACTGACTCTATCTATGTAGCAGCCTGCACCTGCTCTGTCTATTGGACCTCTCTAGCAGAGTAAACAACAACACCACTGTGTGTACTACCCTAAGATGAGGGTTTTAATACTATGCTGCCTGGGTGGTTTACCTATCAGATGTGTTTTCTGGTGGTTGTATGGACAGACACAATTAGGTTTCATTAGGAGGAGAAGAGGTGGGAAGCCAGTGACAGATTCACTCAAGAGGCTGACATTATGTTGAGTTGTCACAGGATCAGTTAGTTAGTGTGAAAAGTATAATGATCCCTTATGTCATTTGACACAGAAACAGTGGTCCAACTTTACCAACTGAGGGGACCTGTAGCTTACCCTCCAATTAAAAATGACTCTCACTCACTTTTCAGCGGCTTTCTTCCATCTCTCTCTTTTCTCTCTATATATCGTCTGTCTTTCACTCCTCTCCTGGTCTCACTCCTACCCTCTCCTCTTCTCTCCCTCTCTCTATTCTCTCTCGCCCACAGAGTTCTTTGCAGAGGAGCTCACAGCGTTCCCACGGTAACCAGTCTTCTGCTCCACAGCACTGAGTGCAAATGTATGTGTTTCATCCACGTCCTGTCATCAAACTACCACTTATCTACATCTGAATGTCAAAGGCACTGAATCAATTAATAGTTAAGCAAGCCACAATGGCCAGTGGCTAAAGGACAGCTGATTAAGCCAGGATCAAAACATGTCAACTAAAGCCAACTGGTTTCATCAAATCACAACTATAGATAGATATAATGTATGGACAGATCAGTATAGTAATAATGCAGATATAACGTCCTCAGTCAGTCAATGATGCTAAACCTTGTTTCAGCACTAACATTTCCAAATGAGGTCTGCCCCAAAACAAGACCAAATTTGGTATATTTGTTTATTTAGATCCCCATTAGATTTTGCAGAAGCAGCAGATGCTCTTCTGCAAAACATGACAAGTAACAAAATACTGATACAGTGATAGACAAGAACAGTAACACAAATGTAAGATACAACGATATACAAACAATACAAGAAAAAAATGATGTGTGTGTTGTTTATCTGTTTTTTGCTGTTTTCTTGAGCAATTGGAGATGGAAGGGAGTTGCATGCCATCATGGCTCTGTATAAAACTGCGTTCCCGTGAATTGGTTTTGGACTTGGGGACTGTGAAGAGACCCCTGGTGGCATGTCTTGTGGGGTATGCACAGTATGGGTGTCTGAGCTGAATGTTATTTGATTATGCAAACAATCTGGAATTTTTGTCACAGTAATATTTATCATAAAAACTAAAAGAGAAGCAGTTACTGTCTCATCAACCCTCAACCAGGAAAGACTGGCATGCATGATGTTCTGTGTGTGCAGTTAAGGACAAGGTGTGCTTCTCTGTTTTGAGCCAGCGGCTTCTTTGCTAGGTCTTTCTTTGCTGCACTTGACCATATTACCAGACAGTAATCAAAATGGAACAAGACCAGAGCCTTTTTGTGTAAAAAATGCTGAAAATCTTTTTATAACTGACATACCTCTCCCCATCTTCAAAACACCTTTGTCAATATGACTTGACTATGATAATTCACCATCCAAAGACGTCTATGTTTCACAAGTTTGGACATCAAAGTACAGCACAGTAGAGCTCAGTAAAGTAGAGTTCAGTACAGTACAGTAGAGCTCAGTAAAGTAGAGTTCAGTACAGTACAGTAGAGCTCAGTAAAGTAGAGTTCGGTACAGCACAGTAGAGCTCAGTACAGTAGAGTTCAGTACAGTACAGTATAGTTCAGTACAGTACAGTAGAGCTCAGTACAGTAGAGTTCAGTACAGTACAGTATAGTTCAGTACTGTACAGTAGAGCTCAGTACAGTACATTAGAGTACAGTACAGCACAGTAGAGCTCAGTAAAGTAGAGTTCAGTACAGTACAGTATAGTTCAATACAGTACAGTAGAGCTCAGTAGAGTACAGTACAGTATAGTTCAGTATAGTACAGTAGAGCTCAGTAAAGTAGAGTTCAGTTCAGCACAGTATAGTTCAGTACAGTACAGTAGAGTACAGTAGCGTACAGCACAGTAAAGTAGAGTATAGTTCTGTACAGTAGAGTGCATTAGAGTAGAATACAGTACAGTAAAGTAAAGTAAAGTATAGTTCAGCACAGTACAGTACAATACAGTACAATACAGTACATTATAGTGTACTCAACTCTAGTGTGCTCTACTGTGTACTGTACTGAACTATACTCTACTTTTCTTTACTCTACTCTACTGTGCTGTCCAAACTTGTGAACCCAACTGTGGTTTTTGACTACTATGTTTTCCCATTGTAGCTAATTAAACGGCATAAATCCCACTACCAATTTTTAAGAAATTCAGTTACTGATTTGGTAACTAGTCTAAAGAAGGCCAGTTTTATTGTTTCTTTAATCAGGACAACCGTTTTCAGCTGGGCTAACATAATTGCAAAAGGGTTTTCTAATTATCAGTCAGCCTTTTAAAATGATAAACTTGGATTAGATAACACAACATGCCATTGGAACACAGAAGTGATCGAATCCCTGAGCTGATAAGGTAAAAATCTGTCGTTCTGCCCCTGAACAAGGCAATTAACCCGCTGTTCCTAGGCCGTCATTGTAAATAAGATTTTGTTCTTAACTGACATGCCTAGTTAAATAAAAAATTAATTAAAAAAATACTGAAGATCTCAGTGATTTTCAACGTGGCACAGTCATAGGATGCCAACTTTCCAACAAGTCAGTGCATCAAATTTCTGCCCTGCTAGAGCTTCCCTGGTCAACTGTAAGTGCTGTTAGTGGAAAGGTCTAGGAGCAACAACGGCTCAGCTACGAAGTGATAAGCCACACAAGCTCACAGAAAGGGACCGCCGAGCGTAAAAATCATCTGTCCTCGGTTGCAACACTCAATACTGAGTTCCAAACTGCCTCTGGAAGCAACATCAGCTTCATGAAATGGGTTTCCATGGCCGAGCAGCCGCACACAAGCCTAAAATCACCATGCGCAATGCCAAGCGTCGGCTGGAGAAGTGTAAAGCTCACCGCCATTGGACTCTGGAGCAGTGGAAATGCGTTCTCTGGAGTGAAGAATCAGCCTTCACCAACTGGCAGTCCAACAGACAAATCTGGGTTTAGCGGATGCCAGGAGAACGCTACCTGCCTGACTACATAGTGCCAACTGTAAAGTTTAGTGGAGGAGGAATAATGGTCTGGGGCTGTTTTTCATGGTTCAGGCTAGGCCCCTTCCAGTGAAGGGAAATCTTAACACTACAGCATACAATTACATTCTAGACGATTCTGTGCTTCGAACTTTGTGGCAACAGTTTGGGGAAGTCTCTTTCCTGTTTCAGCATGACAGTGCCCCTGTGCACAAAGCGAGGTCCATACAGAAATGATTTGTTGAGAATGGTGTGGAAGAACTTGACTGGCTGCACAAAGCCCTGACCTCAACTCCATCGAACACCTTTGGGATGAATTGGAATGCTGACTGCGAGCCAGGCCTAATCACCCATCATCAGTGCCCGACCTCACTAATGCTTTTGTGCCTGATTGGAAGCAAGTCCCCGCACCAATGTTCCAGGAAAGCCTTCCCAAAAGAGTGGAGGCGGTTATAGCAGCAAAGGAGGGACCAACTCCATATTGGAATGAGATGTTCAACGAGGTGTCCATATACTTTTGGCACTCATGTAGTGTATCTTAAAGATATGTGGGTTTTTGGTAATGGAATTTCAAAGCACAAGGCAATGTTTCTTAAACTTACATAAGGCAGAACATTTTCTCCAAACTAAATCTAAGTGTTGATATTAGTTGGCAGGGGTCTCTACTTCAACATTATTGTGTTTTGATGTATTTCTGATGCCTTTTAAAACTTTTTCTGGTAGATGTTTTCTCAGACCCCTTTTCTATCTGTTTCACCAGAAATCAATGCCTTTACTTATTAACATTTTTTAGGATGGAAAATGGTTGAAAAATGTATATATGCCTTAATTTCTCAAATATATAGACTCTTAGCTTTTATTTGACCCCCAATTTGACATGCTCCTATGAACTTCACATGTTGGTGCTCATGGGTCCTTTTACATGGAAATGACCACCACATTCTAGGGGTCAAGAGAGCATATTTTATAGTAGTTAACATACTCATGCGTCAACAAAAGAATGTGTCATAAGTCATCATTTTAATGTCCTGCATGTGCTTATTACCACTGTGCATCTCTAATTGACTATGTCACCGCTCCGACACAACTGTTTTTCTGTACACAACCACTAATTTAAAGGAGCAATTGAATAATCAGATGGGTGGGTTGACGCCAGCATCAACCCACCCAATGAACGTGGGAGGTGAGGCAGGCTGGGGGAGGCAGGCTGGGGGAGGCAGGCTGGGAGAGGCAGGCTGGGAGAGGCAGGCTGGGAGAGGCAGGCTGGGGGAGGCAGGCTGGGAGAGGCAGGCTGGGGGAGCCAGGCTGGGGGAGGCAGGCTGGGAGAGGCAGGCTGGGGGAGGCAGGCTGGGGGAGGCAGGCTGGGGGAGGCAGGCTGGGAGAGGCAGGCTGGGGGAGGCAGGCTGGGGGAGAGTAGGTGGAGGAGAACGGAAACACAACATTGGAACTGCCTTAGGGAACGCTTTACAGTTTCCACAGCAACCATGTTTTCTACAACATATTATAAACCTCAGCCAAGGACAGTGTACTCCAACTTTAACATCAATTGATATCAATATTCAACAATGTGTTATCACACCTTTTCCAAGTTCCCAATAAGCTCTTATTATGTGAGGCTTACAGCACAACCTTATATGTGACTACTAGAGCTACAACAGAATAATACACAGAGAATAATAACTACAAATATAATTTTATCCCAAAAAAGATAAAAGGAAAGTGGTTTTGTGACTGTAGGGTAAAATGTAGACTACGCCACCACTAAGTGCTTCCATGTAGAGGATGTAGTGGGAGGAGCTTCACTACTTGTTGAAGAGGATGCTGCTGCCTTCAGGGCATCTTTACTAGAGAGGGTCCAGAGAGATCTTATTATCTTATACAGTATACTGCTCTTTATTGGCACGGGTCAAGCAGGTTGAGCTAAAGCATATTCACAAATCTGCCCGAGGCAAAGTTATTTCAGCAGTAACTTGTGTCTTTGTATAAGAGTCCCTACTTAAAGATACAAATGTCAGAATGCACTGCAACAGCGGGGAAGGGGAACAGCATGTGCATTAGTGGTGTGCGGGTCAGCGGTTTGTTCATCTGCATCCGCCCACAATTGCTAATAACCAATCCACAACCGTCTGACTAGACTTCATGCGATAAAGTGAAAATCTAAGGCCCGTACCCGACCCTATCCCGCTAATATAGGAAATGCACTGTAGGTTACAGTCAGAGACGGCGGAACGATTTTTTGACAGGGAGTGCAGATTTTTTTGTTGCCTGATTTAGAAATGTTTCTGCTTATAATTGCCAACATTTTGGTAGGCTATTTGTTAGTCAACTTGTCTATAATTAGATGCATGTAGCTTCTCTGTCATTATATGTTGCCCTAGAAGACTAAATAAACCCTTGCTCAACAGAATAATTTCATAAATCGTTCGATTGAATGCTTCAATCTAGTTGACGTTTAGGGACCAGGGAGAAAATGAAATAACAAAAAAGAAACGGGAATGATTTTCTGTGCAACATTTCTAAATGACATCAGTTTGACCGTCTGTAAGGAAATAGAAAGCTGTGAAAACGACCCAACGTGTTTCTGATCAGATTTCAGTTCGGCTTGGATGCATATTTAGGTTACTATCAGCTTTTATGATGCTGATAAATATAGCACCTTTACAGACGGTATCTAACTGCGCGTTCGCATTCTCTCAAGATGCTGAAATAAATAAATCATATTTCTATACTCCTGTTCCCGAGTAAAAATGTTTCCTACATTTGGTGTGTCATTTTATTGCAAGAAATGCTTAATTCTGCAGGAGTTAATATTAAAGAGGTTATATAAGAGGTTATAGACCTACAGTCAGTGTCCAGATTTCAGTTTCCATTTAACCCATTTGAACAGTATAGGCTACAGTTCCCTTGATGTGCCATAGGCCTATTTGAAGTCCCCATCTTGTGACTGTTGTATTTGTATAGCGCTTCACAATCATCACACACAACTGCTATCATCCACTTTTATTACTTCACCAAATCTTTCCCAAACATTCCAAGATAACATATGGAATTGTTTTAAGACGGTCATACCAAAGCTAATTTAGCTATTTGATTTTGAATTTCAAGACCCCTTAAGGTATCAAAATAATATATAAAAAATTATTTGATGAAACATTGATTTTGGCATTACTGCTATTAGCCAAACACATTAAATAACAGATTCACTACATGAAACAACAGATAACCACAAAAAAAATCTAAATGAAGTGTCACGCCCTGACCTGAGAGAGACGTTTTGTTTCTCTATTTTGGTTAGGTCAGGGTGTGATTTGGGTGGGCATTCGAGATTTGTAGTTTGTTCTATTCTATGTTTTCTATTTCTAAGTTGTCAGGTTCTAGTTTGGTATTTCTATGTTGGGTTTTGTTTGGGATGATCTCCAATTAGAGGCAGCTGATCCTCGTTGTCTCTAATTGGAGATCATACTTAAGTAGGGTTTTTTTCCACCTGGGTTTGTGGGAGATTGTTTTTTGAGTAGTGTATGTTTCAACTCTGCGTCATGATTTGTTGTTTTGTTCATTAGTTTATGTTTATGTATCGCATAGTTTCACAGTGTAAATAAAATGTGGAATGACACACACATTAACTTTTAACAAGGCACACCTGTTAATTGAAATGCATTCCAGGTGACTACCTCATGAAGCTGGTTGAGAGAATGCCAAGAGTGTGCAAAGCTGTCATCAAGGCAAAGGGTGGCTACTTTGAAGAATCTCAAATATAAAATATGTTTTGATTTGTTTAACACTTTTTGGTTACTACATGATTCCATGTGTTATTTCATAGTTCTGATGTCTTCACTATTATTTTACAATGTAGAAAATAGTAAAAATAAAGAAAAACCCTTGAATGAGTAGGTGTATCCAAACTTTTGACAAGTACTGTATGTAATCACAGACGACTTTCATCGACATATATCATTTCTTCAGTCTAAAAAAGGAGAAAGGGTCAACCAGATGGTGATGGAGGAGAAAAGAGGAAGTGAGTGATGGAGGAAGAGGATACAAAGGTAATTTCTGCAGCTCCTCTGAGTCATATCTGCAGCAGAGGGAAACAGAAACAGTGAGGGGGAGAAAGAGAGAGAGAGAGAGAGAAAAAAAGAAAGAGAGAGAGAGAGAGCAAGTATGTGAGTGATTCAACAGAATTATCTTCCTCTGTAACAAAAGCCATTACCATCCCCTGCATTTCAAAACAGAATTAATGTCAGCCTACAAAGCAGAGGAAATATCCACATGTAGTGCCCTCAAGAGAGGCAGAGAGGAGAGGGAGGAGAGGAAGAGAGAGAGAGAGAGAGAGAGAGAGAGAGAGAGAGAGAGAGAGAGAGTGAGAGAGAGAGAGAGAGAGAGAGAGAGCAACAGAGAGCTCCACTTCTTTCTTTTCTTCAGCACATCAGCAATACTCAGCAACTCTAACCGGCCGTCCTAAACAGCTTAAGTTTCCTACGTTCCTTCTCTACAGGGAAATGTTATGAGCAAGCCATTTTGACTAAGATCAACGTTATAGTACTTGTTACCTGGTGCAATCTTTCACCATGGGGAGAACTGTCATATCATCCCATTAAAAAGATTCCATGATGCCCATAAGATGCCTGTGGACTCTACTGTCTAATATTGGACATCCCAGGAGATCCTTCACACACATACACTCTCTCTCTCTCTCTCACACACACACACACACACACACACACACACACACACACACACACACACACACACACACACACACACACACACACACACACACACACACACACACACACACACACACACACACACACACAGCAGTAATCATCGCCCCTTGGCCAGGAGTAATTGTACTCAGGTCACACTAATTAATCTCTCACACTCCCTCTGTGTGAGTCTCCCTCTCTGTTTCACACGTAGCCAGACACTTCCAAACATTTGCACAAGCATGCAGAAATGCACACATGACAGAATACACTCTATTCACTAGTGCACTACTTTGACCACAACCAATAGGACCATTAGGCACACAGCCACTGACATGGCTCCAGACTGACTCCTGTATCTCTGTCAGATTCAGTAACCTGAGGACCTGTGACTCACATTGTTCATCTTCCCATTAGCGGGGCCAGAGGGAGTGGAATATGGGACAAAATATGGAGAGCTGTTTAGGCTACTTCGCTGAGCCACTGGAAGAGAAGATGGGCTAGTTTGTGCTGTTGTTGCTGTGGTTCAGAAGCAGAAGTGACACAGTTTATCATACTCTAAGTCAGGCCATTCTACTGTACATCACAGCCCTATAACTCAGAGCAGGAGGACAGGACAGTCACATGGGCAATGTTGAGTTTTTTGCAAGAACCTTCACTAAGAGGCCATAAATACCTTATCTCTAAACCTAGTTCCTCTGCCCTGCCCTCTCCCTGCCTCCTCCATTTCTCTCTCTCGCTTGTTCTCTCTCTCTTTCTATCTCCCTCCCTCCATTTATCTCCCTCTACCTCCCTGATAACAGATGGTGAACCAGTGTGTGTGTTCCACGGTTTCTCTTTTAGAACGAAGCATGCTGAGTTGGGGTCGCTCTCTCTCTCTTCCCTATCTCCCTCCCTTCCACTCTATATCCCTCCTCCCTCTGTCTCTCTTTCCTTCTTTGATCTGAAACATATCTAGATGGCAGAGAGTGACCTGAATATGGAAGAAGTAAATATTGTGATTATTAGTGTGTTGTTGACAGATGACAGGCCTCACCAGTAGCCTAAGAATGAGCTGACAGGTGAGAGTTGGGTAAGGTTTTGAGGACAAGGTCAGGGCAGAGACCAACACATAGGCAAACCTAAAATAAATCACAACTCCTTATTACTGTAAATGTGGCACTTGAATTGAAGAACAGTAGCTATTAGATAAACACCTAAACCAAGTGGCTAATGTGTCACAACCAACACTACCATTAACAGGAAAATCAGCAAACTGTCCTAGATTCACATAACACCCACATAAATAACTAATATGTGTTTCTATCTAATGACTAAGTCATCCCACGGGATGGAGGCAGGAGGACACAGAGGAAGGAACGGAAGAATAGACTGAGACTGAAGGCGATGTTCCTGATCAATAGGGAATTTAGTCTAGTCAAGAGTCTGAATCAATTTCATGAGGGACTGAGAACAAATGAAGATCAAGTCATGACACAATGAAGGAATTAAGTCGTAGTCCACCAAAATGAGAAATGATATGATGATTTTTCTGATGTTATTATAGCTTCATAACACATGCTGTATGATGCAACTAGCTTTTTGGTTATATGTTAGAATAAAACAGTATTTCCACAGAGATCTGCCTCTAGTCAAACAGCATAGATAATAGACCTAGTACCAGAACATATTAGACCAAACATTATAATCTGGAAGTAAAACTGAGATGGGTTCCAGACTTTCCCTTTAGCTTGGCCTGGCCAGTAAAGAGCTGATCTCCTTCACTCTGAGAAAAATACAGAAAAGTTATGGTGTATTGCGGTGGTGCCGCAGAGCATCAGAACATCGTGGGAGTTGTACATTGAGATACGCACGTTCAGGCTAAATCCCATCTCATCATTATTGAATTGTTACATAGGCGGGCTTATGAAACCACGAGACATAAAAGATTGGCGACAAGTAAGTCTGAACCTACAGTAAATATTCTGTCCGGTAGAAGTTGTTTTTTTTAATGTTTAAAACTGTTATTTTCCGTGATAGAGGCTAATTGCTAGCAGAGGCAAGTGCACAGTCGAGCTAGCTAAGAGAGAGAGTTAGCATTGTCATGGAAGGCAGAAAAGGATTCGAGACGGATGTTGGCGCGGGAAAACAACGTGATTAAAAACGGAGGAATATACAGTGAGTAAAGGAAAGGACATTTATTCAACAGTGAAGACGAACTTTGGAATTTTTTATTTTTATTTATTTCCCCTTAATTTAACCAGGTAGGCTAGTTGAGAACAAGTTCTCATTTACAACTGCGACCTGGCCAAGATAAAGCAAAGTAGTGCGGCACAAACAACAACACAGAGTTACACGTGGAATAAACAAGCGTACAGTCAATAACACAATAGAAAAAAATAAAGTCTATATACAGTGTGTGCAAATGGAGTGAGGAGGTAGGCAATAAATAGGCCATAGTAGCGAGGTAATTACAATTTAGCAGATTAACACTGGAGTGATAAATGAAAGAATTTGAGGATGAAACGTCAGTGAGTGAAGTGAATGAAGATCACGTGACTGAGGAAAATATTGCCATGGTTGAGGAAAATACTGAAAAACGAAAAATGCCTGGGATTGTCGAAAATATTGGACAGTTTCATGAAAGTGTTGAGCAGTGGAGCTAATATACAGAACGGTTTGAATATTCTGTTCTTGCAAATTACATTGATGAGGACAAAATTGTGTTATGGGGCCAAAGACATTTTATTTAATTTACTATGCAGCCTGCTACAGTCAGACAGGCCAGGTAATAAGACATATGGGGATATTGTGAAAATACTGAAAGGACTCTTTTCACCAAAACCACTAGTTATTGCTGAAAGGTTTAGATTCCACAGGAGAAATCAGGAAGAGGGAGAATCAGTGACAATGTTTGCTACTGCATTAAAGAAACTATCAGAGTACTTTAAGTTTAATGATGTACTGAATGCTACGGAGTGAAGCTACACAAAAGATACTATTGACTGAAAGTAATCTGATCTGGCAATAGGCTTAGGTGGTATCCAGATTTTTATATCGTCATACTGTCCTTCTCTCATTCCGGGATTTATGGTATTACCGGCATAGCACATAAGGGGGCGCTAAAAACACAAGAATTCAAACAAAATTAGCACAAACTAATAGCGAAATCATATAGACGCTGTTAACTAAATGCTAACGAAGCTGGCAAATCCAGCTCAGTTATACAAGCATAGCTAGTAGTTACCGAATGCCATTTTTGGTGAGTGTGGATATTTACAAGTGAATGTGAACAAGAGAAATTGTGCAAATGAACAAAGTTGTGATGCATTCTTTTCAGAAGGAAGAGCAGAATGTGTACATGGAGTAGATGGGAGAAGAACAGAGGAGAAAAAAAATAGTAGGAAGCACAGGGAAAAAATGGCAACTGTACAGTACAGATAACTCATCCAGAGCTCTTTGACTTCTGGCAGAAAGCCATTATAAGATATCTGATGGCAAACATAACTTCATCACATCATGTGTGCCGCGCAACAGAGACTCCCCCATTGTGCTATTTAAAACAAACACATGACTGGCTCAACTTCATGATGTAAAATAATGTGACAGGTGAAATGAAGAACACAATCTAATTTATCTCCTAACGTATTGCACAAGTTGACTGCATGTATTAACTTAAAAAGTAGCTACAAATATTCACATTTATTGAAAAACTTCAAAGAAATTGTTTTGACGGTATTAAAAAACCATCCCATGGCTTTTTCCAAATAGCCTGGTAGCCTACTTGGCAAGGGCCATTGGAGTCAGTGTGTCCATGGATCTAGCTGCCAATGAGGCTCAGCAGTTAAGTTCATCAGGAAAAGTGCACAGATTGCAATTGAAAATCAGAGAAAGGGAAATCAAGGCACATGCTTCCGCTGTGGCAAAGCGGGACATCAGGCGTCTGTCTACATGCTGGTGCAAGGACATGGATTTCTGAGCCTGTGGTAAAAAGGGCCACATCGAACAAGCCTGCAGAAACAAAAAGAGCTCAGAGAAAACGTCAAAGAGACATGTTCACGCTTTTGAGAAAGAGAACAGAGAGGTGAGTGACTCATCAGACGAGGAAGTCACACTGAATATTCTGACTGTTGCTGGGGGGCCGCACAGCTACTATGTCTCTCTCTTGCTAAATGGGTAGCCGGTGCATATGGAGATTGACACATGAGCAGCTGTATCTCTTGTGTCAGACACAGTCTACAAAAAGACACTGAAACACCTTCCACTTCAGCTAGCACACATCATGTTAAAGACTTACACAGGTGAATCTGTCACCGTAAGAGATCTCACTGAGGTCAAAGTTCAGTTAAACGGACAAACTGACAAGCTGCCACTCTACGTCGTGTAAGGAGACTATCCGCTGGGATGTTCATGGCAGAAGAAAATCCCACTAGACTGGCCATCAGTTCGTACAATGACACATGGAGACACAGGCCTCCCCGCCATCTTAAAGAAACATGGAGAAGTCTTTAATGGAAAGCTGGGTAGCATGAAATATATTACAGTGAAGCTTAGCATGAAACCAGACAGCAAACCAAAGTTTCTGAAAGCACCTTGTGCTATCAGACCAAAAGTTGAGGCTGACTTGGACGCTTTAGTCAAGAACAAAGTACTGGAGCCTGTCAGCGTGAGTGAATGGGCAACACCCATCGTACCAGTCCTTAAGAAGGATGGTGGAATCAGGATATGTGGAAACTTTAAAGTCACAGTTAACCGTTACCACACACAATGACCTTTTCGCAGGTTTTGCTGAAGGTCAAAATTCAGCAAAATCGACCTCTGCCAACCCTACCTGCAGATGGATGAAAAGTCAAAGGAGATGCTGAACATCTTGACACAGAAGGGGCTCTTCAGGTACTGTCATCTACCGTTTGGAATCAGAAGTGCGCCAGTGCTGTTCCAGAGGGCGATGGACCAGATCTTGAGTGAATTGCCTGGAGTACAATGCTACCTGGATGACATCCTCGTTACTGGAAAGAACGAAAGAGGACAATCTCCAGAATTTGGACGCAACCTTACAGAGATTGATGGACTATGGACTGCGAGTTCGTAAGGACAAATGGGCCTTCTTCATCAGTTGAATACCTTGGACACGTCCTCAATGCTACAGGCCTTCAAGGTCAAGGCTATCTTGGACGCCCCAGTGCCTCAGAACGTCAGCCAACTGCGTTCTTTCCTGGGGTTACTGAATTACTATGGACGCTTTATCCTGAGGTTAGCAAGAAGCTGAAGCCGCTGAATCAGTTGCTTTGTCAGGACAAAACATGGAAATGGACAGAACAATGCAAGGAAACGTTTCTGAAAACCAAGGAAACACTCCTGAAATCTGAGGCACTGACGCACTTGGACCTGTCATTGCCCACCCAACTAGTTTGTGATGCTAGTTGCTATGGTGTGGGAGCAGTAGTGTCCTATATCATGCCTTCAAGTAAAGAGCAGCCGATCGCTTTCGCATCAAGGACATTGAACAAAGCAGAAAGTAACTACACACAGATATCACGAGAAGCCCTAGGCATCATATTTTGAGTGAGTATTTTTCACTAGTATCTGTATGGGAGGAAGTTCACCCTTCTTACAGCTCATCATTCACTGACGAGCACATTTGGGCCGCATATTGGGATTCCGTCACTTGCAGCAAGCAGAATGCAAAGGTGGGCTTTATTGTTGTCAGCACACAACTACGACATCAAGTACCACAAGTCAGAACTGCACTGCAAAGCAGATGGACTTTCCAGGTTACCACTACCTGTGGGTCAAGCCAGAGTCATGCCAAGTGGACATCTTCTACTTCAGACAAGTGGAAAATGCACCAGTCCCTTCAACACAAGTGCAGAAATAACACCAGAAACAACCCAATGTTATCTGAAGAGATGGACATCATCATCAAAGGTAGAGCCGCAGGGGAAGCTCCGGAACTAAAACCTTACCTTCCGAGGAGAACTGAGCTGTCAGTACAGTCCGGTTGTCTGCTATGGGGGAGGAGAGTAATCATTCTGCCTTAGCTGAGGACATCAGTGTTGCAACAGCTACACTCAGAGCATTGTGGAATGGTTTGCATTAAGGAAATCACACAAAGCTACTTCTGGTGGCCTGGGTTGGATGGAAGCACTGAGGAGAAAGCGAAAACATGTTCCTCAAATCAGAAGTTTCTTACCGTACCGCAACTTGCACCTCTTTGTCTGTGGGATTGGCCTGGAGCAGGCATGGTAACACATACACGTCGACTTCGCAGGTCCATTTGAAGACAGAATCTTTCTTGTGGTAGTGGATGCTCATAGCAAGTGGCCAGTGGTTGCTATCATGAGGTCTACTACTGCTGAGAAGACAATCGAGAAGCTTGGAGAAGTGTTTAGTCAGTTCAGCTTGCTACTCCATCTTGTAAGCAACAACTGACCAATGCTTGCACCAATGCTTTGTCATGACGTTGCCCTCTTTGGATACAGCGAGCACAGTTGACCCTCTCCCTCTGCACCATCCCCCTACTTCTGCACCTATCTCCCTCTGTCTCCTACACCCAGGCTGCTGTGGTCAGAAGGGGTCGTAAATTCCTAAGAAAATGTCCTGCCTCGTGGCCACAGTATAAAGAGACAGAGTGTTTTCATGGAGAGACAAAGGAATTCTTCCACCTCACAGGATGGGAGAATCGAACGACATTTATGTTCTGGAGAAGGTATAAAAGATCGGTGAAGAATCCAGCTACGAACTGGTCCATTTGGTACAATTTTGTGAAACTCATGAGAGACAATACGGCCATATTACCATAATAATGTTTATATATTAGCCTCAGCTATGAGACTTACATCTAAATGGTTGTATAAAATTAATGAATAAGGATAAAGCTATTTGGAATATGTTGGGATGCTTGTAAGATGTTAATGTAAGAGAATTGTATTTTCTGTTTAAAGTTTTACCAAGTCATCGGCACGCCCCCAGGGACACAGACAGGACCTGGCGTCATGAGACAGCCTTTTTCTGTATTCCGAATATAAACCCCACCCAGGATTTCTTTCCCCAGACCAGGCCTCCACTCCATTACGAGTTGGCTAATAGGTTTGACCATGCATCCCTCTACTGAACTTTAACCATACCACGTGGTTAAACTATTAGACTATCGATACAGAATAAGAACAAGTCTTTGATATTAATTACTAGTCTGCAGCTAGGAATTCGGTATCATTGAACGCGACAACCGCCGGGAAAACATCTGTCCTTTAACGACATTAATGAATGTTACTTTGAAATATCCATTCTAATAGAGAGAGAGAGAGAGAGAACGCGAGGACAAAACTCTCCAACAGAACAGAACTTTTCAACAAAGATCCCGACGACACACTGAGCGTAAATATATATATTGATTGCAATTGTTCCCGAATGAGTGAGCGTTCATGTGCAAAGGATTAGCATTTCAATTGTTAATATTTATCAACTCTGTAGTGCCTTCTCAGCTGACCCCACCCCCCTTTTGTTTAACAAGCCGCCATGCCGGTTTAGCCCACGAGGGAACATTCCTCTACCATTTCTTTGTAACGATACCTACTGTTAGTATGCCTTTCTGCGAATTATTTAGTTTAGTAAATAAATGATTTTAAGACAATTGATGCATGGATGACTCATAGTGAAGACTGGGCTCGTGCAGATAACCAACAATTTACGACGTTTGGAATGAGACTGACCAAGGTAAAGAATATGTCATTAAATCAGAAGGCTCAGAGATCAGATATTATGATATTTGAAAGTTATATTACGAAAATTATAACTTTGTAATCTGAATATTTTCCTTGGTGCCCCAATCTCCTAGTTAATTACACGATTAATCAGTTTAATCGCGTAATAATAATTACAGAGAGTTATTTGATAAACATGTCTTCAGTTTAATGATGCCAAAGACACGACAGCTTGAACAGCTTCCTTTTATCCTATAGGAACAAGCCTCATGCAACCACCAAAGCATTGCTTGCATCACTACTCATGAAGAGAGAGCTACGCACAAGCTTTGACCTACTCAAACCTCTGAACGCAAAGGAGACAGTGCGACGTCAACAGGAAGGTTATATCAAATGTTGTGAACTGAGAGCAAAGGACAGAGCTTTCAATCCTGGAGAAACTGTCTTAGCTAGGAACTACCCTAAAGGACCAAAGTAGGTTCCTGCTGCAGTCATTGCTCAGACAGGTCCTGTGTCCTACATTGTCTAGACTGCAGAGGATGTCATCTGGAAAAGGCACATAGATCAGTTACTGGTGCGTAAAGCAACACCGATAGAATCACCAGTCGTGAGTGGCCCAGAACTGTTACTGGGTGACACTCTGACCCAGCAGTCATCACCTAAGGGCTCACAGTCACATTCTCAGGACACTGACTCAGGCACACCCATACAAGTGTGTGACGAGACTGTGACACAGGCTACTCACATGCCTACACCTGTGTCAACGCCACAGTCTAAAGACAGTAACCAGGTTTCAATCCAACCTTTTTATGCGAGTAAAGTACATGTTGAATAAAAAATGTAATGACAGGCCTGATGGAAACTTTCCATGAGGCCATTCCAAATGTCGACAAAACAAAATACGCTAGACAAGGTGGGATCTTTTGGTGTTGGTAAAATGTATTTTGCGAGAAATGTTAGTGGAAACGCTTTTATGTGCAAATATTGATATAATAACCATCATATTGAAATAAACTTGGAGTCACACCTCACGCGATAACATGTGTGATCCTCCCACTATGACTAGTTGGCTACAGATGAAATAAATGATGTTGAACTTCAGAGGGTGGTGAAAGCGCGAGGTGATGAGCTCAATTGATGCTCCTTTCCAATAAATATCGAGGTTCTTATTCTGGTGACATGATCATCGATGATTGGCTGCCATTTGACAAATAATAATAATCTTGCTCTTTTGTCCATTATAATCTTATCATGTAGGCTGGCCTACCCACACTGTATCTGCCAGTTGTTGGGTAGAGCGCACCTGCCAATACCAGAGTGGGAACACTCGCTACATAACAGAACATTTTTTGTAAGAAAACCAGAGAGTGTATTTTTTATTCGGTACATGGGAATTTAACCACAAAAACAATTTTTATGTGCACTGCATCATCACGTACAGCTTTTTTTTTGAGTCAATTTGATGAAACATCACTGGTGGGAAATTTAGTTTTTGTGTATTTTAGAATATTTGCGTGAAAATCTGTCACCAATTGGATGGAAATCTTGCTACTGTTATTGAGAGTCAGGTTGACCGCCATTACCCTACAAGTGATAGGTGGGCACCAAGACGCTTGGACTTGTTCATAATTGTTGTTAAGTAGGTGAGGACGGGATGTGGTGTATGAAACCCACGCAGAGCATCATGGGAGTTGTATATTGAGATGTGTTTGTTCAGATAAATGGTTAAACTAATTCCTGTCTCCCTTCTCATCATTATTTAATTGTTATAAAGATGTGGTTATGAAACCCACAAGACATAACAAAAGTGTATTTCTGAGCAGACGTGGGCGTCCAGCTATATTTTCCTGATAGGCAAAAAGCAGAACATAATCATTTCATAGATACCTCCACATACACACACATGCGAGCACACACGCGAACACACACGCCCCCCCCCCCCCCCCCCACACACACACACACTGCCTTCCTCTGCACACAACTGTACATATCTCACTCCTACACACAATGCATCAAAATCCCTCCTTCACACAGATCTCACGACCCCACTAACAAAATCAGCACACTCATACAATGGAACACCCACAGAAAGAGGAACACATGAACAGCCCACACAGTGCAGTGCCTATACATTTCACTCACTGAACTAAAACTCAGACTGTATTACAGTAACGGTCAGTCTGTGGAAATGAAACCCTATCCACATAAATACACTCAGGATCCTTAAAACAAAGCCCCAAGCAGATGCATCAATATCTAATAATCCCAGTGTGTCACACACTCACCCATTCAGTACAGTAGCTACCTATCTGTGATGTGGTCTCTACACAGTGAGCGCATCACACAAAATATCCCTCTGGTTTTACACAATGGTGCTGTCACTCACTGAGATACACAGAGGAGTTATATAACGGCGCGATCACAATTAAATGAACAGCATGTCAACTCGTTGAATTCAAACCAAATTAAGTAAGATCAGCAACAGGGGACATTTTGGGCATACATCATTTGGGCATGTTGGGAACATCCAGCTAATACTGGGTGACTGCCATCAAGAAACAGTGACAACTAGTGACAATGTTTTACTTCAGTCAGGGAATAGGATCATAACACCATAGCCATCAAGCAAGTGAAGCAACCCATGCTTCCATGGGCCATGGAAAGAAAGCACTAGGGGGGAAAACATGGGAATTATACGAGAGAGAACCAGAGACACATTGTAACATAACTCACTTTCTGCGGATGGTGGAGCTGTTGGTATCGGAGCTGTCTGTGTGTTCCAGTCTCTCCCGCTGCTCCCTCTCGGCTGGGTTCGAGCCACAGGACATGCCCCGGGTCAGCCTGGTGTGGGTACGTCTCTCCCGGCTCGGCCCTGCAGGGGGCACCACCACCGCGGGGGACGGGATGGCGACAGGGCTGGTGGTGCTGCCATTACCTCCACTACTGCTGCCAGGGTGGATGGGCAGGGAGAGGGGCTTCTCTGCTCTGTGGTTGGTGTTGGTATGGTTCTGTTCGGGGAGCTCCGGGGCTCGTGGAGGAGTGGGTCTTTCCAGCCTCAGGTCCTGGTTCTCCTGGCTGACTCGGTCCAGCTGGCCTTCTAGCTCCTCGATGCGCCGCCGCTGTGTCTCCAGGAGCTTGGCCTGGCTCTCGATGATGTTGTTGAGCTCTAGGAGGTACTCCACGGCACGGTTGGGGCTCTCGGGGCTGGTCTCCATGGTGGGAGGCCTTGCTCCAGGGAGGCTCCAGGGTACCACCACCTCCGCCGCTACGACCCTGGAGCTCCAGATCCCACCCCCCCACCAGCCCTGATGAGTGGGGGGGAGAGGGGAGGACGGACAGGGGGGCTGGAAGAAGATGAACTTGGAGATTGTTTTTGTCCCTTTCTACTTTACGCAAAAAGCCTTTCAGAGATTCAGAGAGGTCAAGGGACACAACAGAGTGTGTCGACAGTTTCTCTAATTATTACATATCAAATATCACAATGCAAGATGGGGTTGGCTGCAATTGTTCTAGGTCCATAAGAGATGGCTAAACCAAGACAACGGTGCAAAGTTGAAAAACAAGTAAGGGGTACAACTGAGTGGGGTTAGCTGAATACTTAGTGTCTTTAAATTCAGCATGTTGAAGGATGGTGGAGGTTTGAAATCCAGAGCTTTGTGTGGCAGGTGTCATTATTCCAGATGATCAACCAAAATCAAACAATAAAATAGAGATGGATCATCGCAGAGAAAAGAGACAGAGAGGTATAGTTGAAATCTGAAACAATAAATGCACCTTAGCCATCTTGACAATTCAATATTATTCTCTCTTATGGAGAGGCAAACATAGGGGGTTTCTGTGTAATAAAAGATCAGTCAAATAAAGAGAATACACACCAGTGGCACTTTTCATAAACCCGTGTTCTCCTTGTTAACTTCAGTCGAGATGTATTATGATCTCAACAGCCAAGTGTTGTGGTGCAAATACATTGATTCTTTCCTAAAGTATTAATGATCACTAAACGTTGTCTGTTTCTCCTGCTAAAAAGGGAAAGGGGAAAGGGGTCAGGCAAAATGGCTTGTAATGGTCTCCCACTAATAAGCAGTTTTTGTCAAAGATGATATAATAGAGAATATTCCATGTTCCCTCCCATACAGACTATCCCGCAGTCTCTACCTCATCCTCCTCACCCCATGACTAGATGTGTCTTTGGGTGGAAAAAATGAAGACGTTGGACGACTGATTCATTTCATAGTTGAGGTCCAAGTCCTCACCCCTGCCCTGTACAGACCACATCCAAGAGCCTGAGATTGGCTTTTAGGCTACAGCTTTGCCCGAGTGTTCCTTGTATATCACCGCACTGCGATCAACGTCACGCATCCATAACGGATAATTGCCTACTCGATCGAGTCCTCTACAAATCTTTCGACAGTCCAGTTTCTTTTAGAAAATTGTTAGCTGAATAATAATATAAATGTAAAATAGTTCACACGTCTTCAATATACATACTTTATCGGTATAAGGAGTTTCCACTTGCCTGTGTCGCGACGTTTCAGGGAAACCAATAAAATAGTCCTCTGCTAATTTCTAAAATCCCCTATGATAAAAATAAAGTGCATTTAGCAAACGATTTTCAACTACAGTTGCGGTAACTTCGCACTAGTGGTGGCACAGATAAACGAAGATATTGACTCCTTGCAAATCTGTGAACTGTCCTGAGCGCGCGTGGTGCTCAGGAGCGCTCCCGTGGCGACGCGCAAGGTATGCTGCACAATCGTTATAGACATGTAGCCTAGACTCTATATTGCATCGGCAACTTAAAATGTATATTTTTTCCAAAACGTTTTAATTAATTGTCTATAATGATACATTTAACGAACATTTTATGTTGTCTTTTTAACTGCATTTATCAATGGCTTTACCAACGGTTAAATTGTTTTTCTTATTGGTTTTAATATTATAGCCTGTAGCTTAGGCTACTGGTTTGCTGTAACTCCACTTCGCAAGCATTTCCCAAAATCTCCGAGGTGAAGGGAAGTTAGTCATTTCCTCAAGCCGATTCATTTCACACTTGATTCTTTGGCTCTGAGGCCAGGCTGCATGGTCTAAAGTAACTAGACCATTAGACTAGAGTAGACCATTGTATATTACGGGCCTAAGTCTTGGAAGTGCACAAAAATACGTACAGTATGATTCGTATACTGTATATATGGCTCTAGGGCCAGGCTGGACTCAACTGGAGAAAAACTAGCGCGCGCTGCGCGTTCTGCGCTATTAGCAAGTTTAATTGCAGAACGCTATGCTGATGAGACGGTTCTAGTCTTTACCAGACTAGGCCTACAGTAATATGTCACTATTGGTAATATTGCCTACTCTTATGGCTCCCTCTGTGCATTTACTTCAGAATAATGATACTTGAATAATTCAATGAAGCGTCAGACTATGGCAGAAAATAGCCATCTGAAGGACCTCTGTTCCATGATATTTTTAGTAATACAGGATTACCTAACTGTCATTTTGTTTTAAGATCCCAGTGCCAGGTTGATAAAGGTCTTTGTGTAAATGTGCTAATAACTGTGTGTGTGTGTGTGTGTGTGTGTGTGTGTGTGTGTGTGTGTGTGTGTGTGTGTGTGTGTGTGTGTGTGGAAGAGACAGAGAAAGAAGGGACACAGAGAGAAATATATATATATAGAGAGAGAGATTGAGAGAGAGATTGAGAGAGTGAGTGAGAGATGCCTGTGTGCATGTGTTACAGGTGAGGCAATTTTACACCCTGTACACTAACAGTAAAAAGCCTGATATTAGATCAGTGAGTGGAGTACATGGAGAGAAGTGAAATCCCTGCTCTTCCACAGAGCCTGGTAAATCATTAATGTGCTACGTAAAGATCAAATGATCCTCATCTGTCACACACACACAAAGTCCCTTTGTCTATACATTCTCTATCCAGGCGCATCTAAACATTTCCCATACAGAGTGCTCCCTCTGCCACGCTTACACTGAAGCTATTCAGGCATCTCTTTCTTTTTTCACTCCCTCTATACAACCACATCTCTCACCAGCCATTTCAATCTCTCTTCTCACACACTCTATACAACCACATCTCTCACCTTCCATTTCAATCTCTCTTCTCACTCCCTCTATACAACCACATCTCTCACCAGCCATTTCAATCTCTCTTCTCACTCCCTCTATACAGCCACATCTCTCACCTTCCATTTCAATCTCTCTTCTCACACACTCTATACAACCACATCTCTCACCTTCCATTTCAATCTCTCTTCTCACACACTCTATACAACCACATCTCTCACCTTCCATTTCAATCTCTCTTCTCACTCCCTCTATACAACCACATCTCTCACCTTCCATTTCAATCTCTCTTCTCACACTCTATACAACCACATCTCTCACCTTCCATTTCAATCTCTCTTCTCACACTCTATACAACCACATCTCTCACCTTCCATTTCAATCTCTCTTCTCACACTCTATACAACCACATCTCTCACCTTCCATTTCAATCTCTCTTCTCACACTCTATACAACCACATCTCTCACCTTCCATTTCAATCTCTCTTCTCACACTCTATACAACCACATCTCTCACCTTCCATTTCAATCTCTCTTCTCACACACTCTATACAACCACATCTCTCACCTTCCATTTCAATCTCTCTTCTCACACTCTATACAACCACATCTCTCACCTTCCATTTCAATCTCTCTTCTCACACTCTATACAACCACATCTCTCACCTTCCATTTCAATCTCTCTTCTCACACTCTATACAACCACATCTCTCACCTTCCATTTCAATCTCTCTTCTCACACACTCTATACAACCACATCTCTCACCTTCCATTTCAATCTCTCTTCTCACACACTCTATACAACTCTCTATGCCATCCTTCATTTCCAGCTCTCTTCTGATAGTTTCTTTACTCTCTCCTTATTTGTTTGTCAGCCTCTATCAGTCCTGGCTCTCACCCAACTCTCTGTTTTTGGAGACGTTGGTTTGATGGCTGTCAACACCAGTACAGGGTAGAGGAGACGAGTGTCCTTAAGTGCTCTGAAGCAGTGCCCTCCAGTGATACTTAAGATAAGATGGATATAAACAAACACACACACAAACACACACACACACACCCTGGCAAAGTTGTTTTTCACAGATGCATTTTCACCCTCACCCACAGTACAAAATGTTGCTGCCATCTACTGCTTTAAGTAGAAAACATTTTGTCAACGATCCTTGTTCTCTAAAAGACACACAAGTATTGTCCAAATAGCTGAGAAAACTATGTCAATAAATATAAATAGTTTATTAGCAGTTTATTATATGTTTTTTGACAGTTTATTGGCGATTATCTTCTTTAGGAAAATGAAAAAAAGAAGCATTCAAAAACATAACTTACAACAGTAACAATGACAGTCTGAAAAATAAACTGAGCCAGACTGGACTGGTTTGGTCTGGTAGTCATATGCTGATGTGTAATAATGTAGTCATACACTGGTTAATACTAGACTGGACTGGTTTGGTCTGGTAGTCATATGCTGATGTGTAATAATGTAGTCATACACTGGTTAATACTAGACTGGACTGGTTTGGTCTGGTAGTCATATGCTGATGTGTAATAATGTAGTCATACACTGGTTAATACTAGACTGGACTGGTTTGGTCTGGTAGTCATATGCTGATGTGTAATAATGTAGTCATACACTGGTTAATACTAGAGACGTGCTGTGCCATCTCTAATGTGACATCTCTGCTTTGTACGATTGGGATGAGAATGAGAATAAGAATAACAATATAAAAACGGTATATAAAATTAGACAACATCTAGGTAATACATACTGTAGTTGCTTCCCTCACATGTTTTCTGTAGGTCACCAGGTGCTTCTGTGTATACAACATACTTCCATGCATACAGCACCATTTCCAAATGACTTGACTGGGATGTACATTGAAGCAATATGTGTCTTCCTGTATTTAGTTTTCAGTCCTTCATCTTAATATACACTGAGTGTACAAAACATTAAGAACATCTGCTCTTTCCATAACATAGACTGACCAGGTGAATCCAGCTGAAAGCTATGATCCCTTATTGATGCCACCTGTTAAATCCACTTCAATCAGTGTAGATGAACGGGAGGAGACAGGTTAAAAAAATATTTTAAGCCTTGAGACAATAAGACATGGATTGTGTATGTGTGCTATTCAGAGGGTGAATGTGCAAGAAAAGATTGAAGTGCAAGAAAAGATTGAAGTGCCTTTGAACGGGGTATGGTAGTAGGTGCCAGGCGTACCGGTATGTCAAGAAATGCAACACTGATGGGGTTTTCCCGCTCCACAGTTTCCCAAGTGTATCGAGAATGGTCCACCACCCAAAAGACATCCAGCCAACTTGACACAACTGAGGGAAGCATTGGAGGCAACATGGGCCAGCCCTGAATCCCTGTGGAACACTTTTGACACCTTGTAGTTCACAAATTGAGGATGTTCTGAGGGAAAAAGTGTGTGCAACTCAATATTTGGAATATTAGGTTCCTAAAGTTTTGTTCACTCAGTGTATACAGTATATACTTTTGGTCCTCAGAACAGGCTTAATTCATCGGGGCCTGGACTGTACAAGGTGTTGAAAGTGTCTCAAGGCTTAAAAATCATTCTTTAACCTGTCTCCTCCCCTTCATCTACACTGATTGAAGTGGATTTAACAAGTGACATCAATAAGGGATCATAACTTTCACCTGGATTCACCTGGTCAGTCTATGTCATGGAAAGAGCAGATGTTCTTAATGTTTTTTATACTCAGTATATATATATATAAAACTGTTTTACAGAATTTCTTTTATATACAACCACCTGCAGTAAAGCCGCTCAAAATGTACACTACATTCCAATCATTTAGCAGACACTCTCATTGACAGCGACCCAAAGGAGCAATCAGGGACTTAATATATCTTGGTTTATGGAGTACATCTCAGTACCTGAACATTTAAAAAAAACATCTTTACAAAAATATCATATTTGAGCCTCTGCCATCATAACTGGCTCACAACTGTCAGCCAATTGTTTGGCAAAGCGATAACATATTGATTTAACATTGTGCCCTTTATTAATTCAGATAACTCAACGTCAGGAGAGTCGTTGATTGTTTTTACTGAAGCTCAATAGACAGGAAAAATATGTCGATATTTGACCATTTCAGACATGACAGGAGGACTATAATGACACACCCACTACTCATTCATTCAATGCTATATTTACAGTAAGAGCCAGCTTAATGGTTCAGTATGGTTTGGTTACCAAGGCAACTGTAAGTGGCACTTAACCCTGTGAGACCCACAGTTGCAAATATGCAATGTCTCCTAAATTGCATCCTGTACATGTCCTAAACCAAACAATCTAGTCAAACACTACATAGTGCATCTCCTTAGACCCAGATGTTTCTCTTAGTAGTATTGTTGTGTGTCAGTATGATTATTGGGGCTTCAGTAGCCTCTGAAACATGAGAAAACTGTCAACTCGTCTGAGACCATACTGGTCCCCTACACAAGCATATGTTGTAAGCCATCCATGCAAGTACATGACTTTAAATATTAAATAAGAAATTGACAAACAAACATTCTGAGCCGGAGCTAGAGGTAGTTTTGCAAGTGTTGCAAAAAGGCAACATAGGGCTTAAAGGGGCAATCTGCAGTTCAAATAACAACAAAACGGACACCCCGCCACCTTTTTTAGGTAAACAGCTTAGGGATGGGGCTGGAGACGTGGCTAAGAATGCAAGGACTGACATGTTAGAGAGATTGTTTCCCTTCCAAATTCTGCAAATATGGACAACCAAATACTTTAAGAGTAACGTTGTTCCCTCTACACTTCAAAAGAACAAAAATGAATATATTTTTTTTATGTCATATTACTGACATTGATGACCAATAACTGTATGGCAAAGAATCAAGATAGGAGGTTATCTCACCAAGTTAAGCCAGAAAGATCAACCAAATATTACTTAAAGTTAGATGTTACATAGAAAACCCACAAAATAGTTGATGCTTTCGAAAATATACATTTTTGATAGCAAAGTACTAACATTTGGATTGGTCAAGTTGTTCAATTTGGTATTTCAGACAAAATATGACTATTTGAGAAAAATATACCATTACCCAATATTTTCCATTACGTCAATACTCTTAATACACTTTTTATGTGATTTTTATAGAATTTAACAGTTTTCTTATCACAAAATGTTCATACCATTGCTACTTTTCAAGAACATTTTTTATAAACTTGAAATTCATGATGCAAGTATTTCTGAAAGGTAATACTTTTTCCCCCTCATTTGGATCAATGCTTGGGTCTCACAGGGTAAGAGGGCACAACACTTACTACAATTGATAGTGTATTTGTTCTTACTTCCATAAAATAAACTTTTGACAATGTAAATATACAGTACCAGACAAAAATTTGGACACCGATATATTTATTTTCACTATTTTCTACATTGTAGAATAATAGTGAAGACATCAAAACTATGAAATAACACATATGGAATCATGTAGTAACCAAAAAATTGGGGATAGCCCCCCTTTTTTCAATTTTCACCTAAAGTGGAAATGTGAATTGAATGTAGGAGAATATAACACAAAAGATCTGGTAGAAGAAAATACAAAGAAAAAAACAACCGTTTTTTTTCTACCACCATCTTTAAAATGGAACAAAAAGGTCCCTGTTCCAGTCATCACTCTGGTTGTAATTCCGATGGTGTCCACAAGATGGCAGCAGTGTACGTGCAAAGTTTCAGACAGATACTTGAAGTATGAGCGAACTACATAACATTTAGTGTGAAGTCACCCAGGTACATTAAGGCAAATCGTGAAGGAGACATTTGCATTCATATTCTGCAAGAATATCGTCAAATCTGTATACTTGGACTTTCATAACTTCATAACTCTGAATATTCTAATAATTTTTGTCCAAAAGGAAAAGGCATGCTGTCGAACAAGGTTAGTAGCTACATTTTACAACAGATACAAGGTTTCCGGATACTCCCGTAAAGCCCAGCTCATTGGCTATCTAGCTAGCTTTGTTTAACTCCGATTGGTGCACACTTAACCAGCATGGCTCCACAGCATTCTGCAGCGATACACCATCCCGTCTGGTTTGCGCTTAGTGGGACTATCATTTGTTTTTCAACAGGACAATGACCCAACACACCTCCAGGCTGTGTAAGGGTTATTTGACCAAGAAGGAGAGTGATGGAGTGCTGCATCAGATGACCTGGTCTCCACAATAACCCGACCTCAACCCAATTGAGATGTTTTGGGATGAGTTGGACTGCAGAGTGAAGGAAAAGCAGCCAACAAGTGCTCAACATATGTGGGAAGTTCTTCAAGACTGTTGGAAAAGCATTCCTCATTATGCTGGTTGAGAGAATACCAAGAGTGTGCAAAGCTGTCATCAAGCCAAAGGGTGGCTACTTTGAAGAATCGAAAATCGAAAATATATTTGGATTTGTTTAACACTTTTTTGGTTACTACATGATTCCATATGTGTTATTTCATAGTGGTGATGTCTTCACTACTATTCTGCAATGTACAAAATAGTTAAAATTAAGAAAGACCCTTGAATGAGTAGGTGTGTCCAAACTTTTGACTCTACTATATGTGCATAATGTATTACTTTGGTAAGATTTTTTTTATTGAATTTTGCACATAATACCCTGAAACGTATCCAATATCACAACACAAATATATCATATTGATTAAAATGTTTTGAGTATATCTGTTACATATATTATTATATTCCACAGTATCAACAATACTAATCAGGGCTCCATTCAATATTGTATATACAATAGCATTTAGTTATTTATTTCATACAAATATCTTTACATTATATAGATTGCACACAGCACAAACTGGCTGTCAAAGTCACGTTGCTCTGAAAGTCATCACAATCAAATCCATACATAGAACAACCTCATGGATCTATTTCATTCTCCAATTGAATGGTCAGAAGAATGTTACTATACAATACCACCCCTTCCCTTCTAACCATATCTACAGTGAGGGAAAAAAGTATTTGATCCCCTGCTGATTTTGTACGTTTGCCCACTGACAAAGAAAGGATCAGTGTATAATTTTAATGGTAGGTTTATTTGAACAGTGAGAGACAGAATAACAACAAACAAATCCAGAAAAACGCATGTCAAAAATGTTATAAATTGATTTTAAATAAACCTACCATTTAAAATGATAGACTGATCATTTCTTTGTCAGTGGGCAAACGTACAAAATCAGTGTTCCAAATGGATTCTTTGGCTGTCCACATAAGATAACCCTTTTTGGTTCCAGGTAGAACCCTTTTGGGTTCAATGTAGAACAATCGGTGGAAATGGTTCTACATGAAACCAAAAAGGGTTTTTCAAAGGTTTCTCTATGGGGACAGGCGAAGAACCCTTTTAGGTTCTAGATAGCACCTATTTTTCTAAGAGTGTATGGTGGACTGGACATAGTATAGCCTGGGACTGTCACATATTATTGCTCAGTATCATGAGGTATCATTTCATGTACTGTATACTGTCTCCATTGTCCCCTGAGACAGTCTTCCAGTGTCCCCAAACACAAGGACAATTCTATGGCAACTCCTGAGGGAGAGCAGAGAAGAGCGCTGCATAAAGAAAACAAGCAGAGAAAAGACAGAGATTGTGTTCCACTGGAACATCTTAAAATATGTACAAATTAACATGATCAACAGCTGATTAACATCAGCCAGAAACCAGCTGTTAAAAGGCACATAGAATATTACTGTATAATACAACATTATCAAAAGTCACAGTAAAACAAACTGAGTGTGAGTAGCGTTGTGTGTAGTTTGAAAAAGCAAGTTTACGGTATATTCCAAAGGGGATATGGTTTGATACTGTCACTGATCATGGGCCCTCAGAATTATATGATTATGGTTTCCTCAAACAGTGTGTATATTTTTGCTTTGCTACGACAGGTAACTGCCAAAATAAAGGAAACACTTGAGTAAATGAGAGATACAAAGTATATTGAAAGCAGGTGCTTCCAAACAGATGTGGTTCCACAGTTAATTAAGCAATTAACATTCCATCTTGCTTAGGGCCATGTATAAAAAATTCCTAGTTGCCCATTATGTTGTCTACCATAGCTAGAAGAAGAGATCTCAGTGACTTTTAACGAGGGGTCTCAAAGGAGCATAGTGGTCTGTCTGTCTCAGTCACCAGGTCTCAACCCAATTGAACACTAATGAGAGATTCTAGAGCGGCGCCTGAGACAGTTTTCCACCATCATCAATAAAACACCAAATTATGGAAGAATGGTGTCACATCCCTCAAATAACGTTCCAGATACCTGTAAAATCTATGCCAAGGCCCAACGCCCTATTAAGACACTTTATGTTGGCGATTCCTTTATTTTGGCAGTTACCGCTAGATTACCAATTATTCTATGACTCCTCTTCCCCTTCCTCTCCCTCTTTATCGCTGTTCTCCTATAAGCCTGTTCTCCTGTATGAACCCAGTCCTCTGTTGGCTGGGTGTGAGCCAGGAGCCTGGGAGTAGCAGGCCTAGTGCCCCTAGAACGGCCCCTTCTGTGAGGGCCAGGGAGAGGCCAGAGACATAGGCAGCAGGAATACTGCCATCCGAGTGGCTGGCTCCACACTCTGCGTTCTCCAGCTCTGAGGATGTAGTGAGGAAGAAAAAGGGTTCTCTCTGTAGTGGAGAGGTCACGCGAGACTCCAAGGAGAGCAGGTTGTTCAGGGACTGAGACCTCTCTCTCTCCACCCATTCAATCTGTTCATGATCCTCACCACTCTCTTCATCATTTATACTCTCCACTTTATCTCCCTCAACCTCTCATCCTCCAACTCCCTCTCTCTTTCCAGTTCCCATTTTCTCCTGTTCCTCGTCTTCTCTTCCACATCCTCTTCCTCACAGTCTTGCTTGGGCCTGGGCAGACTTTGGTTAGGAATGGGGAGGTAAGCATCCTCCTCCTCTTCATCCTCCTCCTCCTGTTTCACCTCTTATTCCTCCACATGCTCCTACCCCCTTTCCTTCACCTCCGCTGTTTCTTCATATTCCTCAGTTTTCTCATTGTTCTCCCTCTTCCTGACCCTCTCCTCACTCCTGCTTTTACTCTCTTTATCTCCCTCCCTCCCTCCCTCACTCCGCCTCTGTGTGTATATCATCGTTGCCATAGTTCCTCAGGGCATCTCTGGGTAAACTGTGAGAGCCTCCCTTGTTCCTGCTCTTCCTCCTGCTATCCTTCCCTCTCACCTGAGTCCTCTCTCTCAGTCCACCGCCTCCTGTCTCACTGCCCTCCTCCTGTCTCTCAGAATCAGGGTCTGAATCAAGGCTGTGTCTTACTGCCCCTGCTCCTTCCTCTCCCTGATGTCCTTCCTTTATCTCCCCTTTCGAAGACCTCCCCCGCATCTTCACCTTGGATCTGTGGATGCGGCCCTCCAGGCGGGCCAGGTCTACTGGAGCCACACTCTGCTCCTCGGGGTGCTGCTGTGGGAGGGAGGGGGAGGTGACTCTGCTCTCACGGACTGATGAACACACAGGGACAGGACATAGGAAGCAGGGAACAGAGAGAGCAAAATGAATAGGTGGAGAAGAGAGTGAGGAGAGTTAGAGAAGCAGGTGATGTTACATAATCACTGTGGAGGAACTCCAGAGTTCACGGAGCATGTCTCTGTCAGAAGCTGTATGTGTGTAGGTTGTGTTGTGTAACAACAGCTGCTACTTCCCTGACCCTCATTATATTACAATACTTATCAACATTGTGTGCTCTCATGCAGAATGTCAGCTGTACTGTTGAAGCATATAGATCACTAGCTCTCCTTTACATTCAGCAACACTAGTGGCAGGTTGCACACTAGAATTAATTCAACCAAGGGATATTGGTTGTCATTGATTAACCTGGCTAAGCCATTTTTAAAACTGAGTTTTAAGCTATAGGGCTCTATTTTAACAAACCTAACACAATGGTAAATCTAAGCGCAGGTGGTAGCGCTATAGGTTCAGGGGTGTGTCAGAAATATTTTTGCTATTTTCACCATCACAATTATAGTCGCATTTACTGCATTGGCGCGAAACGGCTGGGTTTTAATGAATAAACAAGTTGTGGGTGTGTAGAGGCTTGGCCCCTCACTGGCCAATCAGAACGTGCTCCATGGTGAAATATGTGGTTGCTTCAAGTTGTACATTTACGGTCTTTTATGTATTTCCTTGGAATCAACTCCAATGCCAATGTCAGTCCGTTATAGTTTGTTTGTTAAATGGCTCATAGAAACTAAATAACAAAATGTAGACTATCTTTGCTAAATACGTTAACTTGAACCCATTTGCAGTCCACATTGTTCTAAGTAATTGCATGGCTTCAATATCATTCCCATTGATATAGGGGCTAGTGTCACGCCCTGACCATAGAGAGCCCTCTGAGTTCTCTATGGTGTTGTAGGTCAGGGCGTGACTAGGGGGTGTTCTAGTCTTTTCATTTCTATGTTGGTGCTCTTAGTATGGTTCCCAATTAGAGGCAGCTGATGTTCGTTGTCTCTAATTGGGGATCATACTTAAGGTGTCCCTGTTCCCACCTGCTTTGTGGGATATTGTTTTGTGTATGTGCATGTAGCACCACGGATGTCACATTTCGTTGTTTGTTTATTGGTTTGTTTAGAAGTTTCACTTTATTAAAAGATGTGGAACTCAACACACGCTGCGCCTTGGTCCGTCTTTCCTCACGAACGTGACAGTTAGGCCTACTGTACATTATATTATGGCTGAGCATGAACATACCAAACATTGTCAATTATTTATTGAAAAGGCCTAAAAATAATAATTTGAATCAAATTATAAACGAAATAACTTGTTTTAAATATGCTATGTCACACTTACAGGCACTATAATATTAAAACAATGCAGACTATGGAGGGTTTTACACACATCCACACTTTTCACAGTAGCTGGACAAAGATCCAATATAAATGGAAAGCGAGAATGTCCACTCACCATTATACTGCTCCCAAATAGGTCTATGTTTTATGAACATAATCGGAACCATTTTACAGATCAGATCGCATTCACACATGACACATCTCCAGAAATTGCAATGCAAGAGCGCCGCGGATGTTGTCACCATAAAACCATGAAGGTGAATCATTCTAATAAGTTTGATTGTAATAAAATGTAACGAAAACCAAGCAATCAGTTTTTTTAATACAATGTAAAATGTAATGATATAAAACTGCCAGGATAAAAAAGACACACATTGCTGTTGAACCAGCCTTCGCTATAGTAGCCATATGGGAGGGCTTGGGTTTTGAACATATGAAACGGAAAACAACCCATTTTTTAAGGTTACAGATTCTAAATACGAGGTTCACCGGTATTCACTGAGGTTCTCATATATCGTTTGATAATGGGCATGGACACGTAGCCTACATCCTGGAGGGTTTTTACGCACATTCAAAACGGGACCGGCATGGCTAAAATAATGTGGGCATGCCTACAATGCATAGATAAAAAATGTATGTCAGCTCACTGTTTTACTCCTTTCAAACTTTATATTTTAATGAAGCTTTGGTGATTACGATTTATTTTCAAGCAGTCTCAGGAGCCAAATCCTTTATTGTCTGTCTTGACTGCTTTGAGATTGCATTGGGCAGACAAAAAAAGCCTTCATTGAGAGGAGGCGAAGCTATGCTAGGATTTTAATCAAATAAAACGAAATGGGAAAAAACATCAGTTTTTTATGTTTCTAAATACGAAGTATACAGGCACCAAAAGCACATTAGACTACTCTTGTTCCATGTGCATATGGGCAGTGAGCGTCACGGCTGGATAGGATGCGTTTCCGCTGTCAAATTCATGCCATAACCAACATGCTAAAACCAGCTTCTGGTTGGTCCTATCAGTGCTGCCTGAAATTAGCACTTTGGATCATGTTTTTAAGCACAGCCCTCAAATATTTCCACCCCGCCCATCCGAGCGCTAGGGCTGGAAAATGCCAGTGCACCAGTTTTGACATGACGAAATTGCAAACTGACGTGGGTTTGACAATAGCGCCGCCTTAACCGCAACAGAACATAGAGCCCATTTAGTTATACCCCGGTCTCAAGACAATACAACATATGATTTCAGCACGTGGGTGATCATGGTCTCACGATGAGGGTGTCGACGTACAGTGACACATAATATATTTTCAACAACGACAACAGTAAAGACAACATAGGAAGTGAGGAGAAGAGGAATGTAGAGAGACAAATAAATGGAGGACTAACAGGAACGATCACCAACCGCGTATTCTCTGTCCGGCCGATGACATAGAAGCAAGGCTCGCCTAGCTTGGAGTTGGTCATACATAGAGACAGACTGGACAGCTCCACTGAGAGGGAGAGACGAGGAACGGAGAAAGAGAAAATAATTAGAGAAAGATGTGTAGGAGTAATATGAAAAAGGGAAAGAAGAGAAGAAATAAGAGAGAGCAAAGGGAAACGTGGTGGTGAAGGTAAGATAGAAGGTGAGAGATGGAGAGTCCAAAGAATGAATCACAAGGAAAGGTGAAATAATAGAAGGAAGCAAAGCCCCAAAAAGAGAAACAAGAAAAGTGGTGTTAGTAATTTAGAGGTTATACACCCAAGAGAGATACTATACACCCAAGAGAGATACTATACACCCAAGAGAGATACTATACACCCAAGAGAGAAATATTATACACCCAAGAGAGATATTATACACCAAAAAGAGATAAACAACATAAGTTGTGACAGTTTGAGGAGGATTCTCTAGTGGCTATGCTCAGTTGAATGTCATGATTATCTCTAGTATATTGCCACCTTATCCTCAGTCCTCATCCCACCTATTCTTTTCTCACACCTTCTCTTAAAACCAAGTGAAACCGAGTGACAGTTTGCGCAGTAGGAGGAGCGTCTCTGGGGTTTTACAGTGTTTCCACCCCCCCTGTCCTTTTCTGTATCTTACCGTAGTCAGGGACGTATCCATTGCCTTTCTTTAGAACCAGGTATATGCGGTGTCCTCCCCTGCGTATCTGCTCTACTGCCTGGCTGTGGGTCATCCCTGCTGTGCTGTCCCCGTTGATCTCCACCAACTGATCACTCACCTACAGTACACAGTGACAGCATAGTCAGTTGTTGTATGAAATAGTATCCCATAATGCATGTAATATCATGTTTTGTCAACAAAACTTGATTTCCTGAGTTGAGATAACTTACAGTTTACTGTGAAATATTAGACACCCCATTCTTTAAAGAGGTACACAATACACTCACCTGTATTTTGTGGCTGCGTGAGGCAGGTCCCCCCTCCATCAGTCCCAATACATACAGACCCATGTTGTACTCACTGCCCCCTCGCAGGCTGAACCCAAACCCTGTCTGCCCGCGGTCTAGATCCACACTGTAATACCTAGAGCCATGCTATAAGAAACATGGAGGGAGAGATGGACAGAATGAGATCGAGATCTAAACTTAAAGTGGAAAATACATTTCAATGTATTGCAGATGTATTTGGGCTTACTCTTAAAAAGGTGTGGATCATTGACACAAACATAATGGATGGCTGCTGTCCTCACCTTGGGTCGTGACCTGTGACCTTTCCTGCTTGTGTAATTGGGGTCATAATCTGTGGTCTCTGATAGGCTGGAAGAGTCTGGGAAAGAAATAAGGGATAGTGGTTAGCATAGATAGGTACAAGAAGTTAACGCTCCAGTACAGAGGGGAGATGCATAGTGTCTTAGTTATACTCTGAGCATTAATGGGGAGTATGCAAGCAAGTGGATTGTGTGCATTTCGGTTTTTATTGTGTTTTTGGAAATGTGTGTGTGTGTATAACATTGTGTGTATTTCTCTATGCTCACAGGTGCTAGGACGGGGGATGATGGTGAGGCGTAGGGTGTTTCCAGCTCTGCGGAGGATGTGGGTGAGCTCCCGGTGTGGAAGGGTCACCACAGAATGCCCCTGAACCGCCTCCAACCGGTCACCGGGCCGTATCTGACCGCTCCTCGCCGCAGGACTGCCCCGACGCACCGTCACAAACCGGTGAGGGAGGAGGGAGGCAGCTAAAAAAAGTGTGAGAGAGAGAGAGAGAGAGAGAGAGAGAGAGAGAGAGAGAGAGAGAGAGAATAACAATAACCATTTTTATTTGTGGTAAAGTTATTAACATTATTATTATTACTAACAGTCTAGTATGTTCCTGTCTTATTGGTCCATCGTTGTTGTATGTTTACTTTAACAATGGAAGTGTTTTACTTTCCATGTCAAAGTATATTGAAGAGAGAGAGAGAGAGAAAGAGAGAGAGAGAGAGAGAGAGAGAGAGAGAGAGAGAGAGAGACAGAGAGAGAGAGAGAGAGAGACAGAGAGAGAGAGAGAGAGAGAGAGAGAGAGAGGTATTAAAGTTCCATAGTAAAACCTTCTCTTCAACCCCTAATTAGTCCTGGATCGGTACAGCGGCACAGAAGAACACGTATCTCAAACCTCAGGTTGAAGCACATTGCTGCAGTATATACTTGAACGTTTAACAATAAAACATTTTTAAGGTTAAATACATCTCAAGAGACTGAAACTTCCCTGTTTCTCCCCAATAATTGTATTTTCATTAGAGTTTGTTGCTCATTAGAAAACCTCTTTAAAAGTCACAGTGAAGAACTAATGAGTAAGGTCATCTAAGAGAAAGAGCAGAGAGAGAAGTTGTAAATCATCCTGGTTTGTGGCAGAATCCCTCAAAACAAGCTGTAATTAAACCTTGGCTGTTTTTGACTGCACTTAGTCAGTATCTACTCTCTCTTCGTCTGCTTTTCTCTTTCCATCTCCAAAACTAATTTGTCCTCCTTCACCCCCCCCATCAATCAGTCCATAGCTCTATCCCCGACACAACAAGGGCCATTTCCTGTCCTTATTGATATGACATTTTCAGATATGACATGTCTTCTAACAGTGTTTTTCAACCTTTTGTAGTACCAGCGACAAGCAAAGAATGGTTGACTCTGATATCTATAAACTCTAGAATGTAATAATTCCCTCTGTCCATCTCTCTATTCCAATACTACAGTCCTTAAAGTCATTTTCTAAACTGTAAGCAAAAAATGTGCTTACATTCTGTCACGTCCTGACCCTAGTAAGATGTCATTTTCTAATGTAGAGTAGGGCGGGGCATGACAGGGGGTGTTTTGGGTTGTTCTATGTTTTTTATTTCTATGTTTAAGTTCTAGTTTTTCTATTTCTATGTTGGGATTGTTTAGGTTGATCTCTAATTGGAGGCTGCTGATCCTCATTGACTCTGATTAGAGATCATATTTAAGTAGGGGTTTTTCTCTTCCTGTTTTGTGGGTTATTATCTTTTGACTAGTGTGTTTTCCTCTTTGCGTCACGGTTTGTTGTTTTTGTGTTTTCAAGTTATTTATGTATCGCATTCAGTTTCACGTTTGAATAAATATGTGGAACTACGAACACAGCATTTTGGTCCGATCCTTCGAACAGCCGTGACAGAATAACCCACCATAAAAGGACCAAGCAGCGTGGAATGGAGCAGCAGGAGAAATTGACTTGGGAAGAAATCCTGGATGGGAAAGGACCCTGGAGGCAGGCTGGGGAGTATCGTCGCCCGAAGGAGGAACTAGAGGAAGCCAAGAGGGAGCGACGTTACTACGAAGTGCTATATCCACCTATAATCAAGGTGGAGAGGCAGCCCCATACATTTTTGGGGGGGGGGCATAAGGGGAGTTTGTCAACATCAAGGGGGAGCCCTGATCGAACTTCCCGTGCCTATCGGAGAGAGCCGTGGAGCAGACAGAAGTCAGTACAGGAGTCAAGCGCGGAGCTCGACGAGAGATTCCGAAGGGAAGTACTGGCAGAAAGAGCACGGCGGAGCGGGCGTGCGGGGGAGCGAGCGATGAGTTATGGTATGGTGCGCACTATATCGCCCATACGCACTCACAGCCCGGTGCGGTCGGTGCAAGCTCCTCGCACTCTCCCTCCAGTGCGCCTCCATAGTCCAGTACGTCCTGTTCCTGCTCCTCGCACTCTCCCTCCAGTGCGCCTCCATAGTCCAGTACGTCCTGTGCCTGCTCCTCGCACTCTCGTTTCAGTGCGCATCCATAACCCGGTACAGCCAGTGCCTGCTGTGAGCACTCGGCCCTTAGTGCATCTCCCCAGTCCGGTGAGACCGATACCTGCTCCTCGCACTATACGAACACGCTGCATTTTGGTCTGATCCTTCGAACAGCCGTGACACATTCTGCATAACTGTGACGTTCGTCGTAAAGGGTAGACCAAGTCGCAGCGTGTGTTGGGTTCATCATATTTTATTTAACGGTGAACCAGCAAAAAACAAAACAATAAACAACACAACAAACGAAAAGTCTTGCAGGCTACTAACAGCAATACAAAAGCAAGATCCCACAACTGAAAGTGGGAAAAATGGCTGCCTAAGTATGATTTCCAATCAGAGACAACGATAGACAGCTGCCTCTGATTGGAAACCATACTAGGCCAATCAAAGGGGGAAAAAAACATAGAAATATAACACATAGAATGCCCACCCCATGTCACACCCTGACCTAACCAAACAGAGAAAAACGGCTCTCTCAGGTCAGGGCGTGACAGTACCCCACCCCCAAAGGTGCGGACTCCCGGCCGCAAACCTGAACCTATAGGGGAGGGTCCGGGTGGGCATCTACTCATGGTGGCGGCTCCAGTTTGGGGCGTAGCCCCCACTCCGCCCGCTGATCCCTCCGCTTTTGTGTTGCTGGAGGAACCAGACTGTAGATCATCGCCGGAGGCTCTGGACTGCGGACCGCCGCCGGAGGCTCTGGGCTGCGGACCGCCGCCGGAGGCTCTGGGCTGCGAACTGCCGCCGGAGGCTCTGGACTGGGGAATGTCGCCGAAGACTCTGATCTGGGGAATGTCGCCGAAGACTCTGGACTGGGGAACGTTGCTGAAGACTCCGGACTGGGGAACGTCGCTGAAGACTCCGGACTGGGGAACGTCGCTGAAGACTCCGGACTGGGGAACGTCGCTGGAGGTTCCGGACTGTGGGCCGTCTCAGGAGGTTCCGGACTGTGGGCCGTCTCAGGAGGTTCCGGACTGTGGGCCGTCTCAGGAGGTTCCGGACTGTGGGCCGTCTCAGGAGGTTCCGGACTGTGGGCCGTCTCAGGAGGTTCCGGACTGTGGGCTGTCTCAGGAGGTTCCGGACTGGGGACCGTCGCTGCAGGCTCCATGCCATGGATCGTCACTGCAGGCTCCACGCCATGGATCACCACTGGAGGCTTTGTGCCATGGATCATCACTGGAGGCTCCGGGCCATGGATCATCCCTACAGGCTCCGGGCCATGGATCATCCCTACAGGCTCCGGGCCATGGATCATCCCTACAGGCTTCTTGCTATGGATTATCACTGGAGGCTTCATGCCATGGATCATCACTACAGGCTCTGGGCCATGGATCATCACTGGAGGCTTCGTGCCATGGATCATCACTGGAGGCTTCGGACCATGGATCATCACTGGAGGCTTCGGACCATGGATCATCACTGGAGGCTTCTTACTTGGAGCCGGAACAGGTCTCACCGGACTAGGGAACGTTGCTGGAGGCTCCGGACTGGGGGACGTCGCCGGAAGCTCTGGACTGGGAACTGTCGCCGGAAGCTCTGGACTGGGAAGGCGCACTGGAGGCCTGATGCGTGGGGCTGGCACAGGTGGCGCCAGACTGGTGACACGCACCTCAGGGCGAGTGCGAGGAGCAGGAACAGAACACACCAGACTGGGCAGGCGCACTAGAGACCTGATGCGTGGGGCTGGCACAGGTGGCGCCAGACTGGTGACACGCACCTCAGGGCAAGTGCGAGGAGCAGGCACAGGGCGTACCAGGCTGGATATACTCACTGGAGGCCTGGTACATGGGGCAGGCACAGAGCGCACCGGCCTGTGAATGCGCACTGGCGACACAGTGCGCATCACCGCATAACACAGTGCTTGCTCAGTCACTCGCTCCCCACGGTAAGCACGAGGAGTTGGCTCAGGTCTCCAACCTTACTCTGCTAATCTCCCCGTGTGCCCCCCACCAAAAAATGTTTTGTTTGGGGCTGCCTCTCGTGCTTCCCTCGTTGCCGTGCTCTTGCTGCCTCCACCTGTTCCCATTGGAGGCGCTTTTCTCCTGCCCCTAATTCCTCCAAAGCCCTGGATATACTCCTCCTCATCTCCTCAATAGTTATGGATGCCATCTCCTCCTGGGTGTCTTCCCTGGTCCATTTCTCCGGACCACGCTGCTTGGTCTCTTTCTTTCATGCACACTTTTTTCAGTCTTTGATGTTTGTGCTTGCTTGACATTTTCCCTGACTGTGAGAAGAACACTGTCCAAACTTACCCAGCCCTCCCCCTCAACTTAGCTTACAAAACATCACTCACACTGACTCACCCTCTCTGTCATGCAAAACATCAGAGACACAGAGGGCAGATAAGGTGAAAAATGGTGTGTGTGAGTATGTTTTGTGTGTGTGTGCTTCTCTGACAAACTGTTAGATCAAAACTGTTAGATCATTTTTCATCTTAAAAACATTACCCGGGTCATACCATCACTCTCCCAGCCAGATGCAGAGAAACTCATCCACACCTTCCTCTTCTCTCGGATCGACTATGGCAATGTGCTGTTTGGGGACCTCCCAGTCAAATCAGTACAGAGGCTCTAACTAACAGTGCTGCCAGGGTTCTGACCAGGACCAAGAATTCAGACCATATCACACCGATCCTGGCCCAACTCCACTGGCTACCAGTCATCTACAGGACCGGCATTGTCATGCTTGTATTTAAAGCCTTGAATGGATTGAGCCACACCTACATCAGCGACCTCATCTCAATCAGCGAGCCACCTTGCACTCTCCACCTGCCACTCACCACTGCTTCAAGTCCCCAAGACAGATCTCCAAACTATGGGGGACCGAGCCTTCAGCTGCCTTGCCCCTCGCCTATGGAATACTCTCCCTGACCATCTGAGAGCCGCTCCACCCCTCTGAACTATTACCTGCCTTGATTCTAAATGTGTTCTTTTTATGGTATGTATATATTTTTTTTATTCTTCGGTAGAGCTTTCAAATAACTGTAATGAAAAGCGCCATACAAATTACATTTATTATTATTATTATTACTGCTGGTACTTTTACCACTACTATTACCACTTGTAGGATTACATCCACAACTACAATACAACTGTTAACTGCTTACAGTACACCTCAGGCCATGAATGACTCAAACTCCAATGTTGCTCAAGGAAACAGGATGAGAAACATATTGCAGATGTTGAACTAATTGACAGCTTTGATGCAAATCTGTCATGTTAATTTCAATTAAACAAAATTCTCATACACACACACACACACACACATGCACGCAAATACACACGTACGCACAAACGCAGACATACTCATACATTGGCATAACTCACACAAAGCATCAAACTTAGACAGCATTCAACCAGAAACCAGAAAGTCGCAACATAATTACGTTTGGAGTCCTTGACAGTTTTCAAAGCAGACTGCAGTCTTTCCAACATGGCTCTTTGAATTACATATGTAGCGTAAAAAAATCCTGAATTCCAACAAAACAGCTTGGAGATGCTTACATCTAAATGAATGGGGGTCAGACCAAAAAAACACAATGAACTAAAACATGTCCCTGCTGTTGCTCTGGTTCAGTGTAACGTCTCACTAAAGCAATTCAGAGAAAGAGATTGAGAGCGAGAGAGGCGTGAAAGAGAGGGGGGAGGGAGTTTTAATCTTTAGAGAAACCAGACTGAATCATTTCACTGCAGAGAAAAGGGAGGGAGAGTGTGGTATATAGAAACGGATAGATTATGAGAGAGAGAGAGCGAGGCAGGGAGACGGAGACTATAGTTATTGAGATAAGACAGAGGTGAAATGCGGGTGAGAGAGGATAATGGAGAGAGAGACATTCTTTGTGCTGTTGAGACAAGACAGCATTAATGTATGTTAACTTTGCCCATAAAGCAAATTGAACTGCATTAGAATTGGTCAGAGAGGCAAATACAAAGAGAGGGGAAACTACTGGGCAAACACTGGTTGAATCAAAGTTGTTTCCACAACATTTAAATTAAATTACGTTGAACCAACGTGGAATATACGTTGAATGGACATCTGTGCCCAGTGGGAGGGAATGGTTGGTATACTGTAGCTAACCTGGTATTTAATTAATTCCCTCTAGCTAATAGTTTATCAGGTGGGATGTTTTCCCCTTCACAGCTGTAATGAGAACACAAACTAGCTTCATTGCGCTGTTACGGGTGTAGGATCTTAATTTGATCACTTATGTTGCTGCAGATGAGTTCAATGATTTACATAAATTCACTGAAAACCCACACTCATTTTATTAACAGTATTGTTAATAAACTACTTTTGGCCAGCTAAGAGCCTAAGCACCGATCAAGCAACATTAAGAACTAAACATTGAAATCCTGTTGCTGCAGGATTATTTTTCTGTGACAATATAGGTCAAATTAAGATCCTACATCTGTAACGTGACAGAGTTGTAGTGATACTGTAGTGTTACATCAGGATTAGGATTGTATTGGTGTAAAGCAGCATGTTATCATCAAAAGGTTATTCTGTTGGAGGCAAATAGAGCTGACAGGCTGATGTAGATAAGAGCACTGACACATATAAAACCTGTGTGGCTTAGCTCCTAATAGCCCTGTGGCATGGGGCTTCACGCTGGATAATCTCACTATTGATTCCATTGATTGTCACGAGGGCTAGCGTATGTAGTACACACGCAAATCCCACACACATACATATTCATCTAATGCACTTGAACACATGGGCACCACCAAACAAAATATTACACCCTATAACAGCAATATAACACTTCAACACACACACACACACACACACCCACACACACACACACACCCACACACACAAGGAAGGAAGCAGCGTAACAAGATCCCAGCTTTAGCATAATGGGGAAGGGAAAGGGAAATGGGGTAAATGCAGTGCAATAAATGCTGTCATTGGACTGTTTTTGTGTTTTATGACTCCATATTATCTGGAGCGCTGGCTGAAACACTAAAAAGATAATGAGCAGTGTGCAGCCTGGGGGCTGTCTTTAAGTGACATAGACCTATGACTCATCATCATGACTCAGTGACTGTTATGCAGCCATAATTATTTATTCATCAAACTACAGAACAGTATGTCTAGTTAGGAAGCCTTTCTCTTCATGCGAAAGACCATCTTTTCACTGGGTGATGACTGCCGTTGACATTTGTTGGGGACAAGATAAGGGATTTGGTCTAAAATGTTATGGTTCCTATTTTCTGCAGAAACTGCAATACAATACCTCACCAACTTTCAAGCGAGGGAAAACTGAAACTCAATCCAATCAATAAGAAGATGCATATTTGACAATGTAAAATGACATGTGTTCTGCTACAAATGAATTAGTTCTCACCTTTCCCCTTCTCTACATCCTGTGAAGCGATGACAAATCCGAACCCCTCTCCTGGCTTCCTCCTCAGCTCCACATCGAATCCCCGGGGTACACGATTCCGTCCCCCTCCCTCTTGCCCTGGTCCTGGGACCACCACCCCCCTGTCCCCCTCATCCTCTATGCCTGCGTACAGCCAGTCTTTGGGCTCCATGGTGAGGGTGACTGGGACTGACTCCAGGAAACTGGTGCTCTGGACCAGAGAGGAGCGCACCATGGCTGGGGGAGGGGGAGGAGGGGTGGAGGTGGGACGGGGTGGGAAGAGGACAACTGCATGGGGCGATGGGTTCTTGCCTGAGGCCACAGGTGAAGGAGGGGGGCGAAGGAGTGGTGAGGGGACTTTCCGCATAGAGTTGGGGGAGATGGAAGAATGATGGGAACCTGAAGAAGGGGAATAACATCACAAAAGACAAAGGAGTTGTTGAGAGATTTTTTTAGGTTTTATTCATTACTGAGAAACAATGTAATGAATGCAGTAAATAAAATCTCCTAAAAACAAGTTTGCAGTAAAGTAGCTAATGTTCTTACCTCCTCTGTGAACCAATAGGATAACTTCTCCTTGTTTGGTGTATTCCTGGAGAACTCGTTGTATCTGGAGGGAAAGGTATCAATTTAGGATATCTGATTTAACTTGACCTAATCTTATGTATTCTCCATCTCTTTCATATCTTCTTTCTCTCCACGTTTCCCTCCTCAGTACCTGTGCAAAGCTGAGACTCTGGACGTCTACTCCGTTGATCTTCATGATGGCATCCCCTGGCTGTAGGGAGGAGCACTGCCTCCTATCCCAGACCCTCTTGACCAGGGCCAGCCTGCCCCCCTGTCCCCCGGCCATCACACTGAAGCCCATATCTCCTCCCCTCTCACACTGAGCCAGGGCTACAGGCACCAGCTCCCCTCCACCTCCAACCCCACCTCCTCCGACCCCACCTCCGCTGCACCGGCTCATCAACCCCGGAGACGAGATGCTGCTGTGACTGCCACTGCCACTGGTGTTGCCATGGAAGCCGATTTGTGGGCTGTCAGGGGTGGGAGGGGGTCTCAGCAGGGAAGCCTGGGGCCTGATGAGGCGGGAGTATACCCCTCCGCCTGGGGACGATGAAAGGCGGGGTCTCCCTGACTGGGGCATGGGCTGTCTGGACACAGGGAGTGTGGAGGAGTTGGACAGATCGCTTTCTGACAGGTCACTTTTAGAGGTTCTGTAGCGCACGGGCTGAGGGGGGGTAAAGAGGGAGTTATTGTTGTGGTTACGGATCATGGATGCCCTGCAGAGAAAGAAAAGAGACAGAAAGATAGTCAGTGTTCTCCATGAAAGTAAAATACAGTTGAAGTTGGAAGTTTACATACACTTAGGTTAGAGTCATTAAAACTTGTTTTTCAACCACTCCACAAATGTCTTGTTAACAAACTATAGTTTTGGCAAGTTGATTAGGACATCTACTTTGTGCATGACACAAGTAATTTTTCCAACAATTGTTTACAGACAGATTATTTCACTTATAATTCACTGTATCACAATTCCAGTGGGGCAGAAGTTTACATACATTAAGTTGACTGTGCCTTGGAAAATTCCAGAAAATGATGTCATGGCTTTAGAAGCTTCTGATAGGCTAATTGACACCAATTGAGTCAATTGGAGGTGTACCTGTGGATGTATTTCAAGGCCTACCTTCAAACTCAGTGCCTCTTTGCTTCACATCATGGGAAAATCAAAAGAAATCAGCCAAGACCTCAGAAAATAATTGTAGACCTCCACAAGTCTGGTTCATCCTTGGGAGCAATTTCCTAACACCTGAAGGTCCCACGTTCATCTGTACAAACAATAGTGCGCAAGTATAAACACCATGGGACCACGTAGCCGTCATACCTCTGAGGAAGGAGAAGCGTTCTGTCTCCTAGAGATGAACGTACTTTGGTGCGAAAAGTGCAAATCAATCCCAGAACAATAGCAAAGGACATTGTGAAGATGCTGGAGAAAACAGGTACAAAAGTATCTATATCCACAGTAAAACGAGTCCTATATCGACATAACCTGAAAGGCTGCTCAGCAAGGAAGAAGCCACTGCTCCAAAACCGTCATAAAAAAAGCCATATTACGGTTTGCAACTGCACATGGGGACAAAGATCGTACTTTTTGGAGAAATGTCCTCTGGTCTGATGAAACAAAAATAGAACTGTTTGGCCATAATGACCATCGTTATGTTTGGAGGAAAAAGGGGGAGGCTTGCAAGCCGAAGAACACCATCCCAACTGTGAAGCACGGGGGGGGGGCAGCATCATGTTGTGGGGGTGCATTGCTGCAGGAGGGACTGGTGTATTTCACAAAATAGATGGCATCATGAGGATGGAAAATAATGTGGATATATTGAAGCAACATCTCAAGACATCAGTCAGGAAGTTAAAGCTTGGTCGCAAATGGTCTTCCAAATGGACAATGACCCCAAGCATACTACCAAAGTTGTGGTAAAATGGCTTAAGGACAACAAAGTCAACTTATTGTAGGAAGCTTGTGGAAGGCTACCCGAAACGTTTGACCCAAGTTAAACAATTTAAAGGCAATGCTACCAAATACTAATTGAGTGTATGTAAACTTCTGACCCACTGGGAATGTGATGAAAGAAATAAAAGCTGAAATAAATCATTCTCTCTACTATTATTCTGACATTTCACATTCTTAAAATAAAAGACGCCATTGAGATTGACCTAAAACAGGGAATTTTTGCTAGGATTAAATGTCAGGAATTGTGAAAAACTGGTTCTGTATCTGTAAATTACATTGTGTGTGGGTGTGCGTGTGTGTGTGTCACCTGTGTGAGCCGATGGCTGAGACCACCTCACTGTCACTCTGGGAGTTGTCCGGGGCCTGCAGGTGGGCGAGACCCCTCAGGGAGCGGGGTGGGCGGGCCGGGGGGGTGGTGACAGTGATGCTGCCTCTGGAACGTCTATAAGATGGTGGTGTAGGGGAGGTGGAGTCAGATAGGTGACGCCTGGATCGTCTGTAGGAGGGTGGCTCGGCGGAGTGAGCGGGGTGCACACTAGACCGTCTGTATGAGGGTGAATCAAAGGCAGTGGAGTCAGAAAGATGTCCACTGGATATTCTATAAAAGGGTGGTGAAGGGGCCGTGGAGTGAGCGAGGTTTCCACTGGAGTGTCTGTAAGAGGGTGGCGGTCGGGTAGCTGTGGAGGTGGCATTCCCATTGGCATCCAGTCCCGGCCCCACTCCTGGACCCATATAACCCACGTCATGGTGGTGAGAAAGGACGCCATTGAGATTAAGATACTGGGTCTGGGTTGGGGCTGTGGATGGGCGGGGGAGGAGCTGGTGTAATGGCTGGGGCTGGGTGGTGGTAGGTGGGAGGAGGGGGTCACAGACATCAGTTGACCCAGGATGGGACTGCTTGAGGCAGCCATCTGGGTTGTAGAGCATGGGGTAGCCCCTCCGGAGGACCACGTCCACACTGTGGCCCACAGGCACTGCCTTCAGCATCTCCACCACCTCTTTATGAGACGTTCCCAGGACACAGACGTCGTTGATGTACACCAGGATATCCGCTGTGGGGACCGAGGGGATGGGTTGAAAGGGTTCTGGTTCAGTTATCCCACAGCATTAGAATACCTTTAAAGCCTACATATAGAACATCACATCATCTATTTGCAAATTGTTTGAGGGACATTGTAGTTCTAGTTCATAAATGCTATGCTATTTTTGTGTTGGTATGTGTGAAATGTGATCTTACCAACTAATCCCTCTGTATCCCAACCTTCTAAAATGCTCAACTCTGGGTGCTTGTGACAGGTGTCACAGTCTGTATTAGTGGGTGTTTAGTGTGTGTTAGTGTGCACATACAGTATGCACGTGTGTTGCTGGATGTGATGATAGCTAGATTATGGCATGCATGCCATTAGGATTAGGGATTGATTGAGATCTACTCTCTGTGAGAGATCACAGAAAAATCACACCACTATAATCCAGCTCCAGCTCCAAAGAGAGAGAGAGAGAGAGAGAGAGAGAGAGAGAGAGAGATAGTCACATGCTTTTTACAGTATAACAATACTAAATATAGTGTTTACATTCTAGTGAGTATTGTAACAACAACAAAAATAATGTGATTCTGTGGGTTGACATCTCTGATAAAGTTACAAAGAGAGATGGAATATTCTCAAACTGCCTAAACAAGCCACATTTAAACCAGGTTAAAAAACCCAGACCAAGGTCAAGTACAGTGAGGAGAGAGAGTTTACAGGAGTCCATTTTCACAGTCTGCAAGTATTCAACAGTGTGTAGCTAATAGCTTTTAAAAATGTTTTGCCTATTAAACATCTGGCTTTAACGCTCAATAATCCACAGTTCAATCTGTTGCAAACATAAATCCAAGACTAATTTCTGTTTAACTGACAATTACATTTACGAGGAATCCGGCTTTAACGCTCAATATTGTAATGTCAACACTGGCAAAGTTATGATACCCTTAAAGAAGCAAAATGTAACATATTCCTAGGAAGGAATATCAAAGACTTACATTTACAAGTGTAAAACTTTTCAAAAATGCTAATAATATTGTCCCCTCCCTCCCTCCCTCCTACCTGTGTTGAGAGTTCCAGGTCCCCCTGGTGTGACGCTGTAGACCTGGAGGAACTCCCGGGCTCTGCTGCCCCCCACGATGTTGAAACCAAACCCCCTGGGACCTTTAGAGAGACATATGTGGATAGAGAAACCCCTCAGCTCCCCTGGCTGGTCTGTGAACCCTGGTACTGAGATAACGAGATGGAGGGATGGAAAGAGAGTGGGAAAAGATACGGGAAGGAGTGAAAAGTGCAAAGAAGAGAGGGAGAGCGACAAAGAGGTTATGTGCAATTGGAAGGTAAAGAGGAACTAAAGGTCACCAAGAAGAGGTTGAGAGAAAGACAGAGAGACAGAGAGAGACTGCACCCTGTATGTGTGTGAATGAGTGAACTGTTTAGAATGTGCCGTTCGGGGCTGAGTTGAGACGCACAACACTGAAAACTGAAAACTCATGGCCAGATGGCACTTAGTGCAAAACGTTTAGAAATAAATAGACATGCAGGCAAAGGTTTTTTCCTCCCTGTCATAATGGCCCACAGAGAAGATTCAAACCCCTTGAAAAGGAAATAAACTCTCTGCCTGATCAGTATCACCTCCTGCTGGTTAAAACAGTGAACTGCAACCCAGTAAGATTTTGACCAGCTTTACCCATGATATTCTGGCAGATGGGGCTCTAATTGCTATAATCAGCTATATTGGTCAAACGTTGTTGTATTAGTTTGTTTTATCTGTGAATCACATGACACAATTATGATGGAAGGTTGTCAGTGTCATGCCCAACACATGGCCTCTGTCATCCACTGCAGAACAGACCTGTGCCAGTGGTTCCTCCTTGCTTGCTGTTATGGGGTTAGGGATTAATCACTACACAGTATCTCAATTCTACTAAAAGCTCATTTCATTTCATTTCAATGTATTAACAGGCTCACTGTGCCTATGGTCCTATAGTTCCCGTCTTATTAACGTACAGTGCATCATTAGGCAGCCCAATGGTTAAACGCTCCAGCACTGTTTCCATAATTATAGAGTGGGAGAGAGCTCACATTCATTCTTGTCTAGCGTCGTTTCTCTGCTGCTCTGAGCACGAGGATCCTGCCAGCTGGTAGTCTTGGAGTAATGGCTAAAAGAGAGTGACAGACAGGCCACCTCAAAGTCACCAATCAAGCACCACCATGGTGATGCTATATAACAGTATTTACAAGCCAACACCTTTAAGATATAGAGGAACTTAATCCTGGACCAGAAACAACCTAAAACATACAGAGAGCAGTCTATCAACATAGAACAGAATAGAATAGTCACTTTCTTTTTTATTTATTTATTTCTGTAAAGTGTGGTGTGACCTTGTTAAATGCACTTTGAATAAATTGGGATATGATTCACTCACTCTATGTAGAAAGGCTCTCCTGAGTTGCTGAAGGCCTCCTTCCAGTTTTTAGACATCACTGCTGGCACCCTGGCACTGGTGCTGCCATGACCGTTCTCCATGGCGCTGCCATACCCTCTTGACCGGCAGGGGGACAGGGAGGTGGGATGGGCATTGCTGATACCCGCTGATCCACCTGGAACGTCATTGAAGACAACAGGCAAAACACTGAAAACGAGTGTTTGACACATTATTAAAGTTGTTCTCAGCTTACACTCAGTGAAAATAGAACCCTTGAATAATCTCTGGAATCATGGAAATTGTCTACACTGGACTTAGTTTACAGCTAGCTTTAAATCCACATTTCCAAATCCAGACCCATTGAGTCTAGTGTAAAAAAAAATAAGCAAAAAAGCAAGGCATGCATTCCATACATTACAGTACAGCACAGGGTCTATGTAAACAGCTTTTGCTCAACCCTCCTGTCCTTTAGAATGTACTAAACGTGGGAGGATGTGGCCTGCTGCATACCCAGAGCTGCGGTCAGAGCCAGCCCAGCCAACACTCCGTTCAGCACCACATAGCCAGGCGATAGAAGACTCAGCAGCACAGGTCAGGACCATAGACAACTCCCTGTTCCCTGCCTGCCACACAGCCTTCCTTTGGTCAGCTTGACCCTCCTCTGGAGCAAGTCCAGCGATCGATGTGGCCACAGCCCCACATAGAGCCAGGAGCATACTAATCATGCTAATCATTGATTCATTTGGCCATCAAAGACTATGAGGTACAGAAGGACAATGCAGTATTTACAGTCTTTACAGTAGCTGCAGGCCACCATACCTGGCACACATTTTGAAAACTTAAAATCACAAAAAGGTTTCAAATTAAAACAATTTACTACAACTACTGTTACTACTACTACTTACACTATGCTTACTATGACTGCTACTACTAATACGTATTAACACTATATATGACTGTAGTAAATTGGTCACCCATATAGTCTTACGGGGGAGCGGCCTGTCTTTGGTAAACCTGCCTGACAGGCCAGAGACCTCCTCGCTATTCTCCTCTTCCTCTGCTGCTTTCTCCAGGTTGCTAAGCGACTTGCTGCGTGTCCGGAAGTTCCGAAGCAGGTTGCAGTGTTCCTGGTAGGTGATGGGAGGGCTCTCTGGACCGATGTGTACTGGCCGTGGGGTGCCGTAGTAGTTCCCTGAGAGAGAGCAGGAGGAGGAGGTGTAAGAGAAAGTGAGTGAATAAGCCACAACGTTATTGTTAGAATCATATTTGTACTGTTGGTCCTTGGTGCCAAGAAAGAATGGGGAAAAGAGAAATCAAAAATATGATTGCGAAAAGGGTAAGAGGTAAAGCAATTCAGCGTAGAGATGGAGATCCCAAACACACATCTGAAAAGGCTATCATTATACCAAATATAGAAAATACAGTCAATCCTAAATATAATATCACATAGATTACCATCCACCCTTAGGATCAGTAAAGTCTACTCTATTTTCCCCTTCAATTCTATCCTTCTGTTATGGTAGCTATAATACAAATCAAATTACTTAAATGTATTCCTCCAGCTCATGCAGTCAGATCAGGGTAAGGAGATAAGGGGAAACATTAGATTGCTGTTGTACTCGGGGGATGTCTTTTTAATCAGAGAAAGCAGTCCAACTCTAACCCTCCTGGGGTGGAGAGACTGAGACCTGTTCAAGACCTGGTGTCATTAACTACATGGAAATAATAAGGCTACCTCTGAGAAAATGAGGCTGAAAAGATTTGGCATGGGCCCACAGATCCTCAAACACTTGTACAGCTGCAGCATTGAGAGCATGTTGATTGGCTGCATCACCGCTTGGTATGGCAACTCTTGGCATCCGACCGCAAGGCGCTACAGAGGGTAGTGCGTACGACCCAGTTCATCACTGGGCTCTAGCTCCCTGCCATCCAGGACCTCTATACCAGATGGGGTCAGAGGAAGGCCTTAAAAATTGTCAAAGACTCCAGCCCCCAAGTCATAGACTGTTCTCTCTGCTACCGCACAGAAAGCGGTACCGATGCACCATGACTGGAACCAACAGGACCCTAAACAGCTTCCACCTCCAAGCCATAAGATTACTAAATAGTTAACCAAATAGCTACCCAGACTATCTAGATTGACCCTTTTTGCACTAACTCTTTTGACTCATCAAATACACCGCTGCTACTGTTTATCATCTATCCTGTTGCCTAGTCACTTTACCCCTACCTATATGTACATAACCCCTAACCCTAACCCTAACCCTCAGCAAAAAAAGAACGTCCTCTCACTGTCAACTGCGTTTATTTTCAGCAAACTTAACATCTGTAAATATTTGTATGAACATAACAAGATTCAACAACTGAGACATAAACTGAACAAGTTCCACAGACATGTGACTAACAGACATTTACATTACATTTACGTCATTTAGCAGATGATCTTATCCAGAGCGACTTACAAATTGGTGCATTCACCTTATGATATCCAGTGGAACAACCACTTTACAATAGTACATCTATATATTTTTTTTGGGGGGGGGGTAGAAGGATTACTTAATCCTATCCCAGGTATTCCTTAAAGAGGTGGGGTTTCAGGTGTCTCCGGAAGGTGGTGATTGACTCCGCTGTCCTGGCGTCGTGAGGGAGCTTGTTCCACCATTGGGGTGCCAGAGCAGCGAAAAGTTTTGACTGGGCTGAGCGGGAACTTTGCTTCCGCAGAGGTAGGGAGGCGAGCAGGCCAGAGGTGGATGAACGCAGTGCCCTTCTTTGGGTGTAGGGACTGATCAGAGCCTGAAGGTACGGAGGTGCCGTTCCCCTCACAGCTCCGTAGGCAAGCACCATGGTCTTGTAGCAGATGCGAGCTTCAACTGGAAGCCAGTGGAGTGTGCGGAGGAGCGGGGTGACGTGAGAGAACTTGGGAAGGTTGAACACCAGACGGGCTGCGGCGTTCTGGATGAGTTGTAGGGGTTTGATGGCACAGGCAGGGAGCCCCGCCAACAGCGAGTTGCAGTAATCCAGACGGGAGATGACAAGTGCCTGGATTAGGACCTGCGCCGCTTCCTGTGTGAGGCAGGGTCGTACTCTGCGAATGTTGTAGAGCATGAACCTACAGGATCGGGTCACCGCCTTGATGTTAGCGGAGAATGACAGGGTGTTGTCCAGGGTCACGCCAAGGCTCTTAGCACTCTGGGAGGAGGACACAATGGAGTTGTCAACCGTGATGGCGAGATCATGGAACGGGCAGTCCTTCCCCGGGAGGAAGAGCAGCTCCGTCTTGCCGAGGTTCAGCTTGAGGTGGTGATCCGTCATCCACACTGATATGTCTGCCAGACATGCAGAGATGTGATTTGCCACCTGGTTATCAGAAGGGGGAAAGGAGAAGATTAATTGTGTGCCGTCTGCGTTGCAATGATAGGAGAGACCATGTGAGGATATGACAGAGCCAAGTGACTTGGTGTATAGCGAGAATAGGAGAGGGCCTAGAACTGAGCCCTGGGGGACACCAGGGGTGAGAGCACGTGGTGCGGAGACAGATTCTCGCCATGCCACCTGGTAGGAGCGACCTGTCAGGTAGGACGCAATCCAAGAGTGAGCCGCGCCGGAGATGCCCAACTCAGAGAGGGTGGAGAGGAGGATCTGATGGTTCACAGTATCAAAGGCAGCAGATAGGTCTAGAAGGATGAGAGCAGAGGAGAGAGAGTTAGCTTTACCAGTGCGGAGAGCCTCCGTGACACAGAAAAGAGCAGTCTCAGTTGAATGACCAGTCTTGAAACCTGACTGATTTGGATCAAGAAGGTCATTCTGAGAGAGATAGCAAGAGAGCTGGCCAAGGACGGCACGCTCAAGAGTTTTGGAGAGGAAAGAAAGAAGGGATACTGGTCTGTAGTTGTTGACATCGGAGGGATCGAGTGTAGGTTTTTTGAGAAGGGGTGCAACTCTCGCTCTCTTGAAGACGGAAGGGACGTAGCCAGCGGTCAAGGATGAGTTGATGAGCGAGGTGAGGTAAGGGAGAAGGTCTCAGGAAATGGTCTGGAGAAGAGAGGAGGGGATAGGGTTAAGCGGGCAGGTTGTTGGGCGGCCGGCCGTCACAAGTCGCAAGATTTCATCTGGAGAGAGAGGGGAGAAAGAGGTCAAAGCATAGGGTAGGGCAATGTGAGCAGGACCAGCGGTGTCGTTTGACTTAACAAACGAGGATCGGATGTCGTCAACCTTCTTTTCAAAATGGTTGACAAAGTCGTCCGCAGAGAGGGAGGAGGGGGGGAGGGGGAGGAGGATTCAGGAGGGAGGAGAAGGTGGCAAAGAGCTTCCTAGGGTTAGAGGCAGATGCTTGGAATTTAGAGTGGTAGAAAGTGGCTTTAGCAGCAGAAACAGAGGAAGAAAATGTGGAGAGGAGGGAGTGAAAAGATGCCAGGTCCGCAGGGAGGCTAGTTTTCCTCCATTTCCGCTCGGCTGTCGGGAGTGTGTCCTGAACAAAGGGGGTGTCAAAATCAAGAGTAACAGTCAGTATCTGGTGTGGCCACCAGCTGCATTAAGTACTGCAATGCATCTCCTCCTTATGGACTGTACCAGATTTTCCAGTTCTTGCTGTGAGATGTTACCCCACTCTTCCACCAAGGCACCTGCAAGTTCCCGGACATTTCTGGGGGGAATGGCCCTAGCCCTCCAATCCAACAGGTCCCAGACGTGCTCAATGAGATTGAGATCCAGGCTCTTCGCTGGCCATGGCAGTACATTGACATTCCTGTCTTGCAGGAAATCACGCACAGAACGAGCAGTATGGCTGGTGGCATTGGTCATGCTGGAGGGTCATGTCAGGATGAGCCTGCAGGAAGGGTACCACATGAGGGAGGAGGATGTCTTCCCTGTAATGCACAGCGTTGAGATTGCCTGCAATGACAACAAGCTCAGTCCGATGATGCTGTGACACACAGCCCCTGACCATGACGGACCCTCCACCTCCAAATCGATCCCGCTCCAGAGTACAGGCCTCGGGGTGTAACGCTTATTCCTTTGACGATAAACGCGAATCCGACCATCACCCCTGGTGAGACAAAACCGCAACTCGTCAGTGAAGAGCACTTTTTGCCAGTCCTGTCTGGTCCAGCAACGGTGGGTTTGTGCCCATAGGCGATGTTGTTGCCGGTGATGTCTGGTGAGGACCTGCCTTACAATAGGCCTACAAGCCCTCAGTCCAGCCTCTCTCAGCCTATTGCGGACAGTCTGAGCACTGATGGAGGGATTGTGCGTTCCTGGTGTAACTCGGGCAGTTGTTGTTGCCATCCTGTACCTATCTCGCAGGTGTGATGTTCGGATGTACCGATCCTGTGCAGATGTTGTTACACGTGGTCTGCCACTGCGAGGACGATCAGCTGTCCGTCCTGTCTCCCTGTAGCGCTGTCTTAGGCATCTCACAGTACGGACATTGCAATTTATTTCCCTGGCCACATCTGCAGTCCTCATGCCTCCTTGCAGCATGTCTAAGGCACGTTCATGCAGATGAGCAGGGACCCTGGGTATCTTTCTTTTGGTGTTTTTCAGAGTCAGTAGAAAGGCCTCTTTAGTGTCCTAAGTTTTCATAACTGTGACCTTAATTGCCTACTGTCTGTAAGCTGTTAGTGACTTAACGACCGTTCCACAGGTGCATTTTCATTAATTGTTTATGGTTCATTGAACAAGCATGGGAAACAGTGTTTAAACCCTTTACAATGAAGATCTGTATATTTATTTAGATTTTTATGAATTATCTTTGAAAGACTGAAAAAGGGACGTTTCTTTTTTTGCTGAGTTTATCTACCTCAATTACCTCGTACCCCTGAACATCGACTTGGTACTGGTACCCCGTGTATATAGCCAATTTATCGTTACTCATTGTATACTTATTCCTTGTGTTATTCTTTTTCTAATTTTCTCTCTACATTGTTGGGAAGGGCCGTAAGTAACAATTTCACTGTTAGACTACACTTGTTTACGAAGCATGTGATGAATAACATTTAATTTGATTTGTATGAGTGACATTCACCAGCCATGAGACTGCCTGGTAAGTGAAGCTGTGTGTATTGGTTTGTGGGTTGTGGGTTAGTACTCTAACCCTATACTGTATATAAACTATCATCATTATCTATCTGCAATATACAGTATACAACTTATAGTGCATTGATCACGAAAGAACGTATGTGAAATGACAATGCATTTGAGGCCAGAGAGAGATGACTGAGTGAATGAATACCAACCTGGGCCTCTTCTCTGCTCACCTTTGAATTTGCCGCTCTCCAGCAACGCTGCTGACTCCTCCAGAGAGAAGAACTCTTCTATGGAGACAAAGTTGTAGTCCACCCCAGATATCTCCCCATCACGGGGCAGTCTGGTCGTGCCTGGAGAGGGGTAGATGACAACAGACAAACAGAGCGTTACACATCCCAGTCTGTCTCCACAGTTCACTGTTTCAACCTAATACATTAATATACTCCTAATGAAATTAAACAAAGTATTGAAACTGATACTGTATATAGCATTTGCAACTAGGATATGTAGACTCCAGCATTTCATATTCTTTTATAAAGATGAAAGGGGGGTAGATTCATTATTAAATGAACGCTTATTTGTGAGTTGCATGTTACTTGTCAGCGTGAGTGCAGTTTGCTTGTAAATCTTTCTAATCTGTCCGAAATGATTCCTTTCCAAACACAGTGGCGTGTATTCATGGATGCCAAGCGAAACCAGGCTTCCCCAAAAGATTGACCAATGCATTAAAAAATATATATATACTGTATAATTTATGTTTCATCTCACTATGTTTCAGAATTTTCCTTCATTTCACAAGAGGCTGAATGTACAGTATCTCACTGGAGAAAGCATCCGAGCGAGCAAAATAGCGCCCCTCTGTCTCTGTATGTGTAACTCATCTATCTGATGCTGTCTAGTCAAAAATAGTATAATATTGTTGCTGCCTGTAGCATTGAATGCAAGGGAAGCTAGCGGGCATTTGGCCTCCCTTGATAAAAAAAGTATAAAATAATAACCAATCAGCATTGAGCTAAACTGAGTGAGCTCAACTGCGAATGGTCTTGGAGCTCAAAAAAAGGAATGCTAGTTTTGATTTACACCAATCACATCACAACAAAAGCCAAACGTAATTTACAGAAAAAACGAATTGTTGCATCTCATTCTGTTGTCCTCCGGTGGCTAGCTAGCAAAATTGGCCCTTTCCTAAATTAGCCATGGACGGAGATAGGGATCTGGATTTGAGGTTTTACTTAATAATCCGTACTGGCCAATGATTATAGCAGAGATTCTGATTCAACCATAAATTCATACTTTGTGCCTCTGGCCTGAGAGGATAGAAGTTCAATATGTAGCTAGATGTAGTAGGCTGATGTTAACTAGCTGGCTCATCGTTGCCCATGAAAGGAAGTTAGGCTAACGAGCAAGCATTTTAGTCAGGACAACAAAAACTAAAAGCATGTAGCCTACTGTATGGCAGAGTCATAGACCGTTTCAGCAACATTAACGAGAAGAGGAGGGTGAGTCAACATGTTTTTTCTACTTGCACGCACACACACGCGCACGCACGCACGCACACACACACACGCGCACGCACACACACACACACACACACACACACACACACACACACACACACACACACACACACAGACAGATAATCAGCAGTCTACCATGGAGAGACAGATCATATTTAGCTTACATTAATTGGACTAAGTTGTTTTTGATATATTTTAGTTGTCACTGTATTAGACTAAGCATACAAAGTAGGTGCTTATAGGTTATTTGATGATGTTGAAGATGAAATGGTTCTGGAATAGTGGAGGCATTTCGCAGTAACTCTCATTGGTTCTAACTCAATAGTTGTTTAGTTTAGTAGTCTGAAAATATCAGAAACATTAACTTGCTTGACCATGCTGTAGGTCATGTAACTGTTTGTTACATGCAATATGCTTTGTGGACAGATGTTGCTCTCCGGTTTTGTGATGAAACAAAGGTATGATTGAATTTATTCTACCACTGTGTCTTCTTATTGTCTTGGCCTTAGGCCTATATATCACGGTGGCAAGGCATATGAACTGACAGATTATAGAACAAACAACGCAATTAACACCGTTTTTAATATAGCTTTTTTCCCCTGGTTTGGCTTCCCCAGTACTGTACCCACACGTCGGTACTGTCCAAACAGCAAGCGAAGGTCAAATCCTTGTCCTTCTCCTTCTCCTGGAGGAACACACATGGCAGTGTGGGGCCAGTAGGAGGACAAACCCAGTTACTCCATAAAACATATGATTAATGCACTGCCGTCTCACCATCAGGGAGGGCACAGCACTCCACACTACAATGACACACACAGGCAGGAGAGAGCACACAGACGCACACACTCACACACACAGATCACACACTCACACACACACCTATCCTCTTTATACCCTGAGAGCCTGTTAATAGGTCCCAATCAGCAACAGAAGATGAGGCTCTGTCTGTAATGAAAAATTCTGATAGCAAATCTGATAGCAAAAGTGTGTGTACGTGTGTGCATGTGTGTGTACGTGTGTGTGTGTGTGTGTGTGTGTGTGTGTGTGTGTGTGTGTGTGTGTGTGTGCGCGTGCATGTGTGCATGTGTGTGTGTGTGAAGGATGGGGCTGGGACTCATTACCCATGCCCTTCTCTGAGATATATATGACAAGTCAGCAGGAGATAGCTGGGATTATTGACATATTCCTCTATGCGTCTCGCTTCAGGCCCCCCCACTGATCCCACTGGGCCAGGCAGACAGACAGAGGGAGGGAGAGAGATAGCAGGAGTGTTAGTAGAGGGGTAATTAAACACCAAGACACAACTGTCAGTCAAAGACAGGCCATGATCAACCCCAGAACTGGACATCACGTAACCAAATGGAAAATAATGTAAATAATCCAGTACAAGTGCTTTTTTCCCCATCTCTGAGTCATTTAGAATTCATGGAGGTCTTCCCTGACTTTGAATCATCCTATGTAAAGTCAAGGGCAGATACCATATACCAATGCACTGATGATGCCTCTAGGGGCGGGGTGGGAGGACAAAGGCATATGTACAAACAGTTCCTAGAAGAGCGCATCATACAGTATCTAGTTCCCAAATGAATAATGATAATGTTGTGTCTGTGTCATTTATACATTTACATTTTAGTCATTTAGCAGACGCTCTTATCCAGAGCGCCTTACAGTAGTGAATGCATTAATTTCATACATTTTTGTTTTTTTTGTACTGGCCCCCCGTGGGAATCGAACCCACAACCCTGGCGTTACACACACCATGCTGGCGTTGCAAACACCATGCTCTACCAACTGAGCCACAGGGAAGCCATAACAACCCATAGAGACATTAGGTCTCGACCACACGCCTGCTTTTCATTTCATTCTGCCGCTAAATTATTGATAAATGACCTGTGTTTACTTAATTCTGTTCAGCATTTCATAAGAGCATTGCCCTGCTCTTATGAAAGTCACTTAGTAAACATTTTCCTTGCCAGTGGCAGCAGAATGCAGAGTACAGTAGAGTACACAGTGTGTTTTAAATGGTGAGAAGTGCAAATCAAAATCAAAATCAATAATTTTTCAGGTCCCCTATGAACAAAATTAAATACAGTGATGCTATGCACACTCACTTCACTGTTCAAATAGAAATTAACACATTTGTTAAACATATCTTTAAAAAAGTATTCCAAACATGTAATACTTATTTGAAAAGGCAATACATCAAATTTGAATATAATATGATGTGACTTCACACTATAAGGTCACTGTTGACTACATTTACTCACCATTCACTCCATTCTGTGATCTACAGTTGGTATTTAGCTTCATTTAACTCAACGGTTTTAAGCTAGTATAAATAACGGAATGTCAGGAGCAACACAGCTCCTGAAGGGGGTGACACTGAGCGACTGTTGCACTCTACTCCTTAGGCTGAAGTTTTAGTCATAAGCACTATGTATTCTTCCACCATGAAAAACAATACCACTATGTCTCAAACCAAGCATGGGAGGTATAAGGTCCAATAAAATAGAGTCAGTTGTGTTGACTTGCTTACTTGTGTTTTTGCAAGTGGGCAAACTTGGACGGGTTTAAACGTTGTTCCAATGTTTGTCTGTGTCAGTAGCCTATAGGAGAGAGAGCAGCAGCAACATCGTACTGTGTCATCCATCTCCTGCAGATCAGAGGATTACACAGCCACAGGCTGAGCTTGCTGCCTCGTTGTCACTCCAACTTAGAGCCAGGCAGGAAGTGTCACAAGTCTATCGCCACATGACTCTACCACCATAAATGCTGAGTATATTTATAGTACAGATGCTAAAAATGTATAGACTAAGATCAAACTGATCCACCATCCTCCACCCCCATCTAGCTAATTAGAAACTGGGTAAATGGAATTGTTATGTAAAATGGCTTGGAGAATGTGTGCCTGTTTATTGTGTATTTTTTATGTCACGTTGTTCAAAGCTCAAAAGCACAGAATGTCTTGTTTTCTTACGTATTCTTGGGAGTGACCTGCGTCTTGCTCTTTCAACGGATCAGAGCGACACGTAGTCGAAGGGCTGACTGGTCTGGCAGACTGTTCCACATGACCTACTTCCTGGCTAAACGAGAGATTAGCATCAAACTCCCCATCGCTGCTGGGCTGGCCAGGCTACGGCCGGCCAGGGTGGTCTGTGCCCAGCCAGACAGACTAATGACTGTGTAAGAGAGACAACATGACACAAGCCAAACCTATCAGACAGATATTACACCAGTCACTTCACAGAAAACCACACCATAGTCCTTTCCTGTCCATTCTCACTGTGACATCATTCAGGCCCTTAGCGAAAGGATTATTAAGACAGAAACAGATGCTCTATACTATATACCCAAGAGACTTTGACAAATGTTTTGGATAGCTTTAAGTGTAAAAATAGATGAAAACACATCTGAAATAAAGAGAAAAGGGAATATGTTACCAAACAAGAAGGAGAGACCAGACATATGTCTCTGTGAAATAGCATAAAGACAGAAAAAGGCACCGATACAGGCCGGAGAGTATTCTAAACCATACAGACAGTAGCCATGGAAATGTTCTAGAGAATATTCCTCCTATCACCTAAACTTGTAATGGTTGGCTGATGAAGCCAGGGTAACAACTACATTTTAAAATCTACTCAACACACATTTGCATACATTGTCACAGAGATGTGGCAAAAACAGCTTCCCCGGGCACTGATTGTGATTGCACACCAATTAACACGGTTCTCATGGTGACAGCCATGCAGGTCTAAATCGAAATGAATGTGTTCGATAAGGAACTTGTTGAAGTGATGAAATGTTGAGACGTGATGTCCAGCATAAGTAATGAGCATCAAGATACTAATTCCTATTTCCATGATGAAATGGAAACCTATAATGGAATGACATGTTTCAGCTACAAGGGGGCTTACAAGGTACACATACAGGGGCACAGCTATTAGAGTCCCAGTGGATTTAGAAGGCAGAGCTGCAAGGGACTTAAAGGGGACCGTAACGGGGCACACCTACAGGGAGAGGTAGAGGGAGAGGGCACAGCTAGAGGGAGAGGTAGAGAGCACAGCTAGAGGGAGAGGTAGAGGGAGAGGGCACAGCTAGAGGGAGAGGTAGAGAGCACAGCTAGAGGGAGAGGTAGAGAGCACAGCTAGAGGGAGAGGTAGAGGGCACAGCTAGAGGGAGAGGTAGAGAGCACAGCTAGAGGGAGAGGTAGAGGGCACAGCTAGAGGGAGAGGTAGAGAGCACAGCTAGAGGGAGAGGTAGAGAGCACAGCTAGAGGCAGAGGTAGAGAGCACAGCTAGAGGGAGAGGTAGAGAGCACAGCTAGAGGGAGAGGTAGAGAGCACAGCTAGAGGGAGAGGTAGAGGGCACAGCTAGAGGGAGAGGTAGAGGGCACAGCTAGAGGGAGAGGTAGAGAGCACAGCTAGAGGGAGAGGTAGACAGCACAGCTAGAGGGAGAGGTAGAGAGCACAGCTAGAGGGAGAGGTAGAGGGCACAGCTAGAGGGAGAGGTAGAGAGCACAGCTAGAGGGAGAGGTAGACAGCACAGCTAGAGAGAGAGGTTGAGAGCACAGCTAGAGGGAGAGGTAGAGGGCACAGCTAGAGGGAGAGGTAGAGGGCACAGCTAGAGGGAGAGGTAGAGAGCACAGCTAGAGGGAGAGGTAGAGAGCACAGCTAGAGGGAGAGGTAGAGGGCACAGCTAGAGGGAGAGGTAGAGGGCACAGCTAGAGGGAGAGGTAGAGAGCACAGCTAGAGGGAGAGGTAGAGGGCACAGCTAGAGGGAGAGGTAGAGAGCACAGCTAGAGGGAGAGGTAGACAGCACAGCTAGAGGGAGAGGTAGAGAGCACAGCTAGAGGGAGAGGTAGAGGGCACAGCTAGAGGGAGAGGTAGAGAGCACAGCTAGAGGGAGAGGTAGACAGCACAGCTAGAGAGAGAGGTTGAGAGCACAGCTAGAGGGAGAGGTAGAGGGCACAGCTAGAGGGAGAGGTAGAGGGCACAGCTAGAGGGAGAGGTAGAGAGCACAGCTAGAGGGAGAGGTAGAGGGCACAGCTAGAGGGAGAGGTAGAGAGCACAGCTAGAGGGAGAGGTAGAGGGCACAGCTAGAGGGAGAGGTAGAGAGCACAGCTAGAGGGAGAGGTAGAGAGCACAGCTAGAGAGAGAGGTTGAGAGCACAGCTAGAGGGAGAGGTAGAGAGCACAGCTAGAGGGAGAGGTAGAGAGCACAGCTAGAGGGAGAGGTAGAGAGCACAGCTAGAGGGAGAGGTTGAGAGCACAGCTAGAGGGAGAGGTAGAGAGCACAGCTAGAGGGAGAGGTAGAGAGCACAGCTAGAGGGAGAGGTTGAGAGCACAGCTAGAGGGAGAGGTAGAGAGCACAGCTAGAGGGAGAGGTTGACAGCACAGCTAGAGAGAGAGAGGTAGACAGCACAGCTAGAGGGAGAGGTAGACAGCACAGCTAGAGGGAGAGGTAGACAGCACAGCTAGAGAGAGAGAGGAGAGAGAGAGCACAGCTAGAGAGAGAGAACACAGCTAGAGAGAGGGGTAGAGAGCACAGCAACATGGGACTTACATGGCACTGCTCTGAGGTAGAGGTTCTCCCGGATGACCTGCTGAAGCTGGCTGTCCATGGATCCTGGAGTAAAACACTTACTCAGATACAACCTGAGGTCCTTACACAATACAGAGCCTGAGAGGGAGAGAGAGGAGAGAGAAAAAGAAAGAGGGGGAGAGAGAAGCGGAAGGAGACGAAGACGTACAGAAAGAAATTGCAATATCAGCTCAACAGTCAAAAACTGACGAAATGTCTAAATATTTGTATACCCCGTCAAAAAGGGAGTGACAGCCCAAGCTAGCATTCCCAAATAGAAATGAGACTGTATCGTTACAGTAGGTTTAATCTCCCCCTATATCATTCCTACCCCTATCTAAAACACAATACACTCATAGAAAAACATTTGCTACTGTATCTAGAACCTAAAGGGAACCTAACATGTAGGACCCTTTCCACAGAGGGTTCTACATGGAACCAAAAAGGGTTTCTACGTGAAACCAAAAAGGGTTATTTTATGGGGACAGCCGAAGTACCCTTTATGACTCCTTTTTCTAAGTGTAATGTCGTGTGTGTAGGTGGCAGGGAAGTCAGGTGCAGGAGAATCAAACTTGGTATAAATGGAGTATTTTAATAACGTTGCTAAAACTCCAAAACCAAAGTACATAATAAATAAAAGTGGGTACTGGAACCCGTCGCGCACCAATCCATAATACACGAGCATATGCACAAACAATCTCTGACAAGGACATGAGGAGAAACAGAGTGTTAAATACACAACATGTAAGGAATGGGATTGGAACCAGGCGTGTAGGAAGACAAGACAAAACCAATGGAAAATGAAAAATGGATCAATGATGGCTAGAAGACCGGTGACGTCGACCGCCGAGCACCGCCCGAACAAGGAGGGGCGTCGACTTCAGCAGAAGTCGTGACACTAAGAGTGTACATTTCCTTCTAAACACTTGATCAGCCATCCAGAGTACATAATATGGCATTTCCCAGCCTCTCATGCATAAAGTAATAACACAGAGGCAGTGCTATAAAACACAACAGTGTGGTGCTGTCACACAGCAGGCTGGGCTAATGGTCAGGCACTTACTACACTCTCTGATCTATTCATTTCATCTCAAGTGCTTTATGGCCTCTGATGACAGGTCAGTTGGTGTTATGGATGGCCTGAATACGTCTTCCTGCTTGTCACACTGACGGACGACCCCCCTGCTCCTGCTGCTGCTGCTCCCCACCCCCTGGAATCTCGCCTGGCCCAGATATGAGTATGATATGATATTAAAACATCACTGTAATAAAACGTTATTAGCACAGGCAGTCTCCTACACACACGCATGACCCGCCACATATGGTCAGTATGACGTGCAGCTTTCTGGGGGTAATAATGAGAGGCTTTTACTGGCATTGTGTAACAGCTGTCCAGCATTGTGCTTTATTATGAATATAAAAAATACATCAGACTAATGATGTGGCATAGACTGTAAGTAAAATGAACTAGAGTGCTTGCTTTCAAATTGCCATGTTGTTTTCACAGAAACAACAGAATGCCCTAGACAAAAACACATATGATGAACATCCATGACCAATGCATCACCACAACACAATATGCCACATATCACTTAAGCAAAGGTTTTCCCTACACTGTACTTCTGCTCTCAAGGTTGTCATAAACCGTAATTATGTGTCTGTCTGTCAAAAACATTAACAGTGTTGGTACCTTTAATCCTCTTGTGTCACAATGGAGGGGTCATTTACCACACTTATTTACTCTCACATCATATCATTAGTGTTATAAAGCCTGACAACACAATGGAGTCCCTGATGGCGTGAACTGTGAAGGAGAAGGTGGGGGAGGAATAGTGGGAAAGGATGGGAGGAGGAGTGGGAGGAGGGAGAGGAGGAGGGGAAGGGGGAGGAGGAATAGTGGGAAAGGATGGGAGGAGGAGTGGGAGGAGGGAGAGGAGGAGGGGAAGGGGGAGGAGGAATAGTGGGAAAGGATGGGAGGAGGAGTGGGAGGAGGGAGAGGAGGGGGAAGGGGGAGGAGGAGTAGTCCTACAGTACAGGCAGTACAGCAGCACCATACAGCTCAGCCCATCCATCACTGTCCACAGTTCATGCAGTCAGAATACCCAGGGAGAGCGGTTTACCTGGCCGCCTAGCTCACAGAATGATTATGGATATACCAGTGGCAGAGGGACCAGGAGTAAAGGGCCCCATTTACAGTACTGCTGGCGAATTCAGACGTTAATCTACCCCAGCAAGGCCATGGGGGAGCCTCGGTCAGGTGATATAGCGGTGACATATTGCTCTGTTCAGACCTAACAAAGACATCCCCCCTATAAATATCAAGGCTCCTCCAGGGTGACAGACAACTGTATCGTCACATGCACACAGCCCTCTCTGGACTCTATCATGTGTCATCAGGAATTATAACACTTCCCTCCCAGGGCCAAACTCAGACGATCTCCGGGCAAACTGAAAGGAACTTCAACACCAGAATGTTAAAAGTGTGTCAAGTTAGTTTTTTCAGTAACAGTGATTATTCAGCAATGTTTGGACAAACACTTGGGTAAAGTGTTATTCTATGAGTTGCCTGAGCAACGCAGTGTGACCAATCCCATAGTGTTGTCATGTGAAGAAGGAGTTGAGGTTTACAATGCTGTTATGCAGGTACTCTATAAGATGTTTGAATATGCAACAGACATGAAAAAACAATTCCCCCTCAGACAAAGTCTATAACTCAATTTGGTTAAATCGGTTTAAGAGATAGAGGAAGCAGCAGCATTCACAATGTGTCCCCAGACCAAGGAGTAAGTTACCACACTGAGCCTTACAGCACCTGGTGAGACGGTCTTGATGCGGATGGGATGGAGGCAGGAGTGGAGGACTCCCCGGACATCTCCTAGTGTCATCCCTAACACAGGGGTTCCCCCAATCTCAAGGATTATGTCGCCCACTGTGAGCCCGCCCCCAGGGGCTGCTGTGACGAATGGGAACTCTCCATAGTCGGCTCCACCGCCCACTGCCACGCCCAGATCCCCCGAGGAACCAACCAGGGGGATGAAGCTATCCTGGACCTTGGAGTGCCAGTGCAGCTTCCTCGCGGCTGCCTTAGACATGGCAAATGAGCTGAGGAGGGGAGAGGGGGAAGGGGGGGTGGGCAGGATGAGAGAGAGATCTAAAAATTTCAAGCAGACAACCTAAGAAAATTAACAACAATGACAAATGGCTTGATGAAGAATGCAAAAACCTAAGAAAGAAATTGAGAAACCTATCCACTGAGCCTATGCCTTCACTATGGTGAATCAGTAAAACAATACAGAAATACACTACGGAAAAAGAAGGAACAGCATGTCAGAAATCAGCTAAATGTAGTTGAAGAATCCATAGAATCTAACCACTTCTGGGAAAATTGGAAAACTCTAAACAAACAACAAAACGAAGAGTTATCTATCCAAAACAGAGATGAATGGATAAACCACTTCTCCAGTCTTTTTGGCTCTATTACAAAGAACAAATAGCAAAAACATATATATGATCAAATACAAATCTTAGAATCAACTATTAAAGACTACCAGAACCCACTGGATTCTCCAATTACATTGAATGAACTACAGGACAAAATACAAACCCTCCAACCCAAAAACCACTGTGGGGTTGATGGTATGCTAAATTAAATGATAAAATATACAGACCACAAATTCAAATTGGCTATACTAAAACTCTTTAACATCATCCTTAGCTCTGGCATCTTCCCCAATATTTAGAACCAAGGACTGATCACCCCAATCCACGAAAGTGGAGACTAATTTGACCCCAATAACTATCGTTGGATACAACAGCAACATTGGAAAAATCCTCTGCATTATCATTAACAGCAGACTCGTACATTTCCTCAGCAAAAACAATGTACTGAGCAAATGTCAAATTGGTTTTTACCAAATTACCGTACGACAGACCAGGTTTTCACCCTGCACACCCTAATTGACAAACTAACCAAAACAAAGACAAAGTCTTCTCATGCTTTGTTGATTTCAAAACATCTTTCGACCATATTTGGAATGAGAGTCTACTATACAAATTGATGGAAAGTGGTGTTGGGGGGAAAAACATACAACATTATAAAATCCATGTACATAAACAACATGTGTGCAGTTAAAATTGGCAAAAAACATAAATTTCTTTCCACAGGGTCAGGAGATGAGACAGGGATGCAGCTTAAGCCCCACCCTCTTCAACAAATCAAAACAAATCAAATTGTATTTGTCACATATACATGGTTAGCAGATGTTAATGCGAGTGTAGTGAAATGCTTGTGCTTCTAGTTCCGACCATGCAGTAATATCTAACAAGTAATCTAACCTAACAATTTCACAACAACTACCTTATACACACAAGTGTAAAGGAATGAATAAGAATATGTACATAAAAATATATGAATAAGTGATGGCCGAACGGCATAGGCAAGATGCAGTAGATGGTATAGAGTACAGTATATACATATGAGATGAGTAATGTAGGGTATGTAAACATTATATAAAGTGGCATTGTTTAAAGTGGCTAGTGATACATTTATTACATACATTTTTCATTATTAAAGGGGCTAGAGATGAGTCAGTATGTTGGCAGCAGCCACTCAATGTTAGTGATGGCTGTTTAACAGTCTGATGGCCTTGAGATAGAAGCTGTTTTTCAGTCTCTCGGGTCCCCGCTTTGATGCACCTGTACTGACCTCGCCTTCTGGATAATAGCGGGGTGAACAGGCAGTGGCTTGGGTGGTTGTTGTCCTTGATGATCTTTTAGCCTTCCTGTGACATCGGGTGGTGTAGGTGTCCTGGAGGGCAGGTAGTTTGCCCCCGGTGATGTGCTGTGGAGACCTCACTACCCTCTGGAGAGCCTTACGGTTGTGGACGGAGCAGTTGCCGTACCAGGCGGTGGTGATACAGCCCGACAGGATGCTTTCGATTGTGCATCTGTAAAAGTTTGTGAGTGTTTTTGGTGACAAGCCGAATTTCTTCAGGCTCCTGAGGTTGAAGAGGCACTGCTGCGCCTTCTTCACCACGCTGTCTGTGTGGGTGGACCATTTCAGTTGATCTGTGATGTGTACACAGAGGAACTTAAAACTTTCCACCTTCCCAACTACTGTCCCGTCGATGTGGATAGGGGGCTGCTCCCTCTGCTGTTTCCTGACATCCACGATAATCTCCTTTGTTTTGTTGACATTGAGGTTATTTTTCTGACACCACACTCCGAGGGCCCTCACCTCCTCCCTGTAGGCCGTCTCGTCGTTGTTGGTAATCAATCCTACCACTGTAGTGTTGTCTGCAAACTTGATGATTGAGTTGGAGGCGTGCATGGCCACGCAGTCATGGGTGAACAGGGATTACAGGAGAGGGCTGAGAACGCACCCTTGTGGGGCCCCAGTGTTGAGGATCAGCTGGGTGGAGATGTTGTTACCTACCCTCACCACCTGGGGGCGGCCCGTCAGGAAGTCCAGGACCCAGTTGCACAGGGCGGGGTCGAGACCCATGGTCTCGAGCTTAATGACGAGTTTGGAGGGAACTATGGTGTTAAATGTCTACAACATATATATTAATGAATTGGTGAGGGCACTAGAACAGTCTGCAGCACCCAGCCTCATCCTACTAGAATCTGAAGTCAAATGTCTACTATTTGCTGATGATCTGGTGCTTCTTTCCCCAACCTAGGAGGGCCTACAGCAGCACCTAGATCTTCTGCACAGATTCTGGAAACCTGGGCCCTGACAGTAAATCTCAGTAAGACAAAAATAATGGTGTTCCAAAAAAGGTCTAGTTGCCAGGACCACAAATAAAAAATCCATGTAGACACCGTTGCCCTAGAGCACACAAAAAACGATACACACCTCAACCTAAACATCAGCGCCACAGGCAACTTCCACAAAGCTGTGAACGATCTGAGAGACAAGGCAAGAAGGGCCTTCTATGCCATCAAAAGGAACATTAAATTCGACATACCAGGATCTGGCTAAAAATACTTGAATCAGTTATAGAACCAATTGACCTTTATGGTTGTGAGGTCTGGGGTCCACTCACCAACCAAGAATTTACAAAATGGGACAAACACCAAATTGAGACTCTGCATGCAGAATTCTGCAAAAATATCCTCTGTGTACAATGTAAAACACCAAATAATGCATGCAGAGCAGAATTACGCCGATACCCGCTAACTATCAAAATCCAGAGAAGAGAAGTTCAATTCTACAACCACCTAAAAGGAAGCAATTCCCAAACCTTACATAACAAAGCCATCACCTACAGAGAAATGAAGCTGGAGAAGAGCCCCCTAAGCAAGCTGGTCCTGGGGCTCTGTTCACAAACACAAACAGACCCCACAGAGCCCCAGGACAGCAACACAATTAGACTCAACCAAATCATGAGAAAACAAAAAGATAATTACTTGACACATTAGAAAAAATTTACAAAAAACAGAGCAAACTATAATGCTATTTGGCCCTAAACAGAGAGTACACAGTGGCAGAATACCTGAACACTGTGACTGTCCCAAAATTAAGGAAATCTTTGACTATGTACAGATAGCTCATAGCCTTGCTATTGAGAAAGGCCGCCGAAGGCAGACCTGGCTCTCAAGAGAAAACAGGCCATGTGCACGCTGCCCACAAAATGATGTGGAAACTGAGATACACTTCCTAACCTCCTGCCAAATGTATGACCATATTAGAGACACATATCTCCCTCAGATTACACAGACCCACAAAGAGTTTGAAAACAAATCCCATTTTGATAAACTCCCATGTCTACTGGGTGAAATGCCACAGTGTGCAATCAAAGCATTTGTGACCTGTTGCCACAAGAAAATGGCAATTGGTGAAGAACAAACACCATTGTAAATACCTATATTTATGTTTGTACTTTAACTATTTGCACGTCATTACAACACTGTATTTAGACATACTATGACATTTGAAATGTCTCTATTCTTTTGGAATAGTGTTTACTGTTAATTTTGTATTGCTTATTTCACTTTTGTTAATTATCTATTTCACTTGCTTTGGCAATGTAAACATATGTTTCCCATGCCAATAAAGCCCTTAAATTTAAATTGAATTGAGAGAGAGAGAGAGAGAGAGAGAGAGAGAGAGAGAGAGAGAGAGTGTGAGAGAGAGAGAGAGAGAGAGAGAGAGAGAGAGAGAGTATGAGACAGACACAGAGGGAAGGCAGTGTCACTCACACAATCGTGTTAAGGTGTGATTTCATGTCTTTAAGCTCAGAATTTCATTGCCCTGAAATAGTTTTTAACACAGAAGTTATCTAAGGTACTGTTGAGAAAAGGTAAAGAACATAGCATGCCTCTGATAGGAAATAATTGCAGTACAAGTTAAACTATTCCCTCCTTTAGAACATGTGAAGCAGACTAACCTGGAAACTGTATTTGTGTGTATGTGGTATTTGGCAGTGGGTTGAACTGAAATACAGTAAACAAACTGTCACAATCAGATGAACAGGTCAATACTGACGAGACCAGACAAGGTAAATGAATACTCATTATTGATATGGGTAAAATATTTCATATAAATTGACAGCTAAGTGTTGTTGTTTTAATGATTCCTGTAAGGAATCATGGTGATTGGGCCTCCTTCATTTCCACTATGAGTTGCACTTACAGTAATATGCATCTATAAATCGTCTTGTCAGACGTGAATAATGAAGACTATTCCATGTTCACTGAAGCTCCTGTTGAGGTAATGTCTGCTTTAGAGTCACATATCGCAACCTATGGAAATGAGTATGCACTGCAGTCAAACATTGCTGTTCATAGGACATGTTGTACTGTAGGCTAGGTGATTTACATGATTCACCACTGTCTAGAATTCCAAAATAACAAAATTGTAAGTTAAGAGTGATGCCTCTTCCAACAGTTGACTTTTAAAGGTCTTTGTTGAGAGCCAGTGAAGTGACAGATGGGTGGCTCAGAGAGAGGGCAGGTGCTCCTACACCGTGACAGAGAGAATGCCTTGGTCTGACAGGACTGGAGCAGCACTGTCACACGGTTACACAGGACACACACTGATCTACACAGGGATGGGTGGGTGCATGGATGAGAGGCTTTGTGAGACAGTCAAACATAAAGATGGACTCTAAATGAGATACACAACACAGAGAGACTGACATATAATGAAAGACAGGAAAAATAGAAATATAAGAAGGACAACTCCACAGATCCCCAATGTAATGTTTATCAGGGAGGGGAAGAGAGCGGGGAGGGAGAGCTGGAAATAGAGCGAGCGAGCGGGGGAGGGGGGTGGGGGTGGAGAGAGAGGGGAGAGTGGGGGAGAGGGAAAAAAGAGAGAATGGGGGAGAGAGAGAGGCACTACACAGCCTGGGGTTGGCAGTGGAGTCGCCGGTTTGACCTTGCAGGGCGACAGGAGCCAGAGCTTGATTACAGTCTGGTCTGCTCCATGGGGAAATAACTTCTATTTGTTCTATGCTTCTGTTGGTCCAGAGACAAGTGAGTCTGTGAATTTAATTGATAAAAAGCAAAGTCATGAGTAGGTGTTGTTTCTGAATTTGTTTTTAGATATTATGCTTATTTCTTAATTTATCCCTAATTGTCCTCTCTGTGCCCTCACTCTCTCTCTCTTTCTGACATACTGAGAGACCTTCTGCAGCTGAAATTGTACCTCCCAACCACCCATCCTTCCACCCAGACACAGAGTACACACGAACACAACCAATAAAACACATGCACCAAATACAGATTCAACACAAAAAGAGGCAGTCAGGCCATCTAATACAGAACGAAAATAATAACGCACAACAAATTGTATTAGCATCGACATATGTGATCTGTACATCTTTCTGAGAGCAGTACCCTGACTCCATCATGTTTTAATACAAGTTCAATAAGCTTTGAGATCCCAAATGCTCTATCTAAAGATGTTCATCTTCTGAGCTATACATGCTCACGCTAAAAATACCAACTATCCTATGATGTTTGGGTTTTGCATGGCTCTGGTTGTGGTCTAGATTTACCAGGGTTGCCCGCTGTGGTGTGGTGTTCTGGTGTGGTGGCTGCTATCTTGGTCTCTTACCTTCAGTCGCAACTGTGTCAACTCTGGTGAGGCTTGGAGTCTTTCTGTGCCAGTCAACACAGCTTAGTACAAATCAAATGAAATTGTATTGGTTACGTACACATATTTAGCAGATGTTATTGCGGGTGTAGCGAAATGCTTGTGTTCCTAGCTCCAACAGTGTAGTAGTATCTAACAATTCACAATAATATACACATCTAAAAGTAAAAGAATATTTAAATATTAGGACGAGCAATGTCGGAGTGGCATTGACTAAATACAGTACAATAGAAAACAGTATATATATATATTTTTTTTTAATCTTTATTTTAACAGGGAAAACAGACTGAGACCTGGATCTCTTTTACGGCTGTGCCCTGTGTAAACATGTTGACATGTACAGTTTTAGGCATACAGACAAGAACATTTCAAACATACAAAACAAAGACACAATTCAACAGAAACAATCACAGACAACATCATATTGATCCTCCATAAAATTTTTGAAATGGGCAAGGGACACCAGAGTGTTTAACTTAATAACTTAAGTTGGATCTGCAGTTTGTTCCATAAATAAGGCGCAAAGGAACTAAAGGCAGTCCTACCCAACTCTGTGGAGACCGCAGGAGTCTCTAATGTAATCCACATCTGTGATCTGGTTTTAAAATGTGTATATCTAGTGGAAATTAATGATGATATATATGGAGGTAGTTTTAAAAGAAGCGCTTTATAAATAAACAAGAGAGCATGTTGCTCTCGCCTCACAGATAGAGAGGCCCTATACATATGAGATGAGTAAAGCAGTATGTAAACATTATTAAAGTGACTAGTGCTTCTTCCCCCAAGCCATAAGACTCCTGAACATCTAGTCAAATGTCTACCCAGACTATTCACATGGCCCCCCCACCCCCACCCCTCCACACCACTGTCATTCTCTGTTGTCATCTATGCATAGTCACTTTAATTAACTCTACCTACATGTACATACTACCTCAACCATCCGGTGCCCCCACACATTGACTCTGTCCCGCACCCCCCTGTATATATTGTTATTTTTTTACTGCTCCTCTTTAATTACTTGTTACTTTTATCTCTTATTCTTATCCATATTTTTTGAAACTGCACTGTCGGTTAGGGGCTAGTAAGTAAGCATTTCACTGAAAGGTCTACTACACCTGTTGTATTTGGTGCACGTGACTAATACAATTTGATTTGATTTGATTAGTGTTCCATTATTAAAGTGGCCAGTGATTCCATGTCTACGTCTATAGGGTAGCAGCCTCTAAGGTGCAGGGTTGAGTGGCTGGGTGGTAGCTGACTAGTCTGATGGCTGATGGCCTTGAAATAGAAGCTGTTTTTCAGTCTCTCGGTCCCAGCTTTGATGCACGTGTACTGACCTCACCTTCTGGATGATAGCAGGGTGAACAGGCAGTGGCTTGGGTGGTTGTTGTCCTTGATGATCTTTTAGCCTTCCTGTGACATCGGGTGCTGTAGGTGTCCTGGAAGACAGGCAGTGTGGCCGTGGTGATGTGTTGGGCAGACCGTACCACCCTCTGGAGAGCCCTGCGGTTGCAGGCGGTGCAGTTGCCGTACCAGGCGGTGATACAGCCCGACAGGATGCCCTCAATTGTGCATCCGTAAAAGTTTCTGAGGGTCTTAGGGGCCAAGCCGAATTTCTTCAACCTTCTGAGGTTGAAGAGGTGCTGTTGCACCTATTTCACCACACTGTCTATGTGGGTGGACCATTTCAGTTTTTCAGTGATGTCAGTGAGTACGCCAAGGAAGTTTAAGCTTTCCACCTTCTCCACTGTGGTCCCGTCGATGTGGATAGGGGTGTGCTTCCCTTGCTGTTTCCTAAAGTCCACGATCAGCTCCTTCGTTTTGTTGACATTGAGAGAGAGGTTATTTTCCTGGCCCCACTCTGCCCCACGGCTCCCTAGACTGTTTCTAGTGCTGTGGGTTTGTACTGAAATGTCCTTCTTCTTTCAACTGGTTATTCATAACAATGTTGCCCTAAGAAACAAGAGAAGGTTGTTTTCTATGAACACATGATACCTCTGACTGGGTACAGAAAACTGTGTGCTTGTCCCTGTCCTGTCCTGTATTTAATATAACAAACAGTAAAGAAAACCTGACCTTAAACATAAAATATTTTGAATAGATATTTTGATCAATTTCATCCATAGCCACTTGTTATGAACATGCGTCTGGTATTCATTAAAAGTGGTGTGTTTCTGTGATACTCAGAGACTGAGAAATTGGCAATTGAGCTAATCTGACATAATGTTAACGATATGTGCGATATACAGTGCCTTTGAAAGTATTCAGACCCCTTGACATTTTCCACATTTTGTTAGGTTACAGCCTTATTCTAAAATGTATGAATTGTTATTTTCCTCATCAATCTATGCACAATACTCCATAATGACAAAGAAAAAACGTTTTTTTAGAAATTGTTGCTAATTAAAAAAAAAATTATAAACAGAAATATCACATTTACTTAAGTATTCAGACCCTTTACTCAGTACAGCGTTGAAGCACCTTTGGCAGCGATTACAGCCTCGAGTCTTCTTGGGTATGACGCTACAAGCTTGACACCTGTATTTGGGGAGTTTCTCCCATTCTTCTCTCCAGATCCTCTCAAGCTCTCAAGCTCTGTCAGTTTGGGTGGGGAAAGTTGCTGCACAGCTATTTTCAGGTCTCTCCAGAGATGTTTCGATCGGGTTCAAGTCCGGGCACTGGCTGGGCCACTCAAGGACATTCAGAGACTTGTCAAGACGCTGTTGTCCTGTTGGAAGGTAAACTTTTGCCCCAGTCTGAGGTCCTGAGCGCTCTAGAGCAGGTTTTCATTAAGGATCTCTCTGTACTTTGCTCCTTCATCTTTGCCTCGATCCTGACTAGTCTCCCAGTCCCTGCTGCTGAAGAATATCCCCATAGCATGATGCTGCCACCACCATGCTTCACCGTAGGGATGGTACCAGGTTTCCTCCAGATGTGACGCTTGGCATTCAGGCCAAAGAGTTCAATCTTGGTTTCATCAGACTAGAGAATCTTGTTTCTCATGGGACGAGAGTCTTTAGGTGCCTGTTGGCAAATTCCAAGCGGGCTGTCATGTGCCTTTTACTGAGGAGTGCCTTCTGTCTGGCCACTCTACCATAAAAGCCTGATTGGTGAAGTGCTGCAGAGATGGTTGTCCTTCTGGAAGGTTCTCCCATCTCCACAGAGGAACTCTAGAGCTCTGTCAGAGTGACCATCGGGATCTTGGTCACCTCCCTGACCAAGGCCCTTCTCTTCCGATTGCTCAGTTTGGCCGGGTGGCCAGCTCTAGGAAGAGTCTTGGTGGTTCCAAACTTCTTTCACTTTAGAATAATGTGCCTCGACACAATCCTGTCTCGGAACTCTACGGACACTTCCTTTGACCTCATGGCTTGGTTTTTGCTCTGACATGCACTGTAAACTGTGGGACCTTATATAGAGAAGTGTGTGTCCAATCAATTGAATTTACCACAGGTGGACTCCAATCAAGTTGTAGAAACATCTCAAGGATGGTCAGTGGAAACAGGATGCACCTGAGCTCGATTTCAAGTCTCATAGTAAAGGGTCTGAATACTTATGTAAATAATGTATTTCTGTTTTTGATTTTTAATACATTTGCTAAAATAAAAAATAAAACGTTTTTGCTTTGTCATTATGGGGTATTGTGTGTAGATTACTGATGATTTGTATTTATTTAATACATTTTAGAATAAGGCTGTAACTTAACAAAATGTAGAAAAAGTCAAGGGGTCTGAATACTTTCTGAAAGCACTGTTGGTGCTGGTGCCATTAGACTTTTAGATCAAACTTTGGAACGCTATGGGCTACCAACTCAGTTCCAATTGCATCTGAAAGATGCTACTCTCCAGTTAGTATAGATACATTGACTCTAAACTAAATATGTATTTAAATATTTAAGTCATTTTTTAAATATAGTGGCTGCCACACCCACCATGGGCCAAATCTAGGGTGGCTCCATATCTATATCTTTTCAGGGTATATACTACCTCGGTGGCAAATGTTCACAAAGTTTACCATTGAGATCGCATTTTCAGTTTAGCCACGCACCACTAATGTACAAAAGAGAGATTATTTTTCGGTCCTCCACATAAACACAGAAATCATGGTAAATTGTGTTTATTTTGTCGGTTACTAGTTGCAACAAAAAAAAATGGTTATGACATTTTTACCCTTTGGGGTCAAAATTTACCCGTTTTGGCACTTTTAGGGTTAAATGATTATTAACAACACATTGATAGCAGCTTATGGGGATCCTTAATGAATACAAATACAATGGGCAAAAACTGGTTGAATCAACGTTGTTTCCACGTCATTTCAACAAACAAAAATGAAATGTGATGAAGTTGAATCAACGTGGAAAACTGATTGGATTTGCAAAAAGTCATCAACGTAAGGGAATTTCGGATTTTTTCACCCAACTTTTAACCTAAATCCGATAACAAGGTGACCTTTTTGGTTGATTTCACGTTGAATTCACGTTAGTTGGGGCGGCAGGTAGCCTGGCGGGTAGGAGCATTGGGCCAGTAGGCAACAAGGTAAAAATCTATCGTTCTGCCCCTGAGCAAGGCATTTAACCCACAACAACAACTTCTCCCCGGGCACCAATAATGAGGATGTCAATTAAGGCAGCCCCCCACAGGTCTCTGATTCAGAGGAGTTGGGTTAAATGCGGAAGACACATTTCAGTTGAATGCATTCAGTTGTACAACTGATTAGGTATCCCCCTTTCGCTTAGTTGACAATTTAACCAAATCAAAACTATATGTTGAAATGACGTCTGTGCCCACTGGGAAGGCTCTTATCACAAATAAAAACAGCAATACTTCGGACTGCAATTAAACGGCTTGACAGAGGAGAACACACTATACAGACTCAAGGATATCTCGCCCTATAAAAAGCACCCAGTATTGAAAATGCTGACCTTTAGCAGAAGGAAGAGCTGACCAATACGTATCCTATTTCACAGGCTTCCTCCTTCCAATGATCTGTTTAGGCTCTCTGCTTTTTCCTTACTGTCTTTCTGAGGTAATTTCATACCAGTCCCGCCTGACAAAGACCTCAATGTAGTCATCTCCCTGAGGAAGCTATTCTTGGAGGTCAATCTTCATTCCTATACGATCGTTATTCTTTTATTGAGAAAGTATGAATAGCTACTGTTTCAGGCCACATTTAGAAGAAAAACGTGAAAAGCATAAACAGCAAAGGCTTTTCTTTTTTTCTCCATTTTAAGTACAGTGCATTTTGTTACGTTACAGCCTTATTCTATAATGGATTAAATAAACACGAATCCTCAGCAATCTACACACAATATCCCATAATGGCAAAGCGAAAACAGGTTTTTAGAAATGTTTGCACATTTATTAAAGAAACAGAAAAAAACTGAAATACCTTATTCACATAAGTATTCAGAACCTTTGCTATGAAACTCGAAATTGAGCTCAGGTGCATCCTGTTTCCATTCAATATAAACACAATATCCCATAATGACAAAGCAAAAACAGGTTTTTAGACATTTTTGCAAATGTATACAAAAGCAAACACTGATATATCACATTTCATAAGTATTCAGACCCTTTACTCAGTACTTTGCTGTAGCATCTTCTTGGGTATGATGCTACAACCTTGGCACAGCTTTATTTGGGGAGTTTCTCCTGTTCTTCTCTCAAGCTCTGTCAGGTTGGATGGGGAGCGTTGCTGCACAGCTATTTTCAGGTCTCTCCAGAGATGTTCGATCGGGTTCAAGTCCGTGCTCTGACTGGGCCACTCAAGGACATTCAGAGACTTGTTCTGAAGGCACTGCTGCGTTGTCTCGGCTGTGTGCTTAGGGTCATTGTCCTGTTGGAAGGTGAACCTTCTCCCCAGTCTGAGGTCCTGAGCGCTCTAGAGCAGGTTTTCATCAAGGATCTCTCTCTGTACTTTGCTCCGTTCATCTTTCCCTCGATCCTGACTAGTCTTCCAGTCCCTGCCCTGAAAAACATTCCCACAGCATGATGCTGCCACCACCATGCTTCACCGTGGGGATGGTGCCAGGTTTCCTCCATACGAGACACTTGGCACACAGGCAAAAGAGTTCAATCTTGGTTTCATCAGACCAGAGAATCTTGTTTCTCATGGTCTGAGAGTCCTTTAGGTGCCTGTTGGCAAACTCCAAGCGGGCTGTCATGTGCCTTTTATTGAGGAGTGGCTTCCGTCTAGCCACTCTGCCATAAAGTCTTGATTGTTGGAGTGCTGCAGAGATAGTTGTCCTTCTGGAAGGTTCTCCCTTCTCCACAGAGGAACTCTAGAGCTCTGTCAGAGTGACCATCGGGATCTTGGTCACCTCCCTGACCAAGGCCCTTCTCCCCCGATTGCTCAGTTTGGCCGGGTGGCCAGCTCTTGGAAGAGTCTTGGTGGTTCTAAACTTCTTTCATTTAAGAATTATAGAGGCCACTCTTCTGGATCTTCAATGCTGCAGAATTCTTTGGTATCCTTCCCCAAATCTGTGCCTCGACACAATCCTGTCTCGAAGCTCTACTTCCTTTGACCTCATTGCTTGGTTTTTGCTCTGACATGCACTGTCAACTGTGGGACCTTAGTTAGACAGGTGTGTGCCTTTCCAAATCATGTCCAATAAATTGAATTTACCATAGGTGGACTCAAATCAAGTTGTAGAAACATCTCAATGATGATCAATGGAAACAGGATCCACCTGAACTCAATGTCGAGTCTCATAGCAAAGGGTCTGAATACTTACGTAAAGAAGATATTGCATTTTTTTTATTTGGTAATACATTTGCTAAAATGTTTATTTTTTTAATGTTTTTGCTTTGTCATTATGGGGTATTGTGTGTAGATTGATGAGGGGAAAAATGATTTAATCCATTTTAGAATAAGGCTGTAACGTAACAAAATGTGGAAAAAGTCAAAGGGTCTGAATACTTTCCAAATGCACAGTATGTGCTTTTTAATCCTGAGGAACATACAACATGCTTGTTTTCTTGCACTGAATACTGAACAATTCACTCAAACAAAACCACTAATCACAGCACTTAAAACAGTACTAAGATTGCATACTAATGTCAAACCAAAACCACTCAAACACTCACATATCACACACTCATAAGCTCACATATCACCCACCTGACCCTTTTGTTGTACTACAAATGCCACCAAACAGTACCCAAAACAGAGAGAAACTGCATACTGGGAAGCATTATCCTGGCGCTTCTTTCAGTTCAGGTTAGACCTATTTACAACACAAGTTCCCAACTAAAGAGAACACCGTTTCAGATGAGGCCTTGAGTTCAGTTCAATAATTCAATGTCAAGTTAAAAGAAAGAACAAAGGATACGAGACACTGTGTTTGACATTGGAGACCATAAAATCTTCAAAGACCTTCAAGAAAATGGTGTAAACAAATCACTTCAATTAAGACAGTGGCTAATTGAATACCACAGCTAAGCAGCTCCTGCAGGGCGTTGGAAAATAGAAAAACTGTGTTGCTTTGCAGATTTATCAGGACAGGACTGGGGAAAACAAGGGGGAGAGAGCATTTAGACACATATCAGTTGGATCATCACATGCTATATACACTGAGTGTACAAAACATTAGGAACATCTGCTCTTTAAATGTCATAGACTGAACAGGTGAATCCACTTGAAAGCTATGAACCCTTATTGATGTCACCTGTTAAATCCACTTCAATCAGTGTAGATGAAGGGTAGGAGACAGATTAAAGAAGGATTTTTAAGCCTTGAGACAGTTGAGACATGGATTGTGTATGTGTGCCATTCAGAGGGTGAATGGGGAAGAGAAATTGTTTAAGTGCCTTTGAACGGGGTATGGGGGGTATGGTGGTAGATGCCAGGCCCACTGGTTTGAGTGTGTCAAGAACTGCAACGCTGCTGGGTTTTTCACGCTCAACAGTTTCCTGTGTTTGTCAAGAATGATCCACCAACCAAAGGATATCCAGCCAACGGCAGGACAGTGGTCGAAATCGGTAATTGATGAAAGAGGACAAAGGAGGCTGACACGAATTGTGCAGAGCAACAGACGGGATACAGTTAGTGAACTGACGGTCCAGTACAACATTGGTGCCCAAAGACCAATAAGAGAATGCACAACTCGTCATACCTTGACACAAATGGGGTATGCCAGCTGACAACCTTACGGAGTTCCACTTCTTTCAGCAAAAAACAAGAAACTGCAGTTGCAGTGGGCTAAGGAACGAAAACACACAGGAGAATTGGAAAAGCATTGATGAATCCCGGTTCCTGCTGTTTCTCGCTGATGGGAGGACTAGGGTATGGAGAAAACCACATGAGTACATGCATCCATCATGCCACATGTCAACATTACAGGCAGGTGGTGGTGGTGTGATGGTGTTGGGTGTTTTCATGCACACATTGGGCCCATTGAAAAAAGTGAAACAACGTTTGAATGCCACAGGATATTTGAACATCATTGCCAATCAGGTGCATCCCTTCATGGCAGCAGTGTATCCATCTGCAAATGTATTTTTTCAGCAGCATAATGCCCCATACCACAATGCTAGGATTGTCCAGGAATGGTTCCACGAACATGACGGTGAATTCAGCTTACTGCAGTGGTCTACCCAGTCACCAGCTCTCAATCCAATTGAGCATCTGTGGGATGAGATGAAACAAGATATTTGGAGTTGAGATCTACTACCAGCCAACTTGACACAACTGTGGGAAGTATTGGAGTCAACATGGGCCAGCATCCCTATGGAACGCTTCAGACACTTTGTAGAGTCCATGCCCCGACGAATTGAGTCTGTTCTGAGGGCAAAAGTGTTTGCAACTCAAATTTCGGAAGATGTTCCTGATGTTTTGTACACTCAGTGTACATTATAAAGCCATTGGTCCAGACACAACTCATAGGCAATAGGCTATCTCAATTGCCTGTCTTGATAACCAATCTCAGTACTGATACAGTAGCCTCGTGCTTCTTGCTATCTTACCTGGTATCTCACCCAGTATCTCACTCGGTATCTCACCCAGTAACTCACCAGGTATCTCACCCGGTATCTCACCCGGCATCTCACTCTGTTATCTCACCCAGTAACTCACCAGGTATCTCACTCGGTATCTCACCCAGTAACTCACCAGGTATCTCACCCGGTATCTCACCCGGCATCTCACTCTGTTATCTCACCCAGTAACTCACCAGGTATCTCACCAGGTATCTCACCCGGTATCTCACCCGGTATCTCACCCGGTATCTCACTCTGTTATCTCACCCAGTAACTCACCAGGTATCTCACCAGGTATCTCACCCGGTATCTCACCCGGTATCTCACTCTGTTATCTCACCCAGTAACTCACCAGGTATCTCACCCGGTATCTCACCCAGTAACTCACCAGGTATCTCACCCGGTATCTCACCCGGTATCTCACCCAGTAACTCACCAGGTATCTCACCCGGTATCTCACCCAGTATCTCACCCGGTATCTCACCCGGTATCTCACCCGGTATCTCACCCAGTAACTCACCAGGTATCTCACCCGGTATCTCACCCAGTATCTCACCCGGTATCTCACTCGGTATCTCATCCGGTATCTCACCCAGTATCACCTCTGTAGCGATATTACAATGTCTTCATGGTGAAGAGACTGTCAGGTTTGATGAGTATCTCAGTGCTTCTAATGTCAATCTATCGGTCATCCTTCACCCATGTCAAAGAGATGTAAAGCTACATCAGATCTTGTAAAGAAGAGAAACTAAGACAAAACACTTTTTCAAGTGCTGGTGGTAGGAGATTCCATTTTGAACTATTTACACACATTTATAAGCATTAAAACTATTTAAGTATCACTGTACAAGTATTTAAGCTGCTGTCACAACATCTCCCCCTACTACTGCACTAAGCCCTTTCCTTCATTCATTCTAACCTGTATTTCTCTAAGTCCTCTGCTCCTAATCTTACACCATCCTCCTGTGGCTTGTCTGTGTTGGAGGTCAGCCAACCATAACCAGTGACCTTATATTCATTGTAACTAATAAAATGGATACAGGAAGACCATACTCTCTTTAACAGACAGGAAATGCAAATTAGGGTTTATCCTAGGGTTCAATGTTCATCTTGATCAGCATCTTTCTTTTGACCCCCCCTGCAGAATATTTACTTAAATTAGCTGTGCATGTCACGTCCTGACCAGTAATAGGGGTTATTTGTTATTGTAGTTTGGTCAGGACGTGGCAGAGGATATTTGTTTTATGTGGTTCAGGCTGGTTGTGTTAGTAGTAGGGTGTTTGATTTATTATTCTGGGTTTTGGGCACTGTTCTATGTTATTGTATTTCTATGTTTAGTCTAGTCATTTGTATTTCTATGCTTAGTTAATTGGGGGTTGGACTCTCAATTGGAGGCAGGTGTTTTCTCGTTGCCTCTGATTGAGGGTCCTATAAATAGGTATGTGTTTGTTTTAGTATTGTGGGAGATTATTCTTGTTTAGCTATGTGTGCATGACAAGACTGTCAAGTTTGTTTTTATATTTTGTATACGTTTTTGGTGTTTTTCCTTCTTCACTTTAATAAAAGAAGTTGAGTGTACATTTTCCCGCTGCGTCTTGGTCTCAACCCTATGACAACCGTGACAGTGCAACAACATGGGGTGCTCACTCACTATTAAATCTAGGGCACAGGAGTGTTCAACACAAAACAGACAGCAGTGGCAGATTTAAAAATAAAAGATTAAATGTCTGTGGGATGAAAAACATAAAATAACTCCCTCTGTCTCAAACGCACGCTAGCATGCACACACAACCGCACGCACCCAACCACAATATCACACACAAACAAACCTGTGGCATACATAAACCCCAATGTAAGATGCATTTGTTTGTAAACCTGTCTATCTGATAGATATTCCATTCAATATCCTCAATCAGAGATGTTCTCTTCTCATCCATGAATTTAGAGTAGTGTGTGCCTCTAGTCTATTCATGGCGTCCTTTTGTACTCCTCTCACAATGGTGCTTAGGGACTAACGCACAGTACAGAATGGGAGAGATCTGAGGATAGACGCAAAATGAAAACATACTGATAAATACAACACCTGTCTGTCTATAGATGGCAGTCTCAGTAAAGGGGGCTCCCTAAGGAGTGAAGTAGGGAACGTTCAGTTGAACCTCAAATGAACACATTAGGGCAAGTAAGCAGTGTTATTTAGCCGTCCAGTACTCCTAGGAAGAAAAATGCAACAACAGATTCCCTAAGTCTGCCGGGAAGCATATCACTCCTCAGTGAGGTCAACGATGAGCTCTCATCACCACGCAGATGGCTCACTTTTAGACGGAGAGAGAGAATGAAAGGAAATGGGATAAGAGGAGAAAGGAAAGTTAAAAAAGAAGAGAGAAGACCAGGAAATAAAGGAAGGACTGGCTGTTTTTCTGATGAAGCAATGAACTGATAAGGAGGAGGAGAGGTGTGGTTCTGTGTTTTACGAGGTCACAGTACGGTAACTTAAGGCGAAACCGATCGGTAGTTGGTGAGTGTGCGTGTTTGTGTGTGAGAGAGAGAGAGACAGAGAGAGAGAGAGTGTGTGTATTATTACGAGTCTCTAGTGTGTGGGTGTGTGGGATTGTGCTGATTCAGTAGGGATGGGTGAAGGTGACCCTCCCTCCACTCCTACCGCATCCCTCCCTGCATCACCTGATCACAAGGATACCACCACCAGGGCCTTTTCAGGGCCTTATTGACATTTCCAAAATTATTGCTGTGCAATTGTTATTTCACAAGCTGATATGTCATTAAATTAATTTGTCTGTCAATTTGAGTATATTTTTTTTTTACACCTGCACACTTAGCAAACATTTATCTAATCAAAGTATACAGTATGTCTATCACAATGTACAGCCAGACGTGCTATACTTAAGACAATAGACAGTGAGTGCTACAGAATTCCAATGCAGTAACAGAGAATAAAGGTTTGGTCCACAGATGGGGGGAGTGTCTGTGTAGCCCTGCCCTGTCAAGGGTAAACAGACACACATCTTCCCTCTGCAGCCTCCTCCTCCTTAACCACACCTTAAACCCCTGTCATGAAAATGCATGAGTGTGAAGGGCACAACATGCACATCATTACAGAATCAACAACTTCCTGGTGACATACACTAATACTACACAAAAGCATGTCACTTCCCACTTAATCTGCTATTCCGTTATAATATTCCGAGATAAGGTCCTGCAGTACATACCTACACGTACGCTATGGTCACAAGACGCAGGCCTCCTTACTGTCCCTAGAATTTCTAAGCAAACAGCTGGCTTTCTCCTATAGAGCTCCATTTTTATGGAATGGTCTGCCTACCCATGTGAGAGACACGCAGACTCGGTCTCAACCTTTAAGTCTTTATTGAAGACTCATCTCTTCAGTAGGTCCTATAATTGAGTGTAGTCTGGCCCAGGAGTGTGAAGGTGAACGGAAAGGCACTGGAGCGACGAACCACCCTTGCTGTCTCTGCCTGGCCGGTTCCCCTCTCTCCACTGGGATTCTCTGCCTCTAACCCTATTACGGGGGCTGAGTCACTGGCTTACTGGTGCTCTTCCATGCAGTTCCTAGGAGGGGTGCGTCACTTGAGTGACGCACCCCTCTCTTTCTCTCTTCTCTCTGAGGACTCTCTCTTTCTCTCTTCTCTCTGAGGACCTGAGCCCTAAGACCATGCCTCAGGACTTCCTGGCCTGATGACTCCTTGCTGTCCCCAGTCTACCTGGTCATGCTGCTGCTCCAGTTTTAACTGTTCTGCCTGCGGCTATGGAACCCTGACCTGTTCACTGGACGTGCTACCTTGTCCCAGACCTGCTGTTTTGGACTCTCTCTACCGCACCTGCTGTCTCTAACACTGAATGACCGGCTATGAAAAGCCAACTGTCATTTACTCCTGAGGTGCTGACCTGTTGCACCCTCTACAACCACTGTGCTTATTATTATCTGACCCTGCTGGTCATCTATGAATGTTTGAAAATCTTGGCCATATTCTGTTATAATCTCCACCCGGCACCGCCAGAAGAGAACTGGCCACCCCTCAGAGCCTGGTTCCTCTCTAGGTTTCTTCCTAGGTTCCAGCCTTGATAGGGAGTTTTTCCTAGCCACCGAGCTTCAACATCTGCATTGCTTGGTGTTTGGGGTTTTAGGCTGGGTTTCTGTACAGAACTTTGTGACATTGGCTAATGTAAAAAGGGCTTTATAAATACATTTGATTGATTGATTGATTGATTGATTGATTGATTGATTGATTGATTCCACAAACAAGATCCTGAAAAGTCAACACTCAAGACCTGTGGTCCTGTATGGCTCAGATGGTAGAGCATGGCACTTGCAATGCTAGGGTTGTAGGTTTGATTCCCATGGGGGACCAGTACAAATGAAAATGTTTGCACTCACTACTGTAAGTTGCTCTGGATAAGAGTGTCTGCTAAATGACTAAAATGTAAAAAAAAAAAAAAAAAAAAAAGGGTAAACTTGGGGGTATGAGAGGGAAAGATCAGGTCTCTCTGAGATACAGTGTTTGTCAAGGTGCGAGGGACAGTGTTCTCAAAGCACAAGGGTCTGAGGTGGTGCCACATGTCTCTGGTTCTCTTGGACTTAATTCATGATTCATAATACCACTATAACCTTGACTGCTCCTAGAACCCAGAGCAATGCTCAGTGTGAAGTCAGGCTCTCACAAGCAGGGACACACCCTACACACCAATTGACAGTGAAGCACACACAATAACACAAAGGCTTTCTTACAGATAATAATGGACATCTGCACACATCATTTCATCAACAACATACAAGCTGTTTGTCAAGCACACTAGATGTTGTAGGCATGAAATATGTCAAAGCTGTATCTATGTAAACACTCATTGAACATATGCTCTACTGTTACAGTAGACAAACTTATAATACACTTTTGTCATTATTACCTTTTACATTTTTGTTTGGGTATAACACAGAATCCAACAATAAAAGGAAATTATATTTCTTAGCATGTTGAGACTGTCTTAATTATAGAAACACAAATAACACAAAATAATTAGGCTATGCCTAATAAGTACTTTATGGTGGAAAAAAATCACATTCTGACTATACTGTAATAACAAAACATTAAAGTACCTAAACAAAATTAAAAGCTACAGCCTACGGGTCCATTTTGACCAGTCAACTGTTACCTTTATCAATAAGATCTCCCCTCCCTTATTCTCTGTCTCACGAGCCCACACTCTCACAATACGTAATATTCAGGGTAAAATACTGACCTGCCTTGGCGCTGACATACACACATTCTTTTCAAGCAATTTAGCCGTTCAAAGAGGAGCCGTTTAAACGCGTCTATATACATTCACCCGACCGAAACTACACTTGACCCCAACGGTCACTGAATTGAATATTACAAAATAAATGCCAAATAGTTTTCTATTCTACATTAATTCAATACAAGCTATTTGAAATCGGACTAACGCGCGTTTATTGACAGCTGTTATCGACAGTTTCTGCAGACACTCAGACCCAATGTGCACGCCAGACAGAGTATTTGGACACTGTAGTGGAGACTTGTGTGTCATGAACAACGAGGACGCTCTACAGCTGAGCACGAGACCCGCGATGATCTGACAGACGAAAAAAAACGGTCAGGCAAAATATCTGACAGATTTACTCTAAATGAAGAGCCTGAGTAGGTAGTTTATACACCGGGCTGTTGTTAATTATGACAATGGTACATGGCATGGGTGTTTTCATTTATTATGGGGCTATCCCATTGGGCACACACTGGTTGAATCAACGTTGGTTCCACGTAATGTCTATGAAATTACATTGAACCAACGTGAAATAGACGTTGAATTGACGTCTGTGTACAGTGGGATATTACATGTTTGTTAAGGGATACAATATCGATAAGCTAACACACGAACCCGGTCACTGACGCTCACCTTCATAATATCCTGCTTTCTTCTAGGCATATTCCTTAGCTTTTGATCTTCTTTTGATATATCAGTGTGGTTATAGACTTTCAAACGATTTTTACACTGTAGTTGAGACCATTAATGTAAAGAAAAGGCACGACGACGAAATTGGTTTTATCTGGACAGAGGTGTTACGGAATTGCAGATGAGATGCTGTCAGAGCGCGATACCCATGGCTTGAGGCAATTGAACAAGTCAAAATTGCATGCTATGTTTGGCATAATGTTGTCGGTCACAAAAAGCTGAGAAAAAAAACGTGATGAAGCAAATGAGCACCAAGGGATGTGGGGCATGGAGGGAAGGGAATGAAAATGGGGGGGGGGGGACTGCCCCTAGAGAAAGTGGTGTACAGTATTATACACTTTATTTAGTTTGTCTGATGCGCTCGTCTTTCAGCATTAGGCTACTTTGACATGAGTACACAGTACGCTGTAGTTGAAGTAATGGACCATACACAGAACTTCCATTGGATTAACTCAGGTTGGACATAAAATCGTTAAAGTTTATTCTAATATAAAATACAACATGTATGAAAGGAAAAATAGACTACAGCCAACAACAAAAACTGTTTGCATGTGCAATAAGCCCGCCTATAACAATATTCCCTATAATGAAGGCATTAGCCGATTGCATTTTGGGAAATGTAGTGTCTTCACGCATCCATCAAGTAGCATGTCGGTGCATATAAAACTATATTGCCCAAAGCTCTCTGTTCTTGTCTCCTCTCGTACATTGCAAACATGGCGTCGTCGCAACATGAACAATACTGCAGTAATGTTGATACTTCAACATCTAGTGTTCAACAGCAAGGAGATAGAAAAGCAGGGGCTATATCTTTTGGTTTTAGCAAAACTTTAAGTAAATTTAAATCTAGTCGGGATGAAGCTATAGATGCAGATGAGCGAGATTATTTAACCGGAGTCGATGGGAAAGAATTGCTAAGGTAAGAAATCTAGCTTTCTTCTAACGTTGGTGTCTAAATACAGTTCCATTAGGTACATGTTGTTGCCTAGTTAGCTAATAACTTTACTAGTCTGTGTTGAATAAACATGTTGCTGCCCATTCATGTATTAGTTTGTTAGCTATGTATTAGCTACACTTGTTTGAACCTGGTGCGATCTTCTTCTCCATGTGGTTTTCCGGCAGACTAGACGCTTTGTTGCGTATTGCTGCCTTTCACAGTCCGGAAAGTGAATTGCACATTTTGTTCACAAAAATGGGAAATGGAGGTGCAATTTATCCCCCCCCCATCTAACCCTAAATATATACCACTATCCCCCATTTGGGCTCCCGAGTTGCGCAGCGGTCTAAGGCACTGCATCTCAGTGCAAGAGGTGTCACTACAGTCCCTGGTTCGAATCCAGCCTGTATCACACCTGGCCGTGATTGGGAGTCCCAATTGCCAACTTCATTAAATAGAAATAGTACCCGCAAAACACCAGTCTCAATGTCAACAGTGAAGAGGCGATTCCGGGATGCTGGCCTTCTAGGCAGAGTTCCTCTGTCCAGTGTCTGTGTCCCCCCCCCCCCCCCCCCCCCCCCATATATCTTAATATTTTCTGCTTATTGGCTAGTCTGAGATATGGCTTTTTCTTTGCAACTCTGCCTACAGGGCCAGCATCCCGGAGTTGCCTCTTCACTGTTGACGCTGAAACTGGTGTTTTGCAGGTACTATTTAATGATGTTGCCAGTTGAGGACTTAAGGCATCTGTTTCTCAAACTAGACACTCTAATATACTTGTCCTCTTGCTCAGTTGTGCACCAGGGCCTCCCACTCGTCTTTCTATTCTGGTTAGAGCCAGTTTGCGCAATTCTGTGAAGGGAGTAGTACACAGCGTTGTACGAGATCTTCAGTTTCTTGGCAATTTCTCACATGGAATAGCCTTCATTTATCAGATGGAATAGCCTTCATTTCTCAGAACAAAAATAGACTGACGAGTTTCAGAAGAAAGGTCTTTGTTTCTGGCCATTTGAGCCTGTAATGCTGATGCTCCAGATAGTCAACTAGTCTAAAAGAGGCCAGTTTTATTGCTTCTTTAATCAGAAAGACAGTTTTCAGCTCTGTTAACGTAATTGCAAAAGTGTTTTCTAATGATCAATTAGCCTTTTAAAATGATAAACTTGGATTACCTAACACAACATGCCATTGGAACACAGGAGTGATGGTTGCTGATATTGGGCCTCTGTACGCCTATGAAGATATTCCATAAAAAATCTGCCATTTCCAGCTACAATAGTCATTTACAACATTAACAATGTCTACACTGTATTTCTGATCAATTTCATGTTATTTTAATGGACTAAAAATGTGCTTTTCTTTCAATAACAAGGACATTTCTAAGTCAATCCAAACTTTTGAACAGTATTGTATGTTATTTCATAGTTTTGATGTCTTCACTATTATTCTACAATGTAGAAAATAGTCCCAATAAAGAATGAGTAGGTTTGTCCAAACTTTTGACTGGTACTGTACATATTGCTGCAACATGACCAGAAACTTGAAACACCATAGTGGGTTCGGAACAAAAGCTCTTACAGGATAATTTATATACAGTACCTTAGCATGACTTTATCCAGTGAACACAATGCATCAAAACTCAGGACACTGTCTCCTCAGTCTCGTGCTCACCACCAGGTCTGCGTTGCACCAAACGGCGTGCATCACAGACACCGGGGATCCTCAGCTTCAGTTGATCCACCCCACCCCAGCTATCACTCCTTTCAGCGGCGCTCTCCTCTGGAGAGCAAAGCAGGACAAAGTACTTGGTTTGTGTTGCGTGGACTTAGATTTGTACGGTTTGTACCTAGCGCCCTTCTTTCTGCCTCGCATCATCTCGTCATCCGTCATTCCTCCCAATACGAAGGCCCCTCAATACCCGCTGTTTACTCTACTGCCCCCCGCCCGGTGTGCTCTGCTGGCTGTTAGCCTTGCATACTAGCTAGTAATCTCATAGCCCAGTTTTCCCACGTGAGCGCCGACCAGCTTCTCGATGTGACGCCTGTCCACGAGAGACTGGGGGTGCGTCCTAATAATATCTCCTTTCTCCTAAAGTGTGTACAATCGTTCCCTACTTCCCACAAATCTGGATTGGTGGAGGCATGGGCTAGTGGGAATTTCCACTATCTTTTAGACCAGTCATTAAATCAGTGAAGGAAAGTGAACAAGGGCACACACTGGGGGAAAGGAGAGATAATTGGGATGTAGCCCTTGTATAGCTAATTGTTGTCTAGTTAGTAAATGCTTTCTACCTCTGTCTGTCATAGTACCAATCCTGTGGAGAAGCCGAAGGAGCTGATCATTCCACTCATCCAAAGGAACCGCTGGTGCAGCAGGCAGGAAAACAGAGCTGGCCTGGTCCAGGGGCAAGGTGATGGAGGGGTTAAAGCCAAAACACAACCCCCCTCTCAGGAGCAGGACTCAGTGGAATCACAGGCTGTCAAAGAAATTATTGAAGGTTTGTGTTCGTCAGCTTCAGTTACTACTTCAGTGAAAATAGCCTCTGAGAAATGATCCTAATGTTGTGAATCCACAGGATATAGTCTGTTAGCACGCTTTCAACTTCACATCTATCTTTCAGAATCCCAGAGGCAGCTTGACCAGTGGAAAAATGGGGACCAGGCAGACCCCAACCTCACCATCCCCCTGCTGATGCAGAACCAGGCTCCACAGGGGTTTGAGGATGGAGACCACATCAAGGTGGACCTGCGACCAGAGTCTGTAAGTATGGGTTAAAGGTCAGAGAAACCTTGTCTGTGACTGCCTGATTCTTGTTGTCTGGGTCTTAGGTCTTTTCTCATTGGGCTGTAAAGTAACTTCAATGTGTTTTCACAGCAAATGTTATGTGTGAAATCAAATTAGGGAAGGCAACTTTTACAGAGGGGGATTGAAAATTGGTTCAGCTCATGAGAGAGAAGTTGATTCATAAACAGAGATGGAAAGTTATGGTAAGGGTGAGTGAATAAGAGTGAGATGGATTACCAAGAGTGTGTGTAAGTCAGGTCAACAGTGTGTACAATGACAGCGGCATGTGGACTGACCAGTTTAACTGGGACTGAAGTCATAGACTGTGTGAAAGTGCTGACCGCAGGATATTTACACACTTCAGATCTGGCAGCGTCTTAAGAACGAGATGACACTTGCTCGCCCTCCCTCTACCTAGAGACCAACAGTCATCTTCCTTTGTGCCACTCTTCCTCAATACCCCTCCCACCGCCCTCTCATCACTGTCATCTTACATCTGTCTTGACTGTAGAAATGCAGAAGGGGTTGGCTCATTCCACCTCTGGGTCACTTTCATGCTTCTCCCCCCATTAGAGTGATCCCAGCTCCTCCTAGAGCAGACAGAGCCCACAAGGGAGCTAGTGATGAGCATGGCCACTGGGACAGAGTACACACATTAATGGCAGCAGCATCTCTCTACACTGCTGTGGTCTGCTGTGATGTGGTTGGTGACATCAGTCAGCCTGGACTGGCTGAGTCTCTGAGCCTTGAGCCAAAGGATTGTATAAGAACAACATTGGCATCAACTTTTCTTGTGTATGGAGTCCGGACATACACAAGCATCTGTCAGTCTATTGAAGCACTGTCTGGCAGGCTGACACAATCAGATGTACAGAGCCTTAGACTACCAGTGGGTGTGTAAAGAGTGATGTAAAATGTTCTCCCTTTCTGGGACTTCATCAAGACTGATGTGTTTCTGATCAGTTGCTGTATGTTCAGTCCACAGAGGCAGACTATGACAGTGTTCCTGTGGAGGCGTACGGGTTAGCCATGCTGAAGGGGATGGGCTGGAAGGCAGGAGAGGGAATTGGACGGACCTTCAAACAGTGAGTATTCTCTCTCATGGTCAGTCTTCAAATAAAATTGTATTTGTCTCGTGCTTCGTAAACAACGGGTGTAGACTAACAGGGAAATGCTTACTTATAGGTCCTTTTCTAACAATGCGGAGTTAACAATAAAAAAATATACAGTACCAGTCAAAAGTTTGGACACCTACTCATTCCAGGGTTTTTCTTTATTTTGACCATTTTATACAATGTAGAATAATCGTGAAGACATCACGACTATGAAATAACACATATGGGATCATGTAGTAACCAAAAAAGTGTTAACCTCTACGGGCTAGGGGGCAGCATTGAGAATTTTGGAAAAAATATGTGCCCATTTTTAACTGCCTTCTACACCAACTCAGAAGCTAGAATATGCATATTATTGTTAAGGTTTGGATAGAAAACACCCTAAAGTTTCTAAAACTGTTTGAATGGTGTCTGTGAGTATAGCAGAACTCCTATGGCAGGCAAAAACCTGAGAAGGTTTCATGCAGGAAGTACCCTGTCTGACAAGGTGTTGTTGTTCTTGCTTCTGTTTATTGAAGAGTCAGGATCTTAGCTGTAACGTGACAATTCCTAGGGCTCCAATAGGCTCTCAGAACCCGGGAAAAACCTGAACGATGACGAGGCAGCCTCAGGCTGAAACACAGAATCCCCTTTTCCAAGTGTCCCATCAGTGGACAATAGAATTAGGCGCGTGCGCGATTCAACCCCGTGGAGTATTTTCCTTCGGCTGTTTAGCTAATTGCAGATTCCCGGTCGGAATATTATCGCTTTTCTACGAGATAAATTGCATAAAACTTGATTTTAAACAACGGTTGACATGCTTCGAAGTACGGTAATGGAATATTTAGAATTTTTTTGTCACGTTCTGCGCCATGCGCACGACCGTGATTTAGCATTGGGATAGTGTCTAGAACGCACGAACAAAACGCCGCTGTTTGGATATAACGATGGATTATTTGGGACCAAACCTACATTTGTTATTGAAGTAGAAGTCCTGGGAGTGCATTCTGACGAAGAACAGGAAAGGTAAGACCATTTTTCTTATAGGAAATGTGATTTTGGTGAAGGCTAAACTTGCCGGGTGTCTAAATAGCTAGCCCGTGATGGCTGGGCTATATACTTAGAATATTGCAAAATGTGCTTCATCCGAAAAGCTATTTTAAAATCGGACATATCGAGTGCATAGAGGAGTAATGTATCTATAATTCTTAAAATAATTGTTATGCTTTTTGTGAACGTTTATCGTGAGTAATTTAGCACATTTTTAGTAAATTCCCCGGAAGTTTGCGGGGGGTATGCTTTTTCTGAACGTCACATGCTAATGTAAAAAGCTGGTTTTTGATATAAATATGAACTTGATTGAACAGACATGCATGTATTGTATAACATAATGTCCTAGGTGTGTCATCTGATGAAGATCATAAAAGGTTAGTGCTGCATTTAGCTGTGGTTTAGGTTTTTGTGACATTATATGCTAGCTTGAAAAATGGGTGTCTGATTATTTCTGGCTGGGTACTCTGCTGACATAATCTAATGTTTTGCTTTCGTTGTAAAGCCTTTTTGAAATCGGACAGTGTGGTTAGATTAACGAGAGTCTTGTCTTTAAATAGCTGTAAAATAGTCATATGTTTGAGAAATTGAAGTAATAGCATTTCAAACGTTTTAAAAATCGCGCCACAGGATTACACTGGCTGTTACGTAGGTGGGACGAATTCGTCCCGCCGGTCCCATAGAGGTTAAACAAATCCAAATATATATTTGAGATTCTTCAAAATAGCCACCCTTTGCCTTGATGACAGCTTTGCACACTCTTGGTATTTTCTCAACCAGCTTCACCTGGAATGCTTTTCCAAAACTCTTGAAAGAGTTCCCACATATGCTGAGCACTTGTTGGCTGCTTTTCGTTCACTCTGCTGTCCAATTCATCCCAAACCATCTGAATTGGGTTGAGGTTGTGTGATTGTGGAGGCCAGGTCATCTGATGCAGCACCATCACTCTCCTTCTTGATCAAATAGCCCTTACCCAGCCTGGAGGTGTGTTGGGTCATTGTCCTGTTGAAAAACAAATGATAGTCCCACTAAGCGCAAACCAGATGGGATGGAGTATCACTGCAGAATGCTGTGGTAGCCATGCTGGTTAAGTGTGCCTTGAATTCTAAATAAATCACTGACAGTGTCACCAGCAAAGCACCCCCACACCAACTCCTCCATGCTTCACGGTGGGAACCACACATGCGGAGATCATCCGTTCACCTACACTGCGTCTGACAAAGACACGGCGGTTGGAACCAAAAATCAAACATTTTGACTCATCAGACCAAAGGACCGATTTCCATCGGTCTAATGTCCATTGCTCGTGTTTCTTGGCCCAAGCAAGTCTCTTCTTCTTATTGGTGTCCTTTAGTAGTGGTTTCTTTGCAGAAATTTGACCATGAAGGTCTGATTCACGCAGTCTCCTCTGAACAGTTGATGTTGAGATGTGTCTGTTACTTGAACTCTGTGAAAAATGTTTTTGGGATGCAATCTGAAGTGCAGTTACGTCTGCTGCAAAGGATAAGTTCATTAGAGTTAACTCTGGGTCTTCCTTTCCTGTGGCAGTCCTCATGAGAGCCAGTTTCATCATAGCGATTGATGATTTTTGCGACTGCACTTGAAGAAACTTTCAAAGTTCTTGACATTTTCCGGATTGACTGACCTTCATGTCTTAAAGTCCCGTGTGGCTCAGTTGGTAGAGCATGGTGTTTGCAACGCCAGGGTTGTGGGTTCGATTCTCATGGGGGACCAGTACGGGGGGGAAATGTATGAAATGTATGCATTCGCTACTGTAAGTCGCTCTGGATAAGAGCGTCTGCTAAATGACTAAAATGTAAATGTAAAATGTAAAGTAATGATGGACTGTTGTTTCCCTTTGCTTATTTGAGCTGTTCTTGCCATAGTCCATATTATCTTCTGTATACCACATCTACCTTGGCTCAAATTCATTAAGAAGGAAAGAAATTCCACAAATTAACTTTTAACAAGGCACACCTGTTAATTGAAATGCATTCCAGGTGACTACCTCATGACGCTGGTTGAGAGAATGCCAAGAGAGTGCGAAACGGTCCTCAAGGCAAAGGGTGGCTACTTTGAAGATTCTCAAATGTACAATATATTTGGATTTGTTTAACACTATTTTGGTTACTATATGATTCCATTTGTGTTATTTCATAGTTTTGATGTCTTCACTATTATGCTACAATGTAGAAAATAGTCAAAATAAAGAGAAACCCTGGAATGAGTAATTGTCTAAACTTTTGACTGGTTGTGTGTGTGTGTGTGTGTGTGTGTGTTTATTTATTATAAATAGTAGTTAATGCTTTTTTAGAACCAGGTTTCTCTGTCTGCTTTATTTATAATGTCAATAGTGTCCATGTGTAACAGTATAGCTTCCGTCCCTCTCCTCGCCCCTACCTGGGCTCGAACCAGGGACCCTCTGCACACATCAACAACTGACACCCACGAAGCATCGTTACCCATCGCGCCACAAAAGCCACGGCCCTTGCAGAGCAAGGGGAACAACTACTTCAAGGTCTCAGAGCGAGTGACGTCACCGATTGAAACGCTATTAGCGCGCACTACCGCTAACTAGCTAGCCATTTCACATCGGTTACACATGCTTATTGCATCAGTATTTCTTTTGTCTTTTTCTTTCTCTAGAGATGTGAAGCCTATAGAGCACCAGCTGAGGCCTAAGGGTCTTGGTCTGGGAGCTGATCGCTCTTCCATAAGAGACCTGGAGCCCAGTGGGCCCCGGAGGCCCCCCAAGCCAGGCGATGAGCGGAAGGAGGAGACCCTCGTCCTGCGGCCTGGAAGCCATGTGCTGGTTGAGTCTGGAGCACACAAGGACCTTTACGGGAAGGTGAGATATCTGACTTTGTGTGTCTGGAGTCTGAAACCACAGAAAGCAACATCAATCTCCTGAGACCATGACATTGTGGTATATCACTGTCTATATTCTGGCAATATTCTGTGTCATAGTTGTTGTTCTAGTTTGATGACTTATTTAAAAAGAGCAAGACAGTTAACTTCACTTTGCTAAAATGTTATTGCCCCTCTACTTGTGCATTTTCACAGGGATTGACTGTTTTGTCTCGCCCTCCTTCTCACACCCCTCTCATTACCATACCATTCTTGTTACAGATTGAAGGGGTTGATCCGGACAATGCACGAGTAGTGGTTAAGCTCGCAATTGGTAGCAGGACAGTGACAATCAGTCAATATGCACTGAAACTGGTTGACCGCACAGAATATGACAAAAACTGCAAAGACCTCAGTAAGTCTGTCTTCTGACATCATTGTGAATGCTCTATGAAATGACACTGAACCTGTTCTCAGTAAAATACTGGACAAATTGAGCAAACAGGGAGTCATGGAAATGTTCTTTCCATCATTATTTCCAATATTATTGTCTTCTTTGCAATATTGTGAGATACCCCCTCTACATAAGATGGAAGGTTCCAGACAAGAAGGGCAAAAAATGGTCTGTTGAGGGATGAGCTGAGCTCTCTCTAGCTAACTGACATTTGAGCCACTGTGTGAAAAGGAGCGATCTGGCCATATCCATTTAAACCACAAACAGCCATGCTGTTACTGCTTCTATTATCAGTAATCAGACAGACCTGTTCCAAAAGTGGAGGGAGATTCACACATCAGGGATACCAGTCAAATAATATTGGTGCTCATGTGTTTATGCACAGGCTAATTTTACTGCTCTTCTGTGGCTTATTTGTTATTGCTGAACAGGTAAATGTGTATCAGCACTATTATTATCGATGATGCAGATGAGACTACTTGATAATGCTTATGCAACTGTTTAATGGAGTCCCCTGTAATACTATCTTTCTTCAAAACAGGTCGCCTCAGCAGGGCCCACAAAGAAAAGGAGAAAGAGAAGGAACGGCAGAGACGGGAAGAGAAGGAGAAAGAAAGGAATAATGAAGATGAGAGGAAGAAAGGTAGATCTGAGAGGGACAGAGATGGTGGGAAGGATCAAAGAAAAAGGAAACATCAGGATTCAAGTCAGGACAGGTAGAGTATCCTGAAAATATTTGATGTTGGAAGTGTGGTTGCTAATTTCTGTATTAACAAAGGAGGAGAGACAAACTTCACACACACCAGTCAGAGTTTATACTTAAACTACAATTTTAATTATAAGAGCTTTGCAGTAGCAGTTGACTTTCAACGATTCACCATTTCTAATGACCCGTTGAGTGTTGAACACAATGACTTCTGAGATCTTTATAGTAAGATCCACCCCCTTTTGACATGACAAATCACAGACAGTTAGGAACGGTTCACAAAGAAAGACTGTTTACTTTAGAGAGGAGTATCCACAGCTAGATAACATTCACTATAAATTATCGTTCAGTTTGATCCCTAATGACAAGGTTCTAATCTCGTCCCTGGTACTTCATATAACAAAAACACCATTTCATCCAATGGCATATATCAATTGTCAACTCTAGATACTCCCATCTCAAGCAAACCCCCTCTTGACCCCTCTCCTGGACAGGCTCACTGGGGTGAGTGAGCCTCTAGGCCATATACTATCACAGGATAAGTGCGATATCTAAGAGACCATGGTCCCAGACACTGCCATAAACCTCCCCACAATAAGAAAAAGGAGGGTGTGACTTGCTCACAGACATTGTGGAGACAAGTCATTGGTTCCCCATTAATCACGCCATCCCTTCACATGGTTTAAGCATATGAAGACAATATTCCATTCTGTCCTCCTCTCTTGCTGATATTCTGCAGAGCAACAGAGACAAGTAAAAGACAAGTCTGACCTCTTCCCCTCTCTGGGCCCCAAGTGTCTGAGCCCCAGCTGAGGGAAACGTGCAACTGAAACATTCCAGAGTCAAAGGACACTTTCTAATGACAAGTATCTCACATAAGCATATTATACTAATAAAACATCTTAATTATCTATGTTACCCAACTAATTCTGATTCATCCCCCACAGAAGTGTAATATTTATAATAAATACAAGCGGATAACGAATATGACTTGGATTAGTTTATAATGGAATATAGTACTCGTTCATAGAAATACAAATATGAAGCAATTATTTACTCACGCCATTTAATTTCTTAAAGGTGCGATATGCAGAAATCGCTCCGCCATTTCCTGGTTGCTAAAATTGTAATAGTTTGCCTAATTTCAGTTTGATAAAACAAGCAATAGATTGTGTAGAGAATCATTGTACCATCTAAACCGCTGTGAAATGTATTTTCATTAAACCAAAAATATTGTACTTTCAGCTGTTTGAAACTGGTGTACAAAACCGAAAGTATAATGCGAAAATAAACTTAAGACCGGGATGCATAGAAATAGAACATATCTACCGCTTCTTAGACTTTCTTTCAATTAAAGATCTATAACTCACATTTCTATGTGAATTTGGTCAGGTCGCCCAAAAAGTTACATATTGCAGCTTTTAACAAATAATGAAAAGGTATGGGTAGATTGCTTCAGCTTTTGTAATGTCATTTTTTCTTGATCCTCACATATCACCTTTTCCTTCTCTCCTCAGAGAGAAGCCTATGGCGAAGCTACCCCCTGCTTCTCCCCCCTGGCTCCAGAGAGACCTGAAAGTTCGCTTTGTAGATAAAGCCTTCAAAGGGGGAAGATACTACAATTCAAAGGTACTAACACAAGGGGCGCTAGTACACAAATCGCAACTCATTGCCTGTTGACACTTTACAGCCCACAACAGTTCTGTTGTTGATCATTAGAATCAGTTTAATTAATATCCCATGTTTGTTTCTTGTAGATGCGAATAGAGGATGTCTTGACGCCAAACATCTGTGTGTGTCGTACTGAGGAAGGCAGATTCTTAGATGGTGAGTTCATGAGTCTTTGGTTTACTGCTGAATTATATTCTACTCACTCCAACCCATATGCTTTTAAATGGTATTCCCTCTACTCATCTATTTTTTTACTCAATGATGCCCTTGTCTTTATGATAACGTAGATGTTAAACAGACAATGCTAGAGACCATTGTGCCAAAGAGTGACTCGGAGGACATCATGGTTGTACTCGGTGAACACAGAGGGCAGGTAAGTGGATGGGTTGGCTGGCTCATTATAATTTTGCCTGTAAAATATCCATGCTGATTTCTGTTTCATAGCTTTCGTTACTGATTGGATTGAAGGGCTACAAGATTGGGAATGTTTAAGTACATATTTTAAAGGGTCCGTTGTCAATTACGTGTTTCAGGTGGGCCGTATCCTCCAGAGGGACAAAGACCGAAGCAGAGCCATGGTGCAGCTGGACAGATATGAGGAGAAAGTCTTCACCCTGGACTATGACTCCATCTGCCATTATGTAGGAGGGGGAGATCACTGACCCTCTCTGGTCTTACCTGCTCAACTCGTGATGCAGTGGTTAAAAAATACATTTTTAAAAAGTGTGAAGAAAGTAACATTCCCTGTACTTTCAATGCATTTCCCTGTGTTAGGTGGGTATACTCTTGTGCACAAGTGTGTAAACCCTCCACTACAACACTGATGTCAACATGCCCCAACGTCCTCTTAGTGGATATGTAATGTCTACATTTTACACTTTTTGTTATAAAATGCAAGTTTCTCTGTGTACACTGAGTACCTTTTGTAATAAAATCATGTCAAAAGCAAAGCCATTTTATTGTGCTGTGGCAAAATCATGTTGGCCATACTACAATATTCAGAATGCCTTTTATTTGCTAGGTTTCCTGCAATAGCATTGCACACAGCCTCTCCAAAGGAAAAACACCAGTTCAAGTCAAATGTTTTTTGTTTTACAAAATGAGTAATTTATTTAGAAATGCCACTCATCTGATGATCATTAAAAAGGTAGCCTGCAGGTAACATTTGAGCAATAGAAAAATAAATCCAAGTAATATTTACACATGTACTGAAGCACATGAATTTATTTGCCTCACCGGATAAGCTTGGTCAGGAGTCTCACATTCCATGTTGTGTATGGATTGAGAATAGAACGGTAACGTCAGAGACAAACGTAGCAGACCAGGAGCCCACAGTTCTGTGTTTCCCTCAGTTTGTAGCCCTGTGGTCAGTCGTCATCATAATCACTGGGGGGCTTTTTATGGGCAGCGTTGGCCCTGAGTACAGCTCCAGGGCTGGGGTACGGACGCTGCTGGAACAAAGGCCCTGATGCCGTGGTGTCTGCCCCAGTCTTCGCCTCATTGCGCTTGGGCAAGCCAGTGGACCAATTGCCCCTGTGGGAAGGAAAATTAATCTTAGATACAGAGCAGGGGGAAAAGAGTGGCGATGAATGACCACTATGGTTGGGTCAGTGGCCTTACGCGGGAGCATCGGAATAAGCACTGGGATCCATTGGGTCCATCTCCTCAACCTTCCTCCCTGAAAGAGTTTAGAGACCTGTTAGCAAGTGTATACAATTGTTTATGTTTGGAGCAAGAAATGCAACGTCCCTCCGGAGGAAGGTTATGAACCTCCTCGCTTGTTCTTGCTATAAGGGGCAGCGTCTTCTCTTCTCTGCATCCGTCTGTCTCTCTCCCTCCCATCATTCCTTCCTCTTTCCCTATCCATTTCAGGTTCTTGCGCCCTCTCTCTGTCCTCTCCAACTTCTGCTGTAAGACAGAAAAACAGAATATTGGGGTTAATGAATGCCAATCAAATCCATCCTAAATATTGAGTCTGAATACATACAAGTCTCCTACTGGGTGGTCATGCTAGGACTCTTCTTACCCCTCAACATCTTGGCAGCTTTGGTTATCATAGATGTGGGGTCGGTTGGGGACAGCCAGGCAACCAGGTCAGAGTCCACATTCCAGTAGTATGGCAGACCACTGAAGATACAAAATACATGGAATCTTAAAGTCAGTCTATGAGCAAAAATAAATCACTCCATCATAGCTGCTGTCCAGTAGCCAATGGGTGTTGTACAATTTACAGATTTAGTAGAGAATCTGAAAGAGTGCTAACCAAATAGGGTCAAATACTTTGTACCAGTTGGGAGGTAAATTCTCACGGGCAGTGGCCTCATAATCTACATTGTTGTCGTAGTCCTCAGCAATGATCTCCACATCTAGAGACAAGTAGTGCTGGTGAATGACAGATAGCTAACATTTTAGTGAGTATAAATTAGATTGTTTGGAACAGTTTGTTGCCATACCTTCATCTGAGTGCTTAAGAATCCCTCTTTTGGCTAGGCGAGCCAGTAACGCCGAGGGTAGAGGCATCCTAAGAGAAAATAAATGATTAACACTAGCCTCACTCACACAGTCATTGCCAAAAGATATTACCGGTAGTTGGCTAGATAAAAATTTTAAAAAGTGTAGCTAACGTTAGCTCACTCGCGTCTAAGCATCCGTATTGTAGCCTGCAAACTAACGTTTCCAGACAATCCAAATTAGCCGTAATTTAAGGGAAACGTTAATGTAATCAAATGTGAATACAACTAAAAGCCCGGTTTATAGTTACCTGCAGCCAAAAGTGTCCTTAGCTACTTAATTTCAGATGTGGAGTGAAATCTAGCTAGCTAGCCCCCTCAATGACAATAGAAACAGCACTAGGATTATGTCATTATTTGCGGGGTGGGTTCAGGTTCACGTGCTAACATGTCTGCTGTATCTGCATTTCTATTTTGAAGTCGGGAAATATAGAAACGCAGTCTCCTGATTTTTGAAGCTATGGTTCTGTCCAGTTTTGTGGCTGCCAGTCTACCAGAAACAATGCAAAATTGCAAACAACTAGCCACCTACGCAGCGTCGCTTCAGACTGGCGAAATGAACGCACGTGAACCAACCCAATTCCTTCGTCTCATAAATGTGTCGTCACAGCAGCAACAACAAACATGGAGGAATATGCCCGTGAACCTTGGTAAAGTACATTTCAGATTAGGCAGAGAATTAAGTAAACCGTTTTCAATATTGGTCCGATCTCTCTTTAGCCAACATACATGGTTAAAGAGTATGCTTCCCCATATGGTTATGCCTTTCATGACTGAGTCATTACAAACATTATGGTTGAATTAGCTAGCAGTAACCTTAAGAGAAATCTGGTACTTGTCCTTTTAAAAAAAAAATTTAATTAACCTTTATTTAACTCCTTGCTTTAAATGAGAATTGAAATCGAGAACCAACTTCTCTCGTTGAAAACGGCATATGGTCAAACATTTATTCCAGTGCCAAAAATTGACAAAGTGTAAGTATATACATTTTGGTCGTAAAGACTGAAATCTCGTTTTTCGTAATGAGCAACAGAAAAACACAGGCAGAATCGGTGCATTCAGTTGCTCTTTAAAATAGCCTTTTTATAAATGTTCTTTATAAAATGTTTGTTAATGGTTTTTAATTAGTATCCTAATAATAATATTAGCTATTTAAATATTATAGTAGTATGTGTGTATATATAACGTTTAAATCGGTAATAAGCCTACACATTTATGCATAGATAGACAAAGGATTTCTGTTGAATCTGTCAGTATTGTGGTTTATTTACCCATGTCTTTTACACACACTTCTCAGTCCCTGGAGAATAGTAGATGATTGTGGTGGTGCATTCACCATGGGGACAATTGGCGGAGGGGTATTCCAGTCAATCAAGGGCTTTCGGAACGCTCCTGTGGTGAGTTTTTAAAATACTTTCTCTGAGGATATTAAATATATTTTAAGATCAATATCAGCACAGTGATTCAATCCTTTTTTCCATCTCTGCACAGGGCTTTCAGCACAGACTAAAAGGTAGTGCCAATGCTGTGAGAATAAGAGCTCCACAGATCGGCGGTAAGGGTCACTGTCCCTACAGGAGTTCTCTCTCCTACAGCACAAAGTACCGTTTGTTTATTTCTCACTAACAGTTTGTGTGATGTTCCTGTAGGTAGCTTTGCTGTGTGGGGTGGACTTTTCTCAACGATCGACTGTGGTCTGGTCCATATTCGAGGGAAAGAGGATCCCTGGAACTCTATAACTAGTGGAGCGATGACTGGTGCAGTCCTGGCTGCACGCAGTGAGTGTAGAAGCAAACATTTATTTGACAATAATTTAAATTTGGTATATATATTTTTTTCTTTCTAGACCCTCTAATCTGAGCACATCCCCACCCTCTGCCTGACCATCTTGCCCCACCGACCCAACAAAGTCAGATTACCTCAAGGGTTTGACTGTTGGCTTTGTGCTCTTCTCAGGTGGGCCCTTGGCTATGATGGGGTCAGCTATGATGGGGGGCATCCTACTGGCCCTGATCGAGGGCTTTGGGATCCTTCTCACCAGATACACAGCACAGCAGTTTCAGAACCGTAAGTAATGTTTAGAGAGAGCCTCTAGCTATAGAATGAAAAACACCTGAAAAACCACCACACAGCAGTAACTAGTAGACATGACAAATCCGTGTTTTATGTCTCTTTCTCCTATCCAGCGAGTCCCTTTGTGTATGACCCCAGACAGCTTCCTCCGAAGGATGCCAGCCAACAGCAGACTGGGTTCCAGTAGAACCCAACTTGGTCTGGAGCTAGTGAGCCTAGCTACAGCCCTGCATACTGTGGCAGTCTCTGACTAGAGAGGCGCTCTATCACCTGACCACACAGGTGTCAGCATCCTCAGGGGAATGGAAATATCTAATCTAAGCCCCCATCCTCTCAATGGCAATAAGAATGTAAATGCACTTTAGTGTTATTCCTCAGGGCTAGATTACAGTTGATTTGAGTTATTTATGAATATATGTTTGTGTATACCGGTACACCAGTGTTCCTTCTGAGTAGTCCCGAATAATACACACTTTTATCAGATACATTTATGGTGACTGTAAGAATGTTGGTGCTTTATTACCACAGCTACAGAAATAGAATGGGTAGCTGAAAATGTATAGGCATTAATACAGGCATACAAGTATGGGATGCCAAGATTTAGGATTAGAAATTCCCTCAATCTTATCAGAAGTGTGTCAGTTATGGCACAATCAATGCCGTTCAAAACGGATATATTTTCTCTTGCTTTTAAAATGCAATGCACTGAGGGAGGAGAACTGCACTATCATTTCATTTCCTCTCCTCTTTTATAATTGTATGGCTTATAAGGGTCTGTGTCACATCACAAACGCACCAAGGATTTGTTTCCATTTGTGAAACTCAGATAGCTGGAATGGCATGTCATGACCAAATACAGTCACGGCTCATTTGTTCTGCTGTTTATGTCACTACCTTCATTGGATGCCTGCCACTATGCCATGCATTACTAGACATTCCCACCATCTAAGCACTATAAGGTCTATCCACTTTGATGAACCAAAGCACTTTCTTACTCCATCTCTGTGTTATTGTGTTGAGAAAAATTAGATGGTTTTGTGACACAATGAAGATATGTTTTATAATGTATAGAATGCTGTACAATAGTTGTTGGTTTCAATGTATTTATGATGCAGAAAAATAAATGTTTACAGTGTTATTGACTGGGAAAATTATTTAAATTGTTGATTCTTGTGTGGCTCCTGAATTCCTTCTGATCAATGACCGTATGTTGATTGCCGCGTTCGAGTGCTACTCCTATCTAGGAAACTCGGACATTTCCGATTCGCTTACTGGTTGTGGCATTAATCAGCCTCTGAGGCCATCAAGTAAGCAGCAGTTGATTCTCTTGAACAAGTCCGTAATCGAACACACCCCTACCGCCGCTTTGAGTAATGGGAGATGTTCGTTTTTAGATTGAATATTGTGAAAATGGACGTGCAGCCGCCTCCTATCCGAACCTTGAATGATTTTGTTTTGGATTCGTCTCGGTTTGCCGTGCGAGACATTCGCCATCTGGAGAGATGGAACAATCGGATCATAAATAACTTGCTGTATTACCAGTCCAACTATTTCGTCTCGTTTTTGACATTCCTGGGAATAGTAGGGTATGTTTCTGAAGTGGTCGTTTGTTGCATGAAACCACAGCTATGGAGATAAATAGTAATGGCGTCTTTTTGTAGCAGCTCCATGGTTCGTTGGAAAAAGTCTATGTGGAAATGAATGGCGTTTTAGTAGGGTTTTGTTGTCAACACAGGTTTAGGAGGTCTTATACGTTTTGTTCTATGATAATCTTAATCGGCTAACGTCACTTTTGTGAATTTTTAAGCATTTATGTAATACAAAAAGTATATAAAAGGCTTCATAAGTCATAAAGGTCATGTTAACATATTAATATTATCTCATAGAACAAAACGTGTAAGATCTAAGCCTGTGTTAACCCCAGACCTTATTTTCGGCGTTCATCCCAAAGCCCTATTCTTTCCCCATTGCTTTTCCCAATAGGGATGACTGAACCAACAAGAGGTTACTCATTTCCGTTTTTTAGGACTACAAGCTGGAAAGCTCTATAGTAGCTACTAATGTAATGTGAGACATCACAAATTCTGTGGAAATGGATGTGCTGGGTCCATGGTCCATAATCAATATAATCATGTATAAGCTAGCTAACAAGCCATTGGCTGTGATAATGCACAGATTAATCGTTTTATTGGATTCATGGCCTTATCAATGTGACACACAATTTAGTTAACCTAAATAGAGAAATCCACTAACATCAGCCTTTTCTCTACACAGAGAGGCTGCTGCCTACATACAGACTTGAAAACTTTGGCCACTTTAATAAATGGATCACTAGTCACTTTAAAAATGGCATTTTAATAATGTTTACATATCTTGCATTACTCATCTCATATCTTGCCTATGCCGCTCGGTCATTGCTCATCCATATATTTATATGTATATATATTCTTATTCCATTCCTTTACTTAGATGTGTGTGTATTAGGTAGTTGTTGTGGAATTGTTAGATTACTTGTTAGATATTGCTGCACTGTCAGAACTAGAAGCACTATTTCGCTACACTCGCAATAACATCTGCTAACCATGTGTATGTGACCAATACGAATTGATTTGATATCCCTCCTGCTCTGACAGGTTTTTCTGGCCCTTCCACCTCTTCTTGGGGGCCACAGTGGTGACGTTGATATTTATGGGGTTTGTGTGGGCAGCAGAGAACCAGGCCCCCATCAGACAGTTGCGACGGAACCACCCATCCCTGGCCCTGGGTGCCATCCTGGGGGCCAGCTTCCTTTTCATCACAGTGCTCGGAGGAGTATCCGTCTTCCTCTTCGGCATAGCCTTCCCCATCTTCTGTTAGTATTTATTCTCTCTTTCACCTCACCCCCACTATTGTTGCCACAATGTAAACATATATCAGTCTTCGGCTTATAGCAATATTGTAACATAACACTCTCAGGCTCTCTCTCCCTTTGTTATGCCCCTGATCTCTCTTTTCTCTCTACCTCTATCTCTCTTACAGTGATACTGATCCACGCCTCTGTTAGGCTGAGGACCCTCAAGAACAAGTTGGAGAACAAGCTGGAGAACATTGGGCTGAAGAGAACACCCATGGGGCTCCTACTGGAGTCACTAGGACAGGAACAGGAGGCTGGGTCCTAAAGGGGGAAGAGAGGAAGGGGTAGAGAGATGCCTGCTTCTATTTCAATCTTTTGCACCTAGCCCTATTCACACATCGGAAAGGACTGGATAGATGTTATCAATATGTTGAGCTCAGTTCCTTTACATATCCTGTCCTGATATGTAATCACAGTGGTAGGGGATAGAGACCTAAATGGAATGAGTCCTCTCAGACTAAGAGTGGGAGACAGGGAGGTGGTGAGGGAGGGAGACTGAGGAAAGTAGAGGAAGAGAGGAGGGAAGTACAGTAAAGCAGTGGTGAAATTATTATGATATCACAGTGTCACGAATGTGGTGTTACAGATTGCAAATTCTATGGACTCTATGCAGCCTTTTTAATGCACACACTAACTGTCATGGGTTCTTTCCCCCACAAGTCATATTGCACACTTTGACAAGCTCCTTATTAGAGTCTGCATTTTATCCTCAGAAAGCTGACATTATGTGAGCTAAAATACTGCTCTGAGAACAAATGTGTCCTCCTAACAGACATGGAGTGTGGAGAGTGCTACAATAAGATGGTTTTTAAAATGAAATTTAAACGCCAGCGTTATGGTTACAACGCCAGCGTTATGTTTTTTTTACATGGAAACCTGAAGGTGTTTGATGAGCCACTACTCTAACTTCTGAACACACTACTTTTTGTGTTATTGTCCATCCTCTACTGCTGTTGGGTTTTACTATTTGATGCAGTTGAAAGTTTCAATGAGTTGGGACAGATCAAGGACAATTGTGGAACAACTGTATGCTTTTAATAGAAATACAATGAATTCTACTTCTATGATGCTATGATTCCAATCATTTTTTACCAGGATTATGTATGTGTCTCTGTCCAAGCATTATGTGTTGCCAAGAACATTAATGTCAGTTTGCCTTCATTGTGTAAAATGTTATTCCATTGCGAATGTTGTATTTCTTTTTAGCAGTGCCTTCTATGGACTTATAATATTGCGGTTTTGTTTTTTTCTCCAATGCTGTCAAAATGTATTTACACTTTATTTTATACATATGCAATATCTTGTCATGATTTTATTTTTCAATCAGCCTATTATAACTTATTAGATTTGATGATCAAAGTAGAAGAATAGATTCATCCTGCCTGCCTGGTCACACAATAACTGAAAACACGTACCTGGTCAGCACAGCTGGGAAAAGCTCAAGCACACAAAGCTTTTTCTAAATAGAATCACACATTTTCTCTGTAGCATGCAACTGTTATTAATGATCAACTATATAGAAATGAATGTAAAGAGAATGCTGCTGCACTTGGAAGTAAGAGACATTGTGTACCAGAACCAATATACTATAAAAGTATGCCCCCACAAGGTGTCCACTGCAACACTTCCTACACCACTTGCCCATCTTCCCTGTTATTGAGTGGTCAGTTGCTGTCCACGGTGCTGAAATGTATATCCACTGACCACACTGACCAGGAGTTTCTCTACGTCCCCACTGCCCTCCCCTTAAAGATTTCAGGACGGTCATCCTTTTAAACGGCTCAATTACTCTAATCCTGATTCAAGGCTGACCACAGCAGGTAGCTAGCAACCTGTAGAGTGTGTGGGGACGAGTTTATTATTATTCTTGTTCCATTTGTATCTGGGCATACATGGTCAAAAAGATGCTGCATTGGATCAAATAAATAAGAAGATCAGATTTCATGAGTAATTTCCTGTAGAAATTAATGGGCAAGGATGTCCCAATTACCGGTGTGGCGCACTGACACGATTAAGAAATGGCTTGCTAACTCTTAAGTGTTTGTTTTGATAATAGTCAATACGCGATGCACAGCCAATTTTGAAATTGGTTGTCAGTCAAACTCTGCAACTTACACAACTATTTGATGGTGGCTCTTTCCCTGAAGGCATATTGTGGTTTTGAACTGCGACATGGCAGGAAAAGGTAAGATGTAGACCGTGCAAAATGTATTTTGGTTGTTTCTTTTATGCATTGTTGGCCCAATTCAGACTTAGGAAATCTATTGAGTTTTTATGCGTTTTGATTTAAGTACTTGTCAACAGTTGGTATGCAGGTGTGTAACAGGCTTTGCAGGCACATGTGGCTCCCTAGCACACTGAATACGTTTAATTCAACCGCTGAAAACCCTCCCACTTGCTGGCCAATAGATTTTCTCCTGGAGTTTTCATTCAGTACATTTATCTAAAGCAATCCTTTAAATATGCTGTACCGTTAATTCGAATTTTCTCGACAGACTCATTACAATGTATCTAGAGACACGTTCAGAATAGGGATCAATGAAAGAAAGCCATCTAAATACACGCATATACGTCTCATTTTCAGCACCAATTAGATTTAAAAGAATACTTAGGGCATTTATTTAGGGTTAGGGAAGTATTTATGAGTCGTACATAAACAGGGTTGGAGAGCCTTTACGCACTAAATATATAGGTGGATCAAAAATATATCCTGAAAGTTGACATATGAAATTGTTCAATCCATTAAATATTGGAAGGTGAGAAAAGTGTACAATATGGGTGGAACAATAGTCCTATAAATGTTCCCTAATCCTCACTAATCATAGAACTGTGATGACAACAGTCCAGTTGTCGTGAACCATGCGCCAGGCTCCAGGTTTAAACCGCTATGTATGGTCTGCATTCCATCGTGATTCATATAGGCTACATGTCGAAACTAATGCACAACTTGTAATATGTTAGCCCATGGTTACCAAAACTCGGTCCTCGGGACCCCAAGGGGTGCACATTTGGTTTTTACCCTAGCACTCAAATAATCAACTAATCATCAAGCTTTGATCATTTGAATCAGCTGTGTAGTGTTAGCGTAATATTATCCACTACGCTGCGTTAGCATAACATTATCCACTATGGCTAGCAACCATCAGGGTCAACAACACGGACGGACGTGACAGAGGAAAGAAAGGGAAACTGACGATGTAATGGAATGATGCAAAATGTAGGCTACACATTGAAGGAAACTAACCCACTGGGAACAAACTGGTCGAATCAACGTTGTTTCAACATAATTTGTCAACATATTGTGACGTGCATCTTTATGGAAGAATACATTGGATTTGAAAAATGTAATCAACTGTTGCTTTGAGGGTGACATTTAAACCACAGGATTATGTCATTGTGGTAACCAAATTTCAACAGACAAACTCAGCATAACATATGTTACATTTTTACCTTTTAAAACAATGTCAAATCTTCAAAGTTTTATCCATTATCAGACAAAAACAAAATGGGCTGGGCAGCACCTAGAACTGGAAAATGTATCTATCTACACCAGGGGTGTAGATAGATTGTTCTGCTGACACGAGCACATCCAATGCTAGCATCAGTAATTCTACATTTGTTGTTAGCCCAGCTAGCATGGACACTGACAGTTGTGAATCTGATGCAGCCGAAGAGCTACTGCCCCCTTACCGGGGAAAGCACCGAACAACAGACAGGGACGTTGAACCATCGAAGAGACGCAAATATGATGAGAACTACATTGATTTGGGGTTCACTTATATTGGGAGTAGTGCCTTTCCTCAGCCACAGTGTATTTACATTTACGTCATTTAGCAGACGCTCTTATCTAGAGCGACTTACAAATTGGTACTGGATTTGTTATCCCTTTCATGCCCTGCCTCCAGTCCACTTACCGATATCTGAACAAGGGAGCCTCATCGAAATTGCAACAAGCGGTTCTGTGAAAATGTAATTTAATCAGAAGCCACTGCCAGATTTCTGGATTGGGCTGCGCTCAGAGTATCCTGCCTTGGCAAATCGCGCTGTTAAGACACTGATGTCCTTTGCAACCATGTACCTATGTGAGAGTGGCTTCTCGGCCCTCACTAGCATGAAAACTAAATACAGGCACAGACTGTGTGTGGAAAATGATTTAAGACGGAGACTCTCTCCAATACAACCCAACATTGTAGAGTTATGTGCATCCTTTCAAGCATACCCTTCTCATTAACCTGTGGTGAGTTATTCAAATTTCCGATGAACAAATAAAGTTTTATATGTAAGATGGCTAAATAAAGAGAAAAATTATTGATTATTATTATTTGTGCCCTGGTCCTATAAGAGCTCTTTGTCACTTCCCACGAGCCGGGTTGTGACAAAAACTCACACTCGTTCTTATGTTTAATAAATGTATCGTATAGTGTGTGTGTGTGGCAGACGTACAATGATGGCAAAAAAACAACATTTGAGAGTGCAATGACCGTGGTGCTAGAGGGGGTACGCAGTTGGAGGTTGAATGTTTGAAGGGGTACAGGACTATAAACAGTTTGGGAACCACTGATCTACAGCTACCCTTGTTGTCCCATCCAGGGTTTTAACCAATCCCAGCCCTGCTTAGCTTTGATATTGGGGAATCTATTACCAATGTACTATTGTGAGAAGGATTGTTGAGAGGTCTCCACTTCAAAATTAAATAGATTCACTGTTGCTATCAAAGTTATTCCAAAGGGTGGGTTTAACAGAGCAAATGAAATGTAACCATACTTTATCAATCATCAATTATGCTATTTAGACCTATATAGCATTTGCAAAGCGATCAACAGCAATTGTTTGAATTCAACTCAGAATTCAACTAAAAATAGACAATGCAATAGGCATAGGGTTTCAAGCTCTGGTTGATTGTAATGATATTGAATTGTGTTTGGTTGTCAACACAACCAAATATCAACATTTGAAGAAGTTTCTTCTGCTTGGATAGTTCCATCTGCGCCACTGATTTACAGTAGTGTGACTTTTATTCCAGTTTTTCTACAAAACAATCATTTATATGTTCACTTCATTTCAGATGCTCTTATCCAGAGCAATTAGGGTTACGTGTGTTGCTCAAGGTGACATTGACAGATTTTTCACCTAGTCGGCTCAGGGATTCAAACCAGTAACCTTTCGGTTACTGGCCCAACACTCTTAACTGCAAGGCTACCGGCCACCTCCTGCTACTACTATCTTAACCAACAATCAAAGTTAAAGAATAGGACTAAATTAAATAAAACTTTATTTAAAGTGCATTCAAAGTTTGATTTGATTTAGGTCTATTCTTTGACTTAGATTGTTGGTTGAGACGGAGATGTGAATCCAACATCAACTATACATTTGTTGACAAATTGGAATTAAATCCAGACTAAGTCAGTGGCACGGATGGAACTATCCAAGAAGAAGATAAATGTTGATATTTGGTTGCGTTGACAACCAAACACAATTCAATATCATTTTTGAAATACCTGTTAATTGAAATGCATTCCAGGTGACTACCCCATGAAGCTGGTTGAGAGAATGCCAGGCGTGTGCAAAGCTGTCATCAAGGCAAAGGGTGGCTACTTTGAAGAACCTCAACTATAAAATATATTTTGATTTGACTAACACTTCTTTTGGTTACTACATGATTCCATGTGTGTTATTTCATATTTTTGATGTCTTCACTATTATTCTACAATGGAGAAAATAGTAAAAATAAAGAAAAATCTTTGAATGAGTAGGTGTGTCAACTTTTGACTGGTACTGTACTTTTAATGTAATCTCAATTCAGGTCATTTGGTTGTGCGATTAGATGAAGCGCAGTGATAACACAATCTGTTGTATAAATTATCAAAATATCTGACATTGTATTCCCATTTGAACTTTGTGCTTTTAAATGGTTGAAAGTGCAGTGACAGACATTTGGGTGACAACTAAACCAAATATCTGTTGTTGGAATTTTGTTGTCCTTTTAATTGTTTGAAAGCATAATGATAACACATTGGAAATTCAACTAACTTTTGGTTCTCTTTTTGAGTGGGTGAATATAGGTTGTAATCTCATTGATCAATGCCTCGACCAAATATTATCCACCTTGAAATGACGTGGTGATCCCAGTGGGATGAGATTGACATGATACCATACTTCTAATCATATCTTGAAGTTATACTTTGTTTGTTTACACATGACAATGGAAAAGCAACATAAACAATGGTGTAAAACAATGTCAGATTTTGTGTTATAGTAGGATAAGCTCATAAGGCTTTTAATATTCTTCAAGAATCAGTGGGTATAATGTATGTAATGTATTGAAATAATATTGAACAGCAGTTGTAACCCAAGGATCTTTTACAATATAGATTGTTAGTCCTAGTCACTCTAAAAACAACTCTGTCGGCTTTGTCAATGTCATTATCCAATTTAAAGCCATTAGGCCTACATACCATTGTCATGAAACACAATAGGAAATAATAACCAACACCTGTGGCTGTTCTGCTCAATATGGCACCTTACTGTGCTATGTAAGTCTATCATACTTTACTGTACCTTGTAGGCCTATCATGAAAAAATAGAATATAAACATCATGCATTTACAATCAAGACAGGAAATAGCAATAGTAAGCTAGGTGCTAAAAGTACTTTCCAGATTCAATTTTAAAAATTCAGATTGAGCGGCTCTCAAATGGTCAGGGAGAGTATTCCATATGCGAGGGGCAAGACAGCAGACGGCTCGGTCCCCCATAGTTCGGAGACGTGTCTTTGGAACTTGAAGCAGTGGTGAGTTGCTGGAGCGGAAAGTCAGAGGTGGCTCATTGATAGAAAGTAGGTCGCTGTTATAGGTGGGACTCAATCCATTCAAGGCTTTAAACACTAGGAGGAGGATTTTAAAGTCAATTCTATAGTTGACCGGTAGGAAGTGGAGTTCAGTAAGGATGAGGGTGATGTGGGCTGACTTCTTGGTCAGGACTCTGGGAGCACTATTCTTGAGGAGTTGTAGCCTCTGAAGGGATTTGGCTGGAAGGCCCCTGAACAGAGCATTGCGGTAGTCGATCTGGGACGAGTTTCTCTGCATCTGGCTAGGAGAGCAATGGTTTGAGCCGGGCACTGTTTCTTAGATGGAAAAAGTATGCTTTTCAGATATGTTTTATATGGGTATCAAAGGACAGAGAAGGATCCAAATGAACTCCCAGGTTTGATATGTTTATAATATTTTCGTTTCACTGTCAATTTTTATTGGTCAGTTTGAGTAATTGACACAATATTAAAGAGTAGGCCACCTGATAGACTAGTAAATACAAATAATACACAACATTGTATACACACAGTAGTGCATAGTAACTACATAGCAATAACCTAGAAAATAAATTTGGTGAATGAATGGTGACTATCTTCCCTCTGTCTCCTGCAGAGGATGGAGTCTCCTTGGCTGGCTCGGTTGCCGGGGACAAGTCCGACACCCTCGGCTCTGCTGCCTCGGGCAAGAAGAGAGGTGGAGGACAGAAGAAGCAGATGCAAGCCAACAAATCTGCTCTCCGAGCTCCTCGAGCTCTCTGCTGCCTCACCCTCAGTAACCCCATCCGCATGGCTGCCTTGGCCCTTGTTGAATGGAAATATCCTTCAATGATGATGTACCTCTGTGTGTGTGTGAACTTGTGTGTGTGTGTGTGTGTGTGCGCGCGCGTGTGTCTGCATGCATGTTAAACCCCCTCATGTTTTGAAATGTTGTCGATTTCAAAACACTGTCCACAAGACACAGAACTCTGTGGCCTTTTGCAAAACAGTAAATGTAAGTGGCCTTCAAAACATAAATACATTAAAACTATATACCATCCAAATTACAAATACATTCATAAAAAAACTGGCTGCAAAAATAACGCAACCATACTTAGAGTCCAAACAGACAAAACAGAAAGTTCATCTGTTTAAAAAAAAAAAGAAATCTCAGTAGATCGTACAGTTATGAATATCACTACTGTTCCCTGAAGGAGGGAATGAGTTATTATCAGATATGAAGGTAAGACCCAGATGCAGATCACGTCAGATAACCAATAGTTTAATCATCCCAAAGGGGCAGGCAAATAGACCGGTCAAGGCAGGCAGGGGTCAATAGTCCAGAGAAGTGGGGGAAAGGTGCAGGACGGCAGGCAGGCTCAGGTCAGGCAGAGGTCGGTAATCCAGAGGTTGGGCAAAGGTACAGGACGGCAGGCAGGCTCAGGATCAGGCAGAGTGGTCAGGCAGGCAGGCTCTGAGACAGGACAGGCAAGGGTCAAAACCAAGAGGGCGAGAAAAAGCGAGACTGGGGAAAAGCAGGCGCTGAAACAAACCGCTGGTAGGCTTGAACAAACAAGACGAACTGGCACAGACAGACAGAAAACACAGGTATAAATACATAGGGGATAATGGGGAAGATGGGCGACACCTGGAGGGGGTGGAGACAATCACAAAGACAGGTGAAACAGATCAGGGTGTGACAATAATATAGTATGTGGAGTCAACGACCAATCATATTCACCTGAAGAAAACTGAAATTACGCCCAACAGTCCAAAAGATGCCGAGCCCTCCCTTGGAAGCCCTGCCTTCCTGGCTGTAATACCGGGGATCGCATTCATTTATTCAATTCAGTACCGCTCTTCAGCAAGCCAAATCCCCTGATGGTCGGTCACTCAGTATAACATACGATGGAGACATACAATCACACGCCAAGCTGGCTCAGAGGGTACCAAACTAGGAGGCCCATGGCAACCCAAGCACACACAGGTTCCACCGGCTTACCCGAGAAGCCTGAACTGCCAGAGCCTCATGGGGCCTGAACTGTCAGAGCCCCATATAGGGAACCAGAACCTGCTGCTAAGTGGCTATGCGCATTGACACTCTGCCACTGAATACCAAGTCCATAGACCCCAAGGTTCCAAGAACAATGCTTACCTTGCAAGCCCAAAATGCCAGAACTCGTACAAGGAACCGCAAGTCCAAAACAACAGAACACCTGTCGTGACTTGGTAAATTGCACACGCTCACTGCATAGAATCAACGCGAGTCTCAAACCCACAGGAAACCTGAAGTAACCTGGAAACAGTGTACTCACACGCTGCCAAGGCAGCCTAAGGCTTCAACCTACAGAGAACTGTTGTAACCCGGATAAATGTGCAACCTGCATGCTGCCTAACACCCACTCCCGGACCCAGGCATAAGAACTCTATGAGCCACACTGGGAGCAGTTACATCCAAGCAATAAAACTTCACAAATGTATCTGGGGAGTCCCAACTCGCTGCAGCACAGATATCACAAATCCTCGTGCCCCTAAACAATGAGCACACACACTGCTAGGCAACCCTCATCCTTTGCTTTCATACGCCAGGGACCTTGGGGGCAAAAGCTGCATTAGGACATAACATCACTTTGGATTCGCCAGGTGCGAACTCCAAACAGGAAAGGTGTACTGATAGTGTGTGGAGATCCCCAATGCGCTCGTCCGAAGCCAAGGCTATGAGCAGAGCAGTCTTGTATGAAAGCCTTCCCTGTAGCTCAGTTGGTAGAGCATGGTGTTTGCAACGCCAGTGTTGTGGGTTCAATTCCCATGGGGGGGCCAGCACAGAAAAAATGAAATGTATGCATTCACTACTGTAAGTCGCTCGGGATAAGAGCGTCTGCTAAATGACTAAAATGTAAAAAGGGGAAGTGAAAGGACCTTCAGGTCCACAGACGACAATGGTTCAAACAGAGGCTCGCCAGGTCCCAGGTCGGAGCCATAGACTTAGACACCGGTCTGGGCCAACGCACGCCTTTCAGGAACCGCACCACCAGAAGATGAGACCCCGGGGTAGAGCAGTCAATCCCTACATGACACGCTGAGATGGCTGACATATAAACCTTCAATGTGGAAAAAGAAAGGCCCTGCTCAAAAAGCTCTTACAAGAACATAAAGAGCTCTGAAAAGGAGAAACTCCTATAACCTGACACCAACCCTCAAACGCACACCACCACATATGTTTTCACCCTTTCGTAGAGGGCACACGTGCCGACTGTATAGTAGTAATCATGTTTGAGGGTAAACCCCTAGCCGTAAAAATAAACCTTTCAGGGGCCAAACCCCCATATCTTTTATTTATTTATTTATTTTTACCCCATTTTCATGGTATCCAATTGTTAGGTACAGTCTTGTCCCATCCCTGCAACTCCCGCACGGACTCAGGAGAGGCGAAGGTCGAGGGCCATGCGTCCTCCAAAACATGACCCCACCAAACCATACTGCTTCTTGACACACTGCTTGCTTAACCCAGAAGCCAGCCGCACCAATGTGTCGGAGGAAACACCGTACAGCTGGCAACCGAAGTCAGCGTGCATGCGCCCGGCCGCCAGAAGTAGTCTCTAGAGCACAATTGGACAAGGATATGGGGGCCGGCCAAACCCTCCCCTAACCCGGATGACACTGGGCCTCATGGGTCCCCCGGTCGCGGCCGGCTGTGACACAGCCTGGGATCAAACCCAGGTCTGTAGTGACACCTCTAGCACAGTGATGCAGTGCCTGACACCGCTGCGCCACTCGGGAGGTCAGTGAGAAACCACATGAAAATACGCATCCTTCAGATCTATGGACGTGAACCAATATAGCCGGCGAAGTGTGAGCATTTTAAACTCGCAAGCCTTGTGGTGCTTGTTTAAAACACGCAAGTCCAGGATGGGACGCAACGTTCCATTGCTCTTGGGAACTAAGTACCGGCTGTACCAACCGCTCTGTACTTCTAACACAGGGACCACCCAAATAGCCTGCTTTCGAAGGAGAGAGGAAATCTCTCAAGACAGGCGCTAGGACCTCGGGGAACATTGATGACGCCGCTGGACAGAGCATGCTGCCAGTCTCCCATAAATTAGCTCCTGAATGGGTAGAGCGCCACTCTGAGCACTGGGATGATCCGTTTTTTTGTCATGCTTCTTTTCATATCCACCACTCTTGACAACTGTATGTCTGAATGTAGGGAAGGAACTGTGTTTATTATGCCCACACCTGGATGATACCGCACTCTCGATATACTTGAACACAGAGGAACCTTGGGTAAAAACAATGTGCTTTTGTGGAACCGCCGTTCTGATACCCGGCCCACACTGGGTTCGGGGACTTCAGCAACCAGTAACTTGCCCCATTGACCGAGCCACTTGGGAGCACTGTTGCCACAGTCAATGCTTGGGGAGGAGGGCCCCAAGAACAGGGCCCCTTCCCCGGCTTCCAGCAAAGGTTGCGGGGTCTGCTCCTTCCCCAGCACTGCGTAAGAATCAGCATTCACCCCACTCTCCTTCGACGCAGCTTGGCGTCTGTGCCAAGGCGTCTCCCGCTGTTCAGAAGCAACAAGACGGTCATTAAATGAACTCGAAGCCGCCCCCTGGCCCGGGGCTACCCGCATCTGGCCTGAACCCTTTCCTTCACGCCTCGGGAACTGCCGAGCCACCCCCGCAAAGGAGTTTGTGGGAAAAGGACCCGTAGAGCTGCGTCCTGTTTTTGTTTCACCTCGAACCGGGCCTGTAAGGACTCCATAGCCGAGCCAAACCTGGAGGAACTCTGCTGTTAGGGAGAAGATGGCCAATCCACCCCCAGGTGATCTGCTGCCCTATGACACAGCTTCACCAATGGTTCACTCTCACCCGCCGAATCCAAAGCTGTCAACTCCCACCACTGTTGCTGCTCTCTCCCGGCCTCAGACAACCCCATTCCCGAGGTCGCTTCACCGGAAGACCCTTCACCAGCAGACCCAATCTTTCTCACAAAGTCAGCCCGACACCCAATGGAAGTTGAACCCAGCCGGAGACAATGGTCACATGAACTGGTCCGAGCCAAAGCCTCCTGAGCGTGTTTCCAACCCAGACAAACAGGACAGCACTCGTGAGTATCTTTAATTTAAGTTGTGAAACCACATGCCCTAGAGTACTTTTTAGGTTCAAACAGGTTAGAAAAGGCAGGTTAGCCTTTTTTAATTTACACTTACCACTGGCCATCCTACTCAAGCAAGGAAGCACTGGCTACTCAAGCAGAGCAGAAAGTAGTGGGTTTTTAGCAAACACAAAAATTGATACCAAGACCCAAAACTCACAACATCTAGGAGGATGAGTACTCTCTCCCCAGTAAGAGACTGTTTGTAAATTGCGTGACATATTCTTCTTTCAGGCAAGCTGAAGAGCAAGAATTGAGAAAAATAATGCAAGTCCCGGTATTATAGCCAGGAAGGCGAGGCTTCCGAGGGTGGGCTCGGCGTCCATTGGCCCGTGTGGTGTGATTTCAGTTTTCTTCAGGTGGATATGATTGGTCATTAACTCCCCATAGTATGTTATACTGAGTGACTGGCTGAAAGGGAACAATACATATTCTTTGAAGTCACCAAATCACGGTGATCAAAATTGGAAGTACAACTATCCAAAGGTGCAGAATTATGGGCAATTCATCTCCTATTATGCATATTTCACAAACAATTTTATACACATCAAATCAATAAAAAAATAAGCACATTGTGTGCAGAATTCATTCATTGATATTATCACAATTCAATTCCATGTGTTCAATACATAGGCTGGTTTGCTCACAGTTTTGTAGACTTTACATCGGCACACAGAAACACAATCCACAATATAAATAAGGAAAGGTGAGTACAATGGAGTAACACAACTGCTATGAATGTGGAGGCCTCTATAATAGAAGCAAACCTCTATAATAGAAGGTCACAATGTTAGAGATGATGACCCAAAGATACTTAGAAAGTAACCTCATTCATTCTCTACATCTCTGCATATCAGCAATATTGTACAAAATCATAAAAATTAGACAGTCCCATTGGCTAGATCTTTCCCTACATTGTACAGTACATGTAATGACCTTGATGGGGTGATGTGGAATTTTGTGCAGTAGTATTTACTGATAGCAGGAAACAGTGAAGACAATTGCACACATTTCTCTTCTAATGAAGACAATGTTTGTGAACAAAACACCTAACAGTGAATTTTGTATTTACTGATGACATTTGTATTTAACGTTTTTCAAAAGGTGGTCTAAGATATGCACGTTAGGTACAAAGGCAAGAAAATTATCAGACGTTTGTAAATGTATTTTGAGCATTTGATCATTGCTGTTCTGCAATAGATACATTTAAATGCAGATCCAAAAATTGCTTGTACGCAATTGAGAAAAACTGTAAGTCAATCATGCATTCACTGTGGTGTGTAGTATTTACCCTTAACTGTGGTCCTGCAGACCTTTTGATATTTTCATTCTACTTGCTATCTTTGCCAACTGTGTGGCCCTGGGTGTATCTAAACCCTTCCCAGAGGAGGACTCCAATTCCACCAACCACAACCTGGTGAGTTGGTGCAAGGCGGCTGATATAGAGGCTGAGGTGTCAGTCAGGGAGATCATAGAGGCTGGGTTATTGGGAGTGCTATATAATGGCCAAACCTGGGTTCAAATAGATATACTGTATTTGAAATCTTAGCTAATTTAGCTGAGCTTACTTGGCACAATTGAATCAGTGGAATACACCTAAAAGTGCAAAACCCATCTGGGACTCTAGGCAGGCACAAGCAAATGCTCAAAGTATTTGAACAACTTCAGGAAAACATGGAGGTCTTTTATGAAGGGAGATGTGGCACATCAAAGGGTGGTATCAAAAGTCTAGGGAAAATCCAACAGGTAGACTACAACAGCTTCTGTGAAGGTAGGGGTGTAATCCTAAAGAATAATGCCGTTAAAGGGGCAATCTGCAGTTTCTACATCCATGTATTGTCTTATAAATATGTATGCTATGTACCCATTGATTCCTGAACAATATAACTTATAAATGCCACTTGAACTTAGTTCAACTGTCATACACCATCAGAACCCAAAATATCAGCTTGTTTTAATCCATTGTTTATAAATAAAAGTAAACAAATACTTTATAGCCTCAAAACATGGTTAAAAATATAATACTGATATCGTGGATGGTCAGTCCTTGTGTAACAGTATTGCTTCAGTCCCTCTCCTTGCCCCAACCTGGGCTTGAACCAGGGACCCTCTGAAGACATCGACAACAGTCACCCAATAAGCATAATTACCTATCACTCCACAAAAGCCACAGCTACATCAAGGTCTCAGAGCGAGTGACGTCACCGACTGAAACACAACTAATGCGCACCGCTAACTGGATAGCCATTTCACACCAGTTACACATGCATCCATAGCTCTGTCTCTGAATTTGAGAGTGGGTACATTTCCCCAGTCCCATCCCTCAGCTTTTTGTCGGAACGGGCGGGGAAGACCCTTTGTTATTGTTTTTACTGCTGATCGCCCCTTTAAAGAGGAAAAGATGGGGGTCTGACTCAGATCAGGTGACCGTGTGAGAGACAATGACACTTAAATACTGACTATCTGTTCCATCCCCATGTAAGCCCCTCTGCCCCTCTCTCTCTATGGCAGAGGACATGATCTGATCTGTGATCTCTTATAGAATACAATTCCACTGTAGTTTATGTACAGGTAACTGCCAAAATAAAGAAAACATTTCAGTAAATTAGGGATACAAAGTACAGTTGAAGTCGGAAGTTTACATACACCTTAGCCAAATACATTTAAACTCAGTTTTTCACAATTCCTGACATTTAATCCTAGTAAAAATTCTCTGTCTTGGGTCAGTTAGGATCACCACTTTATTTTTAATAATGCGAAATGTCAGAAGAATAGATGAGAATGATTTTCAGCTTTTATTTCATTCACATTCCCAGTGGGTCAGAAGTTTACATACACTCAATTAGTATTTGGTAGCATTGCCTTTAAATTGTTTAACTTGGGTCAAACGTTGCGGGTAGCCTTCCACAAGCTTCCCACAATAAGTTGGGTGAATTTTGGCCCATTCCTCCTGACAGAGCTGGTGTAACTGAGTCAGGTTGGTAGGCCTCCTTGCTCACACACGCTTTTTCAGTTCTGCCCACAAATTTTCTATAGGATTGAGGTCAGGGCTTTATGATGGCCACTCCAATACCTTGACTTTGTTGTCCTTAAGCCATTTTTCCACAACTTTGGAAGTATGCTTGGGGTCATTGTTCATTTGGAAGACCCATTTGCGACCAAGCTTTAACTTCCTGACTGATGTCTTGAGATGCTGCTTCAATATATCCCCATCACTTTCCTCCCTTGTGATGCCATCTATTTTGTGAAGTGCACCAGTCCCTCCTGCAGCAAAGAACCCCCACAACATGATGCTGCCACCCCCATGCTTCACGGATGGGATGGTGTTCTTCGGCTTGTAATTCGCCCCCTTTTTCCTCCAAACATAATGATGGTTATTATGGCCAAACAGTTCTATTTTTGTTTCATCAGACCAGAGGACATTTCTCCAAAAAGTACGATCTTTGTCCCCATGTGCAGTTGTAAACCGTAGTCTGGCTTTTATAATGGCCGTTTTGGAGCAGTGGCTTCTTCCTTGCTGAGCGGCCTATCAGGTTATGTTGATATAGGACTCGTTTTACTGTGGATATAGATACTTTTGTACCTGTTTCCTCCAGCATCTTCACAACGTCCTTTGCTGTTGTTCTGGGATTGATTTGCACTTTTCGCACCAAAGTACGCTCATCTCTAGGAGACAGAACACGTCTCCTTTCTGAGCGGTATGACGGCTGCATGGTCTCATGGTGTTTATACTTGCGTACTATTGTTGGTACCGTCAGGCATTTGGAAATTGCTCCCAAGGATGAACCATACTTGTGGAGGTCTACCATTTTTTTCTGAGGTCTTGGCTGATTTCTTTTTATTTTCCCAGGATGTCAAGCAAAGAGGCACTGAGTTTGAAGGTAGGCCTTGAAATACATCCACAGGTACACCTCCAATTGACTCAAATTATGTCAATTAGCCTATCAGAAGTTTCTAAAGCCATGACATCATTTTCAGGAATTTTTCAAGATGTTTAAAGGCACAGTCAACTTAGTGTATGTAAACTTCTGACCCACTGGAATTGTGATACAGTGAATTATAAGTGAAATAATCTGTCTGTAAACAATTGTTGGAAAAATGACTTGTGTCATGCACAAAGTAGATGTCCTAACCGACTTGCCAAAACTATAGTTTGTTAAGAAGAAATTTGTGGAGTGGTTGAAAAACGAGTTTTAATGACTCCAACCTAAGTGTATGTAAACTTCCGACTTCAACTGTATATTGAAAGCAGGTGCTTCCACACATCCAATGCTTAGGGTAATGTATAAAAATGCTGGGCAGGCCATTGGTTTTGCCATTATTTTGGCTACCATGGTTATGCCCCCACCACAGGGCACGAGTGGTCACTGAGTGGTTTGATTAGCATGAAAATTATGTAAACCATATGCCATGGCCGTCTCAGTCACCAGATCTCAACCCAATTGAACACTTAGGGAGATTCTGGAGCGGCGCCTGAGACAGCGTTTCCACCACCATCAACAAAACACCAAATGACGGAATTTCTCGAGAAAGAATGGCGTCTCATCTCACCAATAGAGTTCCAGACACTTGTAACATCTATCTAGAGGCAAAAGAAACGCACACCTATTTAGGCGAAGTGCTGGCTAGCGGAGTGGAACACTTAAAACAATTAAGGAGAGCCGCACACTCTATGAGCTCAGATGCAAAAATATTTATGTCCAACGTTTCGACAGAAGCGACATAAGGGTATATGTCAAATCTATGCCATGGCGCACTGAACACAACCTTGCAGATCATCATACTGGGTCAGTGTTATCCATCTGCTTGGCTGTGGGGCAGGACAATGGTTGGATAGTACTCTCCTTAAATCCCTTTATAGATCTTGGAGTAGATCCCTTTATTGGATTAGCATTTGTGGGGAGGAAACAGAGGCTGAAGTCTGACGCTTCCCCATAATCCTCCCCCACCCCCTCTCTGCTATCGTGATACACTATGTCTTCATGCATTCATTATACTACTATAGCTTATCCTTCTAATCTGTCACATCACCTTGTTTGACCAGGATGATATGGCCAGGTTTTGGCTGCCTTTCTATTCCAGCCTGACATAGAAGCCCAGTGACCGTGGTGCCAGAGATTAGCAGCATAAGGATGCATTTGGCCCAGGGTTACTGACTAGCGCTTAAGTGACAGGCTTATTATGGCTCCTTACTCCTGTGCACAAATTTTGACCTATATATGCCATCAACGTGACGGTGCCTGCCTTCCACCCCACATGTAGTAGATACACTGCCAGTCTATAGTTTTAGAACACCTACTCATTCAAGGGTTTTTCTTTATTTTGACTATTTTCTACATTGTAGAATCAACACTATGAAATAACACATGGAATAATGTATTTTAGATTCTTCTTCTTCGAAGTAGCCACCCTTTGCCTTGATGACAGCTTTGCACACTCTTGGCATTCTCTGAACCAGCGTCATGAGGTAGTCACCTGGAATGCATTTCAATTAACAGGTATTCCTTCTTAATGCGTTTGAGCCAATCAGTTGCGTTGTGACAAGGTATGGGTGGTATACAGAAGACAGCCCTATTTGGTTAAAGACGAAGTCCATATTATGGCAAGAACAGCTCAAAGAAGCAAAGAGAAATAACAGTCCATCATTACATAAAGACATGAAGGTCAGTCAATCCGGAAAATTTTAAGAACTTTGAAAGTTTCTTCAAGTGCAGTCGCAAAAACCATCAAGCTCTATAAAGAAACTGTCTCCTATGAGGACCGCCACAGGAATGGAAGACCCAGAGTTACCTCTGCTGCAGAGGATAAATTCATTAGAGTTGCCAGCCTCAGAAATTGCAGCCCAAGTAAATGCTTCACAGAGTTCAAGTAACAGACACATCTCAACATTACATTTACATTTACATTTAAGTCATTTAGCAGACGCTCTTATCCAGAGGAGACTGTGTGAATCAGGCCTTCATGGTCGAATTTCTGCAAAGAAACCACTACTAAAGGACAGCAATAAGAAGAAGAGACTTGCTTGGGCCAAGAAACACGAGCAATGGACATTAGACTGGTGGAAATCTGTTATTTGGTCTGTAGTCCAAATTGGAGATTTTTGGTTCCAACCGCCATGTCTTCGTGAGACGCGGAGTGGATGAACAGATGATCTCCGCATGTGTATTTCCCGCCATAAAGCATGGAGGAGGAGGTGTTATGGTGTGGGGGTGCTTTGCTAGTGACACTGTCTGTGATTTATTTACAATTCAAGGCACACTTGAAGGCACACCAGCATGGCTACCACAGCATTATGCAGCGATACGCCATCCCATCTGCTTTGGGCTTAGTGGGACTATCATTTGTTTTTCAACAGGACAATGCCCCTACACACCTCCAGGCCGTGTAAGGGCTATTTTACAAAGAAGGAGAGTGATGGAGTGCTGTATCAGATGACCTGGCCTCCACAATCCCCCGACCTCAACCAAATTGAGATGGTTTGGGATGAGTCGAACCGCAGAGTGAAGAAAAAGCAGCCAACAAGTGCTCAGCAAATGTGGAAACTCCTTCAAGACTGTTGGAAAAGCATTCCAGGTGAAGCTGGTTGAGAGAATGCCAAGAGTGTGCAAAGCTGTCATTAAGGCAAAGGGTGGTTATTTGAAGAATATGTTTAAGACTTTTTTGGTTACTACATGATTCTATTTGTGTTATTTAATAGTTTTGATGTCTTGACTTTTATTCTACAATGTAGAAAATAATAAAAATAAAGAAAATCCCTTGAATGAGGTATTTTAAAACCTTTGACCGGTAGTGTATATCAACATTAAAACAATACATCCCTACATATAATATATTCATTAGGATATTAGTTGCATATTAACCCTGCATAATGAACTTCCACAGACATCTTGTAAAATGTCTTTACCTAATTTTCGTAACATCTGTCTTTGCTCTTGACTGATTACAGTAAACAGACAAATTAAGAAGTATGTGTATTTGACCATGCCATCTTCTTCCTCTCTGTGAGTGCAGGAACAAGTAGAGTACATCTTCCTAGTTATCTTTACCATTGAGACCTTCACTAAGATCCTGGCCTATGGCTTGGTTATGCACCCCAGCGCCTACATCCGCAGTGGCTGGAATTTGCTTGATTTTGTCATCGTCGTCGTCGGGTATGCTAGCTCATGTCTCCATTCCACTTCTGTTACCCCCTCCTTTCTATTTATGGTGTTTTTGCTGTATTGTTGTGTGCTGACTGGTTGTTGTGTGGCCGTTGTTGCAGGTTGTTCAGTGTGGTTGCTGAGGGGACGGCTGACCACAAGCCTGGAGATTCCCACCATGCAGCAGGCAAACCAGGAGGACTGGATGTCAAAGCTCTTAGAGCCTTTAGGGTGCTGCGACCCCTTAGGCTGGTGTCTGGAGTGCCCAGTAAGTTTGTGTGTGTTTCAGTAAAACCCCTCTCTGCTGTGTGTGTGTGTGTGTGTGTGTGTGTGTGTGTGTGTGTGTGTGTGTGTGTGTGTGTGTGTGTTTGTGTGTGTGTGTTTCAGTAAAACCCCTCTCTGCTGTGTGTGTGTGTGTGTGTTTCAGTAAAACCCCTCTCTGCTGTGTGTGTGTGTGTGTGTGTGTGTGTGTGTGTGTGTGTGTGTGTGTGTGTGTGTGTTTCAGTAAAACCCCTCTCTGCTGTGTGTGTGTTTCAGTAAAACCCCTCTCTGCTGTGTGTGTGTGTTTCAGTAAAACCCCTCTCTGCTGTGTGTGTGTGTGTGTGTGTGTGTGTGTGTGTGTGTGTGTGTGTGTGTGTGTTTCAGTAAAACCCCTCTCTGCTGTGTGTTTGTGTGTGTGTGTGTGTTTCAGTAAAACCCCTCTCTGCTGTGTGTTTGTGTGTGTGTGTGTGTTTCAGTAAAACCCCTCTCTGCTGTGTTTGTGTGTGTGTGTGTGTGTGTGTGTCCAGGTCTCCAGATTGTCTTGAACTCCATCATGAAAGCCATGGTTCCCCTGTTGCACATTGGTCTGCTGGTCATGTTTGTCATCATCATCTATGCCATCATCGGCCTGGAGCTCTTCCTCGGCAGGATGCACAAGACCTGTTTCTATGTGGGCACAGGTACAGACTCCACTTTTACAACAGAATAATAATAATATAATAATAATACAATTATACTTATATACATATACACTGCTCAATACTGTACATACACATGCAAACACTATATAACAATGTTACTGTCATTGTACACACAGTCATTGTACACAGACGGGGAAAGCAAGTTATTTACATACTGTAGAAGTTTGTTATCAATTAATGCTTTGGAAGCCTGGATTTCATATGAGATTTCCATCTTTTTACGAAGACAAATACATTTGTCACGATGATTGACCTCCCCATGTTGTCCTCTCTCCCAGAGCTGAACGTGGATGATGACCCCACACCGTGTGCATTTGCTGGAAACGGACGGGAATGTGTGGGCAACGGGACAGAGTGCAGAGGACCGTGGGAGGGGCCTAACGGTGGGATCACCAACTTCGACAACATCTTTTTTGCCATGTTGACTGTGTTCCAGTGTATCACCATGGAGGGCTGGACCGATGTGCTCTACTGGGTAACATCACACTCTTTTTTTCTTTCTTGGCTGCATCATAAATGGTACCCTATTCCCTATAGTGCGTTACTTTTGACCAGAAAGCTGTGGGCATTGTGGACTCTAGTTAAAAGTAGTACACTACATAGGAAAAATAGTGCCATTTCAGATGAACACTAGTCCTTTTTTTCTTCCTTTTAGGATCTTAACTTGTAGAGTATTTGAGGCTTCTGAAGTTTGTAATTTCCACTTTGACATTTTTCTTCCCTTACGAAAAATGTGTCAATCCCTGCAAAATGCATTCTAATCCACATAATAATTCACATTTCCTGTTGCTGCAGGATTCATTTCCTGCTGTAGCAAACTGGCTCAAATTAAGATCCGACATCTGTACTCCTCTTATCAAATTTTCTATCTTCATATAAATATGGAACACGCCCACTGGGCACACTGCTTGAATCAACCAACGTGGAATAGAAGTTGAATTGACATCTGTGCCCAGTGGGCAGTGTCTGATTAATGATACTTCATCTCCCTCTATCTCTCTCTCTCTCTCTCTCTCTCTCTCTCTGCATTCCTGCAGATGAATGATGCAATTGGCTTTGAGATGCCCTGGGTCTACTTTGTCTCTCTGGTCATCTTTGGCTCGTTTTTCGTACTCAACCTTGTATTGGGAGTGTTGAGTGGGTGAGTGAGTTGAAGTGTGTGTGAATGTTTGTCTTGTTTTAGATTTGTGTGTGAAGGCCTTGTCCGAGTGTAGGTTGTGTAATGACCCTCTATATGTGTGTGTGCGTACGTGCGTGCATGTCTGTGTGTGCAGAGAGTTCTCCAAGGAAAGAGAGAAGGCTGTGGCTCGTGGAGAGCTGCAGGACGCCCAGAATAAGAAGCAGATGGAGGAGGATATGTGTGGCTACATGGACTGGCTCATCGAGGCCGAGGATGTGGATGAGGAAGGAAACAAACGTATGGCTAACTGACTGCCTAAGAGAGACACACACACACACATACATACAAACATATAACTGTACCCACACACAAACACAGCCTCGCACCTATATATTCAACTTTTGTGTCTCCTAATAAGGTGCTGCTGTTGCCAAGAAGAAAATGATGAAGAAGTTTGGCTGGTATAAACACAGCGAGGACGGAGGTATGATAACCTGTCACCCTCTTCTCACTGTTACTGTCTGTGTATTGTACTAATTGACTCTCTGTAATCTTAGATGGAAAGCTAATGAGGATGGTAGTTGACTCTATAGCCACTCCTATCTGTCATATCAATAATCTGTGCCTAGAGGAAAGTGTTTATCCTCAGGCCTGGAGGGAAGCCAAAGTCATTCCGCTATCAGCTTGCTGCCAGCTCTTAGCAAACTATTGGACAAAAATTGTGTTTGACCAAATACAATGCTATTTCTTTGTAAACAAATTAACTACAGACTTTCAGCATGCTTGTAGAGAAGAGCACTCAACATGTACTGCACTGACACAAATTACAGATGATTGGTTGAAAGAAATGTATAATAAGAAGGTTGTGGGAGCTTTACTGTTACATTTCAGTGTGCTTTGATATTATTGACCATAACCTCATGTTGAAAAAATGTATGTGTTATGGCTTTTCAACCTGCCATATTGTGGATTCAGAGCTATCTATATAATAGAACACAGAGGGGTTCCTGTAATGGAAGCTTCTCGAATGTTAAACATGTAAAGTAGGGTGTACTACAGGGCAGCTCTCTTGGCCCTTTTTACCAATGACCTGCCACTGGCATTAAATAAAGCCTGTGTTTCCATGCATGCTAATAATTCAACCCTATACGCGTCAGCAACCACTGCTAGTGAATTCACTCCATCCATAAACAAAGAGTTGCAGTCAGTTTTAGAATGGGTGGGCAGTAATAAACTGATCTTGAACATCTCTGAAACTAAGAGCATTGTATTTGGTTCAAATCATTCCCTAAGTTCTAGACCTCAGCTGAATCAGGTAATGAATGGTGTGGCTGCAAGTTGAGGAGACTAAATTACTTGGTGTTACCTTAGATTGTAAACTGTCATGGTCAAAACATATAGATTCAATGGTTGTAAAGATGGGGAGAGAACTGTCTGTGATAAAGAGATACTCTGCTTTTTGACACCACACTCCACAAAGCAAGTCCTGCAGGCTCTAGTTTGATCTTATTTGGATTAATGTCCAGTCATATGGTCAATTGCTGCAAAGAAGGACCCAGTTATGTTGCAGCTGGCCCAGAACATAGCGGCACATCTTGCTTTTCATTGCAATCAGAGGGCTAATATCAATATTATGCATGCCAGTCCCTCTTGGCAAATAGTTGAGGAAAGACAGACTGTTTTTTTTAATAAGAAACATTCATTCCAAATTGTTTGCATAGTCAACTTACACACATGATTGACACACACACTTACCCTACCAGACATGCCTCCAGCGGTCTTTTCACAGTCCCCAGGTCCAGAACAAATTTAAGGAAGTGTATAGTACTATATAGAGCCATGATTGGATGGAACTCCCTTCCATCTCATATAGCGCAAGTGAACTGCAAAACTGGTTTTAAAAAACCTGAATAAAGCAACACCTCTCGGCACAATGCCTTTCCCTTATGTGACATACTTTTTGTGTATATGTATTGACATGTACAGTGCATTCGGAAAGTATTCAGACCCCTTTTTTAATTTATAAAAATATAAAATCTGAAATATAACATTTACATAAGTATTCAGACCCTTTACTCAGTACTTTGTTGAATCACCTATGGCAGCTATTACAACCTCGAGTCTTCTTGAGTATGACGCTACAAGCTTGGCACACCTGTATTTGGGTGTTTTTCCCATTCTTCTCTGCAGATCCTCTCAAGCTCTGTCAGGTTGGATGAGGAGTCATTGGCAGCAGAGAACTGGAAGGAAAGGCGGCCAAAGGAGGAGTTGGCTTTGGGGATGACCAGTGAAATATACCTGCTGGAGCGCGTGCTATGGGTGGGAGTCTGAGGTCCTGAGTCTGAGGTCCTGAGCACTCTGGAGCAGGTTTTCATTAAGGATCTCTCTGTACTTTCCTCTGTTCATCTTATCCTCAAACCTGACTAGTCTCCCAGTCCCTGCCTCTGAAAAACATCTCCACAGCATGATGCTACCAGCACCATGCTTCACCATAGGGAGGATGCCAGGTTTCCTCCAGACTTGACGCTTGGCATTCAGGCCAAAGAGTTCAATCTTGGTTTCATCAGACCAGAGAATCTTGTTTCTCATGGCCTGAGAGTTCTTTCGGTGCCTTTTGGCAAGCTCCAAGCGGGCTGTCATGTGCCTTTTACTGGGAGTGGCTTCCGTCTGGCCACTCTACCATAAAGGCCTGATTGGTGGAGTGCTGCAGAGATGGTTGTCCTTCTAGAATGTTCTCCCATCTCCACAGAGGAACTCTGGAGTTCTGTTAGAGTGACCATCGGGTTCTTATTCACCTCCATGGCCAAGGCCCTTCTCCCCCGATGCTCAGTTTGGCCGGGCGGCCAGCTCTAGGAAGAGTCTTGGTGTTTCCAAACTTCTTCCATCTAAGAATGATGGAGGCCACTGTGTTCTTGGGGACCTTCAATGCTGCAGACATTTTATGGTTACCTTCCCCAGATCTGTGCCTCGACACAATCCTGTCTCGGAGCTCTATGGACAATTCCTTCAACCTCATGGCTTGGTTTTTGCTCTGACATGCACTGTCAACTGTGGGACCTTATATAGACAGGTGTTTGCCTTTCCAAATCATGTCCAATCAATTGAATTTACCACAGATGGACTCCAATCAAGTTGTAGAAACATCTCAAGGGTAGTCAATGGAAACAGGATGCACCTGAGCTCAATTTCGAGTCTCATAGTAAAGGGTTTGAATACATAGTTATTTCTGTTACTTTTTTTCATTAACTTGAAAAAAAAGGTTTCTCTTTCTCATTATGGGGTATTGTGTGTAGATTGATGAGATTTAAAAGATATAATAATTTTCAGTAAGGCTGTAAGGTAACAAAATGTGGAAAATGTCAAGGGGTCTAAGTACTTTCCCAATGCACTGTATGTTTAACTGATAGATGTATACACAAGCACACACAAGTACACTACATGTTCATGTTTTTAAATGTATAGAAGTTGTAAAGTCTTTTGCCTGTTCTTTTTCGTTATGTGTCGGACCCCAGTAAGACAAATGAAGATCCTAATAAAAACAACAACAAAAAAATCTAATCTATGGCTCTGTGTTCAACAGAATCGGATTCAGACTCTGAATTTGGAGCATATTTAGATGACGACAATGGCTGCTGCGCATCTCTAATGTAAGCAAATAAACAAATGTTAATTTTTTATTAATTATCATTGGTGATATTTTAATGGTTCTTCCTCCTTTTTTGTAGGGCTAAAATGATGGCCAACAGTTTCTGGTAAGTTGAGCAGGATACCTCTAAGAATATACACAATGTTTTATTTCTAGTTTTTTTTAAAGTGTACCTATACTACAGACTTTTGACAAAGCCTGTTTCTGACCCTTCCGCTCCTCATATAATGTGTCTACTGATTCTCTCTTCACTCAGTGACCAGCTATGCCAACTGAACCACGCCTTTCGGAAAAACTGTCGTGTAGCAGTCAAATCCCAGAACTTCTATTGGCTGGTGCTTCTACTGGTTTTTCTCAACACTGCAGCGAGCGCCTCTGAACACTACGGCCAGCCCAAGTGGCTCACCGAGATGCAGGGTCAAGATCCACTCTCCTCTCTATATCTCTGTCTGTTCTACTTTCTGTCTTCACCTACCTGATCTGTTCTTTTCTATTTATTTCTACGTCCTCCCCTCTCTCTTTTTCTCTGGGTCATTTTCTCTCTAATTCAGCAGGTTGAAATGGTGACATAGACATCAGGAACAATAAATAAATACATAAATAAATAACCTTCATTTTCTCTGTCTTTCCTTCAGAGCGGGCCAATAAGATCCTGTTGATGTTGTTCACGCTGGAGATGCTGTTGAAGATGTACAGTTTCGGTTTCCAGATCCACTTCTTGGCTCTGTTTAACCGCTTCGACTGCTTTGTGGTGTGTGGTGGCATCCTGGAGACGGTCCTTGTTGAGTTGCAGATCATCCCTCCCATCGGCATCTCTGTGCTGCGCTGCGTCCGCCTGCTCAGGGTGTTCAAAGTGACACGGTAGGTAACTGCTGGCCTGGTCCCAGATCCGTTCGTGCTGTCGTGCTAGCTTGGTCTCAGATCTGTTTGTGCTGTCTTGCTGGCTTGGTCCCAGATCTGTTTGTGTTGTCTTGCTAGCTTGGTCCCAGATCTGTTTGTGTTGTCTTGCTAGCTTGGTCCCAGATCTGTTTGTGTTGTCTTGCTAGCTTGGTCCCAGATCTGTTTGTGTTGTCTTGCTAGCTTGGTCTCAGATCTGTTTGTGTTGTCTTGCTAGCTTGGTCCCAGATCTGTTTGTGTTGTCTTGCTAGCTTGGTTACAAATCTGTTTGGGCTGTCTTGCTAGACTGGTCCCAGATCTTTCCAGAATACGCTGCTATGCAAATCAAATGTACTTCTGAAATAACTATCTGGAATGTCACTCTCTGCAATTGATTAAATGCTTTGCATGCATGAATTCCATATGGAAGGGTACTGCATACCTTGATTCTTTACCCTCAAACACTGAAACCATCTGTCTCCTGTTTAGGCACTGGGCAGCCCTGTCAAACCTGGTCAATTCACTGCTCAACTCCATGAAGGCTATCTGCTCTCTACTGCTCCTGCTCTTCCTCTTCCTAATCATCTTCTCTCTGCTGGGTATGCAGCTGTTTGGGGGCAAATTCAACTTTGATGAGACTCAGATGAAGAGGAGCACGTTTGACACTTTCCCCCAGGCCCTGCTCACCTGCTTCCAGGTGACTTATACTTCTAATACCCTTCACACTACAATCACATTGGATGTTCTTTTCCTTACAGACCCCCTCTTTCTGTCTGTCTCTCCCTCTCTCTCTCTCTCTACCTTTTTCCTCTGTAGATCCTTACAGGAGAGGACTGGAATGCAGTGATGTATGATGGGATCATGGCTTATGGCGGGCCAGTCTTCCCACAGATGATCGTGTGCATCTACTTTGTCTCCCTCTTTGTTGTCGGTAACTGTATCCTTTCTGTTTACCAAGACAGAGTGTTGGTTATTCCATAATCCACATTTGTACAAAGCCATTCAATGTACACAAACCTCTATCAAGAGGTACTCTAGAAGATACAGACTGTACTGATCTGTATTCACTGATGTTCTCAAGCTCTTGGTCAGTTCCTTAATATCTCTTGATCAGATATCCTGCTGAATGTCTTCTTGGCTATCGCTGTGGACAACTTGGCAGGAGATGGGGGAAAAAAGAAAGTAGAGTAAGTATCACAAAAGGCAGACAAAGAAAAGGTATAATTTGATGGTCTGGGCTTAGTACTGGACATCGCTAAGTAGCATCAGTAATAAGGATGATATGTAGATGGTGAACAAAGACCAAGTGCTGAATGAATGGTTTTGCAGAGAGAAAAAGGAGGAGGAAGAGGACTGGGACGATGACGAAGACAAAGAGGAAGATGCAGCGGTATGTACCTAGATGTTGTTTCAGGGGACCAATACACAATTATGATTTTTTTTATTTTATTATTTACCCCCTTTTTCGTGATTACGATCTTCTCTCATCGCTGCAACTCCCCAATGGGCTCGGGAGAGGTGAAGGTCGAGTCATGCGTCCTCCGAAACATGACCCGCCAAGCCGCACTTCTTAACACTCGCTCGCTTAACCCGGAAGCCAGCTGCACCAATGTGTCGGAGAAAACGCTGTTCAACTGATGACTGAAGTCATCCTGCAGGCGTCCGGCCCGCCACAAGGAGTTGCTAGAGCCCCCCCGGCCAAACCCTCCTCTAAACTGGACAACGCTGGGCCAATTGTGCACCGCCATATGCGACTCCAGGTCACGGCCGGTTGTGACACAGCCTGGGATCAAACCCCAGGCTGTAGTGACGCCACAACAATGCGATGCAGTGCCTTAGACCGCTATGCCACTCAGGAGGCCTCACTACAATATTTTCTACAGCAGCTACCTTCTCCAACTGATAATGGTTCAGAAGTGTCTGTGATCCTCAGTGTTTTAATGATAAACAATTATCTCATGTTTGCATTTCTTTTGCTCACTCTTTCCTTGTGCAGAATGAGATGGATGACTGGGAGGAGAATGAGGAGTTGAGAGCCATTGAGGGTCTGGAGGGTAAGTGTTATTCCATACACCTCAGATGGCTTCTCATCCGACTGTGACACATGAATTGTTCTCTAAATCCGCTGATCTGATCAACTCCCCTCTCTCTCTAGGAATTATGCCTGTGAAGCCTGAATTTTCCGCTCCAAAAGAGAAGATTGAACCCATTCCAGATGGTAGCTCCTTCTTCATTCTTGGAAAGAGAAACTGGTAAGTTACAGCCATGGAGCCCTATGGGCCCTGGTCAAAAGTAGTACACTATATAGGGAATTGTGTGCCATTTCAGAGCACCCATATAATTTGCATGTTCTCTCCTCTCCCCTCAGCCTCCGAGTGGCCTGTCACAACCTCATCCACCACTCCTACTTCACCAACCTCATCCTTGTCTTCATCATCGCCAGTAGCATTTCTCTGGCTGCTGAGGATCCAATCAGAGCTCACTCTTTTAGAAACAACGTAAGGCAAACAAACAAAGAAACTAAAGAGCCTCTAGATATCTCCTCAGCCAACAGTCAGTCCCGACCTCACAACCAAACACAAACTACTGCCCAATCAATATACAGTGAGGGGAAAAAGTATTTGATTCCCTGCTGATTTTGTACATTTGCCAACTGATAAAGAAATGATCAGTCTATAATTTTAATGGTAGGTTTATTTGAACAGTGAGAAACAGAATAACAACAAAAAAATCCAGAAAAACGCATGTCAAAAATTTTATAAATTGATTGGCATTTTAACAGGGGAAATAAGTATTTGACCCCCTCTCAATGAGAAAGATTTCTGGCTCCCAGGTGTCTTTTATACAAGTAACAAGCTGAGATTAGGAGCACACTCTTAAAGGGAGTGCTCCTAATCTCAGTTTGTTACCTGTATAAAAGACACCTGTGTACAGAAGCAATCAATCAATCAGATTCCAAACTCTCCCCCATGGCCAAGACCAAAGAGCTCTCCAAGGATGTCAGGGACAAGATTGTAGACCTACACAAGGCTGGAATGGGCTACAAGACCATCGCCAAGCAGCTTGGTGAGAAGGTGACAACATTTGGTGTGATTATTCGCAAATAATTTGCATAGTCACCAAGAAAACAATTGGTAACACTGTGAAGGACTGAAATCCTGCAGCGCCCGCAAGGTCCCCCTGCTCAAGAAAGCACATATACATGCCCGTCTGAAGTTTGCCAATGAACATCTGAATGATTCAGAGGACAACTGGGTGAAAGTGTTGTGGTCAGATGAGACCAAAATGGAGCTCTTTGGCATCAACTCAACTCGCTGTGTTTGGAGGAGGAGGAATGCTGCCTATGACCCCAAGAACACCATCCCCACCGTCAAACATGGAGGTGGAAACATTATGCTTTGGGGGTGTTTTTCTGCTAAGGGGACAGGACAACTTCACCGCATCAAAGGGACGATGTACCGTCAAATCTTGGGTGAGAACCTCCTTCCCTCAGCCAGGGCATTGAAAATGGGACGTGGATGGGTATTCCAGAATAACAATGACCCAAAACACCCGGCCAAGGCAACAAAGGAGTGGCTCAAGAAGAAGCACATTAAGGTCCTGGAGTGGCCTCGCCAGTCTCCAGACCTTAATCCTATAGAAAATCTGTGGAGGGAGCTCAAGGTTTGAGTTGCCAAACGTCAGCCTCGAAACCTTAATGACTTGGAGAAGATCTGCAAAGAGGAGTGGGACAAAATCCCTCCTGAGATGTGTGAAAACCTGGTGGCCAACTACAAGAAACGTCTTACCTCTGTGATTGCCAACAAGGGTTTTGCCACCAAGTACTAAGTCATGTTTTGCAGAGGGGTCAAATACTTATTTCCCTCATTAAAATGCAAATCAATTTATAACATTTTTGACATGCGTTTTTCTGGATTTTTTTGTTGTTATTCTGTCTCTCACTGTTCAAATAAACCTACCATTAAAATGATAGACTGATAATTTCTTTGTCAGAGGGCAAATGTACAAAATCAGCAGGGGATCAAATACTTTTTTCCCTCACTGTATAACTGTCATTGATTCGACTGTTCACACTCTCACTCAACTCTGCCATACATCTACCGTCACTGCTCAACAGTTTCAACCAAAACTACTGTTCACATACTCACTCACCTTACACCGGCCACCACCAAATAGTGTTTCAATATGGCTGTCATAATCCTGACTTAGGATATTTTGTCTATCCTCAGATGCTTGGCTACGCTGACTATGCATTCACCTCCATATTCACTGTGGAAATTATATTAAAGGTAAAATATGAGCAAATATGAATATATACTTCATTTTGGAATGTTCGTTCATTGTGAATTGACAATGTTCTGCATAGGCTATCCTTCCTGCTGGCAGTGGCTGTACCAGTGGAGGCTGGTGGGAGGAGCTATATCAGAACAGGCTCATTTTAATGGCTGGAATGGAATCAATGGAATCAATCAATCAAATCAAATGTATTTATATAGCCCTTCTTACATCAGCTGATATATCAAAGTGCTATACAGAAACCCAGCCTAAAACCCCAAACAGCAAGCAATGCAGGTGTAGAAGCATGGTGGCTAGGAAAAACTCGCTAGAAAGGCCAAATCCTAGGAAGAAACCTAGAGAGGAACCAGGCTATGAGGGGTAGCCAGTCCTCTTCTGGCTGTGCCAGGTGGAGATTATAACAGAACATGGCCAAGATGTTCAAATGTTCATAAATGACCAGCATGGTCAAATAATAGTAATCACAGTGAACAGGTCAGGGTTCCATAGCCGCAGACAGAACAGTTGAAACTGGAGCAGCAGCACGGCCAGGTGGACTGGGGACAACAAGGAGTCATCATGCCAGGTAGTCCTGAGGCATGGTCCTAGGGCTCAGGTCCTCCGAGAGAGAGAAAGAAAGAGAGAAAGAGAGAATTAGAGAGCGCATACTTAAATTCACACAGGACACCGGATAAGACAGGAGAAATACTCCAGATATAACAGACTGACCCTAGCCCCCCGACACATAAACTACTGCAGCATAAATACTGGAGGCTGAGACAGGAGGGGTCAGGAGACCCCAACCACCAACCTACCATCCTGAGACAAGGCCGAGTATAGCCCACAAAGATCTCCGCCACGGCACAACCCAAGGGGGGGCACCAACCCAGACAGGAAGACCACGTCAGTGACTCAACCCACTCAAGTGACGCACCCCTCCTAGGGACGGCATGGAAGAGCACCAGTAAGCCAGTGACTCAGCCCCTGTAATAGGGTTAGAGGCAGAGAATCCCAGTGGAGAGAGGGGAACCGGCCAGGCAGAGACAGCAAGGGCGGTTCGTTGCTCCAGTGCCTTTCCGTTCACCTTCACACTCCTGGGCCAGACTACACTCAATTATAGGACCTACTGAAGAGATGAGTCTTCAATAAAGACTTAAAGGTCGAGACCGAGTCTGCGTGTCTCTCACATGGATAGGCAGACCATTCCATAAAATAGAGCTCTATAGCAGAAAGCCCTACCTCCAGCTGTTTGCTTAGAAATTCTAGGGACAATTAGGAGGCCTGCGTCTTGTGACCGTAGCGTACGTGTAGGTATGTACGGCAGGACCAAATCGTAAAGAAAGGTAGGAGCAAGCCCATGTAATGCTTTGTAGGTTAGCAGTAAAACCTTGAAATCAGCCCTTGCCTTAACAGGAAGCCAGTGTAGGGAGGCTAGCACTGGAGTAATATGATCAAATTTTTTGGTTCTAGTCAGGATTCTAGCAGCCGTATTTAGCACTAACTGAAGTTTATTTAGTGCTTTGTCCGGGTAGCCGGAAAGTAGAGCATTGCAGTAGTCTAACCTAGAAGTAACAAAAGCATGGATTCATTTTTCTGCATCATTTTTGGACAGAAAGTTTCAGATTTTTGCAATGTTACGTAGATGGAAAAAAGCTGTCCTTGAAACAGTCTTGATATGTTCATCAAAAGAGAGATCAGGCTCCAGAGTAACGCCGAGGTCCCTCAGTTTTATTTGAGACGACTGTACAACCATCAAGATGAATTGTCAGATTCAACAGAAGATCTCTTTGTTTCTTGGGACCTAGAACAAGCATCTCTGTTTTCTCCGAGTTTAAAAGTAGAAAGTTTGCAGCCATCCACTTCCTTATGTCTGAAACACAGGCTTCTAACGAGGGCAATTTTGGTGCTTCACCATGTTTTATTGAAATGTACAGCTTTGTGTCATCCGCATAGCAGTGAAAGTTAACATTATATTTTCGAATGACATCCCCAAGAGGTAAAATATATAGTGAAAACAATAGTGGTCCTAAAACGGAACCTTGAGGAACACTGAAATTTACAGAGACAAACTGATATCTTTCCGACAGATAAGATCTAAACCAGGCCAGAACTTGTCCGTGTAGACAATTTGGGTTTCCAATCTCTCCAAAATAATATGGTGATCGATGGTATCAAAAGCAGCACTAAGGTCTAGGAGCATGAGGACAGATGCAGAGCCTCGGTCTGATGCCATTAAAAGGTAATTTACCACCTTCACAAGTGCAGTCTCAGTGCTGTGATGGGGTCTAAAACCAGACTGAAGCATTTTGTATACATTGTTTGTCTTCAGGAAGGCAGTGAGTTGCTGCTCAACAGCTTTTTTTTTTAATTGAGAGGAATGGAAGATTCGATATAGGCCGATAGTTTTTTATATTTTCTGGGTCAAGGTTTGGCTTTTTCAAGAGGGGCTTTATTACTGCCACTTTTAGTGAGTTTGGTACACATCCGGTGGATAGAGAGCCGTTTATTATGTTCAACATAGGAGGGCCAAGCACAGGACCAGCTCTTTCAGTAGTTTAGTTGGAATAGGGTCCAGTATGCAGCTTGAAGGTTTAGAGGCCATGATTATTTTCATCATTGTGTCAAGAGATATAGTACTAAAACACTTGAGTGTCTCCCTTGATCCTAGGTCCTGGCAGAGTTGTGCAGACTCAGGACAACTGAGCTTTGGAGGAATACGCAGATTTAAAGAGGAGTCCGTAATTTGCTTTCTAATGATCATGATCTTTTCCTCAAAAAAGTGGAACGGTATCAAACACTTCAAACATATGGAAATCACATGTTTGACTCCATTCCATTCATTCCATTCCAGCCATTACAATGAGCCCATCCTCCTATCGCTCCTCCCACCAGCCTCCACTGAGCTTTATGTCTATCTGTAAACGTATATAGTAGTACACATGGCATTGTAAGTGCCATTTAGAATCCCCCTTAACTCTTGTGATTTTTCTCCCTCTCTAGGTGACAGTTTTCGGTGCGTTCCTTCATCCTGGATCGTTCTGTAGGAATGCCTTTAACCTTCTGGATCTACTGGTTGTCAGTGTGTCGCTCGCGTCCTTCTTCCTCCAGTGAGTATCTGTCAGAATGTTAGCCCAGCAGGCTCGAACCTCCAGCTTTAAAGCTTGTGCCTGAGGTGAAGCACAATATGGTACAATAACTTTCAACCAACCTTTACTTGCCAATACTGCCTTTATTATTTGAAAGTCTCTGGTGTCTTTTAACCTTCTGTTTCCAGTTGCAGGTGGAACTCCAAAAACCAGAGAATATTCAGAAAAATATTAAATCCACTTTTTCTATCAAGCAGGGTTGGGTAGGTTACTTTCTAAATGTAATCTGTTGCAGTTACTAATTACCTGTCCAAAATTGTACTCAGTAATGGAACATTTGGATTACCCAAACTCAGTAACTTAATGATTATTTTCAGTTGCTTTTGGATTACTTTCCCCTTAAGAGGCATTAGAAGAAAACATACAACTAACAAAATGTCAAATTTATTTGATAAATTGATCCATGAAACGTATTTGGTGTGTCATCATAGTGGTCTCTGACTTGTATTCAGACTCACTCAGGTGGATCAAACTGAAACTTGTGCCTTTTTTCAATGCTGAAGTGAATGTCATTGAGAAAACAGAAAGATGTCACAATGTATTTTTTCGCAAACATCTTCTCTGAATTTAAAAGTTATCCAAGAAGTAATCATCTAGTATCTGTAATCTGATTACAATATCTTTGCTGGTAATGTAACCGATTACCGTTTTTGTAATCATATTAAATGTAACTGATTGCATGTACATTTAATCAGTTACTCCTCAACCCTGGTATCGAGTGAGAAATGGACTTTCACGTGTGTAAATATTTGTTTGAGTCACTCTGCATGATGTGCTGTCATCATCTTCTATATGTGGCTACTGCCACATAGCTTAGAAATGACAAGTTCCTGAAAAGATGTTGTAAAATGCCAGATGTCCGGCAACTAAGATGGTGAGGAAACTCCTCTCGAGGTGCAAAAAGTGGATTTAATATTTCTCTGAATATTCTCTGTTTTTTGGAGTTTCACCTGTAACTGGAAACGGAAGACCTTCCGAAACAGGAATTATGAAAAGTATCGGCAAGTAAAGGTTGGTCGAAAATACTGGAGCTGTACCATGCTTTTCAATGGACCATTGGATCAAAGTCCATCACAAGGTAGTTAGCTAGCTATGCAGATGGATGAAAGATTTGATCAGCTGTCGGTGTGTGTGCATGTGTGTGTGCGTATTGTTACGAATACTGTATTTATTGTGTCTTACAATACATACTCTGGCTACACAATAGGGCCTACATTTCCCATTTGTGAGGACAATAAAGTCTACATTTAGTTGAATTGATTCTGTCCTGAAATGACATTGGAATGATGATGAACTGCTCTTTCTTGACAGCTCCATGGATAGTATTGGCCCTGATTATATTGACATAATTCTGTAACAGCACTCTCTGCTGGTCAGACAAGAACAGGTCTTTGTGATTCATTCTCACACTCTTATCTGCCTCTCTTATACTCTCAGTTCCAGCGCTATCTCTGTGGTCAAGATTTTCAGGGTACTTAAAGTGCTCAGGCCTCTTCGAGCAATCAACAGAGCCAAGGGACTCAAGGTAATCGTTTGACCACTTTGACCACCTCTCTCTCTCTCTCTCTCTCTCTCTTTCTCTCTCACTCTCTCTCTCTCTCTCTCTCTCTCTCACTCTCTCTCTCTCTCTCTCTCTCTCTCACTCTCTCAAATACAGTTGAAGTCGGAAGTTTACATACACTTAGGTTGGAGTCATTAAAACTCGTTTTTCAACCACTCCACAAATTTCATGTTAACAAACTATAGTTTTGGCAAGTCGGTTAGGACATCTACTTTGTATATGACACAAGTAATTTTTCCAACAATTGTTTACAGACAGATTATTTCACTTATAATTCACTGTTTCACAATTACAGTGGGTCAGAAGTTTACATACACTAAGTTGACTGTGCCTTTAAACAGCTTGGAAAATTCCAGAAAATTATGTAATTTCTTTAGAAGCTTCTGATAGGCTAATTGACATAATTTGAGTCAATTGGAGGTGTACCTGTGGATGTATTTCAAGGCCTACCTTCAAACGCAGTGCCTCTTTGCTTGACATCATTGGGAAAATCAAAAGAATTCAGCCAAGACCACAAAAAAAAAATGGTAGACCTCCACAAGTATGGTTCATCCTTGGGAGCAATTTCCAAACGCCTGAAGATACCACGTTCATCTGTACAAACAACAGACGCAAGTATAAACACCATGGGACCACGCAGCTGTCATACCACTCAGGAAGGAGATGCGTTCTGTCTCCTAGAGATGAAGGTACTTTGGTGCGAAAAGTGCAAATCAATCCCGGAACAACAGCAAAGGACATTGTGAAGATGCTGGAGGAAACAGGTACAAAAGTATCTATATCCACAGTAAAACGAGTCCTATATCAACATAACCTGATAGCCCGCTCAGCAAGGAAGAAGCCACTGCTCCAAAACCGCCATAAAAAAGCCAGACTACGGTTTGCAACTGCACATGGGGACAAAGATCGTACTTTTTGGAGAAATGTCCTCTGGTCTGATGAAACAAAAATAGAACTGTTTGGTCATAATGACCATCGTTATGTTTGGAGGAAAAAGGGGGAGGCTTGCAAGCCGAAGAACATCATCCCAACCGTGAAGCACGGGGTGGGGGTCCTTTGCTGCAGGAGGGACTGGTGCACTTCACAAAATAGATGGCATCAGGAGGAAAATTATGTGGATATATTGAAGCAACATCTCAAGACATCAGTCAGGAAGTTCAAGCTTGGTCGCAAATGGGTCTTCCAAATGGACAATGACCCCAAGCATACTTCCAAAGTTGTGGGAAAATGGCTTAAGGACAACAAAGTCAAGGTATAGGGTGGCCATCACAAAGCCCTGACCTCAATCCTATAGAAAATGTGTGGGCCGAACTGAAAAAGCGTGTGCGAGCAAGGAGGCCTACAAACCTGACTCAGTTACACCAGCTCTGTCAGGAGGAATGGGCCAAAATTCACCCAACTTATTGTGGGAAACTTGTGGAAGGCTACCTGAAAAGTTTGACCCAAGTTAAACAATTTAAAGGCAACGCTACCAAATACTAATTGAGAGTATGTAAACTTCTGACCCACTGGGAATGTGATGAAAGAAATAAAAGCTGAAATAAATAATTCTCTGTACTATTATTCTGACATTTCACATTCTTAAAATGAAGTGGTTATTCTAACTGACCTAAGACAGGGAATTTTTACTAGGATTAAATGTCAGGAATTGTGAAAAACTGAGTTTAAATGTATTTGGCTGAGGTGTATGTAAACTTCCGACTTCAACTGTAACTGCAAATGTGGTCTTGTGTCTGCTTTTGTTGGCAGAATGTAGTGCAGTGCGTGTTTGTGGCAATCAAAACAATCGGAAACATCTTGATCGTCACAACGCTCCTCCAGTTCATGTTTGCCTGTATTGGAGTGCAGCTCTTCAAGGTACTTGGTCATTGCTTTTAGCAGTACTTTGAAAATACTCTGTGTGTTGTCTTCTCATTATAAAGCCATGTGTTTTTCTGCACTGTATATTACAGGGCAGATTCTACAGTTGCACTGATGAAGCTAAACACAATCCATATGAGTGCATGTAAGTCTTAATATTTTGTCATTTATTTGTCTTTCTTTTAGCCAATGCCTCAATCAAATTCCTGTCATGACATACTACAGTATATGTGATTACTAATAAGCATGGCTTTATGTGTGTGTGTGTGTGTGTGTGTGTGTTTTAGGGGAACGTTTGTGGTGTATAAGGACGGTGATATGAATCACCCTATGGTGAGAGAGAGGAAATGGCAAAACAGTGAATTCAACTTTGACAACGTGCTGCAGGGCATGCTGGCCCTGTTCACTGTGTCTACATTTGAAGGCTGGCCACAGTGAGTACCAAGACCACACATTAGTACATATGATGACTATCTGTTTATATATTATAGCTGTTGTTGTTTTCATCTCTCCCATTATAAACTCGTAGGCTGCTGTACAAGGCCATCGACGCCAATGCAGCGAACCATGGCCCTATTTACAACTACCGTGTGGAAATCTCCATATTCTTCATCATCTACATCATCATCATCGCCTTCTTCATGATGAACATCTTCGTGGGCTTCGTCATCATCACGTTCCGTGAACAGGGAGAATCTGAGTTCAAAAACTGCGAACTGAACAAAAATCAAGTTAGTCCTTTTCCTTGATGAACTTATTATGATGTTCATCACAATCACAAAGCTACTGTACCTTATCATGTGAAAGGCATTCAGTCTACTGAGAATGCGAGTGATCACTTCAACTCCCACCTTCCCTGTGTCTCCTGTCCTGCCCTCCACAGAGACAATGTGTACAGTACGCTCTGAAAGCCAAGCCCATCAAGATCTACATTCCCAGAAACCCGTCCCAGCTAAAGTTCTGGAAAATCATCGCCTCCAGCCAGTTTGAATACATCATGTTTGTCTTAATTCTTCTCAACACCCTCACCTTGGCTGTGCAGGTACAATACTGCAGTTTCAACTACACCTAGTCATAATGTATGCATAATGTAAACGCAACATGTAAAGTGTTGGTCCCATGTTTCATGAGCTGAAATAAAAGATCCCAGACATTTTCCATGCGCACAAAAAGCTTATTTCTCTCACATTTAGTGCACAAATGTATTTACATCCCTGTTAGAGAGCATTTCTCCTTTGCCAAGATAAACCATCTACCTGATAGGTGTGGCATATCAAGAAGCTGATTAAACATCATTACACAGGTGCACCTTGTCCTGGGGACAATAAAAAGCCACTCTAAAATGTGCAGTTTTGTCACACAACACAATGCCACAGTTTTGAGGGAACATGCAATTGGCATGCTGACTGCAGGAACGTCCACCAGAGCTGTTACCAGAGAATTGAATGTTAATTTTTCAACCATAAGCCGCCTCCAACATCGTTTTAGAGAATTTGGCAGTAGGTCCAACCGATCTCACAACCGCAGACCACGTATATCGCGTTGTGTGGGCAAGTGGTTTGTGAACAAAGTGGCCCATGGTGGCGGTGGGGTTATGGTATGGGCAGGCACAAACTACGGACAACTAACACAATTGCATTTTATCAATGGCAATATGAATGCACAGAGATAATGTGACGAGATCCTGAGGCCCATTGTCGTGCCATTCATCCGCCGCCATCCCCTCATGTTTCAGCATGATAATGCACGGCCCCATGTCACAAGGATCTGTACACAATTCCTGGAAGCTGAAAATGTCCCAGTTCTTCCATAGCCTGCATAAACACCAGACATGTCACCCATTGAACATGTTTGGGATGCTCTGGATCGACGTGTACGAAAGTGTGCTTCAGTTCCCGCCAATATCCAGCAACTTCGCACAGCCATTGAAGAGTAGTGGGACAACATTCCAGAGGGCACAATCAACAGCCTGCCCAATTCTATGCAAAGGAGATGTGTCGCACTGCATGAGGGAAATAGTGGTCACACCAGACACTGACTGGTTTTCTGATCAACGCCCCTACCTTTTTTTTATGGTATCTGTGACCAACAGATGCATATCTGTATTCCCAGTCATGTGACATCCATAGATTAGGGCCTAATTAATTTATTTCAATTGACTGATTTCCTTATATGAACCGTAACTCAGTAAAATCTTCGAAATTGTTGCATGTTGCGGTTACATTTTTGTTCAGTATATATTACAACAGGAATAAGATTGTAAACTGTTTACATGTATTGCCCTGCAGCATTATGAGCAGTCTAAAACGTTCAACTCTGTGATGGACATCCTCAACTTGATCTTCACAGCCCTATTTACCATAGAGATGGTCATCAAGCTACTGGCTCTCCGAACACATGTGAGTTCAACAGGCTTTCACTGGACACATTTTGATATCAATACTGTGTTCTAATGTTCCATGTTCTAATGTTCCGATACCATGTTCTAATGTTCCATGTTCTAATGTTCCGATACCATGTTCTAATGTTCCATGTTCTAATGTTCCGATACCATGTTCTAATGTTCCATGTTCTAATGTTCCGATACCATGTTCTAATGTTCCATGCTGTTGACTGTGTTTGTGTGTGTCTGTATATCCAGCAATATTTCATTGATGCTTGGAACACCTTTGATGCTCTGATAGTTGTGGGCAGTGTGCTAGACATCATGGTCTCAGAGCTTAGTGTGAGTACTATCTCTGTATCTCCTTTAGCTACTTCATGTTACATCATCTCTTGCATCTTCAGCCATTTATTTACGTCAGGGAAACATGTGATACTTAGAAAATGCTTGGAAGAGACCTGCAACACTATTTGTGTACAGTTATTCATTGTAACATCTCAAGGTCAGTTTAACAAACACACTGCTTTATAATACTCTTGTGTAGGGTATGCTACAGTCAGAATAACTTTTGGATGTTCATATATGTCAGGGCTCTCCCGCCCTGTTCCTGGAAAGCCACCCTCCTATAGGTTTTCGCTCCAACCTCCGTTATAACTAACCTGATTCATCATATCAACCAGCTAATTATTAGAATCAGCTGCGCTAGATTAGAGTTGGAATGTAAACCTACAGGATGGTAGCTCTGCAGGAACAGGGTTGGAGAGCCCTGATATATGATATCTAATGTATATTTTTCTGGGGTTTTTTCTATTTCAGGGAGGAGACGAGGATGGAGAAGTAAGACCACGACAGGGACACAACTCTCTCCAGCCTGTCTGTCTGTCTGTCTGTCTGTCTGTCTGTCTGTCTGTCTGTCTGTCTGTCTGTCTGTCTGTCTGTCTGTCTGTCTGTCACCTCTCTCTTTCTGCCTCTCTTTTTCTCTCTGTCACTCTCTTTCAAAACAATTATTTCCTTTAATCTCTCTCCATAACTTGTGTGAAAACAAGCTTCTGTTCCCTAAACCTCTGTGTTTCTCTCCAGGCCATCGAGGCTGCAGCCAAAGCTGCAGCTGTAGCCGTACCTGGAGCTCCGCCCGGGGCCAAGAAGGAAAGCGGAAAAGTATCCATCACATTCTTCCGTTTGTTCCGAGTCTTGCGATTGGTCAAGCTGCTCAGCAAAGGGGAGGGCATTCGAACCCTCCTCTGGACTTTTGTCAAGTCCCTCCAGGTCAGTACTATGCTCAGACAGATGTCAAGACAAACAAACAGAGAGACAGACAGACATGCACAGTGACGTTTGATTTATATTTTGTAAATAAAATGTACGTTTCTACCTCTCACAGGCCTTGCCATATGTCGGTCTCCTTATTGCTATGATCTTCTTCATCTACGCTGTGATCGGCATGCAGGTGGGTCTCCTCCCATGTATTGTATCCCCTTCAAAAGTATTTAAAATGCAGCTGGTGACAATATGGCCTATGCTCACACCTTTTGCAGACATTTGGAAAGATTGCTATAGATGACAACTCACATATCAACAGGAACAACAACTTCCAGACCTTCTTCATGTCTGTCCTACTGCTCTTCAGGTGAGCTCTGCAGGAGAGAGAGAGAAATAGTAAATAGGTAGAAACTCAACCACGTTCTCCCTTTCTCCCGTACCTATCCACTCTTCGTTTCCCCTCTGTTCTCTTCTTTTCTCTTCTCTGCAGCCTCTCCTCTTCCCATTCTCTCCTCTCCCTCCTGTGTCTTCGTTCCTTTCCTCAGTCCTAATGTGTGTGCTGTTCCTGTAGGTGTGCAACCGGAGAGCAGTGGCAGGAGATCATGTTGGCAGCGTTGCCAGGGAGACGCTGTGACCCTGAGTCCGACTTTGAGCCCGGGGAGGAGAGCATGTGCGGCAGCAACCTGGCCTACATCTACTTCATCAGCTTCTTCATGCTCTGCGCTTTCCTGGTGAGACGCCAAGGCAGGGAGAGAGAAAGGGAGGGAGGAGGTGGTGTCAGAGGAAGGAGGGGAAATCTGTATGTGAGAGGTCTCTGTTGCAAAAGAGAAGTTTATCTCAATGAGACCAACCTGTTTAAATAAGGGAAAAATATAGAAATGTTGACTGCAGCCATTCTGAAGCAGACCGGCTGTGATCAATACACTCTGTGTTCCTCTTCTCAGATCATTAACTTGTTCATTGCTGTCATCATGGACAACTTTGAGTACTTGACCAGGGATTGGACCGTACTGGGTACTCATCACCTGGACGAGTTCAAACGAGTCTGGTCGGATTATGACCCAGAGGCCACGTAAGAGACGACTCTGTATCTTTTTTTTATTTATTTAAAATAATGTATTTTAATGTAAATGGTCTTAACAACCCAATTAAAATAAAAAAGATACACATACACATTCTCTTAAAATTGAAAGGAAAGGAATCCCATTCATAATTTCTTATTTTTCTCTTCTCATCTATCCCTTTTCCCCATTTGGTCCTTTATTTTGTCCTCATTTCCAATGGCTCGTAGTGGAGCTGTGTACATTGTGCTTTTTTTTTCTGTGTTGCAGGGGTCGAATCAAACATATCGATGTGGTCACTATGCTGCGCAGGATCCAGCCACCCCTTGGTTTTGGCAAACTGTGCCCCCATCGTGTGGCCTGCAAGGTAGGGCACATCACATTTTAATGGTAAAAGTTGCATAAATGAAAAAGTATAATACACGTATTAGCTTGTATAATTGAATGTTTGATATTTGTCAGATAGTGTGCAGTGATAATGATATCCTAAAAATTATGTTTTTATTCATCAAAGTCAGACTCCCACTTAATATATCAAGACAGGCTACATGTCCTACAGTCTCTCTGTACCCATACAAGCCTGTCTAATCTATCAGATCAGTGGAATTTACTCCCTCAGTCTTGGCTGCCTTTCCTCCTCTTCCCCCTGCCAATCCAATTAAACCCTCCCTCTCTCCTCCTCCTCCACTTCCTCTCCCCTCCTCCCTTTCTACCGCTCTTCCTCTCTTCCTCTCATCTGCTTGCTTGTCCTGTCAGAGGCTGGTTGCTATGAACGTGCCGCTGCATAGCGATGGGACGGTCACCTTCAACGCTACCCTGTTTGCGCTGGTCAGAACCTCACTCAAGATCAAGACTGACGGTCAGTCAGCACACACACAGTGTATCATTCACACATCATGATTTAGTGCAGTGGTGCTTGCAGCCTTTACTCCTGTGTTTTTAAAGGTCTTGTGTCACTCCACTAGGGCCCGTTGACCAGGACAACGAGGAGCTCAGGGCCATCATTAAGAAGATATGGAAGCGCACTAAGCCCAAGCTCCTTGAAGAGGTCATTCCACCCCCTAGAGGTAAACCTCAGGAGGTGCCATTTTAGCCAACGAGACAGAGACGTATTACCGTATACTACCGTATAACCACACAGACCACTCTAATGGTAGTTTTAAAGTTACAGAAATACAGGTTTCTTTCTGTATCTCCCTAGGATATTTGTCTGTGTTTTTTTATCTTAGTCCTTCTCTATCACTTTCCCATTTGCCACTTCCCTTTGACGATTCTTCCTGACTTAGGGGAAGAGGTCACTTGTGGGAAGTTCTATGCCAGCTTCTTGATCCAGGACTATTTTAAGAAGTTCCGCAAGAGGAAGGAGCGGGAGAGGAAGAAGAAGGGAAAGGACAAGAAAGACTCTCTCCAGGTATACCAGTTACCTGTTTACACCTGTTGCTGTTTGGTGACGTGTGTTTGTGTATCACACTTTGTGTGTTTGTGTGTGTGTGGCAGGCAGGGCTACGGTCACTGCAGGCGCTGGCCCCAGAGTTGCATCTGGCCTTGGCAATGGAGGGAGAGGAGGAGGAGGGTATGGAGGGAGAGTTGGACGAAGAGTTTTTCAAAGTAAGTGTATCTCCTATTGACTGTCGTTAGTGTATCAAAACCGTATGTACTGACATTTTTTTATTTCACCTTAATTTAACCAGGTAGGCTAGTTGAGAACAAGTTCTCATTTACAACTGCGACCTGGCCAAGATAAAGCAAAGCAGTGCGACACAAACAACAACACAGAGTTATACATGGAATAAACAAACTTACAGTCAATAACACAATAGAAAAAAGTCTATATACAGTGTGTGCAAATTGCGTGAGGAGGTAAGGCAATAAATAGGCCATAGTAGCGAAGTAATTACAATTTAGCAAATTAACACTGGAGTGATAGATGTGCATATGATGATGTGCAAGTACAAATACTGGTGTGCAAAAGAGCAAAAAAGTTCATAAAAACAATATGGGGATGAGGTAGGTAGATTGGATGGGCTATTTACAGATGGGCTGGGTACAGCTGCAGCGATCGGTATGCTGCTCAGATAGCTGATGTTTAAAGTTAGTGAGGGAGATATAAGTCTCCAACTTCAGCAATTTTTGCAATTCGTTCCAGTCATTGGCAGCAGAGAACTGGAAGGAAAGGCAGCCAAAATGATTTGTCTTTTCTATTTTGACATTGATCAAATAAGCAAATATCACTTACAGTAGGTAAACATAATAAATGTTTCTATAGTATTTACAACAAGCAGCAGTTGACTGTATATTAAAGCTGATCTCTCTGTTTTCCCCTTCCTCCAGAATGAAAATGTTTTTGAAGATCCTGGCACCACTGCCACCAATACTTCATCCACCACTCCCATACCAGCTGACATGGAGGAGTCCACCACCACCGTTTTCATGGAGCCCTTCGTCGAGCCCACTATATTCAGCGACGTGGTCACAGAACAGCCATTAACAGCCAGTGAGAGATCAGAATCAGCTCTGTCATCCTTTGATGTGGTGATTGAACAGCCAACGAGATCTGAGGCCCTCCTTCCACCAGAAGAAGCACCAGCCCCATACCCACCCCACCGAGACCCAGCCGCATCACCACCAAAAGATCCATCCCCTCCCCAACCAGCACCAGCCCCACCTCCACCAAAGGCCCTATCCCCTCCCCAACCAGCACCAGCCCCACCCCCAACAAAGGCCCCATCCCCTCCCCAACCAGCACCAGCCCCACCCCCAACACAGGCCCCATCCCTTCCCCAACCAGCACCAGCCCCACCCCCACTACAGGCCCCATCCCCTCCCCAACCAGCACCAGCCCCACCCCCACCACAGGTTGCTTCTCCTCCACAAATGGTTGCCCAATCCCAACCTCAAATAGTGGTAGCCCCACCAGAACCAGAGGCAGCTCAAATAGTGTTAGAGGCAGCCGCTGCCCCACCTCAACCAGAGCCAGTGATGGAGGGAAGAGGAGGTGAAACTTACGCTGCACAGCAGGTGTACTACCAACAGTACCCAGTGGGCATGCTAACAAACGACAGGTAAGTGGAAAGGGGAGAGAGGCAGATCTAGGATAATGAAGCTTAGTTGAAGAGCGTGCGTGCGTGCGTGCGTGCGTGCGTGCGTGCATAAGTGTTCCCTTTCCCTTCACAGGTATGCGTATCAAGAGCAACCTGCAGCATCCCATATCCCGCCAGAGTACATGCAGAGTCATGCTCCTAACTTCACCAATGGGAGTGTTGCAGGAGTACCCTACGGCAATGGAAACGGCATGAATGGGAATGGCTACAATGGTGTTATGAATGGAGGTAGCATGAGTGGCTACAGCGGCAATGGTTACATAGGAAATGGCTACAATGGAAACGGCTACAATGGCAACGGATTGGAGCCGTATGTCCGGAGACGTGTTCTTCCTCCCACTCCTGCAGGTAATCATCACATGGTCTCAGTCTTTCTCCTCAACACCAGTAGAATCAGTAGAACTAGAAACACCCAGTGACCGTCTTAGTACATTTCCATGTATTTTCCCTTCCAGGTCGTAAGCCGCCCTCCTTTAACATCCAGTGTCTGCGGGCACAGCATAGCGAGGGTGACATCCCCATCCCTGGCACATATGAGAGTAACTCGCCCCCATGCAGATCCAGACTGGTGAGAAACACACACATGCAAAAGAATAGTCAACAAATGCTCACTGAATCAGAGAGACATTTTAATTTAATAATAGAAATCAAGATTTTAGTCATTTTCCTCTTGGCGTTGTCATCCGTCATCCTCCAGACCCTTGACTCCCGCCGCAGCAGTGTCTCCTCCATGTCCTCGGCCTCCTGGGCCAACAATGGAGGAGGACCTGCAGGGTCGATGCCAGGAGCAGGGATGTCAGCAACATCAGCAGCAGCCGCAAAGAGAGGGCGTCTGCTCTACGCCCCTCTGATGCTGGTGGATGAGGCCGGGGGCACCCAGCAGCTGTGGGGAGACAGGACCCAGGCCACTTCCAGCCTCCCTGCTGTTGCAACTAGGCCCAGTGGCTGGTACCCTGGAGCCCCAACACTCCCCATGCACACGCCCCAGAACAGGAGCTACACCAACGGCAGAGTGCCCTCCCAGATCAGCCAAAGACTCATAGAGAAGGGCAGTGCAAACAGCCTGGTGGAGTCGGTAAGTGATGAATAAAACAAAACGTCCAGCTAAAAGTCAGATAAAAATCCCAAGGCTACATATTGTTTACCGGTAGGCTATACCTTATCTGAGTGGAGGAGTCAAGCGCACTCCAAGTGTCAGTCATTTTTTGCTTTCCAAAAAAGTATATTTACCTAAGTCAGTGATTTACACCCCATGAAATGAGTCCCAAGCCTTCCCGAATCAGGATCTGTGGGAGAGTAAGAAGAGTAGAATGTTTAGGAATATTCAATAAACACTTGTATGCTGTAGGTTGTTGGGATATGGAAATATATATGGAGAGAGAGACTGATGGAGAAAGATTTGTGTTCAGTATTTCACTACTCTTCTTACTCTCCCACAGATCCTGATATCGGAAGGCTTGGGCCTCTATGCAAGAGACCCAAAGTTTGTGAACTTCGCCAAGCGGGAGATCGCTGACGCATGTAACATGACCATTGATGAGATGGAGAACGCAGCCACAGATCTGCTGACCCGTTCTACTGGACAGCCAATAGGACGCTTCGAGGAGGAGCTGGCAGACGAGATGAACTGTGTGATTTCCTACTGAGAAAGAGGAAACAGAGAGGGATGGGGAGGGAGGGAGAGTTGGAGGGCAATAAGATAGAGCCTTACCTCTTTGTCTCCATCAACATGGGGGGTAAGAATGCTGTCGCTAGCTATTGATCTTAGAAAACGGTCTACATCTCTTTGATCATGCTATTTTTCTTTTCCAGATCTTCTCAGTTAATTTGGCTTTGTTGAAAGCATCAGTGTGTCTTGAACAAGAGTCTGAAAGAACCATTGTGAATTAGACAGCATATACAGTACAGAGCCCAACTATTGAGGTTTGGCCTCAATACTCTTTACACGTTATTCTAATGTAAGAGTGCACTGTACTATAGCCTGTACTATATATATACAGCACTGTACTATAGCCTGTACTATATATATACAGCACTGTACTACAGCCTGTACTATATATATACAGCACTGTACTATAGCCTGTACTATATATATACAGCACTGTACTATAGCCTGTACTATATATATACAGCACTGTACTATAGCCTGTACTATATATATACAGCACTGTACTATAGCCTGTACTATATATATACAGCACTGTACTATAGCCTGTACTATATATATACAGCACTGTACTATAGCCTGTACTATATATATACAGCACTGTACTATAGCCTGTACTATATATATACAGCACTGTACTACAGCCTGTACTATATATATACAGCACTGTACTATAGCCTGTACTATATATATACAGCACTGTACTATAGCCTGTACTATATATATACAGCACTGTACTACAGCCTGTACTATATATATACAGCACTGTACTATAGCCTGTACTATATATATACAGCACTGTACTATAGCCTGTACTATATATATACAGCACTGTACTATAGCCTGTACTATATATATACAGCACTGTACTATAGCCTGTACTATATATATACAGCACTGTACTATAGCCTGTACTATATATATACAGCACTGTACTATAGCCTGTACTATATATACAGCACTGTACTACAGCCTGTACTATATATATACAGCACTGTACTATAGCCTGTACTATATATATACAGCACTGTACTACAGCCTGTACTATATATATACAGCACTGTACTATAGCCTGTACTATATATATACAGCACTGTACTACAGCCTGTACTATATATATACAGCACTGTACTATAGCCTGTACTATATATATACAGCACTGTACTACAGCCTGTACTATATATATACAGCACTGTACTATAGCCTGTACTATATATATACAGCACTGTACTACAGCCTGTACTATATATATACAGCACTGTACTATAGCCTGTACTATATATATACAGCACTGTACTATAGCCTGTACTATATATATACAGCACTGTACTATAGCCTGTACTATATATATACAGTACTGTACTATAGCCTGTACTATATATATACAGCACTGTACTATAGCCTGTACTATATATATACAGCACTGTACTACAGCCTGTACTATAGCCTGTACTATATATATACAGCACTGTACTATAGCCTGTACTATATATATACAGCACTGTACTATAGCCTGTACTATATATATACAGCACTGTACTATAGCCTGTGCTATATATATAAAGCACTGTACTATAGCCTGTACTATATATATACAGCACTGTACTATAGCCTGTACTATATATATACAGCACTGTACTATAGCCTGTACTATATATATACAGCACTGTACTATAGCCTGTACTATATATACAGCACTGTACTATAGCCTGTACTATATATACAGCACTGTACTATAGCCTGTACTATATATATATACAGCACTGTACTATAGCCTGTACTATATATATACAGCACTGTACTACAGCCTGTACTATATATATACAGCACTGTACTACAGCCTGTACTATATATATACAGCACTGTACTACAGCCTGTACTATATATATACAGCACTGTACTACAGCCTGTACTATATATATACAGCACTGTATTACAGCCTGTACTATATATATACAGCACTGTACTATAGCCTGTACTATATATATACAGCACTGTACTATAGCCTGTACTATATATATACAGCACTGTACTATAGCCTGTACTATATATATACAGCACTGTACTATAGCCTGTACTATATATATACAGCACTGTACTACAGCCTGTACTATATATATACAGCACTGTACTATAGCCTGTACTATATATATACAGCACTGTACTATAGCCTGTACTATAATCTGTACTATATATATACAGCACTGTACTATAGCCTGTACTATATATATACAGCACTGTACTATAGCCTGTACTATATATATACAGCACTGTACTATAGCCTGTACTATAGCCTGTACTATATATATACAGCACTGTACTATAGCCTGTACTATATATATACAGCACTGTACTATAGCCTGCCGAACATGATTGCAATTCGTATTCTACTCTGAAGTAGTTTATCGCTATTTTCAAAAGCAGCATTTTTGGATTGTATTTCCATTTTTGGTACTGTTCTAGAATTGCTGTCACTTATACACCCAAATCATACAATAACCCTGCTAGGGCCATAAAAACTCTTAAAAGCTTAAAAACTCATAAAAACTCTTAAAACATCTTAAAAGCTGGCATACATCAAATAAATAAAAAAGAAATACAGTACCTGTCTATAGTGCAAGTGAGCTCCAGTTGTAACCATAGATAATGACAATGGGTTTATGTGTGTCATGTCAGTTGCCCAGTGAAGCATTACCATAGCATTAACAGTAGACTTTTGAACCATGTCATGTCAAATGAAATCAACAGAAACCCCAAAGAAGATTCTCATTACAGTCATGTTAATAGTTCCTCTCTAGGTTCCTTCCTAGGTTCCTTCCTGGGTTCCTTCCTGGGTTCCTGCCTTTCTAGGGACTTTTTCCAAGCCACTGTCCTTCTACATCTGCATTGCTTGCTGTTTGGGGTTTTAGGCTGGGTTTCTGTATAGCACTTTGTGACAACTACTGATGTAAAAGGGGCTTTATAAAATACATTTGATTGATTGATTGATTTATCTCCCTCAGTGAGAAACTTTGAAATAGTATTTATGTACGTATATGGTTAACAGGAACGCAACTTGTAAATGTAATAATAACAATTGTTAGATTTATTTTGTGACTGCTAACACTTTGAACTGTCAGGTATTTGTGTGTACAGTAATAAAGTGTAATGACTTTTTCTCAAAGTTGTCATGTAGCTAGTTCATTTAGTAGCAGTAACAATAAGTCCAGAATTGAATAATGCAAATACTGGAGACATGGGCTTTTCATAAAGAACTGGCATAACTCTACATAATTATAGAGGGTGTAACATTTCATGATTTTAAGGAACATCATAAAAAATCATAAAAGAAACACATGAATTGCATAATGACTCATTAGTGCCTTAACAGATGGAGAACATCTGTGTTTCCTTGGCCCACTTAGTTCCACATTTAGAAACTCCTCTTTAATTACCATGACAACACTTGGCTTAGTGGCTGATTTTCAGGTGTTTTTGTTTTTCAGCAAAGAAGATAAATAAAGATGTATATGACTGGCCATATTTGACTGCGAAACATGGTAATGGTTAAAAAGGATACAGCTTTTGTCAAATTAACCTCCAAGGGATCGGTGTGTGTCCCCGCGGGATGGTTGAGCTAACGTGCGCTAATGTGATTAGCATGACGAACATTTCCCAGGATATTGACATGTTTTATATGGGCATAAAGATTAAATTATTGTTAATCTAACTGCACTGTTCAATTTACAGTAGCTATTACAGTGACAAAATACAACGTTATTGTTTGAGGAAAGTGCACAACAACAAAAAACGTATCACGGCACTTGGTTTGATAGATTCATCTCTGAAGGTTAATAATGTACTTACATTCAGTAATCTTGCTCTGATTTGTCATCCTGATGGTCCCAGAGATAAAATGTAGCATAGTTTTGTTTGATAAAATCAATTTTTATATTAAAATGTAGGAACTGGGTTCTACAGTTTGAACCCCTGCTTTGTCAGATCTTTTTAACATCAAAAGTTTTTGGGGCATTTTAGCTAACCCTAACCCTTTTCCTAACCTTAACCTAATTATCCTAACTTGCTACACTAAAAATTAGGGCTTCAACAAGGGTTCTTCTAAGATCCTCAAAGTTCCTTGAAGAACCTTAGGGTTTTTGTCACTGAAAAATGCCCCCAAAACATTCTTCCAAGAACCCCATAGGAGATGGGATTCAGTGAGGAACCTCTTTAGTTCTTTGAGGTTCTTGCAGGAACCTAACTGCCCAACTGAAATATTTTTATTTGAATTTGAGAGGACAGCAGGTGCAGACACCTTACTGAAAAATGTAAAGATGTCCTCAATTTAAGGTAAGGTTTCTCCCTTTATGATCTAAATTGATATTGTTTTATGATGATAGGCCTACCATCTATCTTTTCATATTTGTCCAAATGGCTGTGTTTTGACATTTTCTCTCTTTAAATTATTATTTTTTTTTAACAAAAAATGTACTCAATTCAATGGATATGAATCAACAACAGGTAAGAATATGTAAGATGTTAGAGGCTATAGCCGTATTGGCCGCAGATTACTGAACTGCTCACTTCTTTTTTTGTGTCTGCCTGCAGGTATACTGACGAGGAGGCCCACAAAGCTATGTGCAATTTCTATTGGTTTGTCTCATAATGTTTGCAGATCACCTACAATTCATTTGAATGAATGGTGTCTTTAAAACCTTATGACTCAGTCACAGCAGCCATCTTCCTCCTCCCTTACCTGTTCAACGAAGATCCCAGATGGCCTCTACATTATGGACAAGGTATGTGTATGAAAACCACTGTCAAAAGTGAACAGTTTTTTCATTCACATAATTTTTACCACAAAAAATAAGATATGAATACTGTTGTGTGCACGTTTTGTTAATTATATGTGTAATTATATATTTGTTTTATTCACAGACTTCACCCTCCTTCACCTGTTCAATCACCATGCACTGCTAAATCATTTTGGAAACAGGAGACAAAGGGCTGTGAGACATGAGTTTACATCTAGACACATGAAAAGTAAGAAGTATACGGAGGGTACGGGGCAATCGAGGACGGACAGCAGAGGGGCTAATGATTTTGGAGCAGGGGGGGAAAGGGCTCAGATTCTGGGGGTGTAGCCGCGGGGCTATAGCAGCGTGCCAGCGCATTTGGCTTAACATCCTTGGGTATCGGTCGGTGTTGTGGAAGCGAAGTGGCCCGGGCCTTACTGAACCCCTCCCGGATGTCCTGGTACTCCACGGGAATGGTGGAGAGGTCCGGGGCAATTTCCAAGTCCCCAGGAAGATGTCCCGGGGCAGGCAGAGCTGATTTCAGGCAATGAGTGTGGCAGAACAGGCTCCAGCCCACAATGGCACCAGTAGATCAGTCAATCGAGGGATTGTGTTGCTGGAGCCAAGAGAATCCCAATGCCACAGGAACCTACGGTGACTCAAATAGGAGGAATTGGATCGTCTCACTGTGGTTCCCCGACACTCGTAGGTTGATTGGGGTGGTATGGTGGGTGACCCGGCCTATAGAATGCCCGTCCAGCGCTCTAACATTCATAGGAAAGGAGAGGGGTTGAGTGGGGATGCGCAGCTCGAATGCCAGGGTAACGTCCATAAGACTCATATCAGCCCCCGAGTCGATGAGTATCTGGAGAGACTTGGACTGGTCACCCCACAGCAGGGTGGCATGGAGAAGGGGGGCGAGTAGGGGGAGAAGCTAAATTGTCCTTAGGACCCACCAGTGTACTCATTCCTACCAATGAGTTAGGTCTCTTGAAGGGACAGGTAGACACATAATGACCGGCAGTACTGCAATACAGACAACTCTGGGTGGTAAGTCTGCGTACGCATTCAGCTGTAGACAGTCTAGCCCTGCTGAGCTGCATTGGCTCGGGAAGAGGTAAATCGGCAGTCTTCAGAGGATTTTGGAGAAACTCGGGTAAGCTCGGATCCTCTCGGGGACATAGACACCGGGGACTTCCAGAGTCCATCAGATGCAAGATGGGATCCTTGAGTGAGCAATTGGGACCGCAATCAGACCTCTTCTCCCTCCTACGTTCCCGTAGCCATCCATCGATCTGGATGGTCAAAGCGATGAGTAAGTCGAGATCCGTCGGTAGTTCCAGGGCTGCAAGCTCGTCCTTTACTTCCTCCGATACTCTGTGCAGGAATGTGTCGAACAGCGCTTCCGGGTTCCAGGCACTCTCTGCTGCTAGCATGCGGAATTCCACCGCATAGTCTGCTACACCGAGGGAGTCCTGCCGAAGCTGGAGTAACCTCCGGGCAGCCTCTCTCCCAGACACCTCAGCCACAAACTTCTCACCTCTGCCACGAATACCTCCAGACTGATTGTTGCTCCCACACCACCATGGCCCAGGCGAGTGCCCTCACATCAGCGTAATGATATACGCTATCCTCGAGGGGAATGAAGAAGGTTGCAGCTTGAAAATGAGGGAGCACTGAGAAAGAATGGCCCGGCAGGTTCTGGAATCTCCATCGTAGCACTCCATGGGAGGTAAGCGGGGTTCCCGGGAAACCGGGGTGACGGCGCTTCTACCAGTCGGGTTACTGAGGGGCTGGGAGGTTACCGTCGTGGTAGACTGCCTAGTAGCCGACCCACGGATTTGCTCCGGTAATGCGTCCAAAGCTAGGTTGTGACTTTCGGCCACGGCCTAGAACGCTTCCATCAGACGGCAAAGGAACTCCTCGTGCCTTCCAATGGTGGCTCCTTGGGAGGAGATGGCGTTGCGGAGCTGGTCAAAGTCTGCTGATGGTGGGTCAATCATGGTCAGTTCGTACTTTAGCGTTTCAGGTAAGATCCAAGTGCAGACTGTGTTGAAGTAACAATGTTTATTACAGCAACAGAGGCAGGCAAATGACAGGTCAAGGCAGGCAGGGGTCGATAATCCAGAGTGGTGGGGCAAAGGTACAGGATGGCAGGCAGGGTCAGGTCAGGCAGAGGTCGGTAATCCAGAGTAGGGACAACAATACAGGACGGCAAGCAGGGTCAGGCAGAGTGGTCAGGCAGGCGGACTCAGAGTCCGGACAGGCAACGGTCAAAACCAGGAGGGCGAGAAAAAAAGAGACTGGGGAAAAGCACGAGCTGAGAAAACACTGGTTGACTTGACAAACAAGACGAACTTGCAACAGACAAACAGAAAACACAGGTATAAATACACAGGGGATAATGGGGAAGATGGGCGACACCTGGAGGGGGTGGAGACAATCACAAGGACAGATGAAACAGATCAGGGCGTGACAGCCAGAGGATATACTGTACCTATTGTACATGGGGCTGGGAGTGTACCTCATGTTTGGGTTTTATGTCTGCTTTACCACTAAAATCATAACTCACACTGCCAACTAAAATATTGTGTTATTGTTGTTATTTTATGCTGATTAATAATTAACCCCAAAAGGTTATTTGTGGAACCATTAATGGAGGTTCTTTGAAGAACTTATAGGGGTTCCCCCACCGTTTAAATTTGAATAACCCCTAAAGGATCCTCCAGGAACCTTTCCTTTTTACAATAATTATCATAAACCTCTGCATAAGTTTCCTTAAATTTGTACGAAAAGTCAAATCTCACATAAACTGTATCCCAACTAGTCAAAACCATTACCAGTCACCACCATCATGGTCAGCGTCCACTAGGCTACTGAAGCTCTTGTTTGATTTCTCACATCATGGGCCACGAGCAGCCTGAAAGGTGATAAAATATACTATATTATGATCACATATAATATAGTTATATAACAATATCAGGCTATTTTAGACCCGTGTTCTTTAGTAAGCTTAATTGTAATCAAACAGGCTTTACAGGCTTAAGAGCGTCAACCTGAAGCCCTGAAGCTCAGACTAGTCTTGGCAGTGCAACTCGATTGCCTTTCCAATATCATGTAGAAATGCAAAACCTGCCCAGTGCCCGACTCCCAACAAACGTAGTAAAAGACGTATGCCTGCATACAATGGTGTAGCCTCTCCGTTATCCCTTGTGGCAATCGCTGTAGTCTACTAGAATAAAGCAGCCATTTGATTGGCCAAGCCGTTGAAATCGTCATTACTGTATGTCCAATGATTTATCTGACGTCTCTACGCTCCAGATGCCCTAGACGAGTTCGTGACGTAATACAGCTATTCCCATCTCTTTATCCTCGTCCCCCCGTGGGCTGTTCCGGATGTAACGCCTCCCACCCGCCTACCGGCTGATCCTCTTATCGACAAGCAGGCGGCCAAGATGGATGTTGTGAACCAGGTAGGGCTCTGGGATGAAAATCACCAATACCAATGTTTTCATTTGATTTAGTTATCTGAAAATCCATAATTTGGCACGTCTACATAATGCGCACTTTGACGCGGTAGCGTTTTAGGGAAAAAAATAACAGGACATCATTATGGTAGGGGCCGCTGTAATTGTAAATCCGCGGACCGTTAGTTTGAAATATAGTGCTTTCAGTGGTCGACTCATGTGAACGAAAAGCGAGCACTGAGCTCAAAACACCGCAATACAGGCATGATAGATTACATGTGATTTAACCAATTTTACACCAGTAATAATTGATCAAATAATTTATCAAGACACCCTGCGCAACATAATTTCAACAGCATTTCAAATAACTCAGACAAATAGGCTTAACACATCCAGGGTATTAGTTGAGGTGAAAGCTATAGGCTATATGAAGATATATTCCGTTTGAATTGTGGACACAGAAATTGATTGTTGGAAAGCCTATTTATATTTTTGAATAACTGCTATTGAACTAATAGAATCGTTGACCGGATCTATTTAGAGGGGATTCTTTTTTCTCTCTTAGCCTATGTGGTGTGTGCTGAGTATATGCCCGACTAGAGGGTGAAGTATAGCAACAAAACAAGAGAAGATGCTAAACAAATGTCTAACTCGTGAAAGAGAAAAGAAACAGACAGATATGTTTTTTAAAGCTGATCTTGCAACAAATAGAAGAAGCAGAGAGTAAAAATCCAGAGGAAAAGCGACAGACCCTATTTCAGCCATATCGCAATATCAGACGACGTCCATCTCTTAGTCCTGTAGCGAGTTGTATTATAGGCCTATCAATTTACGAGGGGCGACAGACGGACTGGGAGTTAAAAGTGAGATATTGCGAGGTGAATCGATAGGCTAAAGACAGAATCGATAGGCTACAGGACACAGCTTATTTGGGGATGATCACAGACACACACCGCCTTCCTTTGCGACTGGTGTGTCGCTTTCAACCGCACATGAGAAGGCTTTACAAGTTATAGCCTAAACTATAGGGCTAGCTATATCTACTATAGGGCTAGCTATATCTACTATAGGGCTAGCTATATCTACTATAGGGCTAGCTATATCTACTATAGGGCTAGCTATATCTACTATAGGGCCAACTACTATCGAGGTGACTCGAGATTTTATTTCTGTATACATTTCTAGTAGAGTGCTTGCTGTCAAGCTTTGGCGACAGCGAAAACAGTGGGATAAGCAGCTTTGCTTCTATGCTGGCAAAGTCTCTCTCTCGCACCCCCCCCCCCCCCCCGTCTCCACTAACCGATGTCAGTGCTTTGTCACACGGCCTGTCGCGCCCCAAGTCAAATAGTCCAATTACTGTACTAGCGAACAAATGGGAGCATGAACAAATGGATCACCGCCTCCTCCACCGCTCCTGAAAGATACATTTAATTAACTGACAGGTGCGAACTGTGGAGTAACGACAGATAGGCTATGCTGACAATGCATGTAGGCCTACACAGTACACACTACAAACGTTCAAAAGATAATTCGCGACAAATTCATAAAGAAATGTTAATTGTTGATTTCTGTGTTGACAGTTGGTGGCCACCGGGCAGTTCACCATAATCAAACAGCCTTTGGGATTTATGAAAATCCTACAATGGGTAAGTTACTGTTTTCATACAATGTTTCATTATTTGGCTTGTGACTGAGTGTATGAAAGGCCATGGTGAGTGCGCGCCCGTATCCTTTCCGCGCGCATGAGTGGGTGTGGAAGACTCTATAGAATGTACTGGTATTGTATATTGCATGCGTAAAATCTAGATTACACATGAGTGTGATGATATTAACCAATACACTTAAAAGCTATAAATGACAGGACCATATATTATGCTATGGTTGGCCCTGTTTTGAGAATAGATTATGAATTTATAGTGACGTTGGGCCCTTGTACTGTGTCAGAACACGTCCTTCTGTCACACAGAGGTCACAAAGCTAGGTGAAGCTTTGTGCTCGTGACGACAAACAGGCAGCGCGAGGTGGCTGACACTGCCCATTCTCCCACTCGCTGCTTCCTCTCGGTTACCACCGGCAGGCAGGTCTCATGAAAACTCGACGTCGTTTCAGTGATACAATGTTACTGTAAATCGATCATGGTAATTGTGATAAATCTCTGTTCAAACTATCCAGGCCAACGTATTTATGTGTCCTCTCCTGTGAAGTTTGTTGTAGGCCTACCAGATCCACCAGATAATTAACTCACGTCACTTTAACCTTTCGCTCTGTAATCTAATCTGGAGTATTTTGTGAGCACCTCATGCATTTGGGTGGTTACTTCTTTATGTGTTGTGTAGTTGCCCCCTTCTTGGGCTAATAATTCTCGCACTTATTTATGAGTTGTGTAGTTGGTCCCTCCTAGGGCTAATCATTTTCGCTATAATTTCATGTTTTAGAAGTGGCACATAATGATTTAATAGGCCTACACTGAACTTAAACCTTGGTAGTAGTAGTAAGGGCCATTGACGTTGCTGCAACGTCGCCTGAAAAAGGCGCTGTCCACTTTCAAGGGTTCTGAAACGTCAAAATCGCGGGGGTCCAATTGATCGCTGTCCATGGTGCTGAATCTGAATCTCCGCTATTTGCTTGTTTATTTACCTTTAAAATTCTTCATGTCGCCTCAATGCTCTATTTGTTGTATTGTGCTGTAACATGACAATCGTTGATTGGCAATTCATGATGAATCTGTGATAAAGCATTCCACACATTCATGTCACAAAATGTACTTCATACATCCACATCATGGTTTCTGCATGCTTTATGTTTTCTTTTATTCGGTAACACTCGAGGTACAGTGTGACCCCTCTTCCAACTTGTTTTGTGCCAGGGGCAGGTATTCTTCTATGTAGATAGGCTCTCTCAATTGTACAAAGAGGAGTCTACATGGATGCATTTACACAGGAAGCCCAATTCTAATATTTGTTTCACTAAATAGTATTTTGGCCAATCAGATCAGCTATGAAAATAATCTGATGTGAAAAGATCTGATGTGATTGGTCAAAATACCAATTAGTGGCAAACATATCAGGAATCAGCTGCCTGTGTAAATGTAGCCTCTGACTCTCACTGAGTCCAGCATGATGATGTTCAGCAGAAATTATGAGCTGTAATAATTTGGACAAAATATGAATGTACTGTGTACTACGTATGTAACTTGTAATTAGGAACACCTCTCAGCCACATCATTACCACTTCTTTGTCATCTATTTGTCATCACACATTTGTGATCGCATCAGAACTAGCATACACATGCCCACTCATACACACACGATACATAGTCATTCCTCACCACTGACTCACCACTGACTCACCACTCTCACTCAACAGAACAAATCAATGTACAGTATGTGCTCATTGAGGAACTTCAAGTAATGAAATCTCTTCCTCCCATGTTCCATTTGGACTCACTTTGCTAGAATGCCATGATGATTGGCTGATTGAAAGAATAGGGTTCATTTATGAGAAGACACATAGACCTACATAAAAAAACAACATCAGGATTTAAATAAAAGATCCCTAAACAAATGTTCTACTCTAAATCACAGCAGGTAAGAGTAACACATGGTAGCAGAGACTGAGAGGACAGTTCTGACAGCATGACCTTGTCTGTAGTCCTTCCCCGGAGCGCTGCTATTGCTTGAACATCACATCGTTAGTTCTCTGGGTCACATGGTTAACAAACCTCCATGCCTGAAGCAGCACACAGGGAGGAGGCCAGAGCTCAGGAATCATAAGTCATAAAGGCCTGCATCTGCATGTTTCTACATCTGGGTCGAGGTGAGCCTAAAGGAGTTAATCCCCAGGCCTAAACAGATCCATATGTAACTCTAAATCAGCATTCAGCATTTATACATTCACATATCAATGCTCATCTTTTACTCCATTTACACATCCCTACTGACCTCTCATTCAGCATTCCTGCTCTCCCATATACACACATGTTTTTCTGTCAACGTGTGTATGTAGTGTACACACAGGAGGGACGCTGACAAAGACATTTTGGCTAACTATATTTGTTGCGATGTTTTAGAATCCAAGCCTTCTATGTTTTGGTTAACCACTGTGTCTACCATAACATCCTGCCCTGGTTTACGCTTGGGAACTAGGTTATTTTTGTCTTACCTTGGGATTTACAGTTAACTGCTCTGTTACAGTTTACATATTTGCTTTACTGATTCACTCAGTGCACTGTTGTGCTGTAAGAACAGTTTTCATACTGTGTGGTCAATACAGCAGAGATCTGTGATAATCTGGCCCAGAATTCTATAAGTGGTTCCTGGTGTTGTTGATCATCAAAGCTGCTGATTGTAGGATATGGTAAGGAGTTTACATGTTAAACCTTTGCAAACTCATTGCCAGGGCTCTCTGCCCACTCGTCTGCCCCTGGCTTAGAGGAGATGTGATTGGTTGAAGCTGTCACACTTCGGATTCCTGCCAAACTCAGAGACAGAAAGACGCTGGTGAGCATACATACAGTATTTACATTGTGATGGCTAGAATTGTGGTCCTACAACATCCATTTATGCTTGTGTATCAATCAATGTATTAAGTTCAGTTATTCATTTACTTGAGTTCATTTTGGAATAGCTGTGGTTTTCAGTCTTGTGGACTTGGCTATAAAATCGGTGATAAGCAGGTATTTATAAATGCAGCTGCTTCTAACTCAGTGTGTGTGTGTGTGTGTGTGTGTGCGCACTTGTGGGTTTGCTTTTATGTGTGTGTGCACTTGTGGGTTTGCTTTTATGTGTGTGTGTGTGTGTGTGTGTGTGTGTGTGTGTGTGTGTCTGCTTGAACAGGGGTAGTGTGTCAGTGGATTTATGTGAGACTGCAACATTTACCATGTTAGTGGGAACATAGAAATAGAATGAACAGAACGGGCGTCCCCATTCAAGTCAATGATGGCATAATGGGTGGACTGGCGACCATTGCGAGTGTACCTGTCACGTTCGTCGTAGGAAGGAGACCAAGGCGCAGCGTGCGTATCGCTCCACATCTTTTATTTTAATGTGAAACTTAGCAAAACAAACAAACTATAAACAAAACACAAACCGTGACGACAGAGGTGCAAGATGCACTAACCCAAAATAATCTCCCAAACACAGGTGGGAAAAACAACTACTTAAATATGATCCCCAATTAGAGACAACGATGACCAGCTGCCTCTAATTGGGGATCATTCAAAAACCCCAACATAGAAAAACAGAAACTAGAACCAAACAACAGAAATAAATAAACTAGATAAACCCCCCCAGTCACGCCCTGACCTACTCTACCATAGAAATAAGAGCTCTCTATGGTCAGGACGTGGCAGTACCCATAGGCTCAAAGCAGGAAGTAAGTGTACCCATCAATATGTGCTGTGATTTGTTGATTGAACTCAACTCACATGACAAAAAATTAATTACATTGCATGAGCCACATCAGTTACATCCTTTGAAAACATTACCATGGAAATTATTGCATCACAATACCAGGCAGCCATTGCGAGTATACCCATGAGTTTACCAGTCAAATTGGCAGGGTTAGAAGTTCCAAGCCCGTTCTATTCATTTTATTTCTACCCCCACCCACCCCCCTCTATGCTCATTGTATGTTGCCAATAGCATTACCATGGTATCTGACAATGTGTGTGAAGCCATGTATTTTCTCAACTAGCCAGCCTGTCTCCATTTGTCTTTCTTCAACATCTTCCCATACATTCCTTTGCCCTTACTCCAACCTTCCTTTTTTACCTCAACCTCTTGTTAGGGAGACCATGGTCATATACCTCAACCTCTTGTTAGGGAGACCATGGTCATATACCTCAACCTCTTGTTAGGGAGACCATAATCATATACCTCAACCTCTTGTTGAGGTAATCATATACCTCAACCTCTTGTTAGGGAGACCATAATCATATACCTCAACCTCTTGTTAGGGAGACCATAATCATATACCTCAACCTCTTGTTGAGGTAATCATATACCTCAACCTCTTGTTAGGGAGACCATAATCATATACCTCAACCTCTTGTTAGGGAGACCATAATCATATACCTCAACCTCTTGTTAGAGAGACCATAATCATATACCTCAACCTCTTGTTAGAGAGACCATAGTCATATACCTCAACCTCTTGCACTAAGAGCGTGTTAATGAATGTTGCAAATCAGTGAAAACAGACACAGCATCTTTATGAACCAGGAAAAGGATTATACTTTATTTTACTGTGCATGCCAGACTACCTAAGTGAGAGCTAAAATCTTACAAGAGGATCATTTGGCATACGTTGTGGACTATCCACGTTGGAGGGTGTGGGAGAGTTAACTAGCCTGGTGCCAGATCTGTATGTTCTTCAATTCATCTGACTATGACAACGACCGAACACGGCAAAGAGTAGTTAGCTAAAGCACAAACAGATTTGATTCTCCCATGTCAGAGAAGATTCCATGTTCTGTTTTGTTGTCCTCCTCCTTCCATCTTTCATGCATGCTTATATCAAATCTGTTGAGCTTTTCATTATCACCCTCCCCCCTCACATTCCTCCCCAATCATTATTAAAACCTGTTAATAAGGAGATGGGTTGGAGGTGGGCTGTGTTGGCGCGCTAAAGAGTAATGAGACAAGGGAGTAAGTGTGTTTGTGTATGTGTGTGTTTGCGTGTGTGTGTGTGAGTGTACCGTTGCACAAGCGCGAGCGTGCATGTGTGTGTGGGAGTGTGCGTGTGTGTGCGAGTGTGGGTGTGTCTGTCCGTGCGTGGGTGTGTGCGTGTGTGTGTGTCCGTGCGTGCGTGAGGGTGTGTGTATAATAGCCCTGTGCAGCGTCCTTTAGTGACAGATGGTGGAGGACCTCAGTCAGATTAATAGACAGATTTTCCATCCAATGGGATCTGGCCTGCAGGGAAGGGAGGGTGTGGTAAAAATAGGCTGACTGTATAACCTATGTCAGTGTGTGCGAGTGTGCATCTACATTCTTATGTGTACGACAGTAAGTTAGCGTTCAGGTACACAACGCTGGTTTACATTACTGTACACCCCCCTGTAGAACTGTAGTACCGAAGCCTGGGCCGTAGAGAATAATTTATTTAGTACAACAGATATATCAACCAAACATGTTATTTTACATTTCTTGTATTTTCTTTATACAAAAGCGCACAACTTTAGGTGTCGGAGTAACCATGGCAACAGGTGTTGCGCTGTAACCTGGCAATATAGCTGCATTGATTTGCAGTCTGTGTGGCTTTGTCAGCAGCCTGCAGTGGTTGGAGGAACACTGGAGTGCAGGAGACACAGCAGATGGTGAAACCACAGTGTTAGGTCTTTCAGCTACAGTATACCTTTATTGGGGTTTTCCATTACACTGCATGGGCTTTCCTTTGGTTCACATCAACACCTATTTCAGACCAAACTAGAGTTATGCCAATTCCTCGACAGAGCACAATCTTTGGGAAGAAATCATCCCAAAATAAAGGCCATTTAATAGATGTATTCTGCTTCTCCCTACATGTCTCTCTGTCTGGGTCATATTCCTTCCCCATTCCTTTGATCTCACTACTGTATTTTTCCCTCCCCTTCCCTTTCACTTCCCTTTTACTTCCACTTGCTGTCTGTAATTCTCCTCCTCCCTCTGTGTCTTTCAGATCTTTGCCATCTTTGCTTTCTCGACATGTGGCAGCTACTCTGGCATGTTCAAGATGAGTGTGGAGTGTAAAAACCGGTCAGAGAGTGACCTGGACATTGAGGTGGAGTTTGAGTATCCATTCAGGTCAGTATGCCTATTCAGTCACACGTAACCCCCTGAACCCGCACAAATATGGTCCGTCTGTAATTTCTACAGTACCACTGGGCTGTAAACATCAGTGGTGGAACATTAATCTGTAAACTATATTAACCCCGTTTGACATCTCTCTCCTTCTCCCCTTTTATCGCTGTCTCCCATCTTCTCTCTGTCTTTCTATGTCCCTTGTCCTTCCCAGGCTACATCAGGTGTACTTCGATGCCCCAACCTGTAAGGGGGGAAACCCTGAGCGTCTGTTCCTGATCGGAGACTACTCCTCCTCAGCTGGGTTCTTTGTCACCGTCGGTGTCTTCTCTTTCCTCTACTCCATGGCAGCCCTTTCTGTGTATGTTTTCATTCTGGAGAAATACCGTGAAGGCTGCAAGGGAGCCCAGATTGTGAGTTTGTCTTTTGCACTTCTTGTTTCTAGTAGGCTGACACTATTCCATACCATATTCCACTACCTCTACTACGATTACTAATATCATAGTAATGATGATGATGATGAGCATGAGATTGATTATGTTTCTGATGAGGACTTTGAGCTTGATCATGATGATGTTTCTGATAAGAACTTTGAAATTTCTGATGAGCATGTACAGTGCATTCGGAAAGTATTAAGACCCCTTGACTTTTTCCACATTTTGTTACGTAACAGCCTTGTTCTAAAATGTATATAAAAATTTAAAAAACTCAGCAATCTACACATAATACCCCATAATGACAAAGCAAAAACAGGTTAAGACATTTTTGCAAATTTATTACAAATAAAAAACCAAAATACCTTATTTACATAATGTAAGTATTCAGACCCTTTGCTATGAGACTCAAAATTGAGCTCCGGTGCATCCTGTTTCCATTGATCATCCTTGAGATGTTTCTACAACTTGATTGGAGTCCACCTGTGGTAAATTCAATTGATTGGACATGATTTGGAAAGGCACAAACCTGTCTATATAAAAGGTCCCACAGTTGACAATGGATGTCAGAGAAAAATCAAGCCATGAGGTTGAAGGAATTGTCCGTAGAGCTCCAAGACAGGATTGTGTCAAGGCACAGTACTGGCGAAGGGTACCAAAACATTTCTGAAGCATTGAATTTCCCTAAGAACACAGTGGCCTCCATCATTCTTAAATGAAAGAAGTTTGGTACCACCAAGACTTCCTAGAGCTGGCCGCCCGGCCAAACTGAGCAATCGGGGGAGAAGCGCCTTGGTCAGGGAGGTGACCAAGAACCCGATGGTCACTCTGACAGAGCTCTAGAGTTCCTCTGTGGAGATGGGAGAACCTTCCAGAAGGACAATCATCTCTGCAGCACTCCACCAATCAGGCCTTTATGGTGAGTGGCCAGACGGAAGCCACTCCTCAGTTAAAGGCACATGACATCCCGCTTGGAGCCAAAAGGCACCTAAATACTCTGACCATGAGAAACAATATTCTTTGGTCTGATGAAACCAAGATTGAACTCTTTGGCCTGAATGCCAAGTGTCACGTCTGGAGGAAACCTGGTACCATCCCTACGGTGAAGCATGGTGGTGGCAGCATCATGCTGTGGGGATATTTTTCAGCGGCAGGGACTGGGACACTAGTCAGGATCGAGGCAAAGATGAACGGAGCAAAGTACAGAAAGATCCTTGATGAAAACCTGCTCATGACCTTAGACTGGGGCAAAGATTCACCTTCCAACAGGACAATGACCCTAGCCAAGACAACACAGGAGTGGCTTCAGGACAAGTCTTTGAAGGTCCTTGAGTGGCCCAGCCAGACCCCGGACTTGAACCCGATCGACCATCTCTGGAGAGAACTGAAAATAGGTGTGCAGCAACGCGCCCCATCCAACCTGACAGAGCTTGAGAGGATCTGCAGAGAAGAATGGAAGAAACTCCCCAAATACAGGTGTGCCAAGCTTGTAGTGTCATACTCAAGAAGACTCGGGGCTGCAATCGCTGCCAAAGGTGATTCAACAAAGTACTGAATACTTCTGTAAATGTGATATTTTTATTTGTTTATAAATTAACAAAAATGTCTAAAACCCTGTTTTTGCTTTGTCATTATGGGGTATTGTGTGTAGATAGAGGAAGAAAACAACAATTTAATACATTTTAGAATAAGGCTGTAACCTAACAAAATGTGGTTAAAAGTCAAGAGGTTTGAATACTTTCCGAAGGTACTGTAATTTGCTAATGCTTTATAATGTGATTATCCTCAGGACTTCGTTGTGACCTGTGTGTTCACCTTCTTCTGGCTGGTGGCTTCTTCTGCCTGGGCTAAGGGTCTGTCGGATGTGAAGGCATCCACCGACCCAGACAAGGTCCTCTTACTGATCGAGGCCTGCGACGAACCGGAGAACCGCTGCCGTGAAGTCCATGACCCTGTCGTCTCTGGTCTCAACACATCTGTGGTACGGAATTCAATTGTAATGTTGTGATTTTTAAAAGGGCATGGACTGCTGAGGATATGACGGAACAATCCTGTACTACAAGATATGGACCCCCTTATTATTTTTCTTCTTCGTCTTTTTCTTCCATTCACCCCTAGGCATTTGGCTTCCTGAACCTGATCCTGTGGGGAGGGAACCTGTGGTTCGTGTTCAAGGAGACTGGCTGGCTGGCAGCTTTCGGAGGCACATACGCACCTTCCCAGGAGAAAGCGCCTGCCCCAGAGTCCTTCGGCCAGGACGGCTATGGGCAGGAGGGCTATGCACAGCAGGGGGATGCCTATACCGGCACCCAGGGAGGCTACCAGCCCGACTATGGCCAGGGCGGATACACCGAGGGAGGTGGAGACTATCAGCAGGGGGGATACGAACAGCAGCCCACCTCCTACGCCAATCAGATGTGAGCTGGTCCACCCTATGGCATCTGGAAGCTGGTGAGTGAAAGTGCATATGATGGAGCAATCCTGGGAATACTTAGAAATGACTGTGAGAAATACTGCATTACTCTTCCAAAGGGAAATACAGACTGTGGCTTTATGACATCTTCATAATCTTAAGGTATGCATTAGTTGTAATATTTCTCTCTTCTTCTCTCCCCCCAGGGGCCACCATGTGATTTAGGAGTGTGGTGCCTGACCACCACCCACAATTCCACACTCCTCTGTTTGTCTGTTTGTGCATCTGTGAGTTGACAAGAGGAGGGAGGGAGGCAGGGAGCGAGGAAGGTGGGCTCTTGGGAGGGGAAGTTAGCAACACCGTGTCCCTTGGGAGAGGGTTATTTTGTTGAGGGGAAAATGGATCCTTACTGTAACATGCTGTTTATTCTCGTGATGTATTTAACTGTAGAAGACAACAGGGGATTGATTGACAGTTTGATCACACAAGGACAAACTTGAATACAAAACCAAAACATGAACTTCAATCTTCTAAAGGAATAACACTTAAATGAAGGACAATAATGGTAGTAATATTTAACGTGGGAGAATGTATTTGTCTGTGCTATGTAAATATCAACATATTCATATAGAAATATATGTACACAGTTGAATAATTGTGCCCTCCATATTAGTTGTTATACAACAAATGTAGAGAACAGAGTTATTCAGTTGTATTTACCTTAGTTCTGTTTAGGAGCTCACATAGTTCAACCCTCGTCGTTTTTTAATATTTATGTTTTGTGTTTATTTTATTTCTCCATGCGTGTTTCTTTACATTTTCAGGTTATTCAGTTTCAGAATAGAGTTATATATTTTCTCATTGTGCTTTTTTATTTGTTCAACATTACTGAGTGAGTTTAACGGGATAGAGAAGATGTGATGGCAAAGGATGAAGACTGTCAGCGTGTGTAAAAGAGGCGAAGTCAGGTGCAGGAGAGTAGCGTGATGTAAACAGGCGCACTTTATTAAAGTTCCAAAACGAGAGCACAACATAAATCAAATGCGCTCAAAAACACGGAACATGACAAAAGTAAAGCGCATTAAAAAGACACCATTGCAACATGAATCAATTACACACAAAACATGATGGGAAACAGAGGGTTAAATACAAGTAGCTTAATTGGGGAAATGAAAACCAGGTGTGTATGGAAACAAGACAAGACAAATGGATAATAGAAAAATGGAGCCGCGATGGCTAGAAAGCCGGTGACGTCGATCTCTGAACGCCGCCCGAACAAGGAGAGGAGCCGACTTCGGAAGTCGTGACAAAAAAGAAAGCAAAAAGTATGACGAATTCAGAGAGAGAAGAGAAGAATGACAGAGGCGTTAGCAGTGATTTATGTATTCATTGTCTTTTATATTTTTCCACTGAAACATTACTCAAGGATTTAGCTATGTTTGTTCCAGAGAATCTCTTAAAAGCTGAAATGCAAAAAGGAGAAAATGCATCTAGGATAATGAAAAAGTAGTTTGCATGGTAAGAATTGGTATTCTGCTAATACTATGTTGTTCCTAAAAACTGCTGTATGTACTCTGCTATCAACACTTTTTTTAAAGATGATTTGAGGTTGTGAAGTCAACTGATGTTAAAGGGATCATTATTTTTAATGTAGTTTAGAACTTTGTCCAGAACCTTGTCATGTTTCGATAGACTATTTATCTAGTCTAGAGATGAGTCATAACACAGAGTTAGTAATCATGTTTATTCACAATTTATTTTGGTCATCTGATCAAAACGCATCCATATATTTACATAGAACTAAATCAGTATGGCACAATATGTGTCATTTTCAAGACCATATACAAGCCATTGAAAATAAGTATTTTTTACATATTAATATAGCCAACTGAGTTGTCCTGAACTGTATCTTGTTTCCATGTAAATAAAATAACCTGCACCCCCGGGGGGTGCAAGTGGCAAACAAGTGTTACAGTAATAGTATGTTTGGCTCATAAGGTCACAGCACAGTGCAGCTCTGCTATATTTTACACAAAGTACAGGGACTACACATGTTGCAATGGTCACTCTTTTCAAGGTCATGTAGATAGGCTTACCTGCCATACTGCCAATCCTCTCTTTGGATAGAAGAAAAACTGTATTGCCAAATGGAAACAGGACAGGGGTGTCTTGATCGATAGGTTTTGCTTCCACAGTTATCACAATGAAATTGTTTTTCATCCATGTTACTCCATTATGCAGTTTTGGATCCATACATTTTTTATCCGTTTTTTTTTTTACCAGTCGGTGTAGAGGCACCTCACTTTCTCTCCCTTCTCCTGTGTTTTTCTCTATATCGTTCCATCTCTCTCTTTCTTTTTCTCTCTCTCTTGTAGGTCTTATAAATATGCTCAATGAAATATGTATAGTCTGTCGTTAGTGGTGAATGATGTCTTGTGATACACTCTACGCCTTTGGTAGTTGTGTTTATTGTTTATGGTGTATTCTTATTACTATTTATGCTAATGACTATTACAATTCAGAGAAAAATATCCAAGATTCTCCAGAATTCTATTGTATTCTTATTTTATGGAATCCCTGTGAAACAAAATCAAATAAACTTGAAATTATTCTGTTGAAGGTTAAATGTCTTGTCTAATTCTCTAACCTTGTAGATCATATGCATTGTTCATGCTGTACTATTTACTGATTGATGTTCAGTAGCATGGGGAGGTCCCTGGGGGGTTCAATGTCTGAGGGTATAAGGTACGCCTACTACTAGGCTATGTCATGACGTTGGCCTGATGGGGAGGTTTATGACCCCCCATAAATACCTTTCCCCTTTTTCCTCTCTCTACTCTACCGATGTGACTATTGAAAATTCCTTTGTTAACATGGAGAGTCTGGCAACATCAAAAGGTGGGAAACTGAGCCATATTTCGGTAATCCAACCAGTTGAAAATATGCGTTGGTACTTAATGAATATGACGTCAAATCAGCGTGAGCTCTCTTTGAACGACAGGAACCTAACAAAATTAGCATCGAATCTCAACGTGAAGGTGACGACCTACACGCCGGAAGGATGAATTTTGACTATACCGGCCAGAATATAGCATGAGCATATAGCATGGCAACTTGGTATGAACTTTGAACTCTTATTCACTAAAGAAGTGATACCTCCTAGCCGTTGCGTTAGTGCAGCAACTGTAGATGTGGGCTAGGAGAGGACGGACAGAGTATCCGCCCTACCACACAACGACGGTACTACCAAGTACCCGTTCTACCACCAGACATTCTTCAAAGGACAACCCGGCCTTCCATCTACGACCAACCGATCGAAGCCCAGCTCAGAGTAAATATTTATTGCATTTTCCTTTTTCAAATGGGCGGTTATTTAGAATGCATAAGATTATGTATTTACGATAGAGTAGCTGCCTACGGCCCGATAGAGACACAAAATCCTTTTGTTCCTCAGTCTTCCCGCTCTTTCATTCAAAACCCAACTCCCTTTCTTTGTGTAACCAGCCGTCATATCTGTTCCGTCCGCTAGGGACGTTTTCCTTTATGACATAATTTGTAAACAATGTATGATCCATTCTGTGTAGATGTAATTCTGTGTGATTATTTAGGTATTTAGTAAATAAATAATTAAACCAAATGTTGTATTGCTGATTCAACTTGTTAGCCAGGGTTCGTGAAGATAACCAAGAATTCACAACTTTCAGATGAGACTAAATAAGGTGACAATTAAATATTGACTGCTATTGCGGTAAAAAATTACCAGGTCTTTAAGAGTTTATTCGGAAGATAACCTATAGAGGATACAATCCCGCTAAAGGGATTGGTTGGACAACAACCAGTGAGATAGCACGGCGCGAAATTCAAAAAAAGAATAATCTCAAAATTAAAATTCAAGTATTATACGGCATTTTAAAGATACTCTACTCGTTAATCCAATCACATTGTCCGATTTCAAAAAGGCTTTACGGTGAAAGCAAAACATTAGATTATTTTAGCATAGCACATTAGCAAAAAAAAAAGCAATTTTCCAAGCACGGATAGCCGTCACAAAACCAGATATACAGCTAAAATTAAGCACTAACCTTTGACAATCTTCATCAGATGACACTCCTAGGACATCATGTTAGACAATACATGCATTTTTTGTTCGATCAAGTTTATATTTATATCTAAAAACCCAATTTTTACATTGGCGCGTGACGTTCAGAAAATGTTTTCTCCCCATAACTGCGGTGAATAGGCACATACATTTACAGAAGAACTCATAAACGTTGACAAAATTTATAACGATTATTTAAAGAATTAGAGATAATCTACTCCTTTATGCAACCACTTTGTCAGATTTCAAAATAACTTTATGGAAAAAGCACATTGTTCAGTATTCTGAGTACAGAACTTAGCCTTCAATGCTAAGCTATACAGTTAGCCTACAACCACGACGTCGACAAATCTCTAAAAATATGTTCGAAATATTTACTTACCTTTGCTGATCTTCGGCGGAATGCACTCGGATGGGCACCCACTTCCACAAGAAATGTTCATTTGTTCTGCAAAGTCCATCATTTATGTCCAAATACGTCCGTTTTGTTGACCCATCCAGAACACTTTACAATGCCATGTGGCGTGGATGCAAATCCATAGACGAAATGTTAAAAGTTCCATTACCGTTTGTAGAAACACGTCAAACGATGTTTACAATCAATCCTTTAGGGTATTTTTAACGTAAAATTGCGATAATTTTACAACCGGGCAATAGGTATTCATCCCAGAATAAAAAACATTAAAAAAATAAAAAAAATAAATAAAAAACAACGACGTCACGTGCACACGCGTCATAAGACACCTGTCCTCAGACTGGCCAGTGATTGACTCAGCCATAATTTTCTGCCCGGTAACAGGTGACGAATGAAACCAGTTCCTAAAGATTGTTGAGAGCCAATGGAAGAGTTAGGAGGTGCAACGTAAATCCTATGTCACTGTAGTTTTTCAAGCGATTCAAAAGAAAAACTACATTTCTAATTTCCCCCACTTCCTGATTCAATTTTCTCAGGTTTTTTGCCTGCCATATGAGTTCTGTTATACTCACAGACACCCTTCAAACAGTTTTAGAAACTTCAGAGTGTTTTCTATCCAAATCTACTAATAGTATGCATATTCTATTTTCTGGGCCAGAGTAGTAACCTGTTTAAATTGGGTACGTTTTTCATCCGGCCGTGAAAATACTGCCCCCTAGCCCCAACAGGATAACAGCTCTATAAACATTCTTTGTTGTGCCCCGACTTTCTAGTTAATTACATTTACCTGATTAGCTTAATCATGTAATATTAATTACAGAGAAATGATTTTATAGAATAGCATGTCATATCAATTAATCCGGCATAGCCAAAGTCACGACAGCTTCATGGGCTGCGTTCAGACAGGCAGCCCAAATGTGATCTTTTTTCCACTAATTGGTATTTTGACCAATCACATCAGTTCGTTTCACATCAGAACTTTTTCAGAGCTAATCTGATTGGTCAAAAGATCAATTAGTGAAATAAAGATCAGAAGTGGGCTGCCTGTCTAAACGCAGCCATGGAGTGACACAACTTCTATTATTGGCACATGTAGTCCTGCTGCTGTGCCACATGATGGCATGATATCTCTGTTTTCCAGAATGCTACTATTGTAATGCATTGAATGCTTTTTCATTGTCAGGGTTTGTAAAATATTCAAAGCATTTTAATATGATTCAGAAAATCTTCAAATCATTTAAAGTGGCTGTGATTGATACATACATTTTTTTACTTTTAAATTAAAAGCATGGTTAAAACACTAATTTTGATCTCATGGATGGTCAGCCTTTGCCCCATCATTTGAGAGTGGTTACATTTCTCCAGCACCATCCTTTTTGTTTTTTTACCCCTTTTTCTCCCCAATTGGTAGTTACAGTCTTGTCCCATCGCTGCAATTCCCGTACGGACTCGGGAGAGGCAATGGTCGAGAGCCATGCGTCTTCTGAAACACGACCCCACCAAGCCACACTGCTTCTTGACACACTCCTCACTTAACCCGGAAGCCAGCCGCACCAATGTGTCGAAGGACACACCTAACGGCTGGCATCCAAAGTAAGCGTGGATGAGCCCAGCCCACCACAAGGAGTCGCTAGAGCGTGATGGGACAAGGACATCCCGGCCGGCTAAACCCTCCCTTAACCCGGACGACGCTGGACCAATTTTGCACAGCCTCATGGGTCTCCTGGTCGCGGCCGGCTGCAACACAGCCTGGGATCGAACCCGGGTCTGTAGTGACACCTCTAGCAATGCAGTGCCTTAGACCGCTGTGCCACTTGGGAGGTTCTCTCAGCACCATCCTTAAACTGATTGCCCAAAAAAGTGGCTGGGAAGTTGCTTTGTTATTGTTTGAACTCCAGATTACCCAGTGGTGTAATTGTGCCTGGAGAAGTGGGTATACTCTAATTTTGCACACACAAAAAAAATTCCAAGCTGGCGAAGGAAATGTGCCCTGTGTGAAAAATTCTGAGAAACAGTGACATATACTCTGAATGATCAATCCCATATTAGTTGTTCAGTTTAGATTTTTGAAGGTAGTTACCCTTTAATTCAAGTGTGCAGGCACCTACCACTATTATTTCATTAGCATTGTTTCTGTAGCACATGAGATATAGTTTGCAAAATAAATGGCCACTTGATTAATGCAAATAATAATAATGATATAATTCTGACCGGTAGGCATGGGCTACTTTGTAGCTAGTTAAGATTTAATAGAGAAGGTTTTTGGGAAAGCCTTTCCATCTAGCAGAAGACGGTTAGGCCTATCATTAGCATTGCTATATTTTCCCTGTTCCTCAATTGTTTGAAACCTGGACGTTTTACTCCATATTATGAGGCATGTCTTACGTTGCTTCAAAGTAGTCTATAGCCAAAAAAACATAGAAACGTGCAGGCAATTGTTTTTATAAAGACTTTCTCATATGCGTTCTGTACTATTGATTTTCTTTAAACGTCCTTTCCTTGGCTAGCAGCCAAATGCATTATCGTAATCATATTAGCAACCCAAGATAGTTGTTGTATCTTTAAATCCCTCTTTCTCACGGATATTTCCATCTCTGTCCATTAATTCGCCTACTGCCGTGTGCACATTGCTGTGCCTAAAATGTGAAGAAATAGTTTATCAACATTTTAAGAAAAACATTGTTCCATCAGCACTATTAATTGATAGAGCGTATACCTGCACTACACTACTTTGATAAGTATCAGTGAGGATTAAGTGAGTATGCGCAATGCCTATTGAAAAATAAGTGGGTATACCCTCCACTACACCACTGAGATTGCCCCTTTAATGCCCCTCTAATGAACAATAAATTAACAACACAATTCTGTTCTATTCTGCATAGAGCAAAGTAAATGAAACAACACATTTTACAAAAAGTTAACGTGTCATGCATGCATAGCCGTGGGCAGCTGTTCCGAATCGGTTTGCTCTAAAAACAACTGTTCACACCCCTCGGTGAGAATGCTGCGCACTAAGAAGTAGTTTCCCTTATGTCCCCAACAGCACCAAACTACCAGTAGGCAGTTCTAGTTACGTTGTCAAGAACATAGTCGACGGTGTTGCCAAAGCAAAGAGAGGCTTGTCACACAGGAACTGCATAGGATATGTCTAATGCTTTCCATTAGTTTCTGCCCACTGAACTTGAAAAAAAATATTGCTGATGGCTTTAATGTTAATGAACGATAAATAACTTCCATAAATTAATCACAGCAACAGTTATGAATCACAGCAACAGTTGGAGCAAACCCACCTCCGTTCCCCCACCACCACCTAAATCTCTAGAGAAAAGTTCAAGCCAACGCCCCGTTTGCCCGTCTTTACTCCCTCCTTCCAATTTTGTTCTTTAGTCCAGGAAGTTGCCATTACTCACCCATTCGAAGGACTCGCAAGTTGGAGAGAAGAAAAACCCCGAAGTTAGGAGGCAACAGCAGTCCGCTTTTTTCCTACTGAATGTAACTTGTGTCTTCGCTGGTAAATTATATTCGTTATGGCTGATACAGATGCCAGTGTCGCTGCGGGCTGCCTGGAGAAACTGAAGGGCTACGTGAAGACCCGAAAAGGAACTATTCTTGCTGCAGAAATAGTACGTTTGTTTCCATTTACTCTTAAAGCCTCACACAATGAGTAGACTACTGCTGCAACCTAAACTTACTGCTATTTAGGAGTTTCCAAACTATGAATGAAAGCTCTGTTGTAGAAATACAACATACTACTTTAGGTTTGCATTCATAACCTCACGTAGGCCTCTATTAAGCAATAAGTAAACCTACTACTTTACAAAATTGTATCTTACATCATAACTGAATAGGCTATGTGGGTGTAGTTCATTTACCTACAGCCATTTTTGCAATACAGATCTGTGAGTATTTCCATGATGGTATTCCAATGATTTGATCATAGCATGATAATGAATAGGGCCATTTTAAAATCGTTGACACAGTTGTCTGGACTTAGAGGAACTGGACCTAGAAGGAGAACCATGTGCTCTTGGAGGTAGGGGCTGGGTTTGTAGGCCAAGGGTTAAGAGCTTCCACCTGTCACTTCTAATGTGGTGTTGTGCGTGAAGCTCCCCTCATTTGGCACGCAACAGTCAAATGCTGACAGTTTAGGTTGAAAATCAGAGTGTACATAGGGTCACATACTACAGGATATACATAATAGTTATGACTATGTGTGAAAGTTAGTCATGGAAGGATGACAGACCTCTCCCTAAGATTGATAAGGAGTTGGCATGCCGAAGAAATTTTACACATTTACTACCTAGCTGTAAATGTGTAAAACTCCTTCTCTTTGACGTTGTGCCCATTAATGTAGCAAGGTTATTATGGTAAACTGAAATTAAAACGCAAACTAATTAAAAACATTTTTTAACTGAAATAAAAATAATTAACAAACCCATCTAAAACTATACTGAAATTATTATCTTTTATCCCAAAACGAACTAAAATAAAATAACCATCATGAATTATGTTCAGATAAATAAAAAAATCTAAACTGTAAAGGGATTTTCAATGGGAGTTTCAAGCTTTGGGGGGGGGTTTCATGCTACTGAATGTGGCTGTTAAAAAATGTGGTCAGGAGATGACGTTTCAAATAGGCCTACTTTATGCATCACTATCACCAGCTAACAGGGGAAAAAATGTCTAGGTAGCTAACTTGATTCTTACATGTACTACTACATGTAAAAAGCATTGGATTAGTATATGGGCTTTCCTTCCACCATATTTTTGCTCCTGTCTCGACAATATTCCTTTTAAATCCAGGGGGCCCCCTGGATCAATTTAACCGGAGTTGGAGATCCAAAACACGTTCTGCGAGTGTTTTTTCTTTACCTCTACTTTACCAATACATTTTCTGTTGTCTCCCTCCCTTCACATTTCTCACTGTCAATTAATAATAATAATTCTTCAAATTTTACTGGTGAAATGTCCATGCAGCATCTGCATACCAATCATTTAATTTCAATCAATTTCATGGGGCTATTCCAAACTTTAATCCTTCATTTAACCATTCGGAATTAATGTAGGAGGAGCCACATAAAGGAGTGGCAGCTGCAGCAGCAAACCAGGCTTTTGAAAACACCTATGAAATTTGACTTTTGGACCAACTTCGAAATTTGACTTTGGATAAATGTGGATAATCATCAGAATCTTAAGTCAAATTGGGATCTTGTTATTCACGCATGCTTTCTGTCCCTAATACTGAAATTAAAAATAAATAAAATAAACTAGCAAATCAGGTCTAAAACTAACTTAAACTAAACTGAATTTCAAATAAAAATAGAAACTAATAAGAATTGAAAAAAAATATGAAAACCTTGTTATGTAGACTAACAAGCTGACCAAACTGGACATGCACGTGCACCATTGTGCGCACATTGATTTTGTTCACCCACACCAGAAGCGATCAGGACACGCAGGTTGAAATATCAAAACAAACTCTGAACCAATTATATTAATTTGGGGACAGGTCAAAAAGCATTAAACATTTATGTCAATTTAGCTAGCTAGCTTGCAGTTGCTTGTTTATTTGTCCTGGTATATAAACATTGGGTTGTTATTTTACCTGAAATGCACAAGGTCCTCTACTTTGACAATTAATCCACAGATAAAACTGTAAACCGAATTTGTTTCTCGTCGTCTCTCCTCCTTCCTTCAGGCTTCTTTTTCTTCTTTGGACTTTATATGGCTTTTCTTCTTTGGATTTTATATGGCAGTTGGCAACCAACTTTACAGCATTACTACAACTGACCGGAATGGACCTAAGTTCATCTTTCAATCCCCCACGTGGGTATATGCTTCTAAAAACCCGATGGGAGAGGACGGACTTGCAGCACGTTGAGCGTCACAAATAGAACCAATTTCTATTTTAGCGACCTGGCCACGCATGAGCTCGCAATAATTGAATAACATGTATGTGTACATTTATTTTGCAGTGCTCGCACACGCGACTTGTCTGGTCTGGTAAGCATGTAACTGTGGCCAAATTCAAGTAAAGGTTTATTTAATCATCTTTCAGCAAACTGTAGCCTATGTCAGTCATACATGGACATTTGAAATCCAGCCTATATTTTTGTATTTAACCATTATTTAACTAGGCAAGTCAGTTAAGAACAAATTCTTATTTACAATGACAGCCTATCCTGGCCAAACCCTAACCCAGACAACGCTGGGCTAATTGTGAGCTGCCCTATGAGACTCCCAATCACTGCCGGTTGTGATACAGCCTGGAACCGAACCAGTGTCTGTTGCGCCACACAGGAGCCCATCAAATGTAGAACAAACACAACTGTTGAGCACAACCAGAGAGCGACAAAGTGGGTACATGGTTTGATGGAATGCACTGCAGATGACATCCAAAATTATGCACAGGCCAATCAAACTATGTTTTTATTTTCAACATTATGCTAAAGCCATCTGGATTGAGTTAACCAGGATGTATGTAAAGGCACTCCAGGAATAGACATGAATAACTTCAAGCAGGCCAAGTGTTTTTGTACACAGTAGACCCCTTTTAATGTGCTCTACATCCATGAGATGTATTGTAGGGTAGTAAGTATCCTTTGGGGGCTTTGTTACCCATGTCTAAGTGCATTGAAGAGGGCCATCCCACTACTCTGGTGGAGTTGCTGCATGCATACTGATTGCCTATCTTGTTGCTCAGTGTTCTCATTGCCCTAAGAAATCAGCACTGGTGAATCTCTCCATTTGTAAAGATAAGCACTATTGGGTATGGTGGGTGTTCTGTTCTAAAGGGGGTGGTAACTCAGAGCTTTCTCATAAAATGAAACAGAATAGAATAGAATTCTAGCGAGTTCTAGAATTTTAAGTTTCTTTCCAAAACACTATATCCACCAATTTTTCACATTTGTGTTTTTTCATTAGAAATGATTGCTTATGGGTGCATTCATGTGTGTGTAAAATATTACTGTTCTCAGATTTTTAATTCAAGGATTTTAGATATCCATTAAAATGGGTTTTGTTGCAAACACTATATATCCATTGTTTAGCTGGAATTTAATATTTCTATCCTGTATATTTGACTGTTATGTGGTTGTCTCACCTAGCGATCATAAAATGAATGGACTAACTGTCGCTATTTTACATACAGATCTCATATTACTGTATTAATTCATGAAAAAAAAGTGTTTCGTATTGATGTCACAAATGTATCATTTGTACAGTTCTTTACTAAAAAGGTCATTTGTTATTTGACTGTGTAAAACCTAGCAGTGCTACTTATTTCTCTGAGAGTGAGGCAGATATATTGCGCTTTGCAGCAAAACATGATAATTTGTCTCTCTGAAATGAAACCATCAAGTGATAGATTTAAACCAAATACATTTGTCATTGAACAACCCCATTCCATGATTAGGTGGTGAAAAAACACACCAATCTCTTTCATAAGTTATTAAAAAGTAAAAGATAATTTACCATTTCTGAAAATAGATACATTTTATATACAAAAATTTGAACACCCCTTCAAATTAGTGGATTCTGCTATTTCAGCCACACCCGTTGCTGACAGGTGTATAAAATCGAGCACACGGCCATGTAATCTCCATAGACAAACATTGGTGGTAGAATGGCCTTACTGAAGAGCTCAGTGACTTTCAACACGGCGCCGTCATAGGATGCCACCTTTCCAACAAGTCAGTTCGTCAAATTTCTTCCCTGCTAGAGCTGCCCCAGTCAACTGAAAGTGCTGTTATTGTCAAGTGCAAACGTCTAGTGCTGAAGCACGTAGCGCGTACAAATCTTCTGTCCTCGTTTGCAACACTCACTACCGAGTTCCAAACTGACTCTGGAAGCAACGTCAGCACAAGAACTGTTCGTTGGGAGCTTCATGAAATGCGTTTCCATGGCCGATCAGCCACACACAAGCCTAAGATCACCATGCTCAATGCAAAGCGTCGGCTGGAGTGGTGTAAAGCTCGCCGCCATTGGATTCTAGAGCAGTAGAAACTCGTTGTCTGGAGGGATGAATCACGCTTCACCATCTGGTAGTCAGACGGACGAATCTGGGTTTGACAAACATTTTTGGGATGAATTGGAATGCCGACTGCGAGCCAGGCCTAATCGTCCAACATCAGTACCCGACCTCACTACTGCTCTTGTGGCTGAATAAGTCCCCGCAGCAATGTTCCAACATCTAGTGGAAAGCCTTCCCAGAAGAGTGGAGGCTGTTATAGCAGCAAAGGGGGACCAACTCCATATTAATGCCCATGATTTAGGTATGAGATATTCGATGAGCAGGTGTCCATTTACTTTTGGTTGTGTATGTGTAGAGTTTATTCTAGCAAGGGGGTTCCTAGACTCAGATCCCGGAGATCAGTGTTTCACCACACGTTAAGAGTCAGTGCTTTGCAGAGGTAATGGAAATTCCAGAGGATGTGTGAGGTTGCTGCAGCCTGGGATAAAGAACGCAGGAATCGCTTAGCTTGCACAGGTCAGGTGGATGACCCCCCTTGTGGAACATCACAACAGCCCGGGAGAAAGTATGAAAGTCACAGGACGAGAGATGGTAGGTGTCTCAGACAGTTTACATACTATAGTTCATACAGACCAAAGAATACTCCAGCAGGGAGAGGAGGATCATGTGATGTGAGATACACAGGAAGACAACTCTTGCCATCATTAATCAGTCGGGAAATACTCATTTCCTCACCCAATGTTTCATAGTAACCCCATGTACTGTGAAGGATTGACACTATGGGCCTATGGAAGCCATACTCCAAAAGGGTGATTCCATGCCAGTATAGCCCTCAAAATATTTTTGGTTTCTCAGGTTGTTCTGCCAATTCTCACATAGAAACTTAATTGGGACGAAGAATGTTTGATATGCTTTTTACCTTTGTAGCGCAAACAATTAATTGGTTCATTGGTTTTGAACATGCTTCTGTGAAAGCTAGCTAATGTCAAAGTGAAACATAGTCAGTGGGACTCTCCCTGGATGATGAGCAATCGCTTCCATGTAAGCTGAGTGATGTAGGCATTGCAGTAGCTTGTTCTGTTCTTATTACTGTGCTTAGAAATAGTATTTTGCCTCTCATCCCGATACTATTCAGAGAAGCCAGTTCCATTGAAACATCAGTTGAACTTTTCCTGCCATTTCTTTGTGTGTGAGATTGTGTGTGTATAGTTACATCTCTCTGTGTTTTTGGTTGCCACTCTGTTCCTGTTTTTAGTTTGTTAATATATTGACTGTAATCACTGACAAAATGTTGGTCATTTTCCATAGTCAGCGTATGGAGGACTGAACAGATTCCATCTGGGTCTTCAGTCTGGTCAGAAATGGAGCAGTTTTTCCTGTGGTGTAACAGTGAGATGTCAACATCGCAGTCCCTTTTTTGTTGTGAAGGGCTTTTGGATAGTGGGTGTTTCTCTGTGTGACGGCCTCTTCATTAGCCGGTTCCCCTCAGAGCAGCTGGCTGAGGCCAGAATAGAATAGAGCCTCATTGTGTAGGCCCCTCGCCCCAGCCACCCCACAAGTGCACAGAGGCAGCTCGTGCCAGTCTCTGGAACACACGAAGCACTGATGTGTGCCGGGGGGGGGGGGGGGCGCAGGGCAGTTTATTGCATCATCTGTAGGCTACTACCACGCTTTTCACTGGGTTTGCCCTAACTTGGCTTACTGCTCTGTGGCAGTAAGCCAGTTCATATATATAACCAATATAATTATTTTATCCCTCAAATCAAAGAAAAAAAGGGTAGCTTTGCAATTGCAAGCGAAGTTGCAATATCTTCCCTGAACATCTAAGTCAGTAACATCTTTGTCATCCTCACAAAGGCTTTGTGATGTCAAGTGGCACCATGAAATGTGACCATTCTTTCAAAACCTGCCTGTGGTTGTATTTGAATATATCTACCCACCCAGAATCATAGCTCAACAGCAGCAACAATAGAGAGATTCAGTAAGGGCTGGTGTTGCTGCTACACTGTGGGCTGTCCAAGTTTATGTACTCTCCACACTGACCCTATTTCACTGGAATGGACTGAAGGGAATGCCAGCTGATTTTATTATTTTTTTTCTGATGGAAAAATGCATTCTTGACTTGGTACAGACCCCTCTGTAGATAAAATTAAAGCAACATGTTAAAGAAATGCATGCAAATGTTTAGGATAAAAAAGATCACTGGGGATCTTACTCAGTGTGATATAGGCTTCTAACCTGATTGGCTATGTTGGCTACTATGTTTTTTTTGTTGCATGTGTTTTGTGACAGCCTCGGTTGTTTGTGTACTTCATTGCGTCACCACAGGGTCTTTAACCCCGTATAGACTGTGGTTATTGTGTCCTGTTTGATGTGGGAGATGCTTGTGTTTGTTTGTGACATGGCAGTTATGGTGTCTGTCCATTTGACATTGCTGCCTTCTGGTCTCACTCAGCCTGGATCTTGGAGTAGAAGACTATCGTGGATAAAACATGGTCTTAAGTCAACTGTCATACCATGTTCATGTGGTGGAAATGACTCTGAGATGACTGTTCCTATCACTGCTGATCTGCTGTCTAGGATGAGTTTTAATCACATCATTCAACCTGAACTGCTAATTCAAAGGAAAGGGAAGAATCTGGAGCCAAATTGTTAGTTTGTTGTAAACTACAGCAAGACGTTCCCCAAGGATTCTGGGATACGTAGCAGTAATTTCCTAAAAAGGAAATGTTATGAATAACATCCCAAATTCAAGCAATTCGGCTACAGATTAATTGAGCATAAAAGCAATTTTTGCCCTACAGATTTGGCATTTTCTAAGTACCTTTATAAACATATATTACACTGAATATTGTCATGCAGGCTTTTTTTTCCTCTCCTCTTTCTCTCTCTAAATGAATTGTCTGTTCTTTTCTTTCAGCTCATCAGTTTTATCATCCTAATCTGCTATGCTGCATCATTGTATGGAGGTTATTCTGCAGTGGCCATCTGTGAGATGGTGTTCGCCATCATCTTCTTTGTCATCTTCATGATGGAAATGGACAAGTCCATCCAGGTGGTCAACTGGGTCTGGAGTGTGAGTACAGTATATATGTTTACACATACACACACCTAGACACACACACAAACACACACACATACCTAGAGAGACACACACACACACAGAAAGAGAAGCACACAGACACAAATTATAGATACATTCATAAAACCAGACAGTAACACAAGGACTTTCCAAGTGCCATTAGAAGGACAATCATTCACTAATGTTGGTCTCTTCCTCTCAGGATCTTATCCGTGCTGCTATTGGTGCAGCCCTGTACCTTATCACCTCTCTGATCTGTGTGATTGGTGGTGCCGGGGACGGCGCCCGTATTGCAGGAGGGGTGAGTCAAATGTCTAACCACCCTGAGATTTTGTAATAGAAACAATCTAGAGCATCTCAAACTGCCTACTTCTTCAGCTCTCCAATACTTCAGACCAATTAATCACTGAAAAGTAGAACTTGGTGCTTAGAATATGTTTATATTAACAGTTATTCCATTCCCTTAGGTGTTTGGCCTGCTGGCTGGGATCCTGTTTGCCTATGATGCCTACACCATCTTTCTGGTCATCAAGAGCACCAGGCAGCACACAGCAACGCCCACTGGTGGGTGATTTAGATAAGGTTGCAGCTTTGCTATGAACTGGGTCGTTCCACCAATTCGGTGCCTTTTAGAGAATTAATTTGGTAAAAAGAAAATAACATTTGATTTCACCTCATTTTAACATTTTGTCATAAAGAGCACATGTTCAACTTCATAAAAAACACATTTTCCCATCGCAAAAGGTTAAATAAATAAAAATGACTATAGTAAGTGCCAAATAAAGTAACAGGGGAGATTTCATCTTAAATCAGCCATAAATCCCCCTTTGACAGGGGAAATGGAAGCTTTTTGTGTGAAACAGGGATGAGCAATGCAAGCTTTACAAAAAAACAAAATGTTATAACATTTCTATCCTGTCTGTATATGGGTAACAGGGTGTATGTGTTGTGCTTGACCTGCTCAGTTTTCCACCACAAAAATACCAGAAAATTGACAAAAAGTTTAGAGTTAAGTTCACGTAACAGGGTTGACCTTAATATGAGGGACAGATGTAAATGAATCACTAATCACATTAAATAATCATCTTCAGAAATTACTTTGTCAAAGCAACAAAATAACTAGGGCTTTACAATGATGGTGGAAACTTGGAGAAATGTTGGGGTTAATTGGATTAAAATCTTCCTAAAAGTCACAGAGGGTGCCAGTCTGAACCACATTGCTGAATTTTGGCACTTTAGCAAGTCTTTATTCATATTGAAAATCTGATTTATTGAATTCTCCATGTGGTCTATATTAAAGGGCACTTAATTGAATCTAACGGGCATTTAAAATGCAATAATTGGTGCACAATCTTTACTTAAAATATCGAAGGGACTCAAGTCACTCATTTCATAGAACGACCCAACTACAGTTTTGACAGACATTTTCTCACCGAATTTGATTTGTTCTATTCTCTGCTTTGTTTACAGACGACAGAGTTTAAGCACTCAAAGCTATACCCCCCAAAAAAGAAAAAGGAAGTTTGTGCAGGAGGAGTCGACAATGAAGAGAGAAAGAAGTGCAGCAGGTTGGAAGGAAGTTTGATGCTCAAATGAAGAGATTAATAGCAGAAATGAACCAATGTTGGGGTCAGAAGAGATAAACATCTACCGTACATCTATAGCTTACCCAGAGGAGAATGTTACACTGCATTGAGATCTGCATATTCAAAAGAATTATGTCAATTCCAGGAGGGATTCCCTTGACAAGCGTTATTCCAGTCTCGGTGTACAATTCTACCATCTACCGAAAAGGGAAAGATGTAAATATTATGCAGCATAAGGAGGTGAAAAGCTTTGGTCAGTTTTCATACATCATTTGTTTTCTGATCTAATTAATTAATGTGTCAAAAGATGGCTGTTTGTATTACATCCACTACTAAAGGTTTGGTTTGTATTAGTAATGAGATTGTAGTATTACATCCATAGAGGTGCTCAGATTAATATAACATAATGTAACATCAGCTGTTTGCCTTTGCAGTTTTAGTACAAATTACTACAAACGGCATTCTTTCTGCGTCATCAACATTTCACCTCAGCGGCAAAGCCCTTTCAATATTCCCACTTTAATATATTATAATTGTGCTAGTCAAATTTAGCTGCCACTTAGTCAATGTTCTCCTTGTGACCAGTGATATCGATACCTACACTGAGTGTACAAAACATTAGCAACACCATCCTACTATTGAGTTGTACCCCCATTTGCCCTCAGAACAGCCTCAATTTGTCAGGGCATGGACTCTACAAGATGTCGAAAGCGTTCCACAGGGATGCTGGCCCCATGTTGACTCCAATGCTTCCCACAGTTGTGTCAAGTTGGCTGGATGTCCTTTGGGTGGTGGACCGTTCTTGATACACACGGCAAACTGTTGAGCATGAAAAGCCCAGCAGTGTTGCAGTTCTTGACACACTCAAACCAGTGGGCCTGGCATCTACTACCATACTCTGTTCAAAGGCACTTAAATATTTTGTCTTGCCCATTCACCCTCTGAATGGCACACACACAATCCATGTCTCAATTGTCTCCTCCCCTTCATCTATGCTCATTGAAGTGGATTTAACAATATGAATAAGGGATCATAGCTTTCACCTGGATTCACCTGGTCAGTCTGTCATGGAAAGAGGAGGAGTTCGTAATGTTTTGTACACTCAGTGCATAGTGCTATTTGTACAGTAATGCATACTATCAATAGAGCTCTACATCTCTCACACAGTGCCTTTAATACAGCATTTGTTGTAGCTTACCTGGAAACATTTGTAGTGCCTTCATTTTATGGGTTGTTATTTTGCCTCTCTTCTCGACTAGCACTGTTACTGACCACCATTCATTCTGCCCCCATAGTAAGGTTAGATGTTCCTTTGGCACCAAAGAACTTCTCGTTAGTAGGCTACTCTTGCCATAGGAAACACACATGTTTTCATCATCCTGGTTTTCACAAATCTAACTCAGGTTAAGTGTGTTTCTTACCTGTTTTTTTTGTGTATTTTTTTAACCAATGGTAAAGAAGATATTTTAATGACATTTTGTGTTGTACAAGAGAAATGTTACCTCAGTTAGTGCACCATTGTTAAGGGATTTAGACAGTCTGTATGCAGTTATAGAAAACTCTTAAATTGTTTATTTAGAATTAGCAGGTAATTAAATTAATTAGCAGAGAAGGTTATTTTATCAACTGTGTGGTTGACATTTCAGGAACCATATGTTATAATTTTAATATGCTTTAGTAAATGCTACCTTGCCTCCGAAATATAAAATTAATTTTGCAAGGTATAATTTGGCCTCAGTGTTTTATTTCTAACAGGATTTTTAATTTTTTGTTTCATCCTTTTTGTGTGTTTGAAACACTGCATTCACAATGCTTTGCACAATAAAAGCCATTTGTTTTACTCTAAATAATTATGAACCTCTCTAATAACTGTGCTATTACAAATTGTTATATACATAGTAGTTACTAGCCTGACGACTCACACTAAATTATTCTGATTCTCTGTCGTTTGCCACATACCTCCGGTGGTGTGGAGTAGCGTTTGGCCAGAGCAATGATTCTGGTTAGCCAGGCTAACAACTGTGTATACTGGTTTGTGACATGCACAAGTACAAGGACCTGAGGGCTATCTCTCAAGCTACCACAAGATGGAAGCAGCTGCCCTTTCAACATGACCAGGGTTCATTCTGTACTTCATTTTCTTCTTCACAAATGGGCCCAATAATAGCAATAAAATGGAATGCGGCAAAATACTATCCACAATTACTACTCATTGTTTTAATTTTGACTTGACGTAAATAACATATTTAGTATGATTTTCAGGAAACTAGATAAACAAATGCCCTTTCACTATCTTTGGTTGATCCTCCTTAGTAAACCCCATGACCCTTTGTAGGCCTTTTGTTAGACCATAAACAAATATATATCTCCTTTTGCTTTTCCCAAATTCTCCAACAACCCTTCAGCTGATCCAACAAGTACCCACACTGTGCTGGGAGTTCTACTGGCTTAAACCTCTTTGACCATTTGCATGCTGGCCAATATAATCTTTTTTTTTGTGCAATTTATCACCTATTCCTTCCTTAATACAAAAATGTTTGCTCATTGACGTCAAAAATGTACATTCATGTTGGACCATTTTTTGGAAAAAACACTTCAACAGAGATTTTAAATTACATTAGAATAAAGCCCACCACTAATACCTAGTCTCATCATAGTGAGAAAATATGCTAGAAATATGTGTCACAAGCTGGCAAAGTCTTAATCTGGGAAAATTCATGTTGGAATGGGGCCCCTACAGGAACTCCATATGTGTATAGTTGGCTCATGTAAATATATACTGTATATAGGCCTAACATTAACTCCTGTGAATAGTCACTTTTCCATGTAAAGATGCTGTACACTAGGTCAAAGTTGAAACAGAGATTGGATTGGTCAGGGGATGCGAATGGTATGTCTAGGGCCTAGTATCTGTTCCCAGCTAGAAGAAACCCCATGTTTTTAGATGATTCATTCATTTCACAGTATTGTAATCAGGTTACCTTTCTCTGTGGTTCACTCAAGAGGCATCATGCCCCTTAGGGGACACTTCTTTTTCTTTTACTAGCCACTCAGCAGTTTTATGAAGTTGGCTTTAGCTAGCCCAGATAGGTTCCCAATCTCCCAACCTCACAACTAGCTACCAAGAATACATTTCAGGCTATCAATCAAGTTAGAGTAGCTAGCTTCATAAAAACATTCAAATAGAACATTTATAATATACACCGCTCAAAAAAATAAAGGGAACACTTAAACAACACAATGTAACTCCAAGTCAATCACACTTCTGTGAAATCAAACTGTCCACTTAGGAAGCAACACTGATTGACAATACATTTCACATGCTGTTGTGCAAATGGAATAGACAACAGGTGGAAATTATAGGCAATTAGCAAGACACCCCCAATAAAGGAATGGTTCGGTAGGTGGTGACCACAGACCACTTCTCAGTTCTTATGCTTCCTGGCTGATGTTTTGGTCACTTTTGAATGCTGGCGGTGCTTTCACTCTAGTGGTAGCATGAGGCGGAGTCTACAACCCACACAAGTGGCTCAGGTAGTGCAGCTCATCCAGGATGGCACATCAATGCGAGCTGTGGCAAGAAGGTTTGCTGTGTCTGTCAGCATAGTGTCCAGAGCATGGAGGCGTACCAGGAGACAGGCCAGTACATCAGGAGACATGGAGGAGGCCATAGGAGGGCAACAACCCAGCAGCAGGACCGCTACCTCCGCCTTTGTGCAAGGAGGAGCAGGAGGAGCACTGCCAGAGCCCTGCAAAATGACCTCAAGAAGGCCACAAATGTGCATGTGTCTGCTCAAACGGTCAGAATCAAATCAAATTTATTTATATAGCCCTTCGTACATCAGCTGAAATCTCAAAGTGCTGTACAGAAACCCAGCCTAAAACCCCAAACAGCAAGCAATGCATGTGAAAGAAGCACGGTGGCTGGGAAAAACTCCCTAGGAAAAACTCCTGAGAAAGGCCAAAAACCTAGGAAGAAACCTAGAGAGGAACCAGGCTATGAGGGGTGGCCAGTCCTCTTCTGGCTGTGCCGGGTGGATATTATAACAGAACATGGTCAAGATGTTAAAATGTTCGTAAATGACCAGCATGGTCAAATAATAATAATCATAGTAATTGTCGAGGGTGCAACAAGCACGTCCGGTGAACAGGTCAGGGTTCCGTAGCCGCAGGCAGAACAGTTGAAACTGGAGCAGCAGCATGGCCAGGTGGACTGGGGACAGCAAGGAGTCATCATTCCAGGTAGTCCTGAGGCATGGTCCTAGGGCTCAGGTCCTCCGAGAGAAAGAAAGAAAGAAAGAGAGAAAGAGAGAGAGAATTAGAGAGAGCATATTTACATTCACACAGGACACCGGATAAGACAAGAGAATACCCCAGATGTAACAGACTGACCCTAGCCCCCCGACACAAACTACTGCAGCATAAATACTGGAGGCTGAGACAGGAGGGATCAGAAGACACTGTGGCCCCATCCGATGATACCCCCGGACAGGGCCAAACAGGCAGGATATAACCCCACCCACTTTGCCAAAGCACAGCCCCCACACCACTAGAGGGATATCTACAACCACCAACTTACCGTCCGAAGACAAGGCCGAGTATAGCCCACAATCAGACTCCATGAGGGTGGTATGAGGGCCCGACGTCCACAGGTGGGGGTTGTGCTTACAGCCCAACACCGTGCAGGACATTTGTCATTTGCCAGAGAACACCAAGATTGGCAAATTCGCCACTGGCGCCCTGTGCTCTTCACAGATGAAGCAGGTTCACACTGAGCACATGTGACAGACGTGACAGAGTCTGGAGACGCCGTGGAGAACGTTCTGCTGCCTGCAACATCCTCCAGCATGACCGGTTTGGCGGTGGGTCAGTCATGGTGTGGGGTGGCATTTCTTTGGGGGGCCGCACAGCCCTCCATGTGCTCGCCAGAGGTAGCCTGACTGCCATTAGGTACCGAGATGAGATCCTCAGACCCCGTGTGAGACCATTTGCTGGTGCGGTTGGCCCTGGGTTCCTCCTAATGCAAGACAATGCTAGACCTCATGTGGCTGGAGTGTGTCAGCAGTTCCTGCAAGAGGAAGGCATTGATGCTATGGACTGGCCCGCCCGTTCCCCAGACCTGAATCCAATTGAGCACATCTGGGACATCATGTCTCGCTCCATCCACCAACGCCACGTTGCACCACAGACTGTCCAGGAGTTGGCGGATGCTTTAGTCCAGGTCTGGGAGGAGATCCCTCAGGAGACCATCCGCCACCTCATCAGGAGCATGCCCAGGCGTTGTAGGGAGGTCATACAGGCACGTGGAGGCCACACACACTACTGAGCCTCATTTTGACTTGTTTTAAGGACATTACATCAAAGTTGGATCAGCCTGTAGTGTGGTTTTCCACTTTAATTTTGAGTGTGACTCCAAATCCAGACCTCCATGGGTTGATAAATTGGATTTCCATTGATTATTTTTGTGTGATTTTGTTGTCAGCACATTCAACTATGTAAAGAAAAAAGTATTTAATAAGATTATTTCATTCATTCAGATCTAGGATGTGTTATTTTAGTGTTCCCTTTATTTTTTTGAGCAGTATATATTTTCGAAGGCCGGGTTCCCCAGTTGAATACCCATGTTCTAAAGTCTTCCAACCTTGCCAGCAGGCATACCAGCTAAGACCAGCTATCTTAGCTGGTATGCCTTTAGAACATGGGTATTCAACCGGGGAACCCAGTCTTCGAAAATATATGATAAATGTTTTATTTTAATGTTTTTATGAATATCGCTAGCAACAACAGACTAAACAAATGTTTTATTATGAAGAGGGAAAAATCGATTTTCTAACGATGTGAACTTTAGTTCTCAACTCCTAATATGTAGCTAATTACACTCACTGGAGTATCTGACAAGGCTTTGAAAGAGTACCAACTAGTAACGGCAAGTGATGCTGGCTGCTGGTAAGCTTTCTTGACTTGGACATTAACTTTTAAAATTCCCTGTCTTAGGTCAGTTAGGATCTCCACTTTATTTTAAGAATGTGAAATGTCAATAATAGTAGAGAGAATGATTTATTTCAGCTTTGATTTCTTTCATCACATTCCCAGTGGGTCACAAGTTTACATACACTCAATTAGTATTTGGTAGCATTTAAATTGTTTAACTTGGGTCAAATGTTTCGGTTAGCCTTCCACAAGCTTCCCACAATAAGTTGGGTGAATTTTGGCCCATTCCTCCTGACAGAGCTGGTGTAACTGAGTCAGGTTTGTAGGCCTCCTTTTTCGCACACACTTTTTCAGTTCTTCCCACACATTTTCTATAGGATTGAGGTCACGGCTTTGTGATGGCCACTCCAATACCTTGACTTTGTTGTCCTTAAGCCATTTTGCCACAACTTTGGAAGTATGCTTGGGGTCATTGTCCATTTGGAAGACCCATTTGCGACCAAGCTTGAACTTCCTGACTGATGTCTTGAGATGTTGCTTCAATATATCCACATAATTTTCCTCCCTCATGATGCCATTTATTTTGTGAAGTGCACCTGTCCCTCCTGCAGCAAAGCACCCCCACAACATGATGTTGCCACCCCCGTGCTTCACGGTTGGGATGGTGTTCTTTGGCTTGCAAGCCTCCCCCTTTTTCCTCCAAACATAACGATGGTCATTATGGCCAAACAGGTCTATTTTTGTTTCATCAGACCATAGGACATTTAATCAAAAAGTACGATCTTTGTCCCTATATGCAGTTACAAACCGTAGTCTGGCTTTTTTTATGGTGGTTTTTGAGCAGTGGCTTCTTCCTTGCCGAGCGGCCTTTCAGGTTATGTTGATATAGGACTCGTTTTACTGTGGATATAGATACTTTTGTACCCGTTTCCTCCAGCATCTTCACAACGTCCTTTGCTGTTGTTCTGGGATTGATTTGCACTTTTCACACCAAAGTACGTTCATCTCTAGGAGACAGAACACTTCTCCTTCCTGAGCGGTATGATGGCTTTTGTTCATTGATTTCACCTGTGTCTGTTTCTCACCTGGTCTCATCCAGCTCTCCCTGAGACACTCTCCCTGTGTCTCCCTATTTAGTTCTTTCTGTTTGTATGGTTGTGAGGTATTGTTTGCTTAATAAATGAAAAAAACTGTTTACCTACCAGACCTATTCATTTTAAAATGTTGATTACTTGTCCTTGCCATTATCATTCATCGGATGGTAAGCCAAGACATGTGGAAAGAAACATGTTTTGCAAACATATTATGGGGGTCACTGGTATGCCTGGGTGGGGTTCCCTGGACAAGAAAAGGTTGAAGACCCCTGCTTTAGAAAAGCAAGCAATAACTAAATGTACTGAATAAGACTCACATTCCTTTCAATCTTTTACCCAGATTTTAGCAGAGAAGCATATTGTAAGGTTCTGCTTTTCTTTTCTTAGTCAACCTTGTGTTATTTTTCATTGTGTTCTTGAACGTAGCCCTGTTTCTTTGTGTTCTGGAACGTAGCCCTGTCTTTCATTTTTGTTCATTGATTTCATCTGTGTTCATTTCTCACCGGGTCTCAACAGCTCCCTATTTAGTTCAGTTCTTTCTGTTTGTATGGTTGTGAGGTATTGTTTGTTTTTGACTACCTACCTGTGTTTGACCATTGCCTGCGACCATGATTCCTGCCTTCTGCGAAGGCCTAATAAACATCTGCCGCGCTCTAAGCGTGAATCTACACCTTTTTCTCCCTGAGTATACATTACAGAATACCTCACCTAAAAACGCAATGGACTCAGCGGAGCTACAGTGGCGCCTAACCCAGCAAGAGGAGCTTATGGAGTATTCATAACACATATTTAGTTTCTTTACAAAAAATTGCCACCAGTCAGGAGGCTACAGACAGCTCAAGAGGTATGCTTAGATATGCAGGAAAATATACATATTTTACATACCCATAATCCTTATGCTTAAGTCTATTTGGAAAAAAAAGCGAAATTCTTCAAATTACGGGTGAGGGCCTAGCCCCCCTCAGGACCACCCCGCAGCCATCCTCATGTACTTTGTTCCCCTTCAGATGTTTTGGGGTGCATGATGCCCCTGGTTCACTCCACCTTTAAAAAGTTGACTCCTCATGGCCCGAGTGTTTTCTTAATGCAACAGATGGGCAATATTGAAGACCCTCAACGCCAGTACAGTGTTCTTCCGTGCTCAATAAGTGCAGTCATCTCGGTGTAGCGTGCTTACGTATGCGTCAGGAATTTTCAGACGACTCCAGCAAATTGACTGCGTAAAACTTCAAGAAGAGGGGGTTTGTACAATTTGGTGCTGTATTTGGGACACAGTTTATCGGAACATATTTTACGTTCTGTGAATTTAGATGCTTCATGTATCTACCTATTTAAATACTCTCCCAGACTATTTGGAAACAACGAAGCCACTTGTTCTTTAACCATCGACATGTTCAAGCGCGGATCTAAAAAACGACGGTCGAATCGCTCGGTAAGTAGAATGGCCAGAACTACAGGTTTAAACATTGTACTTAGTTTTTTTGTTTTTCAGTCCGTGGTATTGGCCTACTGTTATCTGGAACGTACTTAAGACATTATTGACATATAATAGCTTTTCGAAGTGTATCTAGTTAACTTACAAATAAAGATGATCAAAGTTGGCAGAACAAAATAGGCTATGTGGTTGTTTTTTGCTAACGTTGTGTTATTCGGATTAGTTATAGACCTGCCTATGCGTTATGATATAATTGGACAAGTTGCTTTACTTCTCTTGATTTAGTTTACAGATATTCCGTTCTTTGTTTTCTGAGTTGAGATGAATCATGGTTGCGTGGGAGGGGCGTACGGTCACCTACGTCATTGGCATTTACCTGCACAGGTTAGGTTGGCAACTTATAGCCCAAAGTATAGCCTACCACTCACCGACCCCAGCCCGCACACTCTTAGGGAGCTCTGTGTGACACACACTCATATCGTTTTAAAAATGTACGCACACTTGTTGCTCAAAGGCAAGGTAGTCTTTAAAAAATGTTTTTATTTAAGAACATTGACTCACCGATGCATTTGAGTTTACACCTACGACTAGTGCCAGGAAGGACATAGTTTTTTGTCAGTAAGGGAGTTGAACCATTCAGTCATGGAGGACTAGTAAGCTGTTGTTATACTAAACATCTGGCTTCTAGCAGACTTGGAACATTTCCAATGCCCTTAAAAGTGAATCCCACTATAATTATACTGGGCTGTTGGCATGTGGAACTCGCCACACACAACAGATCCACACTATGGTCCCATTTAGGGTCTGCTGTATTCATGACTGCTCTGTATCTACATTATCGATTCTATAAAAACTTCAGTAGAAGTTGAAATGTTATGTGGGCATTGTATAAGACATTCATACATACACATTTTAAAGAGTTATTATTGCAATTTCAAGAAGGCACATAAGGCATATCCAGGGAGTACGTGTCTCCTTTCCTCTGCAGGAGCTTCCAAAATGTGAATAAAGCTTTTAGTCAGCGGCATTTTAGTAGCCTGAAGCAATCCTCCCATTGGAAACTAAAAACACAGGTAGTTAAGACATGCAAAAGCTGCAGAATTATGCCTACTCAGTTTTGTTATGAATCACTTGAAAGGGTGGTTTTGAGGTCAAGACACAACACAGTAAGCCAGCTGGTGAGTTTAGTTGGTGTCAGCCTCTCTTAGTCAAAGAGAGGATACATTTTCAGGTAGCAATAAAAGCATTCTTTACAGAAAATATATCCCTGACCGAAGTGCTTGTATTAAATCCCTATTGACGACAACAAATATTATCCCAGGTGTACAGTAGATGCAATTGAGGTAAAAACCTGATCACCTAATCAACGTGCATCACAAAAGGTACAGAACCTGTGAATTGCAAAGATAAACAAAAGGCTGTATGACGTTAACATGCAGTATGGCATTGTCAGCGCTCAAAAGGAATGGGGATGTGTTCCTGACCATTCCCGAGAGAAGAGAAAGATGTGTGTGGTGTTGATGGTTAGGTGAAGCGTTCCCTGCAGGCTGTGTGTTTGATGTATCCAGCCCAGTGAGGAGTGTAACAACTCAACCCAGCATGCCTTTAGTGATTTAGGCTGCACAGGCCTGTGACCCCTGACCTCTCCACTGTTAACATTGAACTCCTCAAACACAGCGGGAAAACTATACGTAAAACATTCTGTTTTATGACTAAGCTAAACACCCTGCTGGCTCCATTTCAGCATCTGTTCTTATATGCATTGTAACATTGTTGTTACTATATAGTTACATTGTTATAACATGAGTATAAGGAGGGGTAAAAGTAGAATACATTAGTTCCCGGTAAGGGACCTCCTATGCGTGCACGCGCTATTCAAATAATCACTTCAGGGCTCCTTTACTAAGCTACCCGCGCATGTTTATTAGTGATAGAAAGTTCGGCTCTTTTTACGGACTCTGATCTTTTCGACTCGTTCAGTCAAAATAACAAATCTTTAAACCCATTTAGTTCATTTGAGTCAGTAAGGCCTAATGCCCGGAGCATGTAGTAGTGGCCGCAACCGGACTAGATTGTGAACGACTCTTGGCGGAATGCATTGCTTGACTGCCGTGAGGGTGATAAGCACAATGTTGTTCGTGAACTGCAGCCCCCCAAATGAATCCTCTCGAGTTCGAGTTTGTTGAGCAGAGGCTGTGTATGTTTTGGTTCTGCAAAGCTGTGTCCATCGTAACATTCAACAATCAATTCATTGCATTCATTCTTGCAGCATGTGATCAATTATGAGTTCTAAACATGTATTTTTCTTCTCTACACTCATTATCCATTTATTCCCTGCATGCATAATGACAGACAGTTGGTGGTCGGAGCACGTGTCTGGAGCCATTGAGCTAGAGGAGGGTGTATTAATCCTGCTGTAGGGCTCATAGCGGCCAGCACTAGCAGGTCTAACGAACAAGTCACTCAGAAAAACCATTCATGACTCTCGAGTCAGTAAAAAGAGTTGTTAAAAAAACAAAACAATAGTTTGCGAACTGCACATCACTAACGTACATCCACTGGGTGGACAAAACATTAAGAACACCTCCTCTTTCCATGACATAGACTTACCAGGTGAAAGATATGATCCCTTAATGATGTCACTTGTTAAATCCACTTCAATCAGTATAGATGAAGGGGAGGAGACAGGCTAAATAAGGATTTTTAAGCCTTGAGACAATTGCGACATTGCTTCTGTATGTGTGCCATTCAGAGGGTGAATGGGCAAGACAAAAGATTTAAGTGCCTTTGAACGGAGTATGGTAGTAGGTGCCAGGCCCACCGGTTTGTGTCAAGAACTGTAACGCTGCTGGGTTTTTCACTCTCAACAGTTTCCCGTGTGTATCAAGAATGGTCCACCATCCAAAGGACATCCAGCCAACTTGACATAACTGTGGAACATGGGTCAGCATCCCTGTGGAACGCTTTCGACACCTTGGAGAGTCCATGCCCTGACGAATTGAGGCTGTTCTGAGGGCAAAAGGGGGGGGTGCAACTCGATATTATGAAGGTGTTTCTAATGTTTTGTACACTCATTGTATTTTCAGCCTCCAAACAGTGGTGAATGGAAAGAAACATCTGGTACACAACATTTTGGCAATTGTCATTACGCTCTTAAAAAGAAAGGTGTTATCCAGAACCTATAATGGTTCTTTGGCTGTCCAAATAGAAAAACCTTTTGAAGAACCATTTTTGGATCCATGTAGAACCATTTTGGGTTCCATGACGAACCCTTTCCACAGAGGGCTCTACATGGAACCCAAAAGGGTTCTGACTGAAACCAAAAACGTTTCTGTTATGGGGACAGCAAAATAACCATTTTGGAACCCTTTTTTCTATGAGTGTAGGCTAGAATTTATGCATCCACTGCTGTCCGCGTGTCTCGGCCACTCGTCTCTGCCTTGTCAAAATGTCAGTGTTCTCGTTGAACCACGTCACATTTTGGCGTGTAGGCTATACCACCCGTTTTCAAAACCATTCGCAAATTTTAACGAGGATTTGATAAATAGTTGTCTAATAACTGTAGACTTTCTTGACTTTTTGTTTTTAATTATTGTGATAGGCTAATGTTTTTACCCGCACGGCGTACCCCCAATATTTATTTTGCCAGGACATAGTACCCCAAAGTGTTACCTAAAATTGCCATTATATGACTATGATGGCACTGGTCAGCTTTTAGGTTCAACCCTTTACCTAACTATCTGTGGCCCTCACAATCTATCTGACTGCTGTGTCCACATAGCCATAACATGCATGAGCCTGAGAACAAACACAATATCTGATCCCCACCTTGTAATAACAAGAAAAATCTTTCTAGATAAAGCTGATATCAAGGTCATAGGCAGTAACTAAAGTAGGATGTGTGTAGAAAGTTGGGGTCAGAAGTTTACATACGCCTTAGTCAAATACATTTAAACTCAGTTTTTCACAATTCCTGACATTTAATCCTAGTAAAAATTCCCTGTCTTAGGTCAGTTAGGATCACCACTTTATTTTAAGAATGTGAAATGTCAGAATAATTTTGAGAGAATGATTTATTTTGGCTTTTATTTCTTTCATCACATTCCCAGTGGGTCAGAAGTTTACATATACTCAATTAGTATTTGGTAGCATTGCCTTTAAATTGTTTAACTTGGGTCAAACGTTTCGGGTAGGCTTCCACAAGCTTCCCACAATAAGTTGGGTGAATTTTGACCCATTCCTCCTGACAGAGCTGGTGTAACTGAGTCAGGTTTGTAGGCCTCCTTGCTCGCACATGCTTTTTCAGTTCAGTTTTTCAGCCATTTTGCCACAACTTTGGAAGTATGCTTGGGGTCATTGTCCATTTGGAAGACCCATTTGCGACCAAGCTTGAACTTCCTGACTGATGTATTGAGATGTTGCTTCAATATATCCACATAATTTTCCTACCTCATGATGCCATCTATTTTGTGAAGTGCACCAGTCCCTCCTGCAGCAAAGCACCCCCCACAACATGATGCTGCCACCCCCATGCTTCACGGTTGGGATAGTGTTCTTCGGCTTGCAAGCCTCCCCCTTTTACCTCCAAACATAACGATGGTCAATATGGCCAAATAGTTATATTTTTGTTTCATCAGACCAGAGGACATTTCTCCAAAAGGTACGATCTTTGTCCCCATGTGCAGTTGTAAACCGCAGTCTGGCTTTTTTATGGCGGTTTTGGAGCAGTGGCTTCTTCCTTGCTGAGCGGCCTTTCAGGTTATGTTGATATAGGACTCGTTTTACTGTGTATATAGATACTTTTATACCTGTTTCCTCCAGCATCTTCACAAGGTCCTTTGCTGTTGTTCTGGGATTGATTTGCACTTTTGTCACCAAAATACATTCATCTCTAGGAGACAGAATGCTTCTTCTTCCTGAGCGGTATGGTGGCTGCGTGGTCCCATGGTGTTTATACTTGCGTATAAACCTTTTTCTGAGGTATTGGCTGATTTCTTTTGATTTTCCCATGATGTCAAGCAAAGAGGCACTGAGTTTGAAGGTAGGCCTTGAAATACATCCACAGGTACACTTCCAATTGACTCAAATGATGTCAATTAGCCTATCAGAAGCTTCTAAAGCCATGACATAATTTTCTGGACTTTTCCAAGCTGTTTAAAGGCACAGTCAACTTAATGTATGTAAACTTCTGACCCACTGGAATTGTGATACAGTGAATTATAAGTGAAATAATCTGTCTGTAAACAATTGTTGGAAAAATTACTTGTGTCATGCACAAAGTAGATGTCCTAACCAACTTGCCAAACCTATAGTTTGTTAACAAGAAATTTGTGGAGGGGTTGAAAAACGAGTTTTAATGACTCCAACCTAAGTGTATGTAAACTTCCCACTTCAACTGTACGTCACACATGCAGTTTATTACCTCACTTCCTTCGTCAGCAGTCCCCACCCATCACATCCCCTACGTCAGAAAGCAAAATAGGCTAACCCACTGCAGGGCCATAAACCTGATGTATATTATCTCTTTCTAAGAGATGTGAAGGAAACACATGAAACCCACAATAACCCACATTACTTTGACTTAGTATGTGAGAGTTTTCTTGACATCATCTCCTTCACATGTTCTCTAGCACATGATGCATTTCTCCTCGCTGCTCTTGTCTTCATTCAAGGAAAACAAAGCTAAAGGAGTCAAAGTTGTATGATGGATCTGAAGTTTCCATTACAAACTTTATTCGTCATGGTAATGATATGCAGATAACATCCCCTCTCTCTCTCTGTTTGCGCCAAGGAGTTAATTAGAACCAGCTTGGCAGGTTTGGATGCATTTCTGTCTGGATCAGTTTACAGATGGGACTGTTCTAATACCGGCTTTTAGTCCATGAGCAGAATGCATCAGCTTTATGAGGATGGAGTTTGACCTTGTGTTTCTTGTTTATGCACTATTATAAAGGCATTCATATGCAGTACAATAACTCAAGGCCTACAACCATTATCTGAACATATGACTCCTGGCATTGATCAACTCACATAAATGTTTACATTGACTTTAAGGTCAGAGAGCAGTGTGCTTTTATCGTCAATATGTTTGGGATTTCACTGCTGAGAACAGTGTATTCGGAAAGTATCCAGACCCTTAGAACTTTTCCACATTTTGTTACGTTACAGCCTCATTCTAAAAATGATTATATTGTTTTTTTCCCCTCATCAATCTACACACAATAGCCCATAATGAAAACGCAAAAACCGGAAATATCACATTTACGTAAGTATTCAGTTTCTTCACTCAGTACTTTGTTGAAGCACCTTTGGTAGTGATTACAGCCTTGAGTCTTCTTCGGTATGACACTAAAAGCTTAGCACACCTGTATTTGGGGAGTTTCTCCCATTCTTCTCTGCAGATTCTTCATGTGCCTTTTACTGAGGAGTGGCTTCTGTCTGGCCACTCTACCATAAAGGCCTGATTGGTGGAGTGCTGCAGAGATGGTTGTCCTACTGGAATTTTTCCCCATCCCCACAGAGGAACTCTGATGCTTTGTCAAAGTGACCATCGTGTTCTTGGTCACCTCCCCGACCAAGGCCCTTCTCCCCTGATTGCTCAGTTTGTCCGGGCGGCCAGCTCTAGGAAGAGTCTTGGTGGTTCCAAACTTCTTCCATTTAAGAATGATGGAGGCCACTGTGTTCTTGGGGACCTAAAATTCTGCAGACATGTTTTGGTACCCTTCCTCAGATCTGTGCCTCGACACAATCCTGTGTCGGAGCTCTACGGACAATTCCTTCGACCTCATGGCTTGGTTTTGCTCTTACATGCACTGTCAACTGTGGGACCTGATATAGACAGGTGTGCCTTTTTTTTTTTTTTTTTTTAATCCATTTTAGAATAAGGCTGTAATGTAACAACATTTGCAAAAAGGGAAGGGGTCTGAATACTTTCCGAATGCACTGTATACTGATTTAACCACACTTGTACTGAACCGAACAGTACTGTACTGGCCTAACAGTTGTTAGCTAACATTTTTTGCGTCTTTATTGCATTTACTTATGCTCCTTCTCTGCAGGCTTTGTACAGTATGTAGTACTTCTGTTATTTGCTCTACCCACAATGCATGATTTGCATGCCCTCTCTCTCCATTCCTCTCTTCTCTCCTGTCACGTTCTGACCTGTAAAGGTGTGATTTGTTAGTGTTTAGTTTGGTCAGGACGTGGCAGGGGGTATTTGTTTTATGTGGTTCAGGGTGGTCGTGTGTATGTGTCCATGTAGAGAGGAGTATTTGATTTATTAGTCCAGGGTTTTGGTTATTGTTCTATGTTAGTTTATTTCTATGTTCTGTCTAGTCATTTGTATTTCTATGTTTAGTTTATTGGTGTTGGGGCCTTCAGTTGGAGGCAGCTGTCTATCGTTGCCTCTGATTGAGGGTCCTATAATTAGGGGTGTGTTTGTATTGGGGATTGTGCTTGTTTTGTGCTTGTCACCTGACAGAACTGTTAGTGTCGTTTCTGTTAATTGTATACGTGTTTATTTTGTTTCTGCTTCTTATATATTAAAAAGAGATGAGTATACACTTCCCTGTTGCGTCTTGGTCCTCCACACACGACACTCGTTACATCTCCCCAGTATTCTAATCCTCCATTTGTCAATGAAACATGATTGGTCTTTTCCTCCCCTGTTTTTCTCTCTGTATTTATTACACACTTTGCTGGACTTTCCCAGGAAGTCCCATGCTCTGGTGGAGAGTTGCACATGTCAAGGATCAGTGGGTATGGCAGAGGGCAATGAGGCTTCACTAACTGTTTGTTTTAGCACACGTGTTAACATGGGTCACCGCATTCCCCAGACAAGGGTCTACTCTCTGACTGTGAGAGACTATGTGTAGTTATGTGTGAGCGTGTGTGTTCAGTACAAGGTATGAAGTACAAAATAGATATTTTCATGTTTGTATTCGTATTTTATTAATAGCAACTTGGAGGGGAACGTTTGACGAGGACTTACTTTCTCAGTACTCCGTACCGTTGGGCTTGTGTGATTAGAGTTGGGGGTTTCCCCCTCTCTGTCCCCCTGAGATCAGTCACCATGTTTGAAAGTTTTATTAGGAAATGAGAACAGAAAGGTCCAGTCACCCAGAAGTCGTTTGTACAGTACAGTCCCTTTATCCCCACCTTCTTGCCATTTTACATTTGGGTGTATACACAAGACGTTCAAACAGGCCTATGTTTAACTTTTTAATTTATGTTTCTACCTTGTAATGATTGATTTAGAAAGCTTTGAGTACTTATGTCTGTGTGTGAGCATGCATGTACATGTCTATGTGTAGATATTAAATCACACACCAGATGCAATAAAACGCTATGTGAACCATTCAATGGTCTTTCTGTAGCTTGTGACCGTTTCTTGTGGGCTAACCTGTTGATGCTGTTCATAGATTGGGCATCTGAGCTCAGTGCAGGGGGATGGCGCCATTGGTAGGTTGGTGTTGAAGTGTATCAGTTGTGTAGTTTCTCAATGACACACAAACATCACAACATCTGGACTCAGTGAAGGAATAGGCTTATTGATAAAAAGAGTGAAATACAGACAACATCCAACAGATTGGTCTATTGTAGCATTGTTAGCACTGCAGCCACATCATAATAACCCAGATTCACAAGCAATAAAAACCCAAATGGTATAACTGGCTTGACGTGAATACTAACATTACGTTTACCCTATGTACTGATATGTGGTTTGAGAACAAAGTTGAGCAGGTATTCACAGGTGCCTTCCCAATTCCCGTATCACATGGGTTTGGTTGATTTGGGTGTGTGTATGTGAGAGAGAAGGAGAAGTGGTGTGTCTGCGTGTCTGTCTAGTTTGTGAGATTGCTCGAGGGAGTCTCCAGTTTTTTTTTGGCAACGTTCTTTCTGTGTTCTTGTTTCGTGGCAGTGATTATCTCTCCCTGTCTCTCTCACTTATCTAAGAAATGTTGTTTTGTTAACCACCCCATCCTTCCCTTTCTATTGATTGCACAATGAAACAGGGGTAGACTGACAAATTGTCATGTACACCACACAAACCAAGACAGGGGGTATCAGGTTATGGTGTATGGCAGGGGTTCCAAATTACATTCAGCCCTGGGTCGATATTATTCTTTTTCTTTTTAATTGTTTTCTGGAGCAGATGGTCGGGGGCCGGAACATAGTAATACATAATTGTACACCGCAAGAAGCCCAAACAGATATAGAATTTGACAAAAACGGAATCATTTCAAACCTTTGATTAAATTGGGGTGCGTGGGAATACTTGGGAATAGGGTTGGGCCATATCCAGTGGAGGCTCCTCAGAGGAGGAAGGGGAGGACCATCCTCAGTGAATTTCATAAAAATAGTGAAACATTAAAGTTTTCCTTTTTATATTAAACTATACTAAATATATTAATGTCACGAAATAATTGATTTAAACACACTGTTTTGCAATGAAGGTCTACAGTAGCCTCAACAGCACTCAGTAGGGTAATACCATGGTGTAGCCGGAGGACAGCTAGCTCCTCTGGGTACATTGACTTCAATACAAAACCTAGGAGGCTCATGGTTCTCACCACCTTCCATAGACTTACACAGTAATTATGACAACTTCCAGAGGACGTCCTCCAACCTATCAGAGCTCTTGCAGCATGAACTGACATGTCCACCCAATCAAAGGATCAGAGAATCTAGTGCTAAAAGCACAAGCTAGAACTGCAGTACATAAAATGTGGTGAGTAGTTGTCTCAAAGAGAGAGAAAGACAATAGTTGAACAGTTTTGAACAAATACATTTCTTCTAAAATGGAGGAGATCAAGACAGAGAGAGAGCTAATATGGTGACAACAATGTAGGCTGTATGTAGCGGTTAGCGATTTATTAGTGATGCACCAATATTACATTTTTGGCCAATATTTATTTTCCTTGCTAAAAAAAATGACACCAATACCTGATATTTAACATTTTAGCTGCCTTTTAAGCATTCTAGTACAGTTAAATAGTTAACACACACACATGGACACAGCGGTCTAAAGCACTGCATCTCGGTACAAGAGGCATCACTACAGTCCCTGGTTCGAATCCAGGCTGTATCACATCCGGTTGTGATTGGGAGTCCCATAGGGAAGCGCACAATTGGTCTAGCATCGTCCAGGTTTGGCCGGGGTAAGTCGTCATTGTAAATAAGAATTTGTTCTTAACTGACTTGCCTAGTTAAATAAAGGTTACACACACACACACTGACCAAAAAGTTATTTTGTTGACATTTACGTATGTCCCCATTACCAGTATAACATAATCAAAACTTATGTCTTTCACTTACTTGCTGTGCTGTTTCGTTGTTCATTTGTTCAGTCGTTTTATTCTCAACCAGGATTGCATCAAACATGTCAAGCAGTGAAGTTTCAGCTCTGTCTGTCCATAGCCTCTCTTCCTCTGGGCGCACTGTCACTGTGTCTGTTTCCATCTTGTCCAGCTGTGTATGTAACATTTCACGTAAACCCTGTTTCTTTTCTGCATCGAAGTAGCGGTCCTTGTACATAGCATCGAGCATGGTGGCGACACAGTAAAGAGAGACTGCCACCGAATCGCTTGTTCACAGCCAGTGTGGGCAGTTTTGTTGCTGGGGCAAACTGTTGTCAAGAGCAACTGTTTCATTCACCAATGTTGGCCAGTAAAAACATCCACCTCGTCGGGAAAAGGGGCCATCTTCACTCCATAGAAACTAGTCAGCACTATCGTCACACGCTAGCTGCTAGCTAACTGGTTAGCTTAGCATTGACGAAGTCAGAATGGGCATGGGCACTCCACTGTCATGTGACAGAATCGGTGGCGTTAGAATTAGGAATTAGAATACGAATACTATACTGAACAAAAATATGTGCGCAACATGTAGTGTTTGTCCCATGTTTCATGAGCTAAAAAAAAAATAATATCCCTGAAATTTTCCATACGCACATGAAGCTTATCTCAAATTTTGTGCACATTTGTTCATATTCCTGTCAGTTTTGTTGAACAGGTGTTTCAATGCCATGACATTTGCGTCATTTAGCAGACGCTCTTATCCAGAGCAACTTACAGTAGTGAATGCATACATTTCATACATTTTTTTTTCATACTGGCCCCCCTTGGGAATCGAACCCACAACCTTGGCATTGCAAACACCATGCTCTACCAACTGAGCTACACGGGGGGCTGACAGAGGATATCACATCTGCTGCAAGTGCAGTTGATGGAGCTTATTCCTCGAGTCAGTTTTTCGAATGGCGCCGACTAGTGTGTTCATGTTTCCAAGTTTTAAACATGTTCTCAAATGCCATTGAAATGGCAGCAGCGGTATGACAACCAGCATATTCATGAGCATGCAATACGACTTTCCTCAGTACGAAATTCTCGACGACCCACTGTGCTGTCAGACTCGGCATGCTTATGGGGCTGATATTGCTGGTCCAAATGTCAGTCATGAAGCTAATAGCAATGACGCTATTGCTGTGTAACTCCGGTAGGGCAACATCTGAAAAATAGTACAAAATAGTCCCCCCCTCTGCTCCGTGTACACATGCTGCTCTTCCATCAGACAAGCATACATCACAACTTTGTTCATTTGCACAATTTCTCTCGTTCCCTTTCACTTGTAAATGTCCACACTCACTGAAAATGGCTACTCACTATACTTGTATAACTTTATGAGCTGGAAAACATGGGGGGCAAATAAAATCACCCACGGGACAAATTTGGCCCGCGGGGTGTCTATTGGGGAAACCTAGTGTATGGTGTGAACCAACTGTTTATCATCTGTTTATCATCTAAAGGTGTCTCTCAACACCTTTAGATGAATGTAAGAAAAGAGCACATTATTGTGAGAAAATGATTCATCAGAATGTGGGAGAGGAGAGGCAGGATGCCAGCATCAGAGGAAAGGAAAGTGGAGACAGTGACTACATAGAGAGGGAAAGGAAAGGGTGCAGCACACTTCCTGTATCTGTTTCCTTCCTCTCATCTCTAAAAAGAGACACCACAATAGAGCTGTAGTGTGACATACACACTCTCAAAGACTACTTACATGAATAGACACCAATACTAATGTGCAAAGAAATAGTTTTTTTTAATGGTTTGTTGAATGTACTGTGAGATATTCTGAATTCACAAAATGACTTGTATATAGTTTGGGTCGTGTGTGGCTGTAGTCCCACTCCCAGCAGGAGCTGTAGTTCTGCTGTATAGGGATTGGACTCAGGGCCTGGGCTGTTATTTCTGGACTGGAGGAGAACCTGTTCCCCTTCCTCTAACTAGGGCTGTGTCAGCCAGTGATTGTCAAGCAAATAACTGCCGGTCACACGGTATTTGACTGTTCGTTTACATAAACACGTTTAGCATCTCCTGGCTTCCACACATAGCCTACAAGCCACTGATGCAGACCTTTGGAACATCTACATTAAAAAAGTGAGATCAATGGCATCCCACAACTGTCCCAGAGTTTACATACTCTATACATACTCTATAGTCTGGGACAGTTGTGGGATGCGATAGATCTGAAATTAATACAACCGCTCACATCAAAAAAACTTTTTAAAAGCAATGAGGCTGACGCAACAGATCAGAATGTTTAGCTTAAAATGTTGGTCAACTATTAGGCTATAATTGCGCACACGGCAGTAGGCTATAAGGGCAAATGTTTCAAAGTGCAATCACTTAGCGGGAAAACAAAGTTCTCAAAAGTGACCGCAAATGCGGGTTATGCATGTAGTGCGTTATTAGACAGGTGCATTTTTATGGTGAAAATTATCTTCCCCAAACTTAAATCCTTATCGTCGAAGGAATGAGCGTTACACCGAGGCCTGTATTGGAGCAGGATCGATTTGGAGGTGGAGGGTCTGTCATGGTCTGGGACCATGTTATGCTCTACACCGGTTGCAAAGCGGATTAATGTGCTTAATTTGAAGAAGTTATTTGGACACTTTATCACAACTAAACCTTATCAAAACATATAGGCCTATGGGCTAGGCTACATGAGGTGTGCGACTATGATTTGAAAAAGTTAAAAAAAAAAGGCATGCGCTGTTTATTGCCTTAACGCACACGCTGGGCATCCTTCACAAGTGTTAATAAACTCAGCAAAAAAAGAAGCATTCTCTCACTGTCAACTGCATTTATTTTCAGCAAACTTAACATGTGTAGATATTTGAATGAACATAACAAGAATCAACAATTGAGACATAAATTGAACAAGTTCCACAGACATGTGGCTAACAGAAATTGATGAATGTGTCCCTGATCAAAGGGGGGGGGTGAAAATCAAAAGTCACAGTCAGTATCTGGTGTGGCCACCAGCTGCATTAAGTACTGCAGTGCATCTCCTCCTCATGGACTGCACCAGATTTGCCAGTTCTTGCTGTGAGATGTTCCCCCACTCTTCCACCAAGGCACTTGCAAGTTCCTGAACATTTCTGGGGGCAATGGCCCTAGCTCTCACCCTCCGATCCAACAGGTCCCAGACGTGCTCAATGGGAATGAGATCCGGGCTCTTTGCTGGCCATGGCAGAACATTGACATTCCTGTCTTGCAGGAAATCACGTACAGAACGAGCAGTATGGCTGGTGGCATTGTCATGCTGGAGGGTCATGTCAGGATGAGCCTGCAGGAAGGGTACCACACGAGGGAGGAGGATGTCTTCCTTGTAACGCACAGCGCTGAGATTGCCTGCAATGACAACAAGCTCAGTCCGATGATGCTGTGACACACCGCCCCAGACCATGACGGACCCTCCACCTCCAAATCGATCCCGCTCCAGTACAGGCCTCGGTGTAACGCTCATTCCTTCGACGATAAACGCGAATCCAACCATCACCCCTGGTGAGACAAAACCGCGAGTCGTCAGTGAAGAGCACTTTTTGCCAGTCCTGTCTGGTCCAGTGACGGTGGGTTTGTGCACATAGGCGACATTGTTGCCGGTGATGTCTGGTGAGGACCTGCCTTACAACAGGCCTACAAGCCCTCAGTCCAGCCTCTCTCAGCCTATTGCGGACAGTCTGAGCACTGATGGAGGGATTGTGGGTTCCTGGTGTAACGCGGGCAGTTGTTGTTGCCATCCTGTACCTGTCCCGCAGGTGTGATGTTTGGATGTACCGATCCTGTGCAAGTGTTGTTACACGTGGTCTGCCACTGCGAGGACGATCAGCTGTCCGTCCTGTCTCCCTGTAGTGCTGTCTTAGGCGTCTCACAGTATGGACATTGCAATTTATTGCCCTGGCCACGTCTGCAGTCCTCATGCCTCCTTGCAGCATGCCTAAGGCACGTTCACACAGATGAGCAGGGACCCTGGGCATCTTTCTTTTGGCATTTTTCAGAGTCAGTAGAAATGCCTCTTTAGTGTCCTAAGTTTTCATAACTGTGAACTTAATTGCCTACCACCTGTAAGCTGTTAGTGTCTTAACGACCGTTCCACAGGTGCATGTTCATTAATTGATTAATTGTTTATTGTTCAATTAAGCATGAGAAACAGTGTTTAAACCCTTTACAATGAAGATCTGTGAAGTTATTTGGATTTTTACAAATGATCTTTGAAGGACAGGGTCCAGAAAAAGGAACATTCCCCCCCCCCCCCTTTTTGTTCATGGACACATTCATCCATTTCTGTTAGTCCCATGTCTGTGGAACTTGTTCAGTTTACGTCTCAGTTGTTGAATCTTTTGTTCATACAAATATTTGCACATGTTATGTTTGCTGAAAATAAACGCAGTTGACAGTGAGAGGCCGTTTCTTTTTTTGCTGAGTTTGTGTGTACACATAAACATACACAACCCTATTAACACACCCTGTTACACAGTCATGCACATTGTTTACACGCTGGTACTCACAGATGACATCACACCCATGGATTATGAGCAAGACCAATATTACATACAGTACCCTGATATGTATTTGAACCAATACAATCCTACTTCTCTGTCAATCATGGAATCAAACTGCAGATGTGCAAATTGAGAGGGGGAAGGGAGGGGATATTTCCATGTTTTTCACTGGATCTCTGAATTTATTTTGCTTCCCAGAGAATAATCTTTTGGGAAAGATCACTCGACTTAAATCCTATGCAATACATGACCTCCTCAGGGATGACCCTCTCAGCATCCATACTGCTTTTGATTAAAGTGGAATTGACACGTGACCATTTCTCCTCCCACTCACTTACGGTCATGTGAAATAAATAAATGCTGTATTTGTTGATCATTTTATTGTAATTGTTTGTGATGCATGAATGGTATCATACTGGGTGTCTAATGTCGTGTTGTGGTGATTTCAGCAGGAGGAGGAAGACCCAGACCGGGGACAACCATGTATAAGATGTGGAGACCAGTGTCCTGGCTTTCGCATGCATGGCTGGAGGTAGGCCTCGCATACTCCCGTCACATGCTCCTCACAGGAACATAGACACTGTTTTCAAGATGTTTCATGTGATTATATTTCATGCCATAGGTTTCCTTCCTTTTCATTTTGGAGTCATAACTCATAAGTAGGATAGGTGTGATCACAGTCTAGTGCAGGCAGTGCTCTCTTGTGTGTCGCATGGCTGTCACTATTTGGTTGTAACTTACTTATTGAAAGAAGAGTCATATGGCTAACTTCCATTCTTTATTGGGTGATTTGAGGTGATTTCTGACAACAATATGGTTTCTCTGTGTGTTTGTATGTTAGAGTGAATTGGAGAGCTGATTAACCAAACTGTGTCCATGTTGAGAGTAGGTCTAGATATTGACTCAAACAAACATTATCCACACACAACACATTTACCACATCCAGAACAGATAAAACATCCAGTAATGTGAAAGAAAAGGTCATAGAGAATCTAGGCAGAAAAACCTGAGAGCAGCTGCACTTTGTGTGAGTGGACGTTATCCACACACAACACAAACAACTTCTGAGTGCAAGGGTTTACCGTTAGAAATGCTGGCTGCATGTGGTTGAGTACCTTTGAAAGGGTTCATAGCAGAGACCTATGACATGCTGTGGATGGAGGGAGCTCTCTGATTATACATGTAGCCTATACACTGTAATCTAACAATTCCACAACAACTACCTAATACACACAAATCTAAGTAAAGGAATGGAATAATAATATATATACTACCGTTCAAAAGTTTGGAGTCACATAGAAATGTCCTTATTTTTGAAAGAAAAGCAAAAAAGTGTTGTCCATCAAAATAACATCAAATTGATCAGAAATACAGCGTAGACATTGTTAATGTCTATTGTAGCTATTGTAGCTGGATTTTTAATGGAATATCTACATAGGTGTACAGAGGCCCATTATCAGCAACCATCACTCATTTGTTCCAATGGCACGTTGTTAGCTAATCCAAGTTTATCATTTTAAAAGGCTAATTGATCATTACAAAACCCTTTTGCAATTGTTAGCACAGCTGAAAACTGTTGCTCTGATTTAAAGAAGCAATAAAACTGGCCTTCTTTAGACTAGTTGAGTATCTGGAGCAACAGCATTTGTGGGCCAAAAGGCATGTGGGAGACTCCCCAAACATATAGAAGAAGGTACTCTGGTCAGATGAGACTAATTTGAGCTTTTAGGCCATCAAGGAAAAGCTATGTCTGACCCAGCACCTCTCAACCCAACACCTCTCATCCCCCCCAAGAACACATCCCCACAGTGAAGCGTGGTGGTGGCAGCATCATGCTGTGGGGATGTTTTTCATCGGCAGGGACTGAGAAACTGGTCAGACTTGAAGGAATGATGGATTGCGCTAAATACAGGGAAATTCTTGAGGGAAACCTGTTTCAGTCTTCCAAAAATTTGAGACTGGGACGGAGGTTCACCTTCCAGCAGGACAATGACCCTAAGCATACTGCTAAAGCAACACTCGAGTGGTTTAAGGGGAAACATTTAAATGTCTTGGAATGGCCTAGTCAAAGCCCAGACTTCAATCCAATTGAGAATCTGTGGTATGACTTAAAGATTGCTGTACACCAGTGGAACCCATCCAACTTGAAGGAGCTGGAACAGTTTTGCCTTGAAGAATGGGCAAAAATCCCAGTGGCTAGATGTGCCAAGCTTATAAAGACATACCCCAAGAGACTTGGAGCTGTAATTGTTGCAAAAGGTGGCTCGACAAAGTATTGAATTTGGGGGGGGTGAATAGTTATGCACGCTCAAATGTTCATTTTTTTGCCTTATTTCTTGTTTGTTTCACAATAAAAAATATTTTGCATCTTCAAGGTGGTAGGCATGTTGTGTAAATCAAATTATACAAACCCACCAAAAATCAATTTTAATTCCAGGTTGTAAGGCAACAAAATAGGAAAATTGCCAAGGAGGGTGAATACTTTCGCAAGCCATTGTAGATATTGCATAAAAATCTGCCGTTTCCAGCTACACTAGTCATTTACAACATTAACAATGTCTACACTGTATTTCTGATTGATTTGGTCTTATTTTAATGGACAAAAAAATGGCTTTTCTTTCAAAAACAAGGACATTTCTAAGTGACCCCAAACTTTTGAACGGTAGTGTACATATAGGTGTGAGCCTCTGTCGGTGTGTCACACTTTTTAAAATAATATACACTCCCGTACATCAGTCGTGAGTCTTGCGACCGAAGAAAGACTATTTCTACGCGTTTCAGCACTCGGCGGTCCCGTTCTGTGAGCTTGTGTGGCCTACCACTTCGAGGTTGAGCTGTTGTTGCTCCTAGGCGGTTCCACTTCACAATAACAGCACTTACAATTGACCCGGGGCAGGTCTGGCGGGGCGGAAATTTGACGAAGTGACTTGTTGGAATGGTGGCATCCTATGACGATGCCACGTTGAAAGTCACTGAGCTCTTAAGTACGGGACATTCTACTGCAAATCTTTGTCTATGGAGATTGCATGGCTCTATGCTCGATTTTATACACCTGTCGGCAACGGGTTTTGCTGAAATAGCTGAAATCCACACATTTTGGCCATGTAGTGTATGTATAAAAACACTCAAATAAAAAGTGACATTCTGTACTATTGCCTCAAATAAAGCATTTGATCTCAAAGAGCCAAAATGAAAGTTGTAGCTTCACTGACCAAATAAATATGGAGAGAGTGTAAACAGCTCACTGTGCCCCTGAAAATGAGTGTCTGTCTGTTGAAGTGTTTATCAACCACCTATGGTCATTTAGGTGTCCAGTCAATGTCCTCGTGTCTTTCTGAAGAACAACTACTTTTCCTCTCCCCTTCTGTGTTTTTGCATTCTCCCTGTATGAATCCTCTTCACTCCTCCCATCCCCCTCTCCTCCTCAGTATGTCCAGCCCATTGGGTCTCTTAGTTCGTCCTAATCCTGTCCGTCACCCTAATAAGATTAGCCCTTTCAGATCCGGCTACTGCCACCACCGCTGTGATGAAGCCCTAAACTTCTCTCCCCCTCCCTGAATATCTCCCTCCCTCCTTCTCTGGCTACTGCAACCACCGCTGTGATGAAGCCCTAAACTTCTGTCCCCCCACCATGAATCTCTCCCTCCCTCCTTCTCCCCATCCCTTTCTTTCAGCTCCGGCTACTGCAACCACCGCTGTGATGAAGCCCTAAACTTCTCTCCCCCCTCCTGAATCTCTCTCTCCCTCCTTCTCCCCATCTCTTTCTTTCAGATCCTGCTACTGCCACCACTGCTGTGATAGAGCACCACTGCTGTGATACCCCTCCTTCATCCCATCCCTCTCTGACTTTTCACTGTCTTCATACAGTTAATAAGCACTTTGAGGAAGGGCAGTTTAGAAGGTTTTGAGTTTGGACTAGAGGTCGACCGATTAATCAGAATGGCCGATTAATTAGGGCTGATTTCAAGTTTTCATAACAATCGATAATCGGTATTTTTGGACACCGATTTGCCGATTTTTATACTTTTTTTATACACCTTTATTTAACTAGGCAAGTCAGTTAAGAACACATTCTTATTTTCAATGACGACCTAGGAATGGTGGGTTAACTGCCTTGTTGGGCAGAACGACAGATTTTTACCTTGTTAGCTCGGGATTCGTTTTTGCAACCTTCCGGTTACTAGTCCAACGCTCTAACCACCTGCCTTACATTGCACTCCACGAGGAGCCTGCGTGGCAGGCTGACTACCTGTTACGCGAGGGCAGCAAGAAGCCAAGGTAAGTTGCTAGCTAGCATTAAACTTATCTTTATAAAAAACAATCAATCTTAACATAATCACTAGTTAACTACACATGGTTGATGATATTACTAGTTTATCTAGCGTGTCCTGCGTTGCATATAATCAATGCGGTGCCTGTTAATTTCTCATTGAATCACAGCCTACTTCGACAAACAGGTGATGATTTAACAATTGCATTTGCGAAAAAGCACTGTCGTTGCACCAATGTACCTAACCATAAAAATCAATACACAAGTATATATTTTTAAACCTGCATATTTAGTTAATATTGCCCGCTAACATGAATTTCTTATAACTAGGGAAATTGTGTCACTTCTCTTGCGTTCCGTGCAAGCGGTCAGAGTATATGCAGCAGTTTGGGCCGCCAGGCTCATTGCAAACTGTGTGAAGTCCATTTATTCCTAACAAAGGCCGTAATTAATTATGACATAACATTGAAGGTTGTACTATGTAACAGCAATATTTAGACTTAGGGATGCCATCCGTTAGATAAAATACGGAACGGTTCCGTATTTCACTGAAAGAATAAACGTTTTGTTTTTTAAATGATAGTTTCCGGATTCTACCATTTTTAATGACCAAAGGCTCGTATTTCTGTGTGTTATGTTATAATTAAGTCTATGATTTGATAGAGCAGTCTGACTGAGCGATGGTAGGCACCAGCAGGCTCGTAAGCATTCATTCAAACAGCACTTTCGTGCGTTTGCCAGCAGCTCTTCGCAATGTTTCAAGCATTGTGCTGTTTATGACTTCAAGCCTATCAACTCCCGAGATTAGGCTGGTGTAACCGATATGAAATGGCTAGCTAGTTAGCGGGGTGCGCGCTAATAGCGTTTCAAACGTTACTCGCTCTGAGACTTGGAGTAGCTGTTTCCCTTGCTCTGCATGGGTAACGCTGCTTCGAGGGTGGCTGTTGTCAATGTGTTCCTGGTTCGAGCCCAGGTAGGAGTGAGAGGGGGACGGAAGCTATACTGTTACACTGGCAATACTAAAATTTCAATAAGAACATCCAATAGTCAAAGGTATATGAAATACAAATCGTATAGAGAGAAATAGTCCTAAAATAGCTACAACCTAAAACTTCTTACCTGGGAATATTGAAGACTCATGTTAAAAGGAACCACCAGCTTTCATATGTTCTCATGTTCTGAGCAAGGAACTTAAACGTTAGCTTTTCTACATGGCACATATTGCACTTTTACTTTGTTCTCCAACACTTTGTTTTTGCATTATTTAAACCAAATTGAACATGTTTCATTATTTATTTGAGGCTAAATTGATTTTATTGATGTATTATATTAAGTTAAAATAAGTGTTCATTCAGTATTGTTGTAATTGTCATTATTACAAATAAATAAATAAATAAAATCGGCCGATTACTCAGTATCGGCCTTTTTGGTCCTCCAATAATCGGTGTCGGCGTTGAAAAATCATAATCGGTCGACCTCTAGTTTGGACCGGTACATTTTAAAATATTTTTGTAGACACACTGTACATTCGCACAAGGCTTGAAGTTAACACAGCTTGCACTTCTGACTATTTTCTGAAGTGCTCCCTTTATTAGTTGTTTTAGTGAATGGAGAAAATAGCCACATTTCATGGTAGTTTTGACAGAGAGAAAGAGAGTTCTGGGTTAAACAATGCAGCATATGCAAACACACATTGGGCCTTCAGAAGACAAGCCAACCCTGGCTGGCAGATTGAACTAATAAAGAGTCAGATAGAAGAAACACAGACTAGGTTCTACTTAAGCAGTAAGGCACGAGGGGGCGTGGTATATGGCCAATATACCATGGCTAAGATATGTTCTTAAGCACAACGCAACGCGGATACAGTCCTTAACCGTGGCATATTACCCATATACCGCAAACCCCCGAGGTGCCTTATTGCGATTATAAACTGGTTACCAACGTAATTAGAGCAGTAAAAATACATTTTTGTCAGAGATACCACAGCTGAGATACCACAGCTGTCTGCCAATCAGCATTCAGGGCTCAAACCACCCAGTTTATAAAATGGAATAAAGGCTGCAAGGAGGGCATTCATTTCTATCAAATTATTCGAATTGAGTGCTTGCGTCCTTGGTTATTATGTCCCTGTGTTAAGGTCAAGTCAACAGGCTTTGAAGACAAACAGTCCTTAATCTAAAGCACATGGTGACTCTACTGTACTTTATACTGTCGTGCTAAAAACACAGACAAACCAGATAAAAGAACCAGATAAAAAACTGCGACTGTCATCATATCATTGATGTGTTTACCATACATATTTGGTATGGTTATATTCATCTTTGTTATGGTGAATTTAGTTATTGAAAGACATTTGGGCAGAATAGAGAGGGTACTTGGTTTGAGGTCTGGTGACAGGGAGTTTTTGTTTAATGTTCCAGTCTGATATCAGGGCAAGAATAATCAGAGATGTTTAATCCTTTTAAGCAGGAGGTGTCAGAACCACAGTTACTTCCCAGTTACCACAGAGCAGAATGATTAAGTGATTGAGATGTATGGGGGTCACTGTTTAACATCTTAAAGACTCCAGAGTCCAGGACAAATGGCATCTCCTTTATTAACCCATTCACAGTAACACTTACCCCCATGGAAGACAAACAGGCAAGTGACCAAAGAGCTCAGCTGTTTAACCACACTGTCAGGGCAGTGATCCATCATCAACCTGCTCTCTCCCAGGCAGGGCCGGGGCAGAGGCCTCATAGGCAGGGTGCAGATGGCTCCACTACCCCATCCACCAGAGGAGGAATTAAGTTACTTGTGACCCCATAGGTCCCAGTCAGTGACACTGAGACACAGAGTGCTCAAAGCCAGCCTCCTCTATTAGTTGGTAAGAGCAGGCAGGTGGCGTGGCGATTACTCAGGCACTAATTAGTGACCACAGAGCAAGCATTCTGGGACAGTGTCCATCTGTTTCTCAGAGGGATGGATGGATCTATCTAATCTGGACTCCGAGCACTATCAGGCCACAGAGAGAGAAACTGTAGCTACTCAGTTTAAATCACAGCTAATCACACCAAGAGCAGAGCAGACACATTCATCCCAAGAGGGTTATTGATCACTGTACTGTACAAACTGGTTGGTACATTACCCATTTGACACATGTATGGCCAAAACAAATGGGGATGGATTGAATGGCTAATGATACATCTAAACAGTGACTTTTGAATTTGTTAGAAGTTGTGATTGTATGGAAGAGTGAGTATCTTATTACTTATCTTGTCAGGGTTGATGGCACACTTGTTGATGTTTGAACAGTTAAATAGTTATTCCAGGCGAGCGTGAGAGATACCGGAAAAGGGTCATGAACAGAGAAAGATAAAAGAGAGATTGACAAGCGAGGCAATTTAACATAGATCTAAGGACAAAGGGCCTTTTTGGTTGGATCTGTTGATTGACAGGTCATCCTGGAGTGATTGACAGCGAGGTCAGATGAGCTGTTATGATTTTGGACTTCTTAGAGGCCTGTAGCCAGGCCAAGATGTTCTCTGAAATGCCATCCTTTAATTGGTCAAAAGGGCTTGATGTCCAAACATATTCAATTTTTATCTGTGCTGCATTGCTTATCTTGATTAGACTTGTCAGAACATGGGAATGATTCATTGCCAAATGAAGTTGAGTTATAGAATCTGCTCCAATTATTTCAAACATTAAAGCTGACGGCATTGGTGTGTGTGTGTGTGTGTGTGTGTGTGTGTGTGTGTGTGTGTGTGTGTGTGTGTGTGTGTGTGTGTGTGTGTGTGTGTGTGTGTTCTAAAAATGTGAGCGGTCAAATTGAACTATTGCACACTTTTTTAGAAGTGTGGAGAAACCATGCAGTGAATGGAAAGAATGTAGTGTGTGTCCAGAGACTTATTGTTTGGTCAACTCTATCAGATGGGGGTAGAGGGATGGTGTGGGGGAGGGATACATTGAAAAGAGACATGTAGAGAGAGAACACATTTCCACTGGTATGGAGCTACCTCATCTTGAACTCAGCTCTGACAAGGCAGACAGACAGGCAGACAGGCGGACAGACAGACAGACAGACAGACAGGCAGACAGACAGACAGGCAGACGGACAGACAGGCAGTAGCATGATGTGACTAAATCTGAGATCAGATTCTGAGAAGCTTCACTATAGCACCGGTCTGGATAGGAGGATGTTACAGAGTCAGCATGGATTTCTTTGTGACGTTGATGACGAAAGGTAAAGGTCTTGGCTAATTCCTGCTTTACTTTTTTGTTTTGTTGTATGTAGCCACTAATTGGAAGGCTTAACACTCATCGAACAGAAAGTAAAAGTCCTTGTGTGTACTTGAATGTGTTAGCTCACAGCGGATAGTAGGAAGTGGATAGTGGGGTCCCTACTCACCAGAGGGAGAGGGTTTAGAATTTAGATTGAGCCTGTTAACACTGCTAGCAGATTTGAAAACAGTGATTGTAATGATTGTAATTTGTGTTGTGGCATTCCAAAAGTGAAAATAAGCACAGAGAGAGTTATTTCTGCTCCCCTCCAAGAGGGCTAGTAGGGAATATGGAAGTTATTGAGGATTATGTGTCAGGATTATGTGGTCCTGCTGTGCAGTATGTACTGTGCACTAATGGAAGTTACAGAGTCTCCATGCTGGCCCAGTTCACACTGTTTTACTCTGTTTAGTGGTTAAAACCAGATTAGAGTACCACAAGCTAATAGGTATTTTATTATAATAATTTTTTAGACATGTGCTTCGTAAAAAAAAATGTAGAGGATAAAAGAAGGATATACTGTATATGTTTCTAATATATAGTACTAGTGAACTACGCTAAAGCCATCAGTGCAGCGTGAAAAGACCAGAGAGGTCATAGTAAACATTTAGGCCATGTGGCAGAGCAACGATTTCTGACCTCAGTAGCATCACAGAGAAGCAGCCTACACTACTTTACTGTATCCGTCTACCCAGCAGTCAGTCATGTACTGGATTATCCACAACCAGAGTCACTGTTTACATATCAACACAAAGAAAGATGCCTCAACAACAACAACCGTTACAGCCACAGTGCGCTGACGCCCAGCAGGTTGTGACGTAACCTGAGAATTGGAGGCGTTACATGGATTACAGGCCAAACATATGACATCAGCATCTGCTCTGTGACAACAGTAGCACCGCTGGTCATTTCTGAGGGTCTCGTGGCAGTAGCTGGGTGTGGCTGTGGCGGCTGAGTGTGCCATCCTGGCATTCAAGCTAAATATACTATAAATGGCAAGCTAGATGTCTTACCAGGCTGGCAAAGAGATACAAGTGGGTTAATAACAATCAAGCCCATTTGCAAGCACAGTCCTACACATCATTTAAAATTAATTGCTCTGGTGCAATAGCGTTTCATGTTGGGCTTGGAAACTATACTCTGGACAACTCTTTGCTGATTACCTTCCTGATAAATCTCCCTGTTATTTTGAGGAGCTGGTGAGTGGCTGGATAACATTCCCTGGTACATGTAGTGGTTTTCCAGCTGCCTGCAGGCTGCGGGGCATCTGTACCACACACGCACCCATGCGCGCGCACACACACACGTGACTCTGTGTTGTACGGTGGCTCTTACATCCACACACGTACAGTGTACACACGCTCTGAGGACAAACAGCTGGGGCTCGATTGTGGCTTGTGAGTTTTGCCAGCATGGCTTACCCTGAGGTGACCTGCTATGTTTACCATGATTTATACTGAACCCCCTGCACTACAACCTGGCCTTATAAGGAGCTACGGCAGCCAGGGTTGGAAACGATCCGCAGGGGAGCTGTTCAGTTGAATATTTTATTGGGAAGGGAATAGTAGTAAGAATGGGATGGGAGACTTTGGAACAGGGGTTTGAAAGTGAATGCTGTTTATCCACATGAAAGGATTGGTGTTTGTGTGTGTGTTTTAAGGGGGATGTCTACGTAAAGCGGCTTTGTCCTCCATCTGTGCCTGAAGAGCTGGCCTTGAGCTGCAAATACCAGCTGAGGGCCTGTTATGCAATCACACAAGAACCAGAGAGATACTGTTTATACAGGAGCCCACACACTGATGCATCCACACACTGATGGATGCATCCACACACTGATGGATGCATCCACACACTGATGGATGCATCCACACACGTAATGCCTACACAGACATGAACGCATACTGTACAAACCCTTTCTCACACTGCCACAGTCAGTCCCACATACAGACAGGAAAGATATGACAGCCCAGAGGGGATGACAAGGGGGAGGATTACTCCCTCCATCTCCGTCTTCTCTTCCTCCAACAGTTATTAACCACTGTGGGACAGGGGAGAACGACTGCCCCCTCTCATTGTAGCCACGGAAGTTTAAGGACGGCCGCCGTACTGCTTGCATTGTTAGCAGAAAACAGGATCCACCATTATTTTCAATGGAAAAATTGCAATATTCATGGTCAGTCTTCGTGTAAATACATTTTACAAATTCAAAGACAATCATGGTACCAAGAATTGCTTCTAATACACCAGATGTATGTCCTTGAACCCATTATTTAAAAATTGCACACAGAAGTTATAAGAATAATTAAGTTACTAATGGCAACCAGCAGGACAACGGATCAACCTTCAACTTGAGTTATTCAATGAGAGGGGGCAACCCTTAGACTGCCTGGTACTCAGCACTCTATTGTCCCTCTAATCATTCTAACATCAATGCAAATCTAATCGAAAATCTAGTCAAACACTTCATGAGAGCCCATGAGCTCATGTTGCGCAACATTTCTATAGGCTATGCAATTGCGTGAGAAAACAGATTGATGGCTTCTATTAAAAAGAGGAGTATCCCATCAGCTTTCTATAGGCTAGGCCTACTATATTTATATTCCAACTTACCTAATATTAAGCACATTGCTTCTCCTTACAGCAGGAGTATAGCCTACCAGGCTGGCACGAGAATTAACCACGGGAAAAGGGTACTCCATTCTCTATATAAGTGCATAGATGACATGTATTTTTTCCCCCTGCCCCTTTTTCGAGACAAATTTCACACATACAGTGCATTCAGAAAGTATTCAGACCCCTTTTCCACATTTTGTTACATTACAGCCTTATTCTTAAATTAATTAAATGAATTGTTTTCCTCATCAATCTACACACAATACACACAATGTAGATTGATGAGAGGGGAAAAAACTATTTAATCTATTTTAGAATAAGGCTGTAACGTAGCAAAATGTGGAAAAAGGCAAGGGGTCTGAATACTTTCCGAATCACTGTATATTATTTCGTATATGTAAAGACAAGATTAAATAAAGAATAGTCTGATGGGTGACAATATTAGCCTTTCACTTGTGAATTATATATTATCACTTGTGAATGATGCCCAGCTTGTGTACAGTGAGGCAAGAAACAGCAGATGCCTGTTTTTCTCTGAACTTTTTCAAATCATAGTCGCAAAATAAGCCTAGCCCATAGGCCTATATGTTTTAATAAGGTTTGTATCACAACTAAAGTGGGCAAATAATTTCATAAATTAAGCACATTAAACCACTTTACAAGGGGTGTATTGCCTAACTGGTTACATAAGCAGTGTGTGAGTTTCAAGTTTGGGGAAGATCATTTTCACCATACAAATTCACCTTTATAATAAAAGCAATACATGCATAATTACATTTTCGGTCACTTTTGAGAATGGTGTTGGCTGACGAAATATAAATGTGGGCAGTTCTTCCAATATCTTCAATATGCACCCCGGAATTGGATATGGACGTGCGCAGTTGCGTCCCCGATGTGTCTGTCTTCAGCCGGTGAGGAAGACCTGATCATGTGACTGCATTGGCTATTAAAAATGTAGCTATCTGAGAGAGCCGTGTGAGTGAGAGGTGCTTCGGAGCACGCAGCCAGGAGAAGGGAATTATAATTATTATATTTAGCCCAAGGGCACAACGGCCGCAAAAAGCATGGATTTTTTTAGGGGGCATTACATCCACACAGTGGGGATGCTACCGGGAAATTCGAGGCATTATCAAAATAATAGCCACGTGCGCACTCCCTCAAATTGTTTGTAGAAAATATATTTTCTGTTTTATTCAGCTATGTTCAATTGTATTCTTTATACAATAAAACGTTCTTGTCTGCTAAATGAACTAGTGTAGCCCACAGCCATATGACATAGCCAGATCAGGATAGCAGCCTACACAAGAAATAACTAATATTAATAACCATCTAGATGTCACCTTGATATATATATACATACAGTCTACTACTCAATGGGGTGGGCATGAACGGTAACAACACTGGGACACAGTGCCCTTTGCTCCCGCTTGCCAAGGACTACTGTCCGGCAACTGCGTGGGAAGTAGCTACCTAGTAGCCAATTTCATGGTCACAGTCACAGTAAGAACACACATAAACTCGGCAAAAAAAGAAACGTCCCTTTTTCAGGACCCTGTCTTTCAAAGATAATTCGTAAAAATCCAAATAACTTCACAGATCTTCATTGTAAAGGGTTTAACCTCTCTTGGGTAGTATTTTGACGTCCGGATGAAAAGCGTGCCCAAAGTAAACTGCCTGTTACTCAGGCCCAGAAGCTAGGATATGCATATAATTGTTAGATTTGGATAGAAAACACTCATATGGCAGGCGAAACCCCGAGGACAAACCATCCCCCCAAAAATAAAATCAGCCTACCCCTATTTTCAATGGCTATCACTTTTGTTATAAGGCCAAGTCCTCCCAGATTGCAGATCCCAGGGCTTCCACTAGATGTCAACAGTCTTTAGAAAGAGTTTCAGGCTGGTTTTTGGAAAAATTAGCCAGAAATTGTAGTTTTTCTAAGTGGCTCCCATTTTGGCTGTAGTGTTTCCAAGCATGTGGAAGAGAGCGCGTTCTTTGGTATTTTTCTCCGGTAAAGACAATAACGATTCTCCGTCTTCAATTGTATCGTTTATTTACGTATTAGGGTACCTAAGGTTTGATTATAAACGTTGTTTGACTTGTTTGGAAAAGTTGATTAGTAACGTTTGGGATTCACTTTCCATGCATTTTGATGGAGGGAAACTGGATGGATTATTACATTTACATTTAAGTCATTTAGCAGACGCTCTTATCCAGAGCGACTTACAAATTGGTGCATTCACCTTATGATATCCAGTGGAAAAACCACTTTACAATAGTGCATCTAAATCTTTTAGGGGGGGGGGGGTTAGAAGGATTACTTTATCCTATCCCAGGTATTCCTTAAAGAGGTAGGGTTTCAGGTGTCTCCGGAAGGTGGTGATTGACTCCGCTGTCCTGGCGTCGTGAGGGAGCTTGTTCCACCATTGGGGTGCCAGAGCAGCGAACAGTTTTGACTGGGCTGAGCGGGAACTGTGCTTCCTCAGAGGTAGGGAGGCGAGCAGGCCAGAGGTGGATGAACGCATTGCCCTTGTTTGGGTGTAGGGCCTGATCAGAGCCTGAAGGTACGGAGGTGCCGTTCCCCTGACAGCTCCGTAGGCAAGCACCATGGTCTTGTAGCGGATGCGAGCTTCAACTGGAAGCCAGTGGAGAGAGCGGAGGAGCGGGGTGATGTGAGAGAACTTGGGAAGGTTGAACACCAGACGGGCTGCGGCGTTCTGGATGAGTTGTAGGGGTTTAATGGCACAGGCAGGGAGCCTAGCCAACAGCGAGTTGCAGTAATCCAGACGGGAGATGACAAGTGCCTGGATTAGGACCTGCGCCGCTTCCTGTGTGAGGCAGGGTCGTACTCTGCGAATGTTGTAGAGCATGAACCTACAGGATCGGGTCACCGCCTTGATGTTAGTGGAGAACGACAGGGTGTTGTCCAGAGTCACACCAGTCAATAATAATAATAAAGAAAGACATTATCGAACAAAACAAAAATTTGTGATGTAACTGGGACCTTTTGGAGTGCCAACAGAAGAAGATCATCAAAGGTAAGGCATTTTTTATATCGCTATTTCTGACTTACGTGTCGCACCTGCCTGGTTGAAATATGTTTTTCATGTGTTTGTATGCGGGGCGCTCTCCTCAGATAATTGCATGGTTTGCTTTCGCCGTAAAACCTTTTTGAAATCTGACACAGCGGCTGGATTAACAAGAAGTGAAGCTTTATTTTGATGTATTACACTTGTGATTTTATGAAAGTTAAATATTTATAATACTGTCGTTTGAATTTCACGCTCTGTAATTTCACCGGATGTTGGCCAGATGGGACGCTACCGTCTGTTTCCCATGCTTGTTCAATGAACCATAAACAATTAATGAACATGCACCTGTGGAACGGTCGTTAAGACACTAACAGCTTACAGACTGTAGGCAATTAAGGTCACAGTTATGAAAACTTAGGACACTAAAGAGGCATTTCTACTGACTCTGAAAAACACCAAAAGAAAGATACCCATGTTCCCTGCTCATCTACATGAACGTGCCTTAGGCATGCTGCAAGGAGGCATGAGGATTGCAGATGTGGCCAGGGCAATAAATTGCAATGTCCGTACTGTGAGATGCCTAAGACAGCGCTACAGGGAGACAGAACGGACAGCTGATCGTTCTCGCAGTGGCAGACCACGTGTAACAACACCTGCACGGGATCGGTACATCCGAACATCACACCTGCGGGAAAGGTACAAGATTGCAACAAACAAATGCCGAGTTACACCAGGAACGCACAATCCCTCCATCAGTGCTCAGACTGTCCGCAATAGGCTGAGAGAGGCTGGACTGAGGGCTTGTAGGCCTGTTGTAAGGCAGGTCCTCACCAGACATCACCGGCAACAATGTCGCCTATGTGCACAAACCCACCGTCACTGGACCAGACAGGACTGGCAAAAAGTGCTCTTCACTGACGAGTCGCGGTTTTGTCTCACCAGGGGTGATGGTTGGATTCGCGTTTATCGTCGAAGAAATGAGTGTTACACAGAGCCCTGTACTGGAGCGGGATCGATTTGGAGGTGGAGGGTCCGTCATGGTCTGGGGCGGTGTGTCACAGCATCATCGGACTGAGCTTGTTGTCATTGCAGGCAATCTCAACGCTGTGCGTTACAGGGAAGACATCCTCCTCCCTCATTTGGTACCCTTCCTGCAGGCTCATCCTGACATGACCCTCCAGCATGACAATGCCACCAGCCATACTGCTCGTTCTGTGCGTGATTTCCTGCAAGGCAGGAATGTCCGTGTTCTGCCATGGCCAGCGAAGAGCCCAGATCTCAATCACATTTAGCACGTCTGGGACCTGTTGGATCGGAGGGTGAGGGCTAGTGCCATTCCCCCCAGAAATGTCTGGGAACTTGCAAGTGCCTTGGTGGAAGAGTGGGGGAACATCTCACAGCAAGAACTGGCAAATCTGGTACAGTCCATGAGGAGGAGATGCACTGCAGTACTTAATGCAGCTGGTCGCCACATCAGATACTGACTGTGACTTTTGATTTTGAACCCCCCTTTGTTCAGGGACACGTTATTCCATTTCTGTTTGTCGCATGTCTGTGGAACTTGTTCAGTTTATGTCTCAGTTGTTGAATCTTTTGTTCATACAAATATTTACAAGTTAAGTTTGCTGAAAATAAACGCAGTTGACAGTGAAAGGACGTTTCTTTTTTCACAGAGTTTACAACGCATGAAGCAAAAGGTACACCCATCATCAATACCTTTAATCAAAAATAAACAATCATCAGTTTTATAACTGAAAATGTAGAGTTATTTTTATAAAACTAACAGTGAAATATGACTCACTCATGCTCTGGCTTCAAAACAGAAGTCCAAACATTCAATGTACGGTAGCTCAATGTACGGTAGCTGCATGGTAAAAAACAGAAGAAAAAAACACTCTCCAATCAAAACTGTCTAACCTACTATGAGTGTACAAAACATTAAGAACACCGTCCAATATTGAGTTGCACCCCCCCATACTCCAATACTTCCCACAGTTGTGTTAAATTGGCTGGATGTTCCTTAAGTGGTAAGCCGTTCTTGATACACACAGGAAACTGTTTAACTTGAAAAACCTAGCAGTGTTGCAGTTGTTGACACAGATCAGTGCACCTGGCACCTACTACCATACCCTGTTCAAAGGCATTTAAGTATTTTGTCTTGCCCCATTCACCCTCTGAATGACATACATACACAATCCATGTCTCAATTGTCTCAAGGCTTAAAACTCCTTCTTTAACTCATCTCCTCCCCTTCATCTACACTGATTGAAGTGGATTTAACAAGTGACATCAATAAGGGACCATAGACTGACCAGGTGAATCCAGGTGGAAGCTATGTCATGGAAAGAGCAGGTTTTCTTAATGTTTTTTACACTCACACCCACTCCTTTCCACACACCCACTACTTTCCTTTCAACACACACACTTGCCCATAGTCCTATCGTCATATTGGGATGGAGATACCGCCTTCTCAGCAACGGTGGGAATCTTAATGTGCAGGGCAAAGAGGAGGCTTACCGGTATGTTTACCATAGGTGACAAGGTGTTAAACATGTCCGTTCAATGGGCTGGGGTCTCCTTCAGCAGGTATTCAGAGAATGGTCAGCTTCCTCATCCAGTTGTGTGTGTGTGTGTGTGTGTGTGTGTATCCAACCGTGTGTGTCACTGTTAGACTGAATGCGTGTGTCAGTTTCCAGTTTTACTCCATGCTTGTTTTAGCCTCTGATTTTTCAGTGTATATTTGACTGTATCGGAGTTGGTGACATGCCTCTCCTTGGATGAACACCTGTTTGTTGTGTTAGTAACTGTAATGTAGGGAGTCATATTGAGTCACGCTCAAGAATGTTTGTGGGCTGGCTAATTACTTCATGTCTCCAACGCAAATTATGTTCCTGCCATGCAATACTTGACTACAGACAGTATGGGTTTTGAGTTGGCAATCAATGGCGTGTTTTTATGATTGGATTATTAGTTGTGTAAAAAAACAGACTTTGTCACACTGTTGCCAACTGTTCAGTCCTAGCCTTCTGTTTGGTGGGTGTTGCATCTGTGCAATACTCTGAGTTGCCATGTATTGAACCCACTGGCCTCTTTTCCTCTCCACAGAAAGATCTGTGTGCACTGTAAGTGTGTGCGTGAGGAGCATGCGGTGCGGGCGGTGCCGGGCCAGCTGGAGAGGATGATGATGAAGCTGGTTTCAGACTTCCAAAGACACTCCATCTCTGACGACGACTCGGGCTGTGCCTCTGAGGAGTACGCCTGGGTCCCACCTGGACTCAAGCCTGAACAGGTCAGAACCAGTACAGAGACTGCTTCATATACATACATTAATGCACGCACACACAAACACATGCACGCACTCTCTCACATGCATGCATACATTAACACTCACCTAATATTGAGTTCCACCCCCCCTTTTGCCTTCAGAACAGCCTCAATTCATTGGGGCATGGACTCTACAAGGTGTCGAAAGCGTTCTACAGGGATGCTGGCCCATGTTGACTCCAATGCTTCCCACAGTTGTGTCAAGTTGGCTGGATGTCCTTTGGGTGGAGGACCATTCTTGATACACATGGGAAACTGTTGAGCTTGACAACCCGGCATCGTTGTAGTTCTTGACACAAACTGGTGCACCTGGCACCTACTTCCATACCCCTTTCAAAGGCAATTAAATATAATTTTTTTGTCTCAAGCGTTCTTTAACCTGTCTCCTCCCCTTCATCTACACTGATTTGAAGTGGTTTTAACAAGTGACATCATTAAGGGATCATAGACTGACCAGGTGAATCCAGGTGAAAACTATGTCATGGAAAAGCAGGGGTCATTAATGTTTTGTATACACATTCTTATTTACATACACACAGGGTCAAAAACATCCTTGAAGTGTGAGTGTGTGTGTCTGAACATTCTTGTTTTTTAATCCAGGTGTATCAGTATTTCAGCTGTATCCCGGAGGACAGAGTGCCCTATGCTAACAGCTCAGGAGAGCGGTACCGCATCAAACAGCTCCTCCACCAGCTACCAGCCCACGACAGTGAGGTAACGGTCACTAATACTGTAACTCTGTGTGACGTTTTGGTGTCCTAACGCCGCTGGGCTGTTATATAATTGTTTTCTGCTGGGATGCTTGTCTGACTCAGCATTGTAACTGTTCTCTAATACTAGACTGGAACTCTGTGTGAAATGTTGGTTTTCCTAGCCTCTGGGCTGTAATTTAGTTGGTTTGTGTTGTTCCTCACTAGACTGTTCTGCTTGTCTGAGTCAGCATTATAACTATGTGTTTTGTGTTTCCAGCATCAGTACTGTAACCATCTGGATGAGGAGGAGAAGAAGGAGCTTTGTCTGTTCAGTCAGCAGAGGAAGAGGGAGAACCTGGGCAGAGGCATGGTCAGACTGTTCCCTGTCACCATGACCGGAGCCATCTGCCAACAGGTAGACACTGCTGAGGGAGGGGGGTGGGGGATCAGGGGGGAGACTAGGGTGGGACGGAAACATTGAGAGTGAGGGATTAGGGAGATGGAGACAAGGAATTAGAGAATTTCGGTTTTAGTGTATGTATTCTCTGTACTCCCTCAAGCTCATTTGCATTTTGTTTACCTGTTGTTTTGTCTCCCCCCTTTCTTTCTTTCTCTCTGTGTTTCAGTGTGGCAGACAGATCTATGGTGGGGACATAGCAGTGTTTGCCAGCCGAGCGGGGCATGGTAGCTGCTGGCACCCTCAGTGTTTCCAGTGTGCCTCGTGCACTGAGCTGCTGGTAGACCTCATCTACTTCTACCAGGACGGACAGATCTACTGCGGCCGGCACCACGCTGAGAGAATGAAACCACGCTGCCAGGCCTGTGATGAGGTGACTGTGTCTACAATGCAAATCTCTCCACACTGGCTCATACACTCTGACCTGCCCTGTCCAGTCCACAAAGCTCTCCATACTGTTACTGTTTAACTGCTGTCTGTCCTGTCCACAAAGCTCTCCATACTGTTACTGTTTAACCACTATCTGTCCTGTCCACAAAACTCTCCATACTGTTACTGTTTAACCACTGTCTGTCCTGTCCACAAAACTCTCCATACTGTTACTGTTTAACCACTGTCTGTCCAGTCCACAAAGCTCTCCATACTGTTACTGTTTAACCACTGTCTGTCCAGTCCACAAAGCTCTCCATACTGTTACTGTTTAACCACTGTCTGTCCAGTCCACAAAGCTCTCCATACTGTTACTGTTTAACCACTGTCTGTCCAGTCCACATAACTCTCTAAACTGTGGATCCACTGTCTGTTTATACATTCTGTCTGGCCTGTCCAGTTCTAACACTGACTCTTATGAGGATATGTGTACTCTTACTCTGGGCTGGGAGAGTGTGTCTTCTTTCTTTGATTTATGTGCCCGTAGATCAGGATTGTCAAACATTATTTTATAGTATGAAGAATACAATTGAACAAATCTGAATAAAATATAAATATTTTCTCCAAACGATTTGAGGGAGTGCGGCTATTCTGTGTTGAGCGGTTAACAAAGAAATTGTTATTACTATATGCTTAATTTACAGTTATTAATGTAACTTTAGTTGTTCTACAAACGTTGGGCTATATGTTTTCATTTTCAATATATTGTAAGGCTGCATGATGCGACTCGAATGATGATTTGAAAAAAGTACCATGAAAGGCATGAGCTCTGCTTAGTTTTTTGCGCAGGCTGTACACAACATCAATCAAACATTCACAATTTGATAAGCACTTGATAAAAGCACTTGATAATGCCTAGAATTTCACAGCGGCATCCCGTTTGTCTGGCCGTAATGCACCCTAAAAAAATCCATGCCTTTTGTGTCGTGCCCTCTCTGAGTGGCGCGCGCTCCATCAAGTGATCGGGTTTTTCTCACAGGCTACAAGTGAAGACAGATGCATCGGGGATGCAACCGTGCGCGTCCTTCCGAGGTGCATATGGAAGAGTTTGGAAGAACTGTCCATATTTACTTTTTGTCAGCCAACAAGATGCGTAGGCCTAACGAACAGCAAAAGCACTAGCCTACATCATCATAGTACAAAGGTCAACCTATTCTGTGCGAGAAATAAATATTCCAAACATAGTCTGGGACAGTTGTGGGATGCGGTAGATCCCAAGTTAATACAACCACTAGATTCCCCAAAACTTTTTTTACGCAATGTGGCTGAAGCAACAGATTAGAATGTTTAGCTTAAAATGTTGATAAACTATTATTCTATTTCTTCACATTATAGGCACAGCAATGCGCACAAGGTAGTAGGCTATAAGCGCAAATGTTCCATTAGCAGAAAACACCATTATCAAAAGTGACTGCAAATGCAATTATGAATGTAATGCTTTTATTATAAAGGTGCATTTTTATGGTGAAAATTTACTTCCCCAAACTTGAAACTCACGTGCTGCTTATGTAACCAGTTAGGCAATACACCTCTTGTAAAGCTGATTAATGTGCTTAAGTTATTCGGCCACTTTAGTTCTGATACCAACCTTATCAAAACATATAGGCCTATGAGCTAGGCTACATGAGGTGGGCGACTATGATTTGAAAAAGTTGCAAAAAAAGGCATTGTTTGTTATGCTGGGCAGCATCCACTTGTGATAATATATAATTCACAAGTGATAGGCTAATATTGTCCCCCATCAGACTATTCTTCATTTAATCTTGTCTTTACATATACTAAATAATATATGTGTGAAATTTGTTTTGATTTAGAATGGACCATTATCATGCACCTGTATCGAAACAAGGGCAGCGGAAAAAAATAAATTTAATCTATGCACTTAAATAGCGAATGGAGGACACTTTTCCCCGTGGTTTAATGTCATGCCAGCCAGGTAGACTATACTTCTGTTGTAAATATAAGCAATGTGCTTAATTTTAGAAAAGTTGAGAAATAAATATAGTAGGCCTAGCCTATAGAAAGCTGAGCCTCCTCTTTTTAATAGAGGCCATCACTCTGTTTTGTCACGCAATTGCATGGCCTATTGAAATGTTGCACAACATGAGCTCACGGGCTGTCATGAAGTGTTTGATTTGATTTTCGAATACATTTGCATTGATGTCAGAATAATTAGAGGGACTATAGAGTGCTGAGTACCAGGCAGTTAGCAAGTTTGGTAGGCTACTAATGACCATCAGTAGCATCAGAGCTTGGAAAAGCATAATTACCGTGACTAAACGGTCACGTGGAATTTGACTACCTTCATGACTCGTGACCACCGGTGTGTCGGTAATACGGTCACCGCAACAGCCCTAGTCATGACTGATCTTCACAACCCACTGGGCACAGACGTCAATTCAACATCTATTCCATGTTGGTTTCAACGTCATTTCATTGAAATGACGTAGAAACAATGAAGATTCAACCAGTGTGTGCCCAGTGGGAAGTCCTTAGAGGACACAACATTGGCTCTGTCACACGGACACCCTGGGAAAACCTGTTTGTCAGAGGAATGACAGTCTTTCAACAACCAGAAAAATTAAATAGTTAAGTATTTTCTTGAGATATGATTTGTTGACCCACATTCTTTCTTCTTCACTCCGTCTCTCCCTGAAGTACAGATCATTCTAGCAGATGAGTGTACGGAGGCAGAGGGCCGACACTGGCACATGAAGCACTTCTGTTGTTTTGAGTGTGAGGCAGCGTTGGGGGGACAGCGGTACATCATGAGAGAGAGCCGGCCGTACTGCTGCTCCTGCTATGAGTCATTCTATGCAGAGTACTGTGACACCTGTGGGGAACACATAGGTACTGCAATTACACAGGTCCATGTTTCCACAAAGGGAAGTGTACACTGAGTATACAAAACATTAAGAACACCTGCTCTTTTCATGACGTAGACTGACCAGAGGGTGAATGGGCGAGACAAAATTGAGGCTGTTCGGAAACTCAATATTAAGAATGTTTGGTATACTCAGTGTTTACACACATACAGATGTAGGATCTTAATATGAGTCAGTTTACTACAGCAGGAAAATAATCCTGCAGGAAATGTTAATTGTTTTGTGGATTATACATTTTGTAGGGGTTGACACATTTTTTTTGTCTGACATTTTAAAAAGGAAATGACAACCTTTAGAAGCCTTTTTAAACTTTGAATACACTACAAGTTAGCATTTCCTGTGCAGGAAACATCATGCAACAACAGGATGATCAAATTTAAGATATGCCATCTGTACACATAAAAAACAATATACACGTGTGCACAGACAGAAACATATGCTCACTCACACAGAGAAATACACTGCTCAAAAAAATAAAGGGAACACTTAAACAACACAATGTAACTCCAAGTCAATCACACTTCTGTGAAATCAAACTGTCCACTTAGGAAGCAACACTGATTGACAATACATTTCACATGCTGTTGTGCAAATGGAATAGACAACAGGTGGAAATTATAGGCAATTAGCAAGACACCCCCAATAAAGGAGTGGTTCTGCAGGTGGGGACCACAGACCACTTCTCAGTTCCTATGCTTCCTGGCTGATGTTTTGGTCACTTTTGAATGCTGGCGGTGCTTTCACTCTAGTGGTAGCATTAGACGGAGTCTACAACCCACACAAGTGGCTCAGGTAGTGCAGCTCATCCAGGATGGCACATCAATGCAAGCTGTGGCAAGAAGGTTTGCTGTGTCTGTCAGCGTAGTGTCCATAGCATGGAGGCACTACCAGGAGACAGGCCAGTACATCAGGAGACGTGGATGAGGCCGTAGGAGGGCAACAACCCAGCAGCAGGACCGCTACCTCCGCCTTTGTGCAAGGAGGAGCAGGAGAAGCAATGCCAGAGCCCTGCAAAATGACCTCCAGGAGGCCACAAATGTGCATGTGTCTGCTCAAATGGTCAGAAACAGACTCCATGAGGGTGGTATGAGGGCCCGACGTCCACAGGTGGGGGTTGTGCTTACAGCCCAACACCGTGCAGGACGTTTGGCATTTGCCAGAGAACACCAAGATTGGCAAATTCTCCACTTCACAGATGAAAGCAGGTTCACACTGAGCACATGTGACAGACGTGACAGAGTCTGGAGACGCCGTGGAGAACGTTCTGCTGCCTGCAACATCCTCCAGCATGACCGGTTTGGTGGTGGGTCAGTCATGGTGTGGGGTGGCATTTCTTTGGGGGGCCGCACAGCCCTCCATGTGCTCGCCAGAGGTAGCCTGACTGCCATTAGGTACCGAGATGAGATCCTCAGACCCCTTGTGAGACCATATGCTGGTGCGGTTGGCTCTGGGTTCCTCCTAATGCAAGACAATGCTAGACCTCATGTGGCTGGAGTGTGTCAGCAGTTCCTGCAAGAGGAAGGCATTGATGCTATGGACTGGCCCGCCCGTTCCCCAGACCTGAATCCAATTGAGCACATCTGGGACATCATGTCTCGCTCTATCCACCAATGCCACGTTGCACCACAAACTGTCCAGGAGTTGGCGGATGCTTTAGTCCAGGTCTGGGAGGAGATCCCTCAGGAGACCATCCGCCACCTCATCAGGAGCATGCCCAGGCGTTGTAGGGAGGTCATACAGGCACGTGGAGGCCACACACACTACTGAGCGTCATTTTGACTTGTTTTAAGGACATTACATCAAAGTTGGATCAGCCTGTAGTGTGGTTTTCCACTTTAATTTTGAGTGTGACTCCAAATCCAGACCTCCATGGGTTGATAAATTGGATTCCCATTGATTCTTTTTGTGTGATTTTGTTGTCAGCACATTCAACTATGTAAAGAAAAAAGTATTTAATAAGATTATTTAATTCATTCAGATCTAGGATGTGTTATTTTTGTGTTCCCTTAATTTTTTTGAGCAGTGTATATACACTTGCATAGAGACAACTTTCTTAGAGCCTCTCTCTTTGTCTTCCAGGTATAGACCAGGGTCAGATGACCTATGAGGGCCAGCACTGGCATGCAGCCGAGTCGTGTTTCTGCTGTGCCCGCTGTCGGCTCCCCCTGCTGGGGCGGCCCTTCCTCCCGCGTGGGGGCCTTATCTTCTGCTCCAGGCCCTGCTCCCTGGGAGAGGACCCAGATAACTCAGACTCGTGTGACTCAGCCCTCCAGAGCCGGCCTCCGCAGCACAGACACTGTGAGACTGCAGAGAAGATCCAACAGTCGCAGCGCTGCTCCCCACAGCAACCACCAGAGGGAGCCAACATCCTTGTTGTCCCAGGAAAAGACTGTGTTCATGCTGCACAGGAAAATAAAGGTAGCGGCCTACTGCAGATGGTATTTACATGTTATGTAGGTCATGCCTGAGCCTTGTAATACACATACAAACATAACATAGCCTGCAGGGAATGAAATTGAAATGAAGTAATAATTTGAGTAATTTAGCAGGTTATTTTATCCAAAGCAACTTTGATCAAATTATCAAAACAATACCATTTAGACATTGTCAAAGATTACATAGCCTTTTCTATTCAAGCAAGGTGTGTTTTATCTTCATCTCATTTCTGTTTCCCAGGTGTTCACATCTCTACTAATGTTCCAAATGGAGTCTCCCCACCACCCAACGGTCATCGTAACCTTAGAAGGTCCTACTCTCCACTTCCCCACTGTCGCTTAGCCAATGGCTGGGCACCATCTTGGCCTGTCGACCAATCTCTCAACAGTTTGCACACTGGAGACTGTGGCAAGCATCCAGTCAGTAGTCTGGAGTTTTTAGGAGAGCCCAACGGCTACGCTGGACACCCCCTCACCAGTTTCAGTAGAGGAACTTCTACTGCAAAGGACAGTGGGAACTGGGTGGAGAAGAGTACTCAAGTTACGAAAGGTATTACACATTGGTGAATTGTTCTACAAAGTGCTACTTCAAGGCAATTACATATATATTAAATGTGGGTCTTCAGCTAAAGCATTGTGTTCAGAATGAAACAGTTAACTGTAGAGCTCTGTTAGATACAATTGGCCATAAGCAAGAGTTGGGGTAGTATTCTATAAATCCGTTTCCAAATCTTTCTCATCTCCTGTTATTGTGAGTTGATTGAACAGTAATTGAATCCTTTGCCTTTTTATAGATTGAGGTCTTTTATTTGTTATCTCTCCTTCTTCCCAGTGTTTCCTCCCCCGAGGAATTCCTCCTTACCTGCATCACTAAACCACCCCAGTCCTGCTGACCCACCGCCCCTCCCAGCCCCTCTACCCACCAAGTCATCACTACACCACCCCAGTCCTGCTGACCCACCGCCCCTCCCAGCCCCTCTACCCACCAAGTCTCATGATTTGATGACCAAGCCAAATCTGCACCAACCAGAACCAAGCCCCCCTGACCATAGTCCCCAATCATTTCGCAGTGGGACAGCCAGGGTCAGCTTCCGAGAGCCAATCAGCTGCAGCTACTCTGTGAATGAGGAGGAGGAAGAAGAAGAAGAAGATGAGGAGAAAGGAGAAAAGGAAGAAGAACAGGCGGAGAGGGAGGAAGAGGATGGAGGTTTTGGGCGCAGGTTACATATGGAGAAGGGCATTCCACCTCAGATGGACCTACTGGGTAAGACCACTTTTTTTCCCCCATTCTCCTGTTCTTTTTTCTTTTCATCACAACTGCCAACTGTCTCTCTTTTTTTGTGTCCCCTCACAGATGGTTCATACCAACATCGTAGTTTACGGCGGGGGTGGAACCGCGGCCGTGTGGCCTCCGACTCCATTCTCCACCTAGGCACAGAGACACGCTTCCGTCACTCTCTGCCTGATCGGCCCCGTCTGGACGCTCTAGAATGGAGAGGACAGCGGGAGAGTGCTTCCCTCTCTTCCCCTGGCACCACAGAGCCCCTGTCACTCACCCTCCAGCCAGCCCAGTACAACAAACACGAGGACTCCTGCTCAACCTGCTCCTCCTCCTCAGAATCAGAGGAAGAGGGTTACTTCTTGGGGCAGCCCATCCCCTTGCCCCCCCAGCTAACCCGAAGGCCCCCGTCCGTGGACGGAGAGAGGGAGGGAGAGGGGGATGGAGAGAGGAAAGGAGTGAAGGACAGGGGTTTGAGGAACAGCCTGAGAAGGAGGAAGAGGAGGGCAAATAGCCTTGGCGCAAAGGACAAAGACAAGAACTGTGCAATCTCCTAACTTTGACCCTCACAGACCCAGTGAAAGTTATTCTTATTCAACAAGCAAGCCAATGTTCAATATCACAAAAATAAATCTGCAATATGTTGGTATTCCTTTGGGATACTTTAAACACAATACTCCTACGCAGCAGACTTATTCAAAGATGGAGTAAACTACTGTACTATGACGTATCACATATTAGTGTTCAGAATATGATTTAAAATATTTTTTTATGCGTTTTATATTTGTATATTGTTTCGGGCACGTTTTTGCACAGTAAAATGGAACTTGCATCCATCTGGGAAGTTCTGTATGCTTCTGTAAGGAAACATCACTGTGGGCCTGTAGTGTATGTTACAGCATTAGAACAAGCAAAGTATTTACTCCGAAAAGACAGGAAATTCACTTTGCATGATATTACTCAAGTGAATTTGTGGAGAGAGAACTCTCATTCCTGTATAAACATGTGAGCATTTATTGTGGGAAGTTATTCTTACTGACCTTACAGTAAGGATTTGAGGATTCCTTCTCAGTCTACCTTTCTTTGTAGTTTAAACATAACCTTTATTTAACTAGGAAAGTCAGTTAAGAACAAATTCTTATTTACAATGACGGCCTACCCTGGCAACACTGGGCCAATTGTGCGCCGCCCTATGGGACTCCCAATCACGGCCGGATGTTGTACAGCCTGGATTTGAACCAGGGACTGTAGTGGCGCCTCTTGCACTGAGATGCAGTGCCTTAGACCACTGCGCCACTCGGGAGCCCAGTAACTGAGTCTTCATGGGCATTTGGCCCTCTCTCACAGCTTCCACACAGAGAGTTCTTCAGCAAAGAATGTGGGGACAGTTGTTCTCAACCACATTCTTCCACCAAGCCAATCCGATATAAACTAAGATTGACTTTTTTCAAATGTTTTTGTAGCCTACTGGTTTTGTCTTTGGTGTTATATGCAATGTTACACAGTTATGAATCACCAAATAGTTGGTTAAATACTCTGGGAGAGCAGTGAGTACCAAAATTAAGAATGTTAAGGCCCACACAGTGAGATTCAAAGGCTATCTGTACACAATAACCTGGGCTGTGAATGGTGTGTATGTTCATGTGTGTCTGCGTAAAGTAAACTTTGTTGTTTCCATTTTGACGTAAAGCTTCCCTATGTAAGTGTATGATATGTTCAAAAGAGGAAATAGTGCAACATGCACAGTACCAGTCAAAAGTTTGGACACACCTACTCATTCCAGGGTTTTTCTTTATTTGTACTATTTCCTACATTGTAAATAATAGTGAATACATCAAAACTATGAAATAACACATTTGGAATCATGTAGTAACCAAAAAAGGGTTTTGGAAAAGCATTATCGCAACCAGCTTCATGAGGCAGTCACCTGGAGTGCATTTCAATTAACAGGTGTGCCTTGTTAAAAGTACATTTGTGGAATATCTTTCCTTCTTAATGTGTTTGAGCCAATCAGTTGCGTTGTGACAAGGTAGGGGTGGTATACAGAAGACAGCCCTATTTGGTTAAAGACCAAGTCCATATTATGGAAAGAACAGCTCAAATAAGCAAAGAGAAACAACAGTCTCCTTACTTTAAGACATGAAGGTCAGTCAATCCGAAAAACTTCAAGAACTTTGAAAGTTTATTCATGTGCAGTTGCAAAAACCATCAAGCGCTATGATGAAACTGTCTCTCATGAGGACCGCCACAGGAAAGGAAGACCCAGAGATACTGCTGCTGTAGAGGATAAGTTCATTAGAGTTAACAGCACCTCAGATTGCAGCCCAAATAAATGCTTCACAGAGTTCAAGTAACAGACACATCTCAACATCAACTGTTCAGAGGAGACTGCGTGAATCAGACCTTCATGGTCGAATTGCTGCAAAGAAACCACTACTAAAGGACACCAATAAGAAAAAGAGACTTGCTTGAGCCAAGAAACACGAGAAATGGACATTAGACCAGTGGAAATCTGTCCTTTGGTCTGATGAGTCCAAATTTGAGTTTTTGGTTCCAACCGTCGTGTCTTTGTGAGAAGCAGAGTAGGTGAACGGATGATCTCCGCGTGTGTGGTTCCAACCTTGAAGCATGGAGGAGGAGGTGTGATGGTGTGGGGGTGCTTTGCTGGTGACACTGTCAGTGATTTATTTAGAATTCAAGGCACACTTAACCAGCATGGCTACCACATCATTCTGCAGCAATACGCCATCCCATTTGTTTTGTGCTTAGAGGGACTATCATTTGTTTTTCAACAGGACAATGACCCAAAACACACCACCAGGCTGTGTAAGGGCTATTTGACCAAGGAGTGTGCTGCATCAGATGACCTGGCCTCCACAATCACCCGACCTCAACCCAATTGAGATGGTTTGGGATGAGTTGGACCGCAGAGTGAAGGAAAAGCAGCTAACAGGTGCTCAGCATATGTTGGAACTTTCAAGACTGTTGGAAAAGCATTCCAGGTGAAGCTGGTTGAAAGAATTCCAAGATTGTGCAAAGCTGTCATTAAGGGTGGCTACTTTGAAGAATCTCAATTATAAAATATATTTTTATTTATTTAACACTTTTTTTGGTTACTACTTGATTTCATGTGTGTTATTTCATAGTTTTGATGTCTTCACTATTCTTCAATGTAGAACATTGAGTCAATCACCACCTTCCGGAGACACCTGAAACCCCACCTCTTTAAGGAATACCTAGGATAAGATAAAGTAATCCTTCTAACCCCCCCCACCCTAAAATATTTAGATGCACTATTGTAAAGTGGTTGTTCCACTGGATATCATAAGGTGAATGCACCAATTTGTAAGTCGCTCTGAATAAGAGCATCTACTAAATGACTTAAATGTAAAATGTAAATGTAGAACATTTTACAAATGAAGAAAAACCCTGGAATGAGTAGGCATGTCCAAACTTTTGACTGGTACTTTATGAACATTACTAGATATTTTTTTTGTCCAGTTATTATTTTTATACTCTTTGGTGCTGGTTCCTGTTTTTCTATGTTTAAAAAATATATATAAAATACTTAAATCAAACTGTCACTTTTCAGAAATTATGAGGAAATTACAGTTTCTGTAAATTCTGTAAAAGGGAAATACATCTATTTTTTTTTAAACTTTCTGATTACTGAAATCATTAGAGAATAGGAAACTGCTATTATCACATGACAGAAGAAGCAAGTCTACTGATGATGAGTGATTTGGTCAGAGTAGCCAGGTGGGACGACGCAGACCCGGTGGAGAGCGTGGTGAAACAAAAGACACTGGCCGTGTTAGAGAGGATCAAAACCCCAATGTATCATGGGTAAATTGTGACTGACTGACCTACAAATGATAAGTTATTTATGATGCAAGGTGATCTGTAGATCAGTCAGTTGGCAGTCGCCTGCAGTCGTCTTGATGCTTTCGAAACACGGCCACTGAGCGCGTTCAAGCAAATTACTATCGTTGGTCATCGCCTTTCAAAGTGTGTTGCATTATTGTTATAAACATTGTCTGACTTGTAACTACATGACGACTGCATGAACTTTACAGAAATCATGTGATCAAAAGGTCAAGCAGTTTTTAAGAAGTCACCAAGTCACTGCAGTTGCTTCTCACCAACTGCACCAATCAGCCATCACTTGCATTGTGGGAGGCACTATATGTCAACTTTTTTTCAAATACATGACTGAAACAGGAACCAACTTTGCTTTGATTCAGGGGATACAAATGAAAAATGATATTTGAGATCTCTCTAACCAATGAATTGTACATGTTATGTGTCCAGTTTGTGAGTGTGTGATATGGGGGTACAGAAAGGTTTATTTCGCCATTTATACAGACAAACTTTTAGAAACAATAGCAGCTATGTTAACACTACCATGTTGATCTGAGCCTTGCTGTTGGAAAACCACTACAGTGTCCAACTTTCGGCTGTCGCAGATTAACCTCCCCCGACTTCACTCGCCGACTTTCGTCTACAGTAGGCTTTGTTAGGCTTACCGCTCGAACACACCCACTGTCTGTCCTGCTGAGTTTTGATGCAGTCTTTTCCCGACTATGTCAAGTTAGTTCTCGTGTGAGCTTTTGTTCCAACCCCATTACTGTGTTTTAGGGGCCAAGCTTATGGTAATGTTGCAGCAGTGTGGAGATTCCTAGATGTGAAAAGTGTGCAGGAGGGCATGAGACAAAGGAATGTGTGGTATCGGTGGGAAATGTTGTGTGTTAACTGTAGGGGTACCCATGGTCCTGGAGATCAGAAGTGTCCGGTGAGAGAAAGGCAGGTTGAGGTTGTCAGGGTGAGAGTAGTACAGAAAGTGTCATATGCTGAGGCAGTGAAGAGAGTAGTAGAGGAAGATGGGTCCAGGGCGAGGGATCCTAAGACTATCCCAGTAAGTAGCCCGAGGCCAATAGAGAGTGATGGGAATTAGCATTAATAGCCATGGTTATCAACTGTACCGCAGAAATGGAATGTAAATCACAGAAAATATATGTTGTGGTGGCAGCTGCAGAGAAGTACTTGGGTGTACAAGATTTTACAGCAGAAGAGTTACAAGGTGTGTTGAGCGATAGTGTCCCATCCTGCCAGCCTGGTGAAGGATCAGATAGAGCCAAAGTAGTGGAATAGTGGTGAGGTTTTAATGGGTGTAGAGTTAGTTAGTTGGCAGGGCACATTGTTTTCTTCCAGAACAGTAGGCAGACACACAGCCCATACAGAAGGTGGCGGCATGCACCACTAACGTATGTTTTCAGACCGCCATAATACCATAGAAGAAGAAGTAGTATTCAGGTAGGAGAAGGAGGAGCATGTGAGCAGTCTGACAGGTTTGGCTGGTCTGTTGCTCCCTTCCATTCTGTCTCTGCAGTAGAATTCTGCAGTTTGTATCCTCTGTGGCGTGCTGAGCTGTGGAGAGGCCTAGAGTTCTGTTGGGGACCTGTAAGATTTTACTTCCATTCTAAAGGGGAGATTTCATTGGAGAGTAAAGCCTGAGTAAGTATGTGTGTGTCCAAGTAACCAACGCCTTACTTGGAATTAAGGACGATCAATCTATAAGCCTTGGGTGCGTGTATGTGAGAGATCCTTTCAGTGTTAGGTGTATTTTTATTTCTTCCTAAATAGAAGAAGCCGACACTTGACACTGGGTTGAAGGAGAAGGATCCGTTTTTGTTTTGTTTTACATACCACTTTACATACCACTGTGTGTTCAGTATTACTGTGTTCTGAGAACTTAGCCTAATAAAACAGAATGTCCTCTGCCCTCATTGACTGATAAATTGTGCTGTGTGTACAGTAGGCGTGTGTGAGGGAGAGGAGGAGCGACATAGATGAAGAGATAAAGGACATGCAGGTAAGAAAGTGTAGTGAGACCGCTCTAACCTCAGTAGGGGATTGGCATGGCTCTAGGTGGAATGAGAAACCTGTTGTTCAGAATGTCTGTCAGATACAGACTATTAGATCAGTGTCTTAAACACTTTCATAAAGCACAGATTACTGGTTTGACATTCATATCTTTGCACTTTATCTACCAACAGCACATGACACCACACAATAGGAACATCTTTAGAAGTTAATAGTAGGCCTACAATCTTAACTTCTTGTTCCCCAGAAGTGCCACATTAATGGAATCCTTTGTCTGACCCAAGTTAATGTTTATGTTGTTGTGGTCACCTGATCTTCAATACATTTACTGGTGCAGACAAAAATAATACATGATTTGTGTTCTTCTAATCAAAACAAATGTTCAGAAATTAATTGTTGATAACTACAGCCAACTTCTAGATGGGTGGATCAAGTGGTATGGTTTCAGAGATACTGAAGACTTCTATTGCGGGGTCTGTGGTCTAGAGCGGTGTTTCCCAACTCCAGTCCTCCAGTACCCCCAACAGCACACATTTTTGTTGTAGCCCCACAGAAACACCTGATTCAACTCACTGAGGACTTGATGATTAGTTGACAAGTTGAATCAGGTGTGCTTGTCCGGGGCTACAACAAAAATGTGTGTTGTAGGGTACACTCAAGGACTGGAGTTGGGGGAACACTGGTCTAGAGGAAGCCCAGCACAACGCCCTAGCAACTGGGAATCTTTATTTAAAGATGACATGCATTGTTCCCCTCTACCAGCTGTTGTGAGTATTCCTCCAAACAATAGTTTGTTGACAGCTGTGGCGATGTATAACATTCTGTGTTGTCATTGACTGCATCCTGGGGTTTTGTGAGTGCAGCGATTGGGGCCATTACTGTTGACTTACAATATCCCTGAGTCAACCACAGCACTTTAAAGTGATTTGTGTGAGTTGAAGTATCAATGCCATAGGGGTAGTATCTCTGTAGAAGGTAAATGATCTGGCAGAGAGCGGTTCCCTCTGTCTTTGAGGTAACTGGGTATTTATATTGATTGCTTGCCTGTATGCTGTCTCTCTCCTCTGATGACACAGTTATCTGTGTAAGTTGCTATCTGATGTGATGCTGTTTCTCCTTTTTCTGCTGGACATCCAGGACTTTAGGGCACCAGGGTTCAAGTGACACCCTTATGGGAACTGGAAGAAGACGGAATCATATCAGCCACAAGCAAAATCCTGTCAGCTTTTGGGGACAGTATGATCCTGGAGTGAAGACATCTGAATAATTTTGACTTTGGGTGGCTAAAAAAAGCAGGATAAAGACAGGAGTCAAGGATAAACAAGCCCACCAGTGCTACCTCCCAACCCCACCTCCAGCATGCCTGTGGAGACCCTCCAGCCTGGCCTGAGACAGCCGGTGGCAGTGAGGGCTGCTGCTGCTGGAACGCCCAACCGCCGCCTCCTCCAACCAAGAACATTGGAAGCAGCTGAGCCCAGGCAGAGTGCAGTGGAGAGGCTGGCAGCAGACAAGGCTAAATATGTCAAGAACCAGGTGGCCCTCTTTAAGCAACAGCCAATCAAAGTGCCTCCACCTATCATGCGCAAGCCTCTGATGTCCCCTGCCCCCGCCCTGCGGCCCACTCGTAAGGCCCAACTGCCTCGCCCTGACTACACCCAGCAAGGGAGTTCCCCACTGGACCTGGAGCACCTGAGTAACCTGATCAACGGGGTGGGTGAGGCTGAAACTCCCCCTACCTCCCCCACCATGGACCCAGTGGAGAGTTGTCAGGCCCCTGACTGCCCCACTACAAACTCTCCCTGTCCCTCTCCAATCTCTGCTGGGGCTGGGTCAGGGGCTGCTGAGAGTATCCAGACCCTCTGTCCTGAGTGGTCCACCCCAGTCAAAGTAAGGGTAAATGCCTCTGGCCCACTAAGTCCTACAGGGTCTGCAGTGACCATACGTAGAGTGGACATCATACCCCACCACACCACACCAGTGAGGACGCCCATTAGAGCACAGCAGCAGATGCGCGTCCCATTGCAGCCCATGGCTCTGCATCCACACACCCAGATCCACAACGCTATGTCACCTCTTCGTCTCTTCCACCCCCGAACTACCTATGTACCAGGCCCTGCATCTCCTAAACCTGTCCCAGCCCCTCCACCACAAAACCACACCCCAACCCCCACCTCCCCGTCTAGCCCCGTCCAGCTCCCAGCCAACCCCCCCGTACTCCCGCCCTCCCCGTCGGTCACCTGCCTATCGTCCGGTAGCTCCAGGAAACGTCCCTCTCTGAACCGCTCCAAATCCGACATGAGTGACCGTTACTCCCGGGCCAGTACTGAGCTGGAGCGCTTCTTCAACCTGTGTGGTTTGGACACTTCGGAGATGCAGGTGCTGAAGGGGCCGGGCTCAGACATCGCCTCCCTTGCACAGTTCCGCAGTGCCAGCGCTCCTGGGTCAGAGTGTGCAGGCCAGGAGGGTGAAGAGGAAGGTGGGGCTGCAGAGCCGGCACCCTATGGCGTCTCAGTAATTGAGAGGAACGCCAGAGTTATCAAGTGGCTTTATGGTATCCGCACATCCAAGGATAGTGCCAGGAGCACCAACATGTAGGGCCATGAGAGACTGATCTAAATAGAGGCAGGGGAGAAAAACATGGAGGTGCACTTTAAACACAATTCCTGTACAGAGAAAAAAGCAGGAGAAGTGTGACCGCCGGTATAAACCAACTAATGAAAATGAAAGGAAGGGACTGATCTGGACTAATAGTGAAGGAAACTGTCTGTCAGTGCAGTTTGATACAGTGTTAGACATCATTTGTGCAAATTATTTATTGCATGGTACTTTGTACAAACACCTGTTTCATCCAGCGCAAAGCAGCAGTGTTTGGTGAATGATGCTTTTATTGATGATGTGGATCCTCTGTACCTCATCTCCCATCGGTCCTCAAGGAGGCTCAGAAAAGGCCTGACGTTCAAGGCTACTCACCTTCCTCCAGCCATTATCATTGGTAGTTCCATGGTGAAACGCATCTTAGTTCCTGGAGCTAAAACCCTGTGCTACCTGGGGGCTACGGTGAAGGATATCACAGACAAAATTAATCCTATCAGCCAAGAGCTGCTACTGTTGTAGTGTATGTGGGATCAAATTATATCAAAAATGGTAAATCAGAGATAATGAAACAGGATTTTATTGAGCTGATCAACACCCTAAAAGGCTCTGAAAAGCAGCCGATTATATCTGGCCCCGTGCCATCGCTGAGTTGCGACTGCGAAAGGTTCAGCAGGCTTTTAGCACTTCATATCTGGCTTAAAGTCTACTGCCATTCTGTTGGCATAACTTTTATAGACAATTTTGGAAACTTTTTGGAAACAAAAGATGCTATACAGGGATGATGGACTCCACCCAAACCATCTACGGTAGGAGCCCGGACTCTCTTGTCACATTTTAAAGCTGTGTTAAGATATTGACTCAGAGACAGACCAAGTCCCACTCAGGTAATACCGCCCATCCTCTCTAAGCATTATCTTCGTACTGTTGTCTATACTGCCAGGGATGTTGTCAGTTGTAATTTTGTACCCATTCGATTGAATTCCACTCTTAGATCTGCTGTTGTAAGCTCAAAAGGGGAGCCCACTGTGGTCTGCTCACCCAGTGCTTAAAGTTCAAATGTGAATTCCATAAACTTGAATACCCCCTCGGGTTTCAAATCACGTAGAGGGCTTGGGCTCAACCATCAGACAGGGTCTGACAGGGTCTGCAACAGCCTATTGAACATACAGTAGCTTGTTTGAGTTGGAATTTCCATGTGACTTCAGAAATCGTAAAGGACTTGTGTTGATGCATCTGAACATTAGGAGCTTACTTCCTGAACTGGGTTACATTAAGATCTGGGCTATGCAAATGAATTCGGACATTCTGGTATTGACTGAAACTTTCTGGACATTCTCGACTCTGATATTAATATTGAGGGTTATCATGAGTTCAGAGCTGACAGACAGGGTAGAGGTGAAATCCATTTCCCTTGCCAAAATGTTTTAGATACTATCTTTAAGTCATTCACAAAAGAGATGATGCTTGGGTCAAGGCCAGGAAGACAGGTGTAGACCCGGCCTGGCAAGCTTTTAAGCAACTGAGGAACCATTGTGTAAAAACAAATGGATTATTATGTAAGAACCCTGCCAAATTCTGGAAAACTGCAGCGCCCATCATAGCTGGCTCAATAACCCACATTTTTATTTTAACATTGTTATTGGGAAATATTCAAAAATTATAGAAATCAGCTCTTGTGCTGCCACTCCTTAATGGTGGGGATAGTAACATTAGTGATCTTAATCATTATCAGCCCATTTCAAGGCTTCCTTGTCTCTTTAAGATTCTTGAATCCTTGGTAAATGTACAACTTTGCTCTTTTATCTGAGAAATGTATTTTGAATGTAAACCAGTCAGGGTTTAGACCTGGTCATGACACTATTACTCCAACCACTTTAGTTGTTAATGATCTTGTCAATACTTTAGACACTAAAATGAAATGTGCTGCTTTGTTTGTGAACCTGTCCAATGCTTTTGATACTGTTGATCATGTTATTTTATTGAATAAGTTGTCCTCGATAGGCCTGAGCTCTGACGCCTGTTTATGGTTTCATGATTATTTTAGTGAAAGAACTCAGAACTCAGACTAAGTCGGAAATTTCTTGACGTGCATAAATGTGTGCCACGGTTCGATTTTGGGACCTGTTCTCTTCACTATTTATATAAACACCATTGGTCAATCTGTTTAAAAATGGTAAACTTCATCTATATGCAGATGATACTAAACTCGGCAAAAAAAGAAACGTCCCTTTTTCAGGACCCTGTCTTTCAAAGATAATTCGTAAAAATCCAAATAACTTAACAGATCTTCATTGTAAAGGGTTTAAACACTGTTTCCAATGTGTTTCCACTGTTTCCAATGCTTGAACCATAAACAATTAATGAACATGCACCTGTGGAACGGTCATTCAGACACTAACAGCTTACAGACGTTAGGCAATTAAGGTCACAGTTATGAAAACTTAGGACACTAAAGAGGCCTTTCTACTGACTCTGAAAAACACAGGTCCTTACCAGACATCACTGGCAAAAACATCGCCTATGGGCACAAACCCACCGTCGCTGGACCAGACAGGACTGGCAAAAAGTGCTCTTCACTGACGAGTCGCGGTTTTGTCTCAACAGGGGTGATGGTTGGATTCGCGTTTATCGATGAAGGAATGAGTGTTACACCAAGGCCTGTACTCTGGAGTGGGATCGATTTGGAGGTGGAGGGTCCGTCATGGTCTGGGGCGGTGTGTCACAGCATCATCGGACTGAGCTTGTTGTCATTGCAGGGAATCTCAACGCTGTGCGTTACAGGGAAGGCATCCTCCTCCCTCATTTGGTACCCTTCCTGCAGGCTCATCCTGACATGACCCTCCAGCATGACAATGCCACCAACCATACTGCTTGTTCTGTGCGTGAATTCCTGCAAGACAGGAATGTCAGTGTTCTGCCATAGCCAGCGAAGAACCCGGATCTCAATCCCATTGAGCACGTATGGGGCTTGTTGGATCGGAGGGTGAGGACTAGGGCCATTCCCCCCAGAAATGTCTGGGAACTTGCAGGTGCTTTGGTGGAAGAGTGGGGTAACATCTCACAGCAAGAACTGGCAAATCTGGTACAGTCCATGAGGAGGAGATGCACTGCAGTACTTAATGCAGCTGGTGGCCACACCAGATACTGACTGTTATTTTTGATTTTGACCCCCCCCTTTATCAGGGACACATTATTCTATTTCTGTTTGTCACATGTCTGTGGAACTTGTTCAGTTTATGTCTGTTGTTGAATCTTATGTTCATACAAATATTTACACATGTTAAGTTTGCTGAAAATCAACGCAGTTGACAGTGAGAGGACATTTCTTTTTTTGCTGAGTTTTGATGAGCTGGTTAAGAAGCAAACATTTTAAAGTGGTTTTTCTCTACAGAAACAGATCATGCTTTTCTTTTAACAGTAGGACGCAGATTAGTCAGTCAACCTTTTTATCTGTTCTTGATTATGGTGATATTTATCAAAGTGCAGCTGCTACTACTCTTAAACCTTTGGATGCCATCTATCATAGTGCCCTTCGTTTTGTTACAGGCGACAGTTGATACTCGTCACTGTATCCTGTATCAAAAGGTTGGCTGGACTTCACAAAAGACCCGTAGATCTCTACATTACTCCCTTTTTGTTTGAAAGGTCCTACTTTATAAACTTCCGTCTTATCTAATTTTTCTGTTTTAGTATAGCCACCGGAGTTGCCAAATAGTTCACAGGATTGGTTTACACTGAAGGTTCCTAGGGTTTCCACCGAGCTAGGTAAATCTGCTTTGTTTTAATAAACCGTACTGCTGGAACAAAATTCTGAATACATTTAATCTTGATGTTCTGGTGCCGTTCAGTCAATTTAAAGTATTGATTGGGGATTATTTGAGGAGCAATGTAACTTTTGCTGCGTGATTTGTGATGTTTTATGTGCTTACCATGACTGTTTGTGTATAAAAAAAAGAGAACATGCATAAATACTATGATAATAAAAATTTTAAGTTTACACACATCCAGGAATGTCAAACATGATGGATAATTACCTTCACTACAGGAAAAACACTAACCTTCACACATCTACAGTTGAAGTGGGAAGTTTACAAACACTTAGGTTGGAGTCATTAAAACTAGTTTTTCAACCACTCCACAAATTTCTTGATAACAAACTATAGTTTTGGCAAGTCGGTTAGGACATCTACTTTGTGCCTGACACAAGTAATTTTTCCAACAATTGTTTACAGACAGATTATTTCACTTATAATTCACTGTATCACAATTCCAGCGGGTCAGAAGTTTACATACACTTAGTTGACTGTGCCTTTAAACTGCTTGGAAAATTCCAGAAAATTATTTCATGGCTTTTTAATTGACATCATTTGAGTCAAATGGAGGTGTACCTGGGGATGTACACTGCTCAAAAAAATAAAGGGAACACTTAAACAACACAATGTAACTCCAAGTCAATCACACTTCTGTGAAATCAAACTGTCCACTTAGGAAGCAACACTGATTGACAATTAATTTCACATGCTGTTGTGCAAGTGGAATAGACAACAGGTGGAAATTATAGGAAATTAGCAAGACACCCCCAATAAAGGAGTGGTTCTGCAGGTGGGGACCACAGACCACTTCTCAGTTCCTATGCTTCCTGGCCGATGTTTTGGTCACTTTTGAATGCTGGCGGTGCTTTCACTCTAGTAGTAACATGAGACGGAGTCTACAACCCACACAAGTGGCTCAGGTAGTGCAGCTCATCCAGGATGGCATATCAATGCGAGCTGTGGCAAGAAGGTTTGCTGTGTCTGTCAGTGTAGTGTCCAGAGCATGGAGGTGCTACCAGGAGACAGGCCATTACATCAGGAGACGTGGAGGAGGCCGTAGGAGGGCAACAACCCAGCAGCAGGACCGCTACCTCCGCCTTTGTGCAAGGAGGAGCAGGAGGAGCACTGCCAGAGCCCTGCAAAATGACCTCCAGCAGGCCACAAATGTGCATGTGTCTGCTCAAACGGTCAGAAACAGACTCTATGAGGGTGGGGGTTGCACAGGTGGGGGTTGTGCTTACAGCCCAACACTGTGCAGGACGTTTGGCATTGGCCAGAGAACACCAAGATTGGCAAATTCGCCGCTGGCGCCAAGTGCTCTTCACAGATGAAAGCAGGTTCACACTGAGCACGTGACAGACGTGACAGAGTCTGGAGACGCCGTGGAGAACGTTCTGCTGCCTACAACATCCTCCAGCATGACCGGTTTGGCGGTGGGTCAGTCATGGTGTGGGGTGGCATTTCTTTGGGGGGCCGCACAGCCCTCCATGTGCTCGCCAGAGGTAGCCTGACTGCCATTAGGTACTGAGATGAGATCCTCAGACCCCTTGTGAGACCATATGCTGGTGCGGTTGGCCCTGGGTTTCTCCTCATGCAAGACAATGATAGACCTCATGTGGCTAGAGTGTGTCAGCAGTTCCTGCAAGAGGAAGGCATTGATGCTATGGACTGGCCCGTCCGTTCCCCAGACCTGAATCCAATTGAGCACATCTGGGACATCATGTCTCGCTGCACCACAGACTGTCCAGGAGTTGGCGGATGCTTTAGTCCAGGTCTGGGAGGAAATCCCTCAGGAGACCATCCGCCACCTCATCAGGAGCATGCCCAGGCGTTGTAGGGAGGTCATAAAGGCACGTGGAGGCCACACACACACTACTGAGCCTCATTTTGACTTGTTTTATGGGCATTACATCAAAGTTGGATCAGCCTGTAGTGTGGTTTTCCACTTTAATTTTGAATGTGACTCCAAATCCAGACCTCCATGGGTTGATAAATTGGATTTCCATTGATTATTTTTGTGTGATTTTTTTGTCAGCACATTCAACTATGTAAAGAAAAAAGTATTTAATAAGATTATTTCATTCATTCAGATCTAGGATATGTTATTTTAGTGTTCCCTTTATTTTTTGAGCAGTATATTTCAAGGCCTACTTTCAAACTCAGTGCCTCTTTGCTTGACATCATGGGAAAATCAAAAGAAATCAGCCAAGACCTCAGAAAAACAATTGTGGACCTCCACAAGTCTGGTTCATCCTTGGGAGCAAGTTCCAAACACCTGAAGGTGCCACGTTCATCTTTACAAACAATAGTATGCAAGTATAAACACCATGGGACCACGCAGCCTTCATACCGCTCAGGAAGGAGACGCGTTCTGTCTCCTAGAGATGAACGTACTTTGGTGACAAAAGTGCAAATCAATCCCAGAACAACAGCAAAGGACCTTGTGAAGATGCTGGAGGAAACGGGTACAAAAGTATCTATATCCACAGTAAAACGAGTCCTATATCGACATAACCTGAAAGGTCGCTCAGCAAGGAAGAAGCCACTGCTCCAAAACCGCCATAAAAAAGCCAGAATACGGTTTGCAACTGCACATGGGGACAAAGATCGGACTTTTGGGAGAAATATCCTCTGGTCTGATGAAACAAAAATAGAACTGTTTGGCCATAATGACCATCGTTATGTTTGGAGGTAGAAGGGGGAGGCTTGCAAGCCGAAGAACACCATCCCAAACTGGGAAGCACGGGGTGGCAGCATCATGTTGTGGGGGTGCTTTGCTGCAGGAGGGACTGGTGCACTTCACAAAATAGATGACATCATGAGGGAGGAAAGGTATGTGGATATATTGAAGAAACATCTCAAGACATCAGTCAGGAAGTTAAGGCTTGGTCGCAAATAGGTCTTCCAAATGGACAATGACCCCAAGCATACTTCCAAAGTTGTGGTAAAATGGCTTAAGGACAACAAAGTCAAGGTATTGGAGTGGACATCACAAAGCCCTGACCTCAATCCGATAGAAAGTTTGCGGGCAGAACTGAAAAAGTGTGTGCGAGCTAGGAGGCCTACAAACCTGACTCAGTTACACCAGCTCTGTCAGGAGGAATGGGCCAAAATTCACCCCAACTTACTGTGGGAAGCTTTTGGAAGGCTACCCGAAACATTTGACCCAAGTTAAACTATTTAAAGGCAATGCTACCAAATACTAATTGAGTGTATGTAAACTTCTGACCCACTGGGAATGTGATGAAATAAATCAAAGCTGAAATAAATCATTCTCTCTACTATTATTCTGACATTTCACATTGTTAAAATAAAGTGATGATCCTAACTGGCCTACGACAGGGACGTTTTACTAGGATTAAATGTCAGGAATTGTGAAAAACTGAGTTTAAATGTATTTGGCTAAGGTGTATGTAAACTTCCGACTTCAACTGTATACAATCTCATTTGGAAAGTATTCAGACCTTTGACTTTTTCCACATTTTGTTATGTTACAGCCTTATTTTAAAATGAATTAAACAAAACATTCCTCAATCTACACACAATGACCCATAATGACAAAGCAAAAACAGGTTAATGTTACATTTACAAAAGTATTCAGACTCTTTACTCAGTACTTTGTTGAAGCACCTTTTGCAGCGATTACAGCTTTGAGTCTTCTTGGGTATGACGCTACAATCTTGGCCCACCTGTATTTGGGGAGTATCTTCCATTCTTCTCTGAAAATCCTCAAGTTCTGTCAGGTTGGATGGGGAGCATCGCTGCACAGCTAATATCAGGTCTCTCCAGAGATGTTCGATCGGGTTCAAGTCTGGCCTTTTGCTGGACCACTCAAGGACATTCAGAGACATGTCCCGAAGCCACTCCTGCATTGTCTTGGCTGTGCTCTTAGGGTCATTGTCCTGTTGGAAGGTGAACCGTCGCCCCAATCTGAGGTCCTGAGTGCTCTGGAGTAGGTTTTCGTCAAGGATCTCTCTGTACTTTGCTCTGTTCGTCTTTCTTTCTCTCGATCTTGACTAGTCTCCCATTCCCTGTCACTGAAAAACATCCCCACAGCATGATGCTGCCACCACCATGCTTCACCGTAGGGATGCTGCCAGGTTTCCTCCAGATGTGACACTTGGCATTCAGGCCAAAGAGTTCAATTTTGGTTTCATCAGAGCAGAGAATCTTGTTTCTCATGGTCTGAGAGTCCTTTAGGTGCCTTTTTGGCAAACTCCAAGTGGGCTGTCATGGGCTTTTACTGAGTGGCTTCCGTCTGGCCACTATACCATGAAGGCCTGATTGGTGGAGTGCTGCAGAGATGGTTGTCCTTCTGGAAGGTTCTCCGTTTCCACAGAGGAACTCTGGAGCTCTGTCAAAGTGACCATCGGGTTCTTGGTCACCTCCCTGATTGCTCAGTTTGTCTGGGTGGCCAACTCTAGGAAGAGTCTTTGTGGTTCCAAACTTCTTCCATTTAAGAATGATGAAGGCCACTGATCTTGGGGACCTTCAATGCTGCAGAAATGTTTTGTTTCCCTTCCCCAGATCTGTGCCTCGACACAATCCTGTCTCAAAGCTCTATGGACAATTCCTTCGACCTCATCGCTTGGGTTTTGCTCTGACATGCACTGTCAACTGTGGGACCTTATATAGACAGGTGTGTGCCTTTCCAAGTCATGTCCAATCAATTGAATTTACCACAGGTGGACTCGAATCAAGTTGGAGAAACATCTCAAACAGGATGCACCTCTTTGGCCTGAATGCCAAGCTCCATTTCGAGTCTCTTAGCAAAGGGTCTGTATACTTATGTAAATAAGGTATTGGTGTTTTTTTGTTTTTTGATACATTTGCAAAAAATTCTAAAAACCTGTTTTCGCTTTGTCATTATTACATTTACATTTTAGTCATTTAGCAGACGCTCTCATCCAGAGCGACTGCTAAATGCATACATTTCTTTATTTCCGTACTGGTCCCCCATGGGAATCGAACCCACAACCCTGGCTTTGCAAACACCATGCTCTACCAACTGAGCCACACGGGGTATTGTGTGTAGATTATTTAATCAATTTTAGAATAAGGTTGTAACAAAGTGTGGAAAAGGGAAGGGGTCTGAATACTTTCCGAATGCACTGTAGGTTCAGAACTTTTGTGAAACATCACAACACAGTCAACTGGATGGTCATCAGAGATAGTTGGGGGTAGCTGAAGGATGGGACTAAAACAAACAAAAGATAACTAATGTATAATATACTGTGTCCGTAAAATGTGTATATAGTATGTAGAAGCTGGAAGTAGAAGCCTAAATCTTGTTGTCCCCATTAGTTTACTAAAATTAGGGAAGGGTTAGGGGAAATGGTAATGGAAAATATATATTTTTTAAACCAAAAATGTTTTATCTTCATAATTAGATTTTTTAACTAAACCTTAAACCTAACCTTAAATTAAGACCAAAAGGTGATTTTTGTAAGCAATTTTGACTTTGGCCGTGTTATCTTGTGGAAACTGGCGTAGCTGGGAAAGGATTGGGACTGATGGTTGAAGTTACGGTAAAGATGGTCATGGGAGCCCAGTACCATATGAAGTTTCACCGGCATGTTCAATAGCAAGCGGTGAATTGCGCGTGCCGCTTAGGCTGCCGACTCGCTTGTGGGTGTGCTGGCAGCAGGTTCGATTGTGCATCAAGAATTCAGCATAGCAAGTTTGTATGAAGGTCTGGTTATTAAAGGGTAAATAGTTCAATAGTAATATGCTCTAAAACGCTCTGGTGACAAACAAACTTTGCTTCCCAGTTTCCAATTGTCCACATGGCTGGGAGGACCTATTCAAGTAAGTAAATACATTTCAAAAATGTAAAAAAAAAAAAACCGATGTATTATTAGCTAACTATAGTAGCTACAGTGCATGCTAACTCAAATGAGTTGCTAAATGAGCTAGCTGGCTATCTAGCCAACGTCACATACTATATAGATTGCTGGCGAAGTGAATTAAATACCAGCTACCTAACTTCAAATTAGCTAGCTATCTTGATGTATTTATTACTGTAAAAAACAAACTCCAAATGCATTTGTAGGTAGCTACATAACAGCCATGGAGGAGGGTGAAAGGATAGCAGCCCCAACTGTCAAAGTGAGAGGGTAGGCTATTCTGGATAGGGCAGGTACTTTTGTGTAGTTCCTGTCCCTAGAAGTGAGGACGGAGATAATGATAACATAATATTCAGTGCGGTGTAATTTGACTATAATGAAGTCTGTCCTCAGATAAAGAGAGCTATGAAAGCCTGTCTGCATATGAAGAGGTCCCAATGAAGAGCAGTGGTTCTCAGTCCTGGGGACTCAAAGGGGTGCACATTTTTGTTTTTGCCTTAGCACTGCACAGCTGATTTCAAATTATCAACTCATCATCAAGCGGTACGTATGTATTAATTTGTGATGCCGTCCTTGATATGATCCTGTTAATGTCACACGCATGCATATGTAACAGTGTAGGTTCCGTCCCTCTCTTCGCCCCAACCTGGGCTCCTTGCACACATCAACAACTGACACCCACAAAGCATCGTTACCCATCGCGCCCCTTGCAACGCAAGGGGAAACCCTACTTCAAGTCTCAGAGCAAGTGACGTCACTGATTGAAACACTATTAGCGCGCACCACCGCTAACTAACTAGCCATTTCACATCGGTTACACTCACCCCCCTTTTGACCTCCTCCTTTTCCGCAGCAACCAATGATCCGGGTCAACAGCATCAATGTAACAGTGTAGGTTCCGTCCCTCTCTTCGCCCCAACCTGGGCTCGAACCAGGGACCCTTGCACACATCAACAACTGACACCCACGAAGCATCGTTACCCATCGCGCCACAAAAGCCGCGGCCCTTGCAACGCAAGGGGAAACCCTACTTCAAGTCTCAGAGCGAGTGACGTCACTGATTGAAATGCTATTAGCGCGCACCACCGCTAACTAACTAGCCATTTCACATCGGTTACACATATATGTGTGCCCGTGCAGCTATCAATCCAATGTTATCATGATTTGTTACCTGGGACGGCAGGTAGCCTAGTGGTTAGAGCATTAAACTAGTAACCGAAATGTTGCAAGATCGAATCCCCGAGCTGACAAGGTAAAAATCTGTCGTTCTGCCCCTGAACAAGGCAGTTTTAAATTAACCCACTGTTCCTAGGCCTTCATTGAAAATAAGAATTTGTTCATAACTGACTTTATTTTTTAAATCAGTGATATTGTAATCCACAATGACCAGGTGATGTAAAAGTCTAATAATTACATTGTCTTCCATATTCCTACAGATACCTTGTAACTGGAGATTCCTTCAAAACGATTGCCTACAGTTAACGTGTAGGGCACTGCAAGGTTGGGTGACCAGGGCCATCTGGGACTGCATCCTGGAGGAATTCAGGTGTGTGAAGGCTACCTGTGTCCTACATAACTTCATGAGGATGGACACGAGGACCAGGAGTGGATCTGCAGCTCGCGCAGCAAGATTGGCAATCCGTGTGCGGGAGATCCTCACCTCCTACTTCTTCGAAGAGGGTGCTGTTCCCTGGCAACACCGTAGACTACACTATGCACAACCAAAGGCTCTTTTAAGAGCCATTCACTTTGCAATAAGAGTATTCTTCCATTTACTTAACTATGTCAACTGCAGTTATTCAATTTCCATTTTCTCTCCCTTTGATTTCTACTTCTCAGGTGAGGGTGCTGTTTAGGTAAGGGTGTGATGTCTGTACAAAAACAGGCTATTTTAAATTACCCATATTGAAAAAATGTAGAACAATTAGACGCCCTATAAACCACACACTCATGTATCAATCTGATTGATGGATTGTTGTGCAGTAAGCAGGCTCAGGTGTATAACTGTGGCTCCTTCCTCCTTCAAAGAATAGGCAAGATGGCCAACCATAGAGAATAGTAAGACACTTCATTATTTCTATAACTACGCTATATTCTTTGTCCCTGTGTCCATTCATGTTTTTCAGCATAAAGTACTCTGCAGCCACTTAGTGTGGCCACACACACAGATTCCTGTTGAACGCTGTCTCTTTAACTACCTTATTTTCTCAATAACAGTCTCTCTCCTTCACTTCATCCCTCTCTCCTCTTCTCCCTAAATCCTCTAGGTTATATCAGCTGTGTCGGTGAACCCCTCCGGCATCTGAACTGGCTACATAGAGGGCACAGCATGATCAGAGGTGAGAGGTCACTTGGTCAGGTCAACAGGAAGTATTATTAAAGAGATGCTTTACATTGAAATACAGATAGAGACGCTGTAGTCCCAGAGACGCTGTAGTCCCAGAGTTAATGATCCAAGGTCAGTTTTGCATTTCACCTCCTGATTATTATGATGACTAACAATGTTAGCATGTTTAAGCCATGTTTTTATTCTATCTCTCTTTCCATCCCTCTCGTCTGCAGATATGTTTTGATGTGAGAGAGGATGCCAACCCCCAGTCCCATCATCGCCACCTCACCCGCTTTTAAAATGACCTTCGGGCCGACTAGAGACACTATGTAATTGTGATGAACTGAGAGAATATTTGGGTAGCACTGTGATTCATTAATCATTTGCTGCCTTCCCTGCTCCTAAGTTCTTACCTCTTTCCCTGTCTTTTACACCTCTCTCGCCATCTCTTTCTTCCTCAGTTTTTATAATGCACAACAGATGTGCATTGAAGTACAGATTGAACTTGTATTTATAATATTACAATTATAATATTTATAATGCATGTACTTATAACACTTGGATAATGAACTTCTTTCAATAAAGCGTTTCACATTCTCTACTGGTTGAAATTAAGTCTCTCATCAACTGTATTTATTAATACATTTTGCTCCTTTGCACCCCATTATTTCTATTTCTACTTTGCACTTTCTTCCACTGCAAATCTACCATTCCAGGGTTTTACTTGCTATATTGTATTTACTTCGCCACCATGGCCTTTTTTTGCCATCTTTCTGATTGAGAGGGGGTCAAATACTTATTTCCCTCATTAAAATGCAAATAATTTTAACATTTTTGACATACGTTTTTCTGGATTTCTTGGTTGTTAATCTGTCTCTCACTGTTCAAATAAACCTACCATTAAAATTATAGACTGATCATTTATTTGTCAGTGGGCAAACGTACAAAATCAGCAGGGGATCAAATACTTTTTTCCCTCACTGTATCTCACCTCATTTGCTCACATTGTATAAAGACTTTTCTACTGTATTATTGACTGTATGTTTGTTTTACTCCATGTGTAACTCTGTGTTGTTGTATGTGTCGAACTGCTTTGCTTTATCTTGGCCAGGTCGCAATTGTAAATGAGAACTTGTTCTCAACTTGCCTACCTGGTTAAATAAAGGTGAAATAAATTTAAAAAATAAAAATTGATGAAATACTACACCTATCCTGTGTTTATCAGATCAATGCAGATGAAGAGCATTGGATATTGAGATGAACTGTTTTTATAGTTTTTACATGATGCATAGGAAGTGTAGTGTACTGTTTAAAAATCTATTTCTGTATATATGAATTACAAATCAGCCTTTAACTAGTTAAATCCTGTTTCTAGTCTATTAGTTACAATGTGTAACCATTGATGTCCCAGGACCAAGATTGGTAAACACTGTTGAAGTGTATAATTGTAATACATGCAGACAAAGCATCATTCAAAGACTGGAATTTGATACTCCTGGTATTGGATATGACTGAAAAAGAATCTAAGACATTCATACCTGAACTGCACCTTTATTTGCCAAGGTAGAGTAAATGATCCTTGAATATATTAAATATACAGGCTACAATGTGGGGATCTCATGCATGGTAATAACTACATGTATATACGACTTGCATCCTTGGTACATAGTTCTATTATATTCTACTCAACCCATAGGCTTCATTAATGTCATTCAGACTGTTTTGAAGTTGATACAACTGGCTATGATAGCTGAGGTTCATAGCTAGGTTCTGAACTAATATGTATACCAAACTTTTGGGTTCATACACAGATCGGCTCGATACACATCCATAGGCCTACAGGTATTTTTATCCTCCACTGCGCAATAAGCAAGAACATAGCTACGTTATTTAATCTATCTGCATTGCATGGCATATATCAGCAAGGCAAGCTTACAAAATTGTACATTAAATTTTCAGTAAATGCTTTAGCTAGCTAGATTCTTTACATTCACTGTTTCACAAGATGACAGACTGGTTTCCTGGTTGTTTCAGGAGTCTCTAAAACATTAAACAACCAGAATTACAATTTCATACTCATGTCCCAATGCCCATAAGATAGCCTGCTAATGTTAGCTAGTCAGCTAGCTTGCTAAATCGCGATTTTCATAAATTAACTTTATGATAAAAAATATGCATAATAGTTTCTCTATTTTAACTAACATATTCCTGTCAAGTATACATTTTTTTGCATGATTCGTTATGACGTTATAATCACTTACATTTGCTTCCATTATAGTAATTTTGTCAGCCATCTTTGTTAAAGAAAGTTTCCAGCCAAGGGTTGCATAGCGTCAAATTTGTCATGGTATGATTATGCAATCGATATGATTGGTCATTGCCTAGCGGTCGCCGCTGGTGATTTGCATGAAGTTGGGAAAAGCTTATCTTTCTCATCGCCTCTCACACCACCTTCTGCCCATTTTGAGCCTGTAATCGAACCCACAAATGCTGATGCTCCAGAGACTCAACTAGTCTAAAGAAGGCCAGTTTTATTGCTTCTTTAATCAGATCAACAGTTTTCAGCTGTGCTAACATAATTGCAAAAGTGTTTTCTAATGATCAATTAGCCTTTTAAAATGATAAACTTGGATTAGCTAACACAATGTGCCATTTGGAACACAGGAGTGATGGTTGCTGATAATGGGCCTCTGTACACCTATGTAGATATTCCATAAAAAATCAGCCGTTTCCAGCTACAATAGTCATTTACAACATTTACAATGTCTACACTGTATTTCTGATACATTTTATGTTATTCAATGGACAAAAAACTTGGTTTTCTTTCAAAAACACAGACATTTCTAAGTGACCCCAAACTTTTGAATGGTACTGTATATATTTTTTTAGACCTACAGAGGGCCTAAAATTCAAAATCGAATGGCTAAATGATACATTTTATGACCATCTTAAAACAATACCATGTGGTAACTAGTAGATATTGTGATCTAAAGTCTTCAATTTACAGGGGTTTTAACACCTGTTTGTGTTAAAACAATGTAGTACTTTAATAGGTGGGTTCACAGGATTGAAATAGACTACGACAGGAGTTTCTCACTTTCAAAGGGCCAGGGTTGTTCGGTTGGAGTCCAATGTCACAAGGGATTAAGACGTGTGCACACACAGCACAAATGTGTGTGCATGTGTTCATTGTTACCAGATACTCGTAGTTTGTTTGTTCTCATGTCAGAAGTAGAGAAAGATGTTGAAGTTGTAGGACAGAGTTTTACCCTGTCGAGGAGCAAATGGTGATCTGGAGTGGACTGTAACCATGGGAGAGTCCTAATTCCAAAGGATGAGCTGCTTCCAAACTTTGACAGATCAACTACAGACCTTGAGGAGTCATTTACCCCCCCCCCCCCCCCCCACATCATTAAACGGCAAGATGGAAACACATGCAAGGACAGTCATCAATGCAAGACCACTGTAAGCTTTAAACGTTTGAATTTCTTAAATATAACACACATTAACAACCTTTTATTGTGCTTAGTAAACCAAAGCAGGGTATGTTTTCCACTGTGGAATAGGACAGAGAAACATGAGATCCTGTAAGCTTCAAAAGTTTGAATTAATTAAATATAACACTGTTAACAACCTAACAATCTCTCACGCTCTCTCTCGCTCTCTCTCAAGCATGTCTGACCAATTTGTGCGTGTCTTTGTAATATATCCGATCACTGTAGTGTCCAGCGGGGATTCCTCTGTCCAGGAAGCTGTGCTATGCAGTGGGAGGTGTGCCATATCAGATTACTACTGCTGCCATTGGCTTCTCCTTACAGATTTTCCTGCTAAATGTCGTACAGGTCAGTAATGTTACTCATTGTCTGTCTGTCTGTCTGTACAGTCCACTGTCTCATGTCGGTCTGTGTAACCTCTCTAGGCTGGTCTCTGTCTCAGTCAAATCAATCACATTTATTTATAAAGCCCTTTTAACATCTGCAGATGTCACAAAGTGCTTATACAGAAAACCAGCCTAAAAGCCCAAACGACAAGCAATGCAGATGTAGAAACACGGTGGCTAGGAAAAACTCCCTAGAAAGGCAGGAACATAGGAAGAAACCTAGAGAGGAACCAGGCTCTGAGGGGTGTCAGTCCAGTCTGTCCCTTGCTCTTTTGCAGATCGATGCCTTCTATGTTTCTCTGATCCTGTTTGTGAGTCGGGCCTGGGATGCTGTAACAGACCCACTCGTGGGGTACTTGGTGAGCCACAGTGGCTTGACACCCATTGGCAAACTCATGCCATGGTCAGTGGATCTCAATAATACCTCTTCCATTTTGATATTGATTTTGGCCAATGCAATCTATTCTTGCTGTCCTTGTCAGAGCATCCCTTTCTGTATTTTTGTGTTTTTCAGAGTGGTTCTCGCTATGCCTTTTGGGGTCCTCTCCTATGTCCTGCTGTGGTTCATGCCCCAAGGCTCCATGTCTCAAACCTTCAGTGTTCCCTGGTACCTCACAGCAAGCTGCCTGTTTGAGACCCTCATGACTGTAAGATCTACAATTTAATCCGCTGGATGAGACATTTCAGCCTGTTAACATCAAGGCTGTTCTTCTCTTTCTTCACATACAGTATGACCACTCAGCCCCATCTCCAAGTCTTACTCCTCTAGTCTACATCCTCAACCCTTGCTTGCCTTGCTCCATTTCTGTAAAATAATTTTTTATTTATTTAACCTTTATTTAACTAGGCAAGTCAGTTAAGAACAAATTCTTATTTACAATGACGGCCTACCCAGGTCAAACCCGCAGACACTTTTACCCAAAGCGACTTAGTCATGTGTGCATACATTTTTCACGCATGGGCCTGGGAATCGAGCCGATTATTCTGGCGTTGCAAAAGCCATGCTCTACCAACTGAGCTACAGAGGACCACTTATCCTATCATTACTACTGTATGTATCCCAAACAAATCACTTAGCTGCTTGCTGTAGCCTGATCTCTGCAGGGTTATCATCGCTGCCTCTTGATAATGACCACTTTCCTTTAGGATTACTGTGTGCTATACTCTTCCTGTGTCAGCGTGTCCATGGTTACAAGGTGCAATTATTTACTCACAGTACAGTATCACATATCTCTTTTTTTGCACCATCACCATGGTTTCCATGTCTTTCTCCTGACAGTGTTTTAATGTGCCTTATCTTTCGCTGAGCATGTTTTTGGGTTGAGACCAGAGAGACAGAGACTCTACCACAGCCTACAGTAAGAGCTTGACATCCACTCTCTCTCGTTTTCCATCTTGTAATGATAAATGGCATACAGTAAAAATGTATAAAATCATACATTTCTTAGTTGTTTTTTTACAGCTTCACCAGTCCCTTGGTCTGTCTATTTATATCCCTCTCTATGTGATAGGGATGAGTGTGGAAATGCTGGCGATGCTGGTGGCCTCAGCAATTCAGGGTCAGGTTGTGGCTGTATACAACACAGAGATGGCTGCAGCCTGTCAACAGCTTGACACCCCTGCACCACAGGCAGTTACACTATGGGCCACGGTACTACCACTATGAGTCACACCACAGGCCACAGTACTACCATAATGAGTTACACAGCAGGGCATGGTACGAGTAACTGCTCTCCAGTTACAAACACTAACCTAACCCAGCACTGACACACACACACTGAAGGACATAACACTCCTCTACTATGTTGGTTTAGCAGCATTTCTTGTCAGTGGAAGTGAACTTACCTAGTCCTAGGGATATCACATTACACAGTAACTAACTGTTCTTAGCGTGTGTGTGTGTGTGTGCGCATTTGTGTGCAAGTGTGTGTGCATGTGTGTATGTGCGTGCATGTACTTGCATCCATGTGTATTTTTGCATTTCAAGTATGTGCGTTTGTCTTGTTTGTTTACCCATAGGCCTAGGTGTTTTTTGTGCATAATGCATACATGTGAATCATTTGAGCTTGTGTAGCTTTGCTTACCTGTGAGGTTTCTTTCCCTAGCGTAAGGCTTTCCTGACCTCAGCGCTGGTCATAGGCGGGCTGTTCTTCCTCTGCTGCCTGGTCCTCTTCCTGGGGGTGAAGGAGCAGCAGGGTGAGTCAAGGGTCAGAACACTAGAATTAGGGTTAGAGAAGGGTCTGTTTCGAACTGCCAGAGTAAAGCATAGGTTGAGGTCAAGGTTCAGTAGAATGTGTTCAAGACAGGGGCGGAAATCCCGGGGGGGACGGGGGGGACACGACCCCCCCATCCTGGGAAAAATATGATTTGTCCCCCCCAATATATCACTGAAACATAACTATGTAATTTAAATAATATTAATAATACGCAATGAAAGCAATTGTGCTGATTATAGACACTTAATAGCGCGTTTTTAAGTTTCAAAAGATTGCGACCCGCCCTTTGCCTCACAATGGTTTGATCCACCACCAGTTCCTTAGTTTGCACGTAACTGCCGTGAGGTTCATCCAGTCAATCGCGCACACACACACTAGCTAAATATGCAGAGCTAGCGCGCAAATATTAACTATTAAGCTAGCTAGTACCTATTCCATTTATGTGGCGTCGTCAAAGATGGAATCAGCATGCAGATGATGTAAGTTAGTGCTTCAAAGTCCCTGTGATAAGGTTAGCGATAAACTGAAATCCAAACTGAACAGAACTACACTCTCTTCTACCATTGTCTTAAATATATTTAATGGTCTCGTTGCAAAAGCTAAATTGTCGCAAGGGAACTTTTATTTATTTATTTTATTTCACCTTTATTTAACCCGGGTAGCAAAGATTATAGCAAACACCACTGAAACTGAATTGGTGCTCGCTAGCTTTGCAAATTCAGCTATTGTTGGAAGCCAGCCCATATGAAACAAACGATTAAAATGACAAAAGGTTGCAGCATATGTTGTGTAAATGGTGAACTCCTACAGCTGTCAACTCTTGTCATTTTAATCCGTTTCACATTTGCTAGCTACCTTTTAGATCGAAGCCCAAATAGAATGATAGAAGATGATAGAAGCCCATCTCCTACTGTAAATAACCTACACACTGTGTGTGTGTGTAGCCAGCCAGGTAGAAAAATGGCAGAAAAATAAAAGACGGACAGAGTATTTTTCAATACACCAAAACGCATAGTAAGAACCCTAGTAGCCTAATATCTCAAAGACTAGTTGATAAAATGTTCATAAGAAAGAAATGAAATTCTAATGGAAATGTTTCACAATGATGTCATTAGGCAGAGCAGGCAACAGATGGCACACAGACAGCAGAGTTGGGGACAGATATGCAGGGACAGACTGGCAGAGACAGGGAGTCTCAGGTAAGTTTGTTGAGTCTTTGTTTGGCAACATTATGAAAGGTTCTCAATTTTTTTGACTTGTAAAATAGGAACATAATTGGAAAATGCCATGGATACCCCCACTCTCAACTTAAACTGGTGACTGAACTAAGATTTGTTAAAGGCAATGGTATTGCTGTTGTGATTAGTTGTGTAGTTTTGGGTACCGGTAGTTAGGAGTATGGCAAACACCTTATTTCTTTGGTTCCTCAATATACATTTACCATATTACAATGTAGGCTATGTGTTACAGCACTACTTTTGGTGTCCCCCTCAGGAATTGGTCTTGAGAAAATTTCATGTAATTGTCCCCTCCAAAGTGGATATCAGATTTTCGCCCGTGGTTCAAGAGTCTAGTTCTGGAAGTGGGCTAAATGATGGATTTGGAACGAAAGTTTTGGTAAGTCTTTTGACTTCTCTGATTTTGTCTCCAGCTCCCTTCTATAGTCTGGCTAGAGTGCGTCTGTCCTATCTCACCACTCTAAAGATGCTAGTGTGCCACATTCCTTACCAACAACTGGTCCTTGGCCTCCTCTTTGCTGCACTTGCCTTTCAGGTAAATCCCTTTTAGATGTCTTTGGGGAATTTTGCACAGTTCTGTACCCATGTAGCTGGGCTTGGGGCCCAGTTCCAACACCATCTCCTGGCTCTGCTGGTAAGACAGTTCTGTTCAGTTCCGTCGACCTCACACATACTCATATCACACACCCCACACCCTCTTGACTGCAAAAAGGACTGTCTGATTGGCCCAATACACAGGTGACAGAACACAATTGTTATCTACTCCGGCATCTCATACTCTTTATGATGTGATATATTTATGTGTAGCTGGTATTCGTCTCTGGAAGCTAACCACTTGTCATTTCCTTATTAAAGGGAAAACTACAGCCACAAGACATCCTCTTGTTGTTTGATATTGTTTGTTTCTTCGTCCTAACAGATAACAGCCACTATAGCTGTTCCACTGTGGCAGGCAATCCTGGTACGAGTTGGGAAAAAATACCACACTCTTCATCGGCCTATCTGTGAGCATAACATTGTTTCTCCCTTTGACAATGTTTATGCTGAAATACTGACTATGTGAGACTTATAATGTTTTTGTCTTTTTTTATAGCTCTTCATCCCAGCTGTAACAATCATAGCTTGTGTACCCAGTAACCTGCCTGTCTTTGTGACCATGTGTGGGATGTTAGGATTCAGCTTGGCGACCATGTTCCTGCTGCCTTGGTGAGTCAGCACACTGCAGTTAGAAGGCCAAGACTCTGGCTCAGGGCCATGTCTCTGCTCTGTACTTCGCTCTGCTCCAGTTCTCTCTGCCTCTGTCACTTTGAATGACTCTAAACACACACGCAATGCTGACTTGTGCGATGAGGGGCATACTTCATTCATAACTCCCCATGACAGCCTGTCAAGAGTTGAATATGCTGATTTGACACTTGGCCAGTTGGCTAATATAAACTGTTTTACACTACAATTGATTCACCCAGACAGTGTTTGGTGCATAATCTGCGTGTGGTCTGATTTGCGAGCCAGTCTCTTACTATTCATGTAGTTCCATGCTCCCGGACATGGTAGATGACTTTGCCTTGAGAAACCCCTGCAGCAAGGACCTGGAGCCCCTGTTTTTCTCCTGCTATGCCTTCTGCAGTAAGCTGGGGGGAGGTCTGTCTGTTGGAAACTCAACCATGACATTACAGTGAGTCATTCATCCACCTACTCCTGCTCTCCCACTCCCTTTTTCTCCCCCTCATTATGTAAAATATAATTTCATTATTACAGTGCATTCGGAAAGTATTCAGACTCCTTCCCTTTCTCCACATTTTGTTACGTTACAGCCTAATTCTAAAATGTATTTTTTTATATTTAATCCATCTACACACAATACCACATAATGACAAAGTGAAAACAGGTTTTTAGAAATTGTAGCACATTTATTAAAAATAAAAACAGAAATACCTTATTTACATAAGTATTCAGACCCTTCGCTATAAGACTCGAAATTGAGCTCAGGTGCATCCTGTTTCCACTGATCATCTTTGAGATGTTTCTACAACTAGATTTGGAGTCCATTTGGTCAATTCAATTGATTGGACATGATTTGGAAAGGCAGACACCTGTCTATATAAGGTCCCACAGTTGACAGTGCATGTCAGAGCAAAAACCACACCATGAGGTCGAAGGAATTGTCTGTAGAGCTCCGAAACAGGATTGTGTTGAGGCACAGATCTGAGGAAGGGTACCAAAACATTTCTGCAGCATTGAAGGTCCCCAAGATCACAGTGGCCTCCATCATTCTTAAATGGAAGAAGTTTGTAACCACCATGCCTCTTCCTAGATCTGGCCGCCCGGCCAAACTGAGCAATTGGGGAAGAAGGGCCTTGGTCGGGGAGGTGACCAAGAACCCGATGGTCACTTTGACAGAGCTCCAGAGTTCCTCTGTGGAGATGGGAGAATGTTCCAGAAGGACAACCCTCTCTGCAGCACTCCACCAATCAGACCTTTATGGTAGAGTGGCCAGACAGAAGCCACTCCTCAATAAAAGGCACATGACAGTCCGCTTGGAGTTTGCCAAAAAGGCACCTAAAGGACTCTCTAACCATGAGAAACAAGATTATCTGGTCTGATGAAACCAAGATTGAACACTTTCACCTGAATGCCAAGTGTCACGTCTGGAGGAAACCTGGAACCATCCCTACGGTGAAGCATGGTGGTGGCAGCATCATGCTGTGGGGATGTTTTTCAGTGACAGGGACTGGGAGACTAGTCAAGATCTAGAGAAAGATGAACGGAGCAAAGTACAGAGAGATCCTTGACGAAAACCTGCTCCAGAGCGCTCAGGACCTCAGACTGGGGCGAAGGTTCACCTTCCAACAGGACAACGACCCTAAGCACACAACCAAGACAACACAGGAGTGGCTTCTGGACAAGTCGCTGAATGTCCTTGAATGGCCCAGCCAGAGCCCGGACTTGAACACAATCTACCATCTGAAAATAGCTGTGCAGTGACACTCTCCATCCAACCTGACAGAGCTTGAGAGGATCTGCAGAGGAGAATGGGAGAAACTCCCCAAATACAGGTGTGCCAAGCTTGTAGTGTCATACCCAAGAAGACTCAAGGCTTGAATTGCTCCCAAAGGTGCTTCAACAAAGTACTGAGTAAAGAGTCTGTATACTTATGTAAATGGAATATTTCATTTTTTGTGATATTCCGTTGTTTTTTATAAAACAGTTTTTGCTTTGTCATTATGGGGTATTGTGTGTAGATTTATGAGGGGAGAAAACAATTTCATCAATTTTAGAATAAGGCTGTAACGTAGCAAAATGTGGAAAAAGTCAAGGGGTCTGAATACTTTCCGAATACACTGTATATGTTTCTTTCACCCTATTATTTCAATGTATGTATTTATGTTATGCGTGTGTATAATGTGTGTTTGTATGTATGCTTGTTTGTACTGCAGTATTGTGGGGTATTGTGCAGGTGCTTGTAGACATAGTGAGGATGTGGTGACTGCTCTTATTGTGCTGTTTGCCCCTGTGCCCATCACCATACCTCTGGTATTCTTCCATCTGTACCCCATCAACGAGGATCGACGCTTCCAGCTCCAGAGAGCTAGGAAGAGAGTGAGTCATTCACACTCCTTCTAATAGGCTGCCTTGGTGCTCCTACTATGACAATAGCTTCCTCTCTAAATCCAACATACTGCATTACAACTTCCTTTACACATTCCTGAGTTTATGATTCTCAAACATCCTGCCCCACACTTCCTCTTTTATTGATGTTTGTATGTGCATGATGATGAATATGAATGTGTAGCCCTAGGCCACTAACTGTTTTCTTGTTTTCCCTCTATTCAGTGTTGAAGCCATACATTCAACTGATATAGAAGATAGGATCATACATTCATCAGTCAAGACACCAAACACATGAGTCCAGTCTGAAGTCATGTGGCGAGTCACAGCCAACTAAGTCCAGTTGTATTTTAAACAGGTCTACCTTGAAAAGTCACAACCTCAGAGGCTCCAAAAAGTTAAATAACCAATCACACACATCTGCTCATCAAAATCCACTGGGGTTCAGGCCTGATTTTAATTCCCATTCACAAGTATCTAAGCCCAACTCAGATCACCTTCTATGGAATTCATACTGTAAATCTGATCATAGGATGTCTAACAAGTCTGAAGGAAAATGTAAAATTACATATGTCTAAAAAATCATATATATAAACAATTGTGCCAATGTCACGGGCGGGATCTTCTACATCAGCCATCAGCTAATTACATTCAGACATTTTTACTTGAGCGGATGGTCAGGGGGTCGGAACATGGTTATAAATCCTTTGTACACTGCAAATTGACCATAAGAATCCTAAACAGATATAGTATTATTAGACAAAAACTAAATCATTTCAAACCTTGATTACATTGGGATATAATCCCATATGCCTATACTTGTGTGGGAATACCTGGGAACAGATTTACTAAATTAAAATCACTTTGAACTGATTTCCTGATGATTGTACAGTCTTTTATGTCTAACAATGATTAATGCAACCAAAACCAAAGACCTGGTCATTGACTTCAGAAGAGACCAACCTAGCATCCAAGCGCTGGACATTAACGGACAGATCATTGAGCGAGTGGAGGACTACATATACCTAGGAACCAGCATTGACAACAAGCTCTCCTTCAAAAGAAACATTGAACACATTCATTCAAAATGTCAACAACGCTTGTTCTTTCTACAGAAACTGAGGAAGTTTGAATGTACACCAATCAATCCTACAAGCATTTTATATATGCTTTATAGAATCCATCTTAGGCTTTAATATTGTGAGGTGGTTTGCTCTAGGGAACACATGTCAGAACCCATTGAACAGGGTAATAAAAATCAGTAGGAAGGTAATCGGAACAAGTCAGGAACCCCTCAGTGACATTTACAAAAAATAAGTGAGGAAGAAGTGGGAACAAATAGCATTTGACATAACACACACACTGAATGACCAGTATAGCCCCTTAGCCTCCAGGCGCAGGTTTAGAGCTCTCCCATTCAAATCTAAGAATTTGTGCAAACATCCATAAAACTCCTTAGCTCTAAGTTTTTGTTTGCATATTCCCTGGGATTGAATAGAATGCTTCTAATCCTTTATACTGTACCCGACAGTACATGTGTTCTATGTTGATACAGTATGTGTCTTGTATGTACCATTTGTCACCACACATGAAGTTCCCTCCCACTAAATAAAAGTTACATGAATTTAATTTAAATTGCCTTTTTTGCAGATAAAAATCAGTGTGTGATGACACAATACACAAAAAATGTTTCATGTACCGAATAAAAATCAAAAGTTTAGTATGTTTCCATCGCATTTAACTCTACTGATAGTTTTGTCACAAAAACTGTAGTGTTAAATAGAAAATGTGCTTACTCTGGACTTGGCACTTGCACTCTAGCCAAAAGACTACAGATACAGTGGGGGTAGGATCTGCATGTAGGCTGGTCTATAGGATGAGATTATTATGGATAAGAGTGAGAATATTTGTATTTGTCTAACGGCAGTCCAGCATCAATCATCATGTCACCAGTATGAGACCCTCAATATTTATTGGAAAGGCACATCAAGATCACAGTGCACTTTCACCACTCTGTGAAGTTCATCATAACTTATTTAAACTGTAGCCTAATAAACTGCATGGTTGGTCTCCGTTGGCAATTATTATTTTTTGCTTAAATCTAAACAGGGTAATAAACAGGGACAATTAATGGAAATTGTGAAATCAAGGAATGGAACGAAGCAAGCAAAAGTAGTAGAAGACAAGGATCGGTCCAATAATGCATTTCTTGTTGAACTGCGTTTCTTGGACAATGAGCTTCATTTTGGAGATTTTGGTAATATTGAGGACTGTGAAGAGAGCAGTGGGAAAGGTGGATTTAATCAAGGTGACTAGAAGCGGCCTTGTTTTGGTTAATTGTGTCGATGAAGAACAAAGGTTACTCACGTAACCACAGTTCTATGAGCTAGGGACTATGCTAGTTATCCTTGCGGCTGGATGAGTCAAGATATTAATATCAGAGTAATTCCATGCCATGGGTGTGATGCGCGTGCCCCCACCCCTATAAATACCTTGGCGCGTACCTTCACTTCCTCAAGACTCTTCCCGAGGCTACAACGGATCCAACAGCTAGACTAGCGTTGTCCATAGCTCATAGAACTGTGGTTACGTGAGTGAGTAACCTTCATTCTATTTTGCTTGAGGGACTATGCTAGTCACTCAATAGGATGACAATACCAGAGTAAGTCGGTTCCCGTAGGGCACAGCCTAGAGCAACACATCACCATAGGTGCTTGAGGCAGTACCCGGACCAACCACAGGTTACTGTTGGGAGGTAAGGGTAGCACCAAGCACAGCTGAGCTCACACTGTGAGGGTTAGCAACATTCACCCAGTAAAACCTTGCAAAGGACTGGGGGTTGCCCAGCTGGCAGCCATAGATCTGTCAGAGAGGGGGATTCCCTTAAGCAGTGCCCAGGAAGTGGCAATTCCCCCGGTGGAGTGCGCTACCACAAAGGATGGGGCTGGGTGAGCAGCTAGGCTATATGCTTGCAGACTGGTGTCTACAATCCAACGTGACAACCGTTGTTTTCTCCAAAGCACACAAACTGCTTATCAGAGCGACATATCGCCTCTCCAAGTACTCATTTAGGGATCTCACAGGACACAGAGCGCATACATCAAAATCATGAGCCCCAGTGGGCATGGAGGTGGATAAGGCTGTTAGCACCATTTCCCTGTTCATGTGACCTGAGGGCAGGACCTTTGGTAGGAAGGCTGAATTAGGCCACAGAGTAACGCTCGCTTTACCCGGGCCAAGACAATATTTTATTTAACCTTTATTTAACTAGGCAAATCAGTTAAGATCACATTCTTATTTACAATGACAGCCTACCAAAAGGCAAAAGGCCTCCTGCCAGGACAGGAGATTAAAAATAAAAATATAGGATAAAACACACATCATTTACATTTACATCATTTAGCAGACGCTCTTATCCAGAGCGACTTACAAATTGGTACATTCACCTTATGATATCCAGTGGATCAACCACTTTACAATAGTACATCTATCTTTTTTTGGGGAGGGGGTTAGAAGGATTACTATATCCTATCCCAGGTATTCCTTAAAGAGGTGGGGTTTCAGGTGTCTACGGAAGGTGGTGATTGACTCCGCTGTCCTAGCGTCATGAGGGAGCTTGTTCCACCATTGGGGTGCCAGAGCAGCGAACAGTTTTGACTGGGCTGAGCAGGAACTGTGCTTCCGCAGAGGTAGGGGGGCCAGCAGGCCAGAGGTGGATGAACGCAGTGCCCTTGTTTGGGTGTAGGGCCTGATCAGAGCCTGAAGGTACGGAGGTGCCGTTCCCCTCACAGCTCCGTAGGCAAGCACCATGGTCTTGTAGCAGATGCGAGCTTCAACTGGAAGCCAGTGGAGTGTGCGGAGGAGCGGGGTGATGTGAGAGAACTTGGGAAGGTTGAACACCAGACGGGCTGCGGCGTTCTGGATGAGCTGTAGGGGTTTAATGGCACAGGCAGGGAGCCCCGCCAACAGGGAGTTGCAGTAATCCAGACGGGAGATGACAAGTGCCTGGATTAGGACCTGCGCCGCTTCCTGTGTAAGGCAGGGTCGTACTCTGTGAATGTTGTATAGCATGAACCTACAGGATCGGGTCACCGCCTTGATGTTAGCGGAGAACGACAGGGTGTTGTCCAGGGTCACGCCGAGGCTCTTAGCACTCTGGGAGGAGGACACAATGGAGTTGTCCACCGTGATGGCGAGATCATGGAAAGGGCAGTCCTTCCCCGGGAGGAAGAGCAGCTCCATCTTGCCGAGGTTCAGCTTGAGGTGGTGATCCGTCATCCACACTGATATGTCTGCCAGACATGCAGAGATGCGATTCGCCACCTGGTTATCAGAAGGGGGAAAGGAGAAGATTAATTGTGTGTCGTCTGCGTAGCAATGATAGGAGAGACCATGTGAGGATATGACAGAGCCAAGTGACTTGGTGTATAGCGAGAATAGGAGAAGGCCTAGAACTGAGCCCTGGGGGACACCAGTGGTGAGAGCACGTGGTGCGGAGACGGATACCAACTCGGAGAGGTTGGAGAGGAGGATCTGATGGTTCACAGTATCAAAGGCAGCAGATAGGTCTAGAAGGATGAGAGCAGAGGAGAGAGAGTTAGCTTTAGCAGTGCGGAGAGCCTCCGTGACACAGAGAAGAGCAGTCTCAGTTGAATGACCAGCCTTGAAACCTGACTGATTTGGATCGAGAAGGTCATTCTGAGAGAGATAGCAGGAGAGCTGGCCAAGGACGGCACGTTCAAGAGTTTTGGAGAGAAAAGAAAGAAGGGATACTGGTCTGTAGTTGTTGACATCGGAGGGATCGAGTGTAGGTTTTTTGAGAAGGGGTGCAACATCATGACAAGAGAGACACCACAACACTACGTAAAGACAGACCTAAGACAACAACATAGCATGGCAGCAACACATGAAAACACAGCATGGTAGCAACACAACATGACAACAATAACACTCATCACTAACAGAAAAAGCATGGAGCTCGACAACCCTTTTGGTAGAGGCGATGGCCACCAGACACGCTGTCTTAAGAGAGAAATGTTTCATGTCTATAGCGTCTAACGGTTCGAAGGGAGGTCTAGATAGTACTCCAAGAACCAGATCCAAATCCCATTTTGTCACGTCCTGACCAGCAGAGGGAGTAATTGTGTTAGTTTTGGTCAGGACGTGGCAGAGGGTTTGTGTTTTGTATGTATTTCTACATTCTGTCTAGTTTAGTTTTTCTATGTTTAGGTTTGGGTGTTGGACTCTCAATTGGAGGCAGGTGTTTCTAGTTGCCTCTGATTGAGAGTCCTATATATAGGTGTGTGTTTGGTTTGGGTTTTTGTGGGTAGTTGATTTTGCACTGCTGTATGTAAGTACTTAGCCTGTAAAACTGTCGGTCTGTCGTTCTCTTTTGCTTATTGTTTTTCCGTGTTCACCTTTATTTAATAAATTATCATGATGAACACGCAACCCGCTGCGTATTGGTCCACCTTTTCTGACAGTGATTTTAACATATCGTCAGATGAAGGAGAAGACTGTTACACATTTGGGAACTGAGGGAGCTCTCGAGGGTCGTAATCGTTGTACTCCCTTAAGAAACCTTGCCATGGCCGAGTGGCTGCCTAGCGGACTATCCTGCTGTTCATCATGACATGCTGGAATGGCTGCTGCGTATACCTTAAGTGTGGATGCAGCCCTGCCAGCATCGAACGAAGACCTCAAGAACTGGAGCCCAGTTCTTATGCTGCAAAATTCTGGAGCAACCCCCTGCTCCCCACACCACTGGCAGAACACATGCTACCTTGTGTCATTGTCACGCCCTGATCTGTTTCACCTGTCCTTGTGCTTGTCTCCACCCCCTGCAGGTGTCGCCCATCTTCCCCATTATCCTCTGTGTATTTATATCTGTGTTTTCTGTCTGTCTGTTGTGGGTTTGTCTTGTTTGTTCAAGCCTACCAGCTGTTTTCTCAGCTCCTGTTTTTCCCTAGTCGCACTTGTCCTCCTGGTTTTTGACCTTTGCCTGTCCTGACACTGTACCCGCTCGCCTGACCACTGCCTGTCTCTGACCGTGAGCCTGCCTGCCATCCTGTACCTTTGCTCCACCTCTGGATTACCGACCTCTGCCTGACCTGACCCTGAACCTGTCTGCCGTCCTGTACCTTGGCCTCTGCTCTGGACTATCGACACCTGCCTGCCTTGACCTGTCGTTTGCCTGCCCCTGTGGTTACAATAAACATTGTTACTTCACACAGTCTGCACTTAGGTCTTACCTTGATTCCTGATAGTCATAGGTTGACTTGGTGGAGGGGGCCCTGGCACTCTGTAAGATGTTAACAACCAGACCAACAACCAGACTGAACAGCTTTTCGCTGTTCAGCGACCAGGCCCACAGCTGCTCTCCGCCTGTGACAATGGGTCCAGCCTCCGAGGTAGTTCCCATGCTGTACCCACTAGGAGTGACAGTATTGTGCTGAACCAGTGGCATCTTTATTTAATATCGATTTATTATTGCAATAATGAGGCTGGTTGATTCCCCCCCCCGCCCTTGAGTTTTGGACCGAGTAACCTAACCTTTAAACAAATGCAGAGTCCTATATATAGCTGACACTAGCAATGCTCAGTCATTGTTGGTTCAACCTCCCCCCCCCCCCCCCTCATTCAAACCAAGGAGCATAATAAGGCACTCCTGTCGTTATCTGCATGTGGGTTGTTGTCTTAACCCCACCCTGGCTTAGTTTCCCAGATGCAAGGATGATTTTGAGACACTGAAGAATTGTTCTAAACTCCTCCTGGCTATCTCTATCTCGGTTACACCCACCACATCTTGTCTATGTAATGCAGTCTTTAACTCATTTGTCAGCTCAAGCCATCTCCAGTGACCATACACCCAGAGTAGTTGCAGGGAACTAGAGTGGAGACCATAAAAACACAGACACTAACAGGACAGAAATATCCTCCTATTTGTTAAGTATTAATTGCTAACTATTAATATCAAACAAATATGGTAAATATGTAATTTATCTATCACGTCTCGCAGTTGTGAGAAAAAGTTGAGCAGAGCTCGTTGGACTGCTCTCAACTCCAGCATGTTGTTTGGACCAGCTGGAGCTCCATGTCCCGCTGGCCGCCCTCCCCTTCAATACTACTCCCCAGCCTGTCAAGGAGGCGTCTGTTTGAACCTGTTCGCTCCGATGGAATTAGGCATATCCCACCTGAAAAGGAATTTCAGGGATCGCCATCTTGCCAGGGTTCGCGTGCATTCCTTAGACACAGTCATACCTGTTTTCCTTGGGATTTAACCCTTGAGCATTGAACCACCTCTGCATGGGTCTCAAGTGTAGAAGGCCAAATGGGGTCAAAAGGGAGGCTGCGAAGAGGAGACCCATCAGTCTCTGACACTGAAGAACAGTCACCTTCTGGACAAAAGGATTGAGGTGAGCTACAATTTTCTGAACTCGCTTTTTGGTGAGGTGAGCCCTCATAAGAGACAAGTCGATCCATATGCCCACGAACGTCACAGTTTGTGTGGGGACCAGGTGTATTTTTTGCATGCTCAACCTGAGGCTAGCGCTGAGATATGCTTCAGGATATATGTCATGTCTGCTGCTGCCTGTTCTCGTGACTGAGAACAGATTAGCCAAATGTCCAGGTCAGGTATTCCCAACAGACAGGAACGTTGAACCATCGAAGAGACACAAATATGAGGAGAACTACATTGATTTGGGGTTCACTTATATTGGGAGTAGTGCCTTTCCTCAGCCACAGTGTGTTATATGTACAAAGTACTATCTCACAACTAAATGAAACCTTCACTGTTGCGCAGACATTTAGAAACAAAACATGCCAATTTGAAAAATAAGCCACAGGAGTTTTTTGAGCGAGAATTAAGACAACATTCGAGTAGTAATAAATGTATAAAAGCAACAGATACCATTAATAAGAAGGGGCTAGAAGCGTCTTATATGGTGAGCTACCGAGTGGCTAGGACAGGCAAGACCAATACTATTGTGGAGGACTTAATTCTTCCTGCTGCAGCGGATATGGCTGGGACAGTGCTGGGGGAAAAGGCCCAAAAAAATATACAGACAATGACTTCATCAAACAACACTGTTTCACAACGCATCAGTGACATGGCAGGAGATGTTTTGATACAATTACTGCTTCACATACAAGCCATTGAATTCTATGTGCTACAGCTGGATGAGTCAACAAACGTGGCGGGCCTGGCACAGCTCCAGGTATACAGTTGAAGTCGGAAGTGTACATACACCTTAACCAAATACATTTAAACTCAGTTTTTCCACAATTCCTGACATTTGATCCTAGTAAGAATTCCCTGTCTTGGGTCAGTTAGGATCACCACTTTATTTTAAGAATGTGAAATGTCAGAATAGTAGTAGAGAGAATGATTTATTTCAGCTTGTATTTCTTTCATCACATTCCCAGTGGGTCAGAAGTTTACATGCACTCAATTAGTATTTGGTAGCATTGCCTTTAAATTGTTTAACTTGGTTCAAACATTTTGGGTAGCATTCCACAAGCTTCCCACAATAAGTTGGGTGAATTTTGGCCCGTTCCTCCTGACAGAGCTGGTGTAACTGAGTCAGGTTTGCAGGCCTCCTTGCTCGCACACACTTTTTCAGTTCTGGCCACACATTTTCTATAGGCTGGAAGTCAGGGCTTTGTGATGGCCACTCTAATACCTTGACTTTGTTGTCCTTAAGTATGCTTGGGGTCATTGTTCATTTGGAAGACCCATTTGCGACCAAGTTTTAACTTCCTGACTGATGTCTTGAGATGTTACTTCAATATATCCACATACTTTTCCTACCTCATGATGCCATCTATTTTGTGAAGTGCACCAGTCCCTCCTGCAGCAAAGCACCCCCACAACATGATGCTGCCACCGCCGTGCTTCACGGTTGGGATGGTGTTCTTCAGCTTGCAAGCCTCCCCCTTTTTCCTCCAAACATAACGATGGTCATTATGGCCAAACAGTTCTATTCTTGTTTCATCAGACCAGAGGACATTTCTCCAAAAAGTCCGATCTTTGTCCCCATGTGCAGTTGCAAACTGTTATCTGTCTTTTTTATGGCGGTTTTGGAGCAGTGGCTTCTTCCTTGCTGAGCGGCCTATCAGGTTATGTTGATATAGGACTCGTTTTACTGTGGATACAGATACTTTTGTACCTGTTCCTTCCTGAGCAGCATGACGGCTACGTGGTCCTATGGTGTTTATACTTGCGTACTATTGTTTGTACAGATGAACATGTTACCTTCAGGCATTCGGAAATTGCTCCCAAGGATGAACCAGACTTGTGGAGGTCTACAATTGTTTTTCTGAAGTCTTGGCTGATTTCTTTTGATTTTCCCATGATGTGAAGCAAAGAGGCACTGAGTTTGAAGGTAGGCCTTGAAATACATCCACAGGTACACCTCCAATTGACTCAAATGATGTCAATTAGCCAGAAGCTTCTAAAGCCATTACATCATTTTCTGGAATTTGCCAAACTGTTTAAAGGCACAGTCAACTTAGTGTATGTAAACTTCTGACCCACTGGAATTGTGATACAGTGAAATAATCTGTCTGTAAACAATTGTTGTAAAAATGATTTGTGTCATGCACAAAGTAGATGTCTTAACCGACTTGCCAAAACTATAGTTTGTTAACAAGACATTTGTGGAGTGGTTGAAAAACTAATTTTAATGACTCCAACCTAAGTGTATGTAAACTTCCAACTTTAACTGTATGTCCGTTATGTTTATAGGTGGTCAATTAAGGAAGACATCCTCTTCTGCAAACCACTGGAAACCAGGACAACAGGAGAGGATATTTTTAAAGTACAGGACAGCTTTGTTACATCAAATGGACTTTGGTGGTCAAGATGTGTTGGTATCTGCGCTGATGGCACAAAAGCCATGACAGGGAGACATAGTGGAGTGGTAACAAGCGTGCAAGTAGTTGCTCCCAACGCCACTTGAGTACACTGCAGCATCCACCGAGAGCCTATTGTTGCCAAAGGAATGCCTGACAGCTTGAAAGACGTTTTGGACACTACAGTGAAAATGGTTAACTTTGTTAAAGCAAGGCCACTGAACTCTTGTGCATTTTCTGCACTATGCAATGATATGGGCAGCAACCATGTAATGCTTTTACAACATACAGAAGTGCGCTGGTTATCAAGGGGCAAAGTATTGACACGTTTTTTTTTTAATTGAGAGACGAGCTTAAAGTTTTCTTTACCTTCCATAATTTTCACTTGTCTGACCGCTTGCATGATGACGAGTTTCTCACACGACTGGCCTATCTGGGTGATGTTTTTTCTCGCCTGAATGATCTGAATCTAGGATTACATGAACTCTTCACAAATATATTCAATGTGTGGGACAAAATTGAGGCTATGATTAAGAAGTTGGAGCTCTTCTCTGTCTGCATTAACAAGGGAAACACTCTTTCCATCATTGTATGGTTTATGTCTGCAAATTAACTCAAGCTTACGGACAATGTCAAATGTGATATCGCGAGTTGGGTGCGCAATTACGCAGGTACTTTCCCGAAATGGATGACACAAACAACTGGATTCGTTATCCCTTTCATGCCCTGCTGTCATGACTTCCGCTGAAGTCGGATCCTCTCCTTGTTCGGGTGGCGTTCGGCGGTCGACGTCACCGGTCTTCTAGCCATCGCCGATCCACCTTTCATTTTCCATTTGTTTTGTCTTGTTTTCCCACACACCTGGTTTACATTTCCCTCATTACTTGTCATGTATTTAACCCTCTGTTCCCCCCATGTCTGTGTGTGAAATTGTTTGTTGTAAGTGCTTGTGCACATTTTGACTGGTGCGCGATGGGTTTTGTACCCATATTTTTGTATTTCTGGATGCCGTTGATTTGGATAATTAAACTGCTCCGGTTATTACCCAGTTCTGCTCTCCTGCGTCTGACTTCCCTGCCACCAGTTACGCACCCCTTACACCTGCCTCCAGTCCACTTACCGATATCTGAACAGAGAGCCTCATCGAAATTGCAACAAGCGGTTCTTTGAAAATGTAATTGAATGAGAAGCCACTGCCAGATTTCTGGATTGAGTATCCTGCCTTGGCAAGTCATGCTGTTAAGACACTGATGCCCTTTGCAACCATGTACCTATGTGAGAGTGGATTCTCGGCCCTCACTAGCATGAAAACTAAATACAGGCACAGACTGTGTGTGGAAAATGATTTAAGACTGAGACTTTCTCCAATACAACCCGACATTGCAGAGTTAAGTGCATCCTTTCAAGCATACCCTTCTCATTAACCTGTGGTGAGTTATTCACAATTTTCGATGAACAAATAAAGTTTTATATGTAAGATGGTTAAATAAAGAGCAAAATTATTGATTATTATATTATTATTTGTGCCCTGGTCCTATACTTCCCACAAGCCGGGTTGTGACAAAAACTCACACTCATTCTTATGTTTAATAACTGTATCGTATAGTGTGTGTGTGGCAGGCTTACAATGATGGCAAAAAACAACATTTGAGAGTGCGCTGACCCTGGTGCTAGGGGGGGGTACGCAGCTGGAGATTAAATGTTTGAAGGGGTACAGGACTATAAACAGTTTGGGAACCACTGGTCTAGGTAATTTAGTACCATCATCCCCTTTGATGTTAGGGGTGCTATAGTGACATCCATGCATTTTGTGAATGTTCTTGGTACCAGGGAAAGGTCGAAAAGTAACACTTGGTACCCTTCTTCACGGAGGCTGACATCTGTCTGTGAGAGCCAAAGCGGTCTGCGTGACGAGATGACCATATACCGGGCTTTGCCATTAGCACGCGACATCTCAACATTTAAGAGGGAGAGGAGTGTGGACACCGGAGTCATTTCAGCTGTCAGCTCAGGGTCACCGTCGGTGGACAGGCGAGCTATCAGACCATGCAGGTATGCCTGCAGCAGAGTGGTTGTATTCATGAGGCGAGCCACCATGGCCAGAAATTGTCGTTTAAGTTGTCGTCAGCAGCCCGATGAGGACAACGGGGAGACTTACCACTGATCTCCTTGTCTGGGAGGACCATGATCGCAATAATGGGGTCCATGACTGGGTACTGGTCCAGTACCAATTTCTCGGGCGACGCAATGAATGTCCAAGGCTTGCACTGGCTTGAGTTAGCCTTAACCCAAGTTTGATGCAGCTCATTGGAGTACTTGGGGCACTGAGGAATGTACACTACCTGGGCTGCTGTTAGGGTCTGGATTAATATCCAGAGCTTTCAGAATCCTAGAGATGAGCTCCTGCAGATCAGCTGATGAAGAGGATGCTTCACTCTCAGCCCTCTCTGAGCCATGGTTCGCTGACCCAGAACCGGCCCCACATACAACGACGCATGTGACAGAACTACCCACCAACCAGGGACCAAGCAGCGGAAGAGGGAGCAGCGAGAGAGGTATCTGGAGTCGTGGACATTATAGGAAATACTAGACGGGAAAGGACCCTGGAGGCAGGCTGGGGAGTACCAGAGACCGAAGGTGGAACTGGAGGCAGCAAAGGGCGGAGCGGCGCCAATACGAGGCGTTATACGCACCGATTGGCAAGTGCGAGAGGCAGGCACGGGGAGTGTGGCTAAGTCAGGTCGGAGTCCAGAGCCAACTTCCCGTGCTTATTATGGGGAGCGACGGATCAAGAAAGCACCGAGCTATGCGGAAATGCGCACTGTATTGCCCAGACGCATTCAAAGCCCGGTGCGATCGGTGAAAGCTCCTCAGCGTTGCCAGGCTAGGTTGAGCACTCAGCCAGGAAAGGTTGTGCAGGCCGTACGCTCCAGACCTCCAGTGCGTCTCCAGGACCCAGTGTACCCTGTTCCTGCTTCCCGCACTAGCCCTGGGGTGCGTGTTACTAGGCTGGCGCCTCCAAAACCAGCCCCACGCATCAGGCCTCTAGTGCGCCTGCCCAGTCCAGTACGTCCTGTTCCTGCTCCTCGCACTAGCCCTGAGGTGCGTGTCACTAGTCTGGCGCCCCCAAAGCCAGCCCCGTGCACCAGGCCTCTAGTGCGCCTGGCCAGTCCAGTACGTCCTGTTCCTGCTCCTCGCACTAGCCCTGAGGTGCGTGTCACTAGTCTGGCGCCTCCAAAGCCAGCCCAACGCATCAGGCCTCTAGTGCGCCTGCCCGGTCCTGTACGTCCTGTTCCTGCTCCTCGCACTAGCCCTGAGGTGCGTGTCAGTAGTCTGGCGCCTCCAAAGCCAGCCCCATGCATCAGGCCTTCAGTCCCCATCCAGAGCTTCCGGCGACAGTGCCCCGTCCAGAACTTCCGGCGACAGTTCCCCGTCCAGTGCTTCCGGCGACGTCCCACAGTCCGGAACCGACAGAGACGGCCCACAGTCCGGAGCCGACAGAGACGGCCCACAGTCCGGAGCCGACAGAGACGGCCCACAGTCCGGAGCCGACAGAGACGGCCCACAGTCCGGAGCCGACAGAGACGGCCCACAGTCCGGAGCCGACAGAGACGGCCCCACAGTCCGGAGCCGCCAGAGTCGCCCCACAGTCCGGAGCCGCCAGAGTCGCCCCACAGTCCGGAGCCGCCAGAGTCGCCCCACAGTCCGGAGCCGCCAGAGTCGCCCCACAGTCCGGAGCCGCCAGAGTCGCCCCACAGTCCAGAGCCGCCAGAGTCGCCCCGCGACCCGGAGGCTACAAAGACAGTCTGCGACCCAGAGCCTACAGCAGTGGTATGCAACCCAGAGTCTTCTGCGGGGGTGGGCAGGTTAGATTGGGGACTAAGCCCGGAGCCAGAGCCACCTCCGTAGGGGGGAGTAGTGGGAAGGGGGGGTGTAGCACAAGAACCGTCGGTGACGGTGGCCACCCTCCCTTCCCTCCCTTTATGTTTGGGTTTCTTTTTGTTGGTTGTTGTTTTTGAGGTGCATTCGGGGTATGGACCTTTGGGGGGGGGTACTGTCACATCCTGACCAGTATGGTCAGGGCGTGGCAGGGGGGTGTTTGGTTTGTGTATTTTGGGTTTGATCTATGTTACCTATTTCTGTTTTTCTTTCTAGTTCTTCTATTTCTATGTTGTGTATGTTTGGGTTGATCTCTAATTGGAGGCAGCTGATCCTCGTTGCCTCTGATTAGAGATCATATTTAAGTAGGGGTTTTTCTTCATGGTTTTGTGGGTAGTTGTTCCTTGTATAGTCTGAGCACCTTACGGGACTGTTTTCGTCGTTTATTTAGTTTAAGTGTGTTTTTTCTTCTAATAAATCGAAGATGATTCATATACCCACTGCGTTTTGGTCCACATACAACGACGCATGTGACAACCGGGTGTAAGTATAAAGTAGTTCTCTTCTCAGGGCAATATGTGAATTAAGTAATAATATATTCTATGGATATCAGAATATATTTGGGAAATTCCACTCACAATCCCCAAAAGGTATGGATGTGAGGAGCCAATTACACTGAGACATTAACAGAATAGGTCCTAAGAACAGATGCTCTGAATCTCACTCCGGCAACAGCTGCAGCTCGAGCCAGTAATACAGTATGCTAGCTAGGATGCAAAGCCTGGACATTAAGGTGTGACCCGGAGATCTAGCTAGAGCTAGATAACACACAGGCTTCCCTAGCCTGGGTAGGTGCACTACCCAGACTCAATCTCCTGAGAGAAGAGGCTAGCATCCAGCTGAAGCTAATAAGCAACAGGTAACGCAATTAGCCAGGAGGCAAACCGGGGAACAGACACAGACAAGACACAGACAAGATTTGCTCCGTGAACAGGTTGGACCAATCAGTTCACCCTAATTCGTAGCATGGTGTCAACCTATAAGAAAAAGCTTAGACGACTAAACATTGCAGAGAACTGCTGGGAGGAGCAAGCTTCGGCCAAAAGGTAGTATACGCTACACATTCAACAGAAAACTCGCCTTCTATATCCATTTCTCGCTCACCTGCGTAGCCAAGGGAAGAAAATAGGAAGGGATGCTATGCGCCCAGGTATTTATAGGGGATGGGACGCATCACACCCTTGGCACGGAATTACTCAGGTATTAATATCTTGACTCATCCTGCCACCAGGCGGAAGGATATTTCATTGAGTAACTAGCATAGTCTCAAGTGAAATAGAACAGAAGACGTGTGCACTGGATCTACCCAAGTCAGAAGTAACCTGTATTGATCTTCGGAGCACACGTCTTCTGTTCTATTTCACTTGAGAGACTATGCTAGTCACTCAATGACATATCCTTCCGCCTGGTGGCAGGATGAGTCAAGATATTAATTCCCCACATAAAAAAAATACCCCACATTATTTCCTTTTGGATCCTTATTCTCCATCTGCACAGTAAGTGGCAAAATGCACATCCAATTGTTGCAACCGCCATTATACCAGAGAAGAAGAAACTGCACTGTTTCCCAAGTTGTAGTGGGAGGACCACTCACCATATCATAAAATATTTTTAATAACTAACCCAAGATAGACCTTATCCTGTCGTTTCTAATGGGAACAAATGAGTCATAGTGGGCAGGACAAGCAAGGAGTGGGGTAGAGCCAAGCACTAGCTAGCAAGATGTTTGCATATTTCCGTTGTGTAACGCCTACTCCTTGAAGTGCATGTGTGCAATAACTCAATTCGCCTTTGCACCCCTAAACAACGTTTTTTTTTTACTTTGGCAAAGTGTAAAATCTACAAAACTTAGTCCACTCTGTTCGTAACAGATTATAGTTTTGGGAACAGAAAACGGTATAGAGATCAAATGTTTAATCGTTGAGAAAATGTCGGCAGAAATCCATATTGCTCCATCTTCTCCCACTGCCGTCCACAGAGCTTCCTCTCATCACCATATTTGGTAGTGAGTAGAAACGCCAACCGGATGCTTCACGCTTATACATCCGGTGGGATATCTGGTCTATCTATGATATCATCGCGTAACTCCAAGTTTACTTCAATATGATGGTTATTATATCAATATTTGCGCATAAAGGCGTTTCCACCGCCTTTTCTTTCATAATACATTTTACCGACACAAAAAGATGTCGAACGAACAAGTTATCTGTAGGCACTGTATCGTATCACAACATTGTATCGAAACGTCATGTTGCCATCACGGTTGTCTTATATTTTTTTTTAAATATGGTATGACTACTCGCATAACTAGATTGCAACCGTGGTTAATGACATCAACTTGAATTATTGTATTTTTCTAGAAATGTTTGATTGTCAACCAGTTGTTATTTTTATGTTATCATCAATTAAAAAATGACACTACATCAATGTAGATGCGACTAAAATATGACCAAGTAGGCATACACTAATTCTCATCATATAACTGGTATTGGCCATTTTATACTGCCCTCCCCCTTTCTTGAATTCAATGAGCTTGACTTCCAGTTTCCGTTTGCATTGTAGTGCGTCGGAGAGTAAAATGGGAGTAGAAATCGAGACCATAACCCCGGGTGATGGTAAGGAAAAAACAGTAAATGTGATTAAATTAGTCAAGAGGATGTTGCTAAATTCAAAATATTAAGTCGTTAACACAGTACATAGCTAATTCTTTCAATTTCTTCCATCTTTTAGGACAGACATTTCCCAAAAAAGGACAGACATGCGTTGTGCATTATGTCGGTGAGTCAGCAAGCTAGCCACTAGCTTGATAGCTTAGCTAGCTATTGTCAGTTATCCACTTGCGTCGGCAACAAAGTAAATGTTATCTATATAATGTGTGTAATCTGACAAACGGATATCTATCATAACTAACAATTAGTTAGACGATTTGCTTAGCTAATAAAATAGTTATTTTTCTATGGTTAAAGTAGTTGTAACGTTACACCCTAGCTAAGCTAACGTTTGTAGCTACTTGCCGTACTACTACTACTACTTGCTAGCTAGCTAATTGACAGTTTTCTCAAATCAGTGAGAATGAATTTAATTAAGATTAATGTATCTTTAGCAAATAAGTTGGCTAGTTAGCCAGTAGCCGATAATGTTTGTCCAGGGGACTGTAATTAAATATTTGAATCCATGGATGCTAGCTAGCAATTTGGGAGGGGACAGAATGTAATTTAGGTACACGGCTGTATTTTATTTTATTTAACTCGGCAAGTATAACTAACGTTTATCTTCTCTCAATCCTATCGCAGGCTCACTGACTGATGGAACCAAGTTTGACTCTTCCCGGGACAGAGGCAAGCCTTTCAAGTTCAAGATTGGCAAGCAGGAGGTGATCCGTGGCTGGGAGGAGGGGGTTGGCCAGGTAAGAAGGGTCTCCTGGGTGTGTTTGCATTAGATATCCCCATTATTCTCTAGTACGATTGCACCACTTGTTTAAATAATTTAGAACATCGAAAAATTGGCTTGTGTGTGGTTTGCAAGGACACAAGCCATTATAGGGTTATATTAGAGATATCTCGACGATAATACTATGACCTCTCTATTTGTTTCACCTTCCCCACAGATGAGTGTGGGCCAGAGGGCAACTCTGACCTGCACGCCGGACTTTGCCTATGGCAGCAAAGGGCACCCTGGCATCATCCCACCCAACTCTACCCTCATCTTCGACGTGGAGCTGATGGGCCTGGAGTGATGTTTGTGTGCACTTACTACATGTTTAATTCCACTCAGATTTTCAGGGTGAGACAATTCTGCAGACAAATAGCCTGTTCAAATTGCACTACTACATTGTTGGAGTACATTATAGTTGTATGAGCTTAAGTGCTCATTGGTGTGTTTAACAAGCTTTGGTGCTCATCTCCCATAATCCCCTCTGTCATGTCTGTTCTGTTAACCACAGAATTGCATCCATGTCCCCTTCTACAGGTTGACTCCTATCTCGGGAACATGGACGAAAAGGCAAAAGGAAGATAAATGCACTTGACTCCTGTAAAAGACTCATCTATAGCTTCACCACTTCACTCTCCTTTCCATTTCCATTCAAATGTGTCACTTGCTTAAAATACCTTATTCTTGATATATCTTGTAGTAGAACACCCTAACAAGTCATAGGCCATACCTTTCAGATGTCATTTTATTGTTATGTATGTTTTTATGGTCTTTTTTGTTGTGAAATTTGTAAGTCATACCTGCCATCAGGGGTAGGTACTGACACAATTTTGGATAAAGTATCATTATACAAATATTCAATTTGATCTCATTCTTGTGGCTCTGAGTGGCCTTGCTTTTAAGAAAATGTGTTATTGTGGACATGATAATTGAGAATAATTATGAATAAATGACTTTCCCCAAATGGATTGGATTAATGTAATTGGATTGCAGAAGTTCACTGAAATGAAAACCACCTAAAATGGTTTCCAAGTCAGCAATCAAGTTTTCAAGATATAACTTTCAAAATACAGAAATACTGCTGGTATGATTGCTGACATTCAAAATATTTTGGGACTACCAACAATGGACTAACGAAACAAATACCTAAATAGTTTTTTGGTTGGAATTTTCATTTTAAATTAAAAATTATGATTTGGTTAATAGATTTTTCCCAGTAACGTCAACTTTCTGTATTAAACACTGAATAGACGGACAAGTGTTGGTAAGGCCAAATATTACATGTGTAATTAAAGATGGTCATTATTATAGTGCAGAACTCACGTGCTGGCAGGTGTAGTTATCCTCTCAAGCAACAAAATGGGTGAATTTTCTATGGTACGTTTCAATAAAATTATCACCCTTTATCCCCCAGTAGGCTTGACCTTGTTCTCTAAACTAGGATAGTTTGGTTGGATTTCTTAAATTTTCCTTGTATCATTGATTTAATGCTGCACAGTATCTGACAACTGTATACCAATTATTTCTAGTGATGCTCTGAGAAGTGCTGAGGGCATGTTTGAACACCGTTAGTAATCACAAGGGAATGCAAAATAGAGACCCTTTTGTTTTGGGCCAAATATTCACAGTACTATTCCATAATTGTACCATAAGATTTGTGAAGTTGCATGATTTTGTTTTCAGAGGAGGATTAGTAAAGTGCTAAAACCAGATTTGAAGGAACTTGTTCAGCAAGCTAGGCATCTGTAAAATAAAATTTCCCCAAACACAATGAGTCAACTCTCACCACATTGGTTGAAAACAATTGTTCCTCATCCCTAAGAGCTTTTGACAGGATGTTCTATCAACTTCAAAAAGAGACTTTGAATGTATTTTTATTTCATATTGATTCCCAGGCATCTCTAATGCGTCTCTAATTCTCTCAGAGCACACTTCAATAGATGACACACAGACAAAGGCAACTTTCAGTTTATTTTCAAAGGGAAGAGGAAATACATCCAGAGCTATTTACACTGCATTCTACAGCTTTTTGTGCAATTTATCAACCCAAGTAAAGACATTTCATCATTGCTTTTTCTCATTGATTTTGACCACTGAATTTGAATAATTGTCGTCAATGTAGCATTAGCGGCACGATGTGGCTCAAAAGAAGACTGGCATGGTTAATGTTTGATGACATGCAAAGCCACTACAATCTTCAAGTAGTGCAGTATAGTCCCAAAAGTGGGAAAAAAGTGTAATGTTTGAAACAAATATCTAGGCTAACTATTGATCATATTCTTAATATTGTAAATTGTGAAATTTAGTAAATGGTATATATGCCTTAACAACAATAAATACCTAGCTGGCATGTTTTATGACTTGCACTGGCATTCAGCATTTGCATGGATAGTGACAATGCTAGTCTTATTCAGAATGTTTATCTTATCCTTGGATTATAAATAAAATGAATGAAACCAGAAGATACACTTTGGATCCCTGAAATGTAATAGATTCTCTATCTCTCGTTGTGCAAAGACGTGTATTTTTCTATCTATTTTCTTGAGAAAATAAAGAATTCAAAGACATTCAACTAGAACTCCTACTCAGGTCCCTCATTCACTTAGCTCTAGAAACTAAAATAAAATGTTGCTGATGTTTCTAACAAGATGAACCATATTCACACCAATTTCAAAGACAACACTAGAAGATTTATGGAGCATACATCAAAGTCTTCAAGGTTCAAATGTAGCAAGTCTGTTTAAAGTGAGGTAATGGCAAAAGGCTGAACATTTCTCAGGGTTACATGCAATGTACAGTTGTACAGTAATGGGAGACACTGTAGACCAGTGACAAAAAGTCAATTTAAGCAGGCTCATGCATTCCCCATCAAATCACTATTGCATTAGATTTTCTTTGATAGCAAGGCATGATTACAAATCTAACAGAAACAGGCTTGAACTATACAATTAGCCTAATTCCTGTCTGCTGTAACCAATAAACAAAATTCACAAAGGTCAACTGCAATACAATCGGATCATGTAAATCTCAAGTTCATCCTCAAATCAGACGTGGTGGGTGTAGAATAAAAAGCAATAGGAGTTTAAGTCCAAATCAAAGTCTGTATAATTGCCGTTGTGGCTGTAGCTCATAAGAGCTTGGGGTTGCATGGTTGCTAAAGAGTAAAGTTGTCAGATATTGGTCGCCCCATTCATGCTTGTGGGGTCAAGGCCCCGACCACATCCCCTGCGTCGCAGAGAATGAAGGGCCACTGCGCAGCAACCCCGTAGCAGAGAGCCAATGTGGTAGACAGGCATGACCTCCCGCGGGGCACCATGGCACAGCCAGGCCACTGTCGGCACCACCGGCATGGCCACCGCCAACAGGTCCACCAGGAAGTATCGACTCCAGAAGTTCCGCTGGGGAGCCCCCTCCTCCCCCTCTTCCCCTTCCACAACGATTTCACCTTCAACTTCAACAGCCTCCTCCTTCTTTTCCTCCTCTGCCACTGTCACGCTCACTTGCCTCTCTGGTGAATACAATGACACAGGCTTGGGCTGGCAGGTTTGGGCCACTGTTGGCATTATTGTCATCTCCACTGGGCCATCTGGAGGCAGCGGTTGTAGGTTGTAGGAGAGCTGGGGAGGAGGGGAGGAAGACAAGAACGGTTGTTGTTCAGAGTAGGCTGTGGTGATGTCGGTTGTTGCCAGGGAGATGATGCTTAGCTCTTCTCCCCCTCCTTCCTCTGAGACCCAGGTCATGGTGGGGCTGCAGGCCTGGGATCGGACCTCCGGTTTCACATCTGTCACGGGGGCAGCAGCCGCTGCCATTGCAGCCGGGGGCTCCTCCTGAGGGAGGTGCAGGAAGAGGTGGTGATGCGGGAGGTAGGTGTGTCCGCTGCACCTGCAGCTGTTACCTAGGGAATGGCAGGAGTGGGAGACGGGCAGGACAGCCCCCCCGCTGTAGAGTCTCTCGTAGGTGGAGGAGTGTGGCAGGGTGGAGGAGAAGGGGCCACGGGAGGAGCCGGCTGGGTTTTGTTCTGACAGAAGGGCTGCTTCCAGGAGCAGGTGGGTCCGTCCCCCTTCTGCCCGTGCCGCTGCACGCAGGTCAGGTCCTGGGACATTTCCATTGCGGTCCAGATGCAGGCCCAGATGCAGGCCCTCACTGCTCAGCCGGGTGTAGGTGGTGCTGCGGTTCAGAGTGCTGGCTGGGGAGCAACCACAGGAGCGGGACTTGACAGGTCTGGGTCCCTGCGGTGAAAGGTATGGCTTTTGGTTGTGGGGGGATTTTTCTGGGGTGCCGAGATTTGATCGTACTGTCTCCACGACCTCATGTAGGTGCTGAATCTCCCTGCGCGCCTCCTTTAGAGCAAGCTGGGCCTCCACACGATGACACTCCTCCTCTATCCAGTCCTCTTGCATCCGACACAGCTGGGTCCTCATCTCAGTTATCTCACTGTCCCTGAGAGAGAAAAGGAGAGAGAGGGAGGGGTTTGAGAATATGAGGGCTTCCCAAGGAAAAGTAATCAATGTGTGGTTTGCCTTGAGAGGCATGAGAAGTCTGAGATACAATCCCAGTTTCTGTAGTGAAATGGAAGACTGTTATTGATGTTGCTATTTTTGTAGTCATAGCGTGGTTACATGCAACCCAAGAGCTGGGTTGTGAATGAGACACTTCTATTGGCCATTAGATCTGAAGTATCACATTGATCAGGAACATTCTGCTTGTGTCACAACGCATCCCTCCGGACTCACCTGTGCTGCAGTATCTCAACATTCTCCCTTAGCCTGGCTCGCAGGTGTCTGATACACACCTCCTTCTGCTGCAGGGGTGTGAGGTACTGCTCTGGTGTGGGGGGACGGATCCCATGGTTATCACTGCAGGTGGTGTGCTTCGCTTGACACCTGGGTTTGCATAGGGGTGTGAAGGAGAGTGTATAGTGATTACCAGTTATGCATCAGAGATCAATCATCAGATAAAAACTGCCATCGTAACAGAGGCCGAGGAAGAGGCTAAAAGATATCAGTGGGGTCTTTCGGTTTTTAAAATAAATTATAAATCTCAAGACTACATTAAATGCTTTCCCCCCCTTTTATTGCAAGGCAGATGCTGCACCTTTTTCTGGAAACATTTGCTTGGTATTCTTCTGAATCCTTTTTATTGCATGATATTTTGGGCTCAACCTAAAAAAAAAAAGATTCCTAAAACAAAACAATGTTTGCTTGTGTCTTGCATATGATGTACAGATGCTGTGTCTTACCTGGGTGTGCCAGGGTATGTCCGTGCTGTAGGACGGCCCTCACTAGCCCTGCCAGGGTAAGTGTTGGTGGGGTAAGTGTTGGTATTGGAGGCATTGCTATGGGAATGGCGCCCACTGCTAGTAGCCACTGACCGCCTGTAACAGAGAGGCTATGTTAATGTTACACATTGATGAGACTCTTATCTTCAGTCACAAACATTAACAAAATCAATGGATTGCTTCCAAAAACTCACTCACTATACATGTGCTACTATATTACCCTAACATTTTCATACATCATCACTTGGGATCATCACACAGCTAAAAAAGACAATAGTGAGAGAAGGCAGCAGCAGTACCTGCGCTGACCTGCAGAGGGCTTCCGACTGGGAGGGAGTGACATGGGTGTGGACCACCACTATCGTTCTGCTGCTGGCTCCAAGATGAAGTCTAGGAAGATGGCTTACAGTTGGACTGTACAATACATAATGTACAAAGATAGAGAAAACAGAATGGATGTAGACAGGAGAAAATCCATTAAAAACAAACATAGAAAAGCAATCCATTTTGTGGACGTTTCCTCTACCCACCAGATACCACTTTTAATCCCTGGGCAAGGACATAATCCTATGTTATGGTCTCAAGCTGTGTATTAAAAAAACACATTCATCATAAGATAATAAAGTATTTTGTGGGGGGGTTGTAGGCCTACTGTTTGTTGTGGCCCTGACTGCCCTGCATGTTAGGAGCCCATTGATGTGTAAACCAGTCTGGCCATCAGGAGCCCTTCAACAGATAAAGAAGCCTTTCACAGAACAGACCAGGACAGAGACAGGGCATTCTGTGAGTCCATCGCCCATCTCACTGCTGCACAACCCATCCCTGGTAACCACAGACAGCCGGGAATAAACCAAAATCATAATATACACAGGCAAAATCCAATGAACCAAGAGCCAAAAATAACAAATAACATAACAAAACAAAACCAGACCAGTTGGTACAGAAACAGATTTTAAAAAGTGTTGTGCAAACAGGATTGCCGCATCAGCACATCTGTGGCTGACTGAGCTGAGCAGCCTAGCTCAAACAATAATAGAGCAAAAAAGTATGATCAAAGAGAAAATCCCTGCTGAGCACAAAGCAGCTCAGAGATACAAAGACATGGTATGTCTGTGATATGCCATGTGATATGTTTGTCTACTGTCACTGTGCCAATGGGACATTTGAGGACACAGTACAATTGATCAATACAGGAAAGCATGGCAGAGCCAGGGATCACAACTAGGCCTACCCTACAGTGGATAATGTAGAGCCCCTGCACAACAGGTGGTGGGTCAAGCAATGTACTTCTTATGTAATTGTGAGCAGCATCAGACGGCATAACTGGGTTGTAGGGTGAGGGTGAATTAACGGAAATAAGGTTTAATGTTGGCTGACAATTTGATTCACATTAATGCCACCTACATAGGTTTCTGTGAAATTACTGAATAAGGTTGAGCACGGTGCTTTACGTCATCTGTACAATGCAGAAGGGCAAGGAGCGCTGTACAGGTTTTTCGCTCATGAACAAACTGAATATTGCCACTACAATTGGCAATATTTTAATCAATGTCTTCTTTTCCTATAGACGCGTGCGCTGTTGATGGACAAGACGCAGAAAGCCATTAGCACAAAAAATATCAGTTGCATCTCCGTGCGTCACTACGAGACATTGACATTATAGAAAACAACTACTATACCATAGATTATATGCCAGTGCAAATCTAAAAGCAAAATCCTACCAGCCAACATCACTTTCCGGTGAACCCAAACATTCCATCCAACGTTTGGAATCTTCGGGACGAGGCAGAAATAGGTGACAAACGAATTTAGCCCTGGCTGTGCCCTACATAGGCTACTGGGATTCAATACACCAGCCTCCTCTCTGATGCAGCGATTACCTGACTCTGTGATCTCTGACATAGCAGTACACTAACAAGATGATGTGATTCCCAACATTTACCATTTTTGCGCAGGCCGATAAATATTCCTACATCGTGGAGTAGAAAATGTCCCCGCTGGACTTGTGTATAGATGCCTGAGAACCGTCACCAGTGTCATGTAGATGGTTACCGTGCTGCTGATGAGAGTCCATGCCGGGAGCCACCTGTGTGAAGCTAGCCACAATAGCAGAATTTGCTGTTTGCCTTCAAAATAAAAGGTCCCCATTGTGATTCAAACTAATAACAATAGTGGAATCATGCAATAATTGCACTAGATAATGCTAAACAAGGTCGGAATGTTATTATATGAATTCAACAAGACAATAATTAAAAATACTCAGTGACATCCAAGGATTACAATTCTGAAGTTTACACAAATAGCGTCATAGCTCATACTAAGGAACTTTAAATGTGGGAAATCACCTCAATACTCAGCCTATTGTAAGTAATGAACATTCATATTGCAATGTACAGCTTTACCTATGGCTCTTCAGTCCATGAAATGGGGTATCAGCCTTTTATTTTGAAGGTGAACCACAAATTCCACGATTGTGGCTAATCCTTATTGTGGCTAGCTTCGCACAGGTCCGAGAACATACGAAGATATTTTGGTAGTTACATACAATGCATCGGATTCTCTTAAAGACACAATGAATCATGGCGCATCATTCAAAATGATCTAACACCGACCGATGGTGGGACATCTGGGGATGGTCTGATGGTAGTATCTTGCCAACATGTTTATTTACAAGGGGCATGGGTGTTTGGTACCAAAAATGTATCAGGCCAGGGCAATAGTGTTGTATGTAGATGTGTAATTTTGAAATAGATTCATTAAAATCCTTGCCATTGTATCCTCATTACTCTTAAAAGTATTAGCTCAACATCCTTCTATGGTGAACTTGCACTTCTTTTAATTGAGACTTTATATACATACTTTACAAACATTGAAGGCTGCTCATACATTTCATTGAATAAGATTCACTGTTATACTTACAGATCGTTAAGAATAAAAACAATTGCTTAATTAAAAAACACTGAACTAAAACTACCCTTATTAAATGACTGAAATTGGTAAATCTAACAAATCCTAGTCTGTCGGCATAATGAACAATAACACAACCATCTTATTCAAACAAGTAAAGTAAACCTAAAGCTCCTGAACAAAACAACAACAGAACATTCCAAAACCTTTACTCTGACCCAATGAGACAAATCAGATGTTAACCCTGTCCAAATTATGTCTTGTAGCAGGCCCTGCTTTCTCACAAAGGGAGTGACTTGGGTCTGGGTCCTGGGAGATACATAGAGGTGACATACCTATCTCAATAGTGCTGGATATCACAACCCAGTTTGATAAATATTATCCAAATAATATTTATTGGTGTAATCAGTTCTTAATTAGTGTCCATGTTATGAGATGCTACCCTCCTAAGGTCCACGTATGATGAGGGTGTCTAGACCGCTAGAGTTTTGTGCAGTTGTTGACAGATAACAGTGAGTCTATGAACAAGGCACAATTAGCAGGCGTCTTCGCCTCTTAGAACCTGAGTCCAGGTGTGGCTATAATGTCAGCGTAAGGCTCACTCTGGTGCAGATCCAGGGCCTGCTGTTTCTTCAGCACCAGGAGGCAAAAGAAGGTAGCCGAGGTCTGGGAGCGACTGTTCCTCTCACACAGCGTCTGCAGGCTGAACATGGCGTTGCTTCTGCTGCTCTGAATCTGTTTAGGGATGTCATCAGAACAACATAGAAAAATCTGAATTTTGTTTATAGGGGATAGGTCAGTTACGGATTGATTATATAAAGGATAAATGTCAGAAAAGCAGGGAAAATCCCATCCCAGTTTGTTATAACACAACACACAATCGCACATTGCAGCCATTTCATTTCCACCGACTGTTCCCTAATCATGCCCTTTAATCTTTTAAATCCGTCATCTGTGACTTGGTGGATTTCTGGGTCTGATTGTAATCAAGCTAGCAAGCTGACAAAGGGTAAGAATGGATGCCCTGCTGTATAGGGGTACTGAGTTCTTACTTTGAGAGCGTTTAGTAGTTTCTGTGCTTGGCTGGTCATCCTCCTCTCCTCAAAGTCATCCTGGCTGTCCACCATAGACTGCAGTTTGGTATAACAACACATTACAGAGTGTACCGTAGTACATCACACCACACCATTTTTTTTTACCCATTTTTCGTGATATCCAATTGGTAGTTACAGTATTGTCCCATCGCTGCAACTCCCCTACAGACTTCAGAGAGGCGAAGGTCGAGAGCCATGCGTCCTCCGAAACACGACCCTGCCAAGCCGCACTGCTTCTTGACACACTGTTCGCTTCACCCAGAGGACAGCTGCACCAATGTGTCAGAGGAAACACTGTCCAGCTGGCAACCGCAGTCAGCTTGCAGGTGCCCGGCCCACCACAAGGAGTCGCTAGAGCGTGATGGGACAAGGAAATCCCGGCCGGCCAAACCCTCCCATAACCCGGACGCCGCTGGGCCAATTGTACGCCGCCTCATGGGTCTCCCGGTCACGGCTGGCTGTGACACAGCCAGGGATCGAACCCGGGTCTGTAGTAACGCCTTAGAACGCTACACCAATCAGGAGGCCCCGTTTGTGCTTTTCTGTGTGTAAGCGTGCGTGTATGTGTGTATTTCTGTGTGTGTATTCAATGCATGTGAAAGAACCTGTGTGTTCTGTGTCACATTCAATGGAGTTTCCCTCTCCATTCCAGAAGGATGAACATGCATGGAATCCTCCGAAGGAAGCTCAGGGTGAGGAACCTCAAATCTACTCTCATCCTGAGAGACAAGAAAAAGAGAGAAAAGGAGAAAGGGGGAACAAGGAATGTTGTCAGAAAAAGTTATAGACAATGGGAAAACCTGGTTGAAAAAAGGTTATATAAACACTTTTTAATGGTAAAAAAAGCATATCTGGTGTTCATGTTGAACTCTTTACATGTACTTCGTCCCAGACGTCCTCAGGTGGGTTGTCAGTCCCATGGTGGTGCAGAGGAGTGAGCTCCACATTGTGTCCCATTCTCTCAGGATCCATAGTCTCATGCAGGACACTGAGCTCACTGGGCAGGTCGCTCACATCGCTTTCCACTGTATACACACATATAAAATTAATAAACCCAAATAGGAAACATAACAGTTCAAAGGTAATGTGAAATTCAATTCTCCCAATTTCATGAAATGTAGTGACTTGTATTCTCAGACGATCATTTCTATAACATGGTGTTGCTCTGTGTGAATATGACCTCCTACCCTCATGTCTCTCCTGTCTCATCTCTTCACGGTCATCTTCATTGCCCACTCGATCTGTTTCCCCCCGAAACACATCACTGGAATAGAGCTGCAGAGGCAGAATGGGGGCAGTTGTTGAAACAAAATGCACTGCTGCTATACATCACTGGTTACAGATGTGAACTCAATTTCCTCACTTAAGTATGTAATCCAACATTTATATATTGAAGGCTTGACTTAAGTGGAACAACATTCTTAAGCTAAAGTTGTACTTTTTTAGTGTAACAGATGACATAGGAAGGCCAAGAAGATCATCAGGGACCTCAGCCACCCGAGCCACAGCCTGTTCACCCCGTTACTATCCAGAAGGTGAGGTCAGTACAGGTGCATCAAAGCTGGGACCGAGACTGAAAAAAAGCTTCTACCTCAAGGTCATCAGACTGTTAAATAGTCACCACTAGCCGGCATTCGCCCAGTACCCTGCCCTGAACTTTAGTCGCTGTCACTAGCAGGCTACCACCGGGTTACTCTACCCTTCACCTTAGAGGCTGCTGCCCTATGTACATAGTCATGGAACACTGGTTACTTTACAATGTTTACATACTGTTTTACCCACTCCATACAGTTGAAGTCGGAACTTCACATACACTTAGGTTGGAGTCATTAAAACTAGTTTTTCAACCACTCCCACAAATGTCTTGTTAACAAACTATAGTTTTGGCAAGTCAGTTAGGACATCTACTTTGTGCATGACACAAGTAATTTTTCCAATAATTGTTTACAGACAGATTATTTCACTTAAAATTCACTGTATCACAATACCAGTTGGTCAGAAGTTTACATACAGTAAGTTGACTGTGCCTACTTGGAAAAGTACAGAAACTGAAACCTACTACTTGGAAAAGTACAGAAAATTATGTCATGGCTTTAGAAGCTTCTGATAGGCTAATTGACATCATTTGAGTCAATTGGAGGTGTACTTGTGGATGTATTTCAAGGCCTACCTTCAAACTCAGTGCCTCTTTGCTTGACATCATGGGAAAATCAAAAGAAATCAGCCAAGACCTCAGAAAAAAAATTGTAGACCTCCACAAGTCTGGTTCATGCTTGGGAGCAATTTCCAAATACCTGAAGGTACCACGTTCATCTGTACAAACAACAGTACGCAAGTATAAACACCATGGGACCACACAGCCGTCATACCGCTCAGGAAGGAGACGCGTTCTGTCTCCTAGAAATGAACGTACTTTGGTGCGAAAAGTGCAAATCAATTCCAGAACAACAGCAAAGAACCTTGTGAAGATGCTGGAGGAAACAGGTACAAAAGTATCTATATCCACAGTAAAACGAGTCCTATATCGACATAACCTGAAAGGCCGCTCAACAAGGAAGAAGCCACTGCTCCAAAACCGCCATAAAAAAGCCAGACTACGGTTTGCAACTGCACATGGGGACAAAGATCAGACTTTTTAATCGTCTTAATATTTATATATTTCTTAATTCCATTATTTTACTTTTTAGATGTGTGTGTATTGTTGTGTATTGTTAGATATTACTGCACTGTTGGAGCTATGAACGCAAGCTGCTAAATATGTGTTTGCAACCAATACAATTTGATTTGATTAAAGGTAAATATATCAACCTATGATGGGACATATGTTGATTTCACACCCTGCTTACCTGTTGAAGGTGTGGATGAATGACAGGGGCACAGAGGTGACTGAAGAGCCTGTCCACCCCACCACTCTCTTTCCATTGCATTAGTTGGTGGGTGGGTGGGGCTAAGTCCAGTGGGGCAGTGAGATCTGAATCGTCAGTGAGCTGCTCCCTGATGGCCTGGTTGGACAGCTCCTTGGCCTGGTCCACCACCAGTCTCCTTCTCCTCTTCCCCTTCTTCCTCTTTAAGGTCGCTAAGGACAAACAGAAGGTTTAACTCCAAAGGCTTACCTTACCTGTGCTTTTCACACTTCGGAGTTTCCACCACAGATAATAAGTAAGAAGGTAATGTGTTACTTATGGCTTTGATATATGATATAGGTTGTGTCCAGTTAGATAATTGTGTTTGAGGGACAGTAAGTGTGCTTTGGAGAATGGCCTTGTTGTGGTGTCAAGATGTTGCTTGTTAGGCAGGTAAATATTTACGGGTCACAGCGACAGGCTCCAGAGCGAAGCCCTCCTCCTCATTGACCAACAGAGTCGTCTCATTCAGGACAGGGGTGGTCTCATTCAGGACAGGGCGATCCTCCTCCATGGGTACAGATGTAGGAGAGTCTGGACGACCTGCAATGCAGGGTTGTGGAATGAAGGGCATTCTGTCTCAGTCTACTATTGTGATAACATAAAGTAGACACGGACAGAATACAATGGATTCATATTTCACTGTATAACGTAATAATGATAAAGCACCAAATTTTGGGAAAAGTTTAAACAACGGAAAAATCCAATTTACTCCCTGCAAATTTTACAGCAAAGTGGAATTAGCACATGAATAATGAAATTATAATTTTCCAGTATGCATTGCCTCTTGCTGTGAGAGAGGGTGCTTCAATGCTTGAACAAAGTATAACCACAGAGATTCTAAACCCAGAGACGCAACATCGTGAGACTTCTGGGAACACCTCCGGGAACGCTGGTGAAACAGACCAAGCAGACCAGGCTGGGGTTTGAGAAGTCAATGAGAAGTGAAAAATTATTCCTTAGTTGTACATTTTCCTCCAACTCAAAATGCCACAACCTAGATTTGAGCCAATGTCTTAAGTAGTTGAAAACGTTATCACTCCAACCTCGTTAAAGTAGCAAACTGACACGTTTTCATTTTTGTCAAAAACAACTTTACATCAAAGGAACTGCTCGCGCAGTTCGGCGCAAGCCGATTGTTAGACCCGGTGACGTGTTTCTGCACATGAGCTTAGCTAGCCAACGTCGCCATTACATCGCCTACAAGCGCTACCGGGGATATCTATTGGAGAAGCAGTTTCTGCTTATCTTCATACTGTACTGTCTTTGGTAGTCTCATACAGATGTAGACGCCTTCATACCAATCTACAATTACACTGAATATTTAGACAGGGTATAAAGTTTCCTAAAAGACTACCAAAATAAACACAAAAAATTACCTTCTTGGTTAATGTTCGTGGGAGCAATCTCTGGCATCACATTTTGTGGTTCGGCTGGGAAAAGGTCCGTCAAAAAAGCATTCTCACTGGAACTGGCCATGAAGTCTATTCAGGATTTGGAAAGGGGTTTGAGACATTGCATAGGTTTGCCTTTGAAAGATTCTTGATGTGTTCAGATGTGCAACAGATATGTTATCTTCAAGTGAATCTGCTGCTAAAAATCCAGGTCGGGACATTACCCAAGATGTCAATGCCTTTGTCCTCGTCGCCAAAAGCATCTCCGTGCTGGGCCAGGCTTAGGAAACTCACATCTAACATGCCCCCTTGGTGAGACTGGGTCTCATCACCTACAAATATTAGACACAGAGTAAATCAGAGTAAGTTACTGACAGCAATGTGAGTGAAGGAGAGAAAGGTGGGCTATGGTGAGAAGGAAAATAACATTGAAAGAGACACAGGCAGGCACTGTAGAGTAGCAACCCTAACCCTTACCAAAGTCATCAAATGTGAGAAAGCTATTTCCAAAATCCTCTTTGAGGGTGATGTCCTCTGTTCGGCACTGATTCAGTGAAAAATGGTCCACAACACCTATGGCACTAGGTTCAGAGAGGGGAGAGAAAATAAATTACTTTTCGATATAAACATCACAAATACTGCTACGTGAAGCTTCCACACCCCCATGATCTATTGAAACTAGGGATGCACGATATATCGGTGAACATATCTGCCGATGTCTAGTTTAAAGCCGATGTGCAAAACTGATGTCAAAGCTGACGTGCATACCTATATAAAGTAAGTACTAATGACGCCACGTAAAATTTTGCGCTACACGTGCAAAAAAGCATTCCTAACCTAGCCCACAATGTCTGCTGTGTGGATCGAGCAGTCAACAAGTCGAGCAGTTATTATGAAAGAGTAAGACATTTTCAACAAGACAACTCAAAGGCGAAGTCCATTAAAGCCAAGATAATGGAATTCATTGCCCTTGACAATCAACCGTTCTCTGTCGTGGGTGATGTTGGCTTTTGCTGACTGGTTGAGCACCGGTACACACTACCAAGTGCGCTATTTTTCAGATGCTGCCCGTTGCCCTATTGGAGTTACACAGTAATAGCATCACTGCTATTAGCTTCACGACAAACTGTCATTATGGAACGCCGTTTGGGCCTTTTGAGTGTCAAAAAAGATACAGTAGCACTGTCAAAGCTGTACAACTAACCGCAAAGTCCACTATTGTGGCCACCAGCATTAATGCAGCTGGTGGCCACACCAGATACTGACTGTTACTTTTGATTTTGACCACCCCTTTGTTCAGGGATACATTATTCCATTTCTGTAGTCACATGTATGTGGAACTTGTTCAGTATATGTCTCAGTTGTTGAATATTGTTATGTTCATACAAATATTTACACATGTTAAGTTTGCTGGAAATAAATGCAGTTGACAGTGAGAGGACATTCCTTTTTTTGTTGAGTTTAGCTAGCCAGCTACTTAACCTTGTTGCCCAAAGCTAACGTTATAAGCAGCCAGCTAGCTTCATCTGGCTAGTGAGGCTGACCGGGTTATGTGTTGTGAAGCTAGCCACAATAAGGATCAGGCACAACAGTTGAATTTGCGGTTTTCCTTCAAAATAAAAGTATGTCATTGACAGTGATGCAAAGGAATACAAATAGTAGAATTATACCATACTTTTATTTTGAAGACTAACCGCAAAGTCCCCTATTGTGGCTAATCCTTATTGTGGCTAGCTTCACATAGATGGGTCCGACCACCATTAATCAAATAAGAATTGTCTTTTATAAATTAGGGTTATTTTAGATGATGACACCTAGCTATATAGTTAGCTAGCTAACTATAGCTACTGAAACAGATTATGTAGTTTTGCTATGTTTTTGGCGAAGAACATTGTTTGCATCCATGAGCTAGCTTTTTTTATGACCAGCACTGTAGGTGCGCGAGACAACTTAACCAGCATCATAGCATATGTATTGACGAATCGTTGGGACATATGAAATACGGGTGATAGTGTAATCAATGTGTAATAACTACGTAAAAAATGTATGAAAGCGTTAAATGATTATGTGATGTGCAATCATATTCAGGTCCTGATTGGTCAACAAGTGTTATTTGACACGCAAAGACCCAAACGGCGTTCCATAGAAATCCTGGTTGAGAATGAAACAGCTGAACGAATTAACAACGAAACAGCACAGCAAGTAAGTGAAAGAAATAGGTTTTGATGATGTTTTACTGGTGATGGGGACATATATAAATGGCAACAAAATAACTTTTTGGGCAATGTGGTGTGTGTAACCTTTTATTTAACTAGGCAAGTCAGTTAAGAACAAATTCTTATTTACAATGACTGCCTACCCCGGCAAAACCCGGATGAAGCTGGGCCAATTGTGCGCCGCCCTATGGGACTCCCATTCACAGCAGGATATGATAAAGTCTGGATTCGAACCAGGGACTGTAGTGACGCCTCTTGCACTGAGATGCAGTGCCTTAGACCGCTGCGTCCATGTGTGTGTGATAACTATTTAACTGTACTAGAATGCTTAAAAGGCTGCTAAAAAAAAATGTATATCGGTATCAGGTTTTTTGGCAAGGAAAATATTAGATATCGGTATCGGGCAAAAATGTAATATCGGTGCATCACAATTGAAACACTGACACTAGCCTTATTGGGGTAGGGCCTATTTGGAGCATACATTTTGGTTTTGAATGTGAGTGAGTTAAATGAGAGAGAAAAGAAAACAAAAGTACTTTGTGTCTGGTAGCTGGGTATCGAAGTCAGTGAAATCCTCCATCAACGTGATGGCTTTAAGTGTGGCCTCCAGTCCTTCAACAGGCATGTCAGTCTGTCCTAATGGTGACAGAAATAAATGTTTCATTTTATACAAGACTTCAACTGATATATGTTTCCAATTATCAGAATAACATGGAAATCCTGTCTTTAAAATGCAGGGTTCTACCCAAAGCATGTAAGAGGGCTGCTGTGCCACCTTGTGCACTGGCTGCAGCACTATGTAAAAAAAAAAGTAAAAAATATTTTTTTGTTAAATATATATATATATATACTTTATTTGTTATCATTTAAGGCTAAGCACCAGACCCTAATATGGTATATTTTGCTCTCGATTGCAGCACCTTGAAATGTTGACATTGACAACGCAAAAAGGATGCTTGGCTAACCTGGTCTGAAGGCTACTTTAATTTTGACAACAGCGTCATTGCAGTCAGCAAGCAGATATTTGGCTTTTCTGAAGTATATCCTCACTACTCCCAGGAGTAGGTGGCCAAAAGTCCGCAAGCCGATATTTGTCTTGAGATGATTGCACACAAGCACAGAGACATAAAAACAGACAGAGGGGCAAGCCTAAATCGGGCTATATCATAGATTATAAATGATGTGCTCATTGTGTGGCTACAGGTATGTGGAGAGCTGTATCAGAAACTATTTCATATACTTTGAGACATATATAGCTATGGCACGAAAACGAAACCTGAAAGACAAGGTATTATTCATTGGATAATGGAGTAAGTTACTGTAGACAAAAATAACATGGTGAGCTAACTCAGCCAGAGGCAAATACATTTTATCTCCCTGTTTATATATTTTGGAAGACAAAACAAAGTGTACTGTTACCTGTGGGGAGATTATGTGTTTGATGGTGCTCTCCAAATTGCATTCAAACACATGAGTTCTGGTGATTTTGCGCTCCCAATGAGCTGCTAGCCAGATTTTGGCCAGAGGTCCGCGTTTGGAAGTGAAGAGCTGAGTGTAGAACATCATGGTCAAAGCCTTGGTGGTCTATCTGGTCCTCACTGTTGATATTGCTGCGGGTTTGGTTTGATAATACAATACATGTGGTTCATTTTATATGGGATACGGTACAATTCACTTGCAAAATATTTGTTTAACAAGCATTAGCTAGCTAATGTTACTGTAGCTCATGGTATGAAAACGAGCCTCTTTATCGAAAGCGTCGTTGACAACTGGAGCTAAACTCTGACCTGGCTAGCTACCTTCGTTTACATGTGTCCCTAATACTAACTAGATGGAGAAATGTAAAATGTCTAAATAATTTTACCATCCTTTTCCAAATAAAATAGAATAATTTGATACTCACACGTTTAAATCCAAAATAAGTGTTTTGAAGGCGGTGACAAATTGAAAAGCTAGTAATGGCGCGAGATTAACAATATTTACTCACATTACCCGCGTATTGGGCACCAACATGGCACGAGAGTGGAGCAGGCCGTCTCGAGCAAAGTGATAGCTACCAATTTAGTTACATCGTGTGGTTTTAGTCTAACCGGGTGACATGCGTGAGGTTTAAACGTTTTTATGCTACCGTTTTGATCGTAACCATAAAAAAGTAATCTCTGAAGTAAAACTTGTCAATTTGAACAGATCATGTTTCGTTATCCCGAAATTGCGTGAGGGCTAGAGCATGCTAAAAAGTTGGAAGTTGCTCAACTCTAAAACGAATACAAACTATTTTATTATGACATTCAAAGTTTGAGGAAGTTCATTGATTAACTACAGTAACTAGCTAAATTGAACCATAATTGTTTTGGCATGTGATGTTCATTTAAACGTATTCGCTCCAGTGTGCTTCCTGTTATAACCAGCTGGGGGCACTGTTACTCTCTTGCCTCGGTAAGTCCTAGACTTTCTGTTTCCTGTCACTTATAATGATACCAATTTAGTAGTGTTCTCGTCTGGGCCGTAGAAACGGTATTGTTTCTTAATTTGACTTCATTGAAATATATCTCCCTCTACTACTATTTCAGTACCTTAAAAGCAAATGAAATAGCATTAACGACTCACTGAGGTACTCAAATAAGCCCCTAAAAAAGAATATTATCTGAAGAAGTCCAAGCCACCCGTCAAGTGAGCAGGACAACCCTTACTACTGACATACTAATTACATAACTGACATTTGTATAAATACAAGGCGAAATGGAATTACTAATTTACACGCACACAAACACACACACCAACTCCAGCGTACACACACACACACACACACACACACACACACACACACACACCACACACCAGAGTAGAAATGCCCCCCAGTATCTTCTGAGGCGTTGACAGCAGGCTGAGAAATAAACACGGCAAAATACATTTGCATTGTGCGCTGACTGTGTGCCATGAGCAGTCGGAAGCTCTGGAACAGCTGGTGTAGCAAGAGGATCCAAACCCCACGAGGGTTTCATCAGAGGGTTTCATCAGAGGGAGAGCGTAGAGAGGGGATGATAAAGGGAGATGGGAGGAAAATGAAAGAGCAGTGTGAGAGGGGGTGAACAGTGATGAGGGAAGGGAGTGAAAGGGATGAACGTCTTGAATGGTGCGCTGCAGTTCATTTTGAAACAAATGGCAAATAGCCAGATTAATCATCAGCTTGTATTTAATGAGTAGCAAGGTATTTTACAAAGACAGCGTGACTGTTTGTTTTGCATGTTTTTAATTTCCACTTCGTTTAATACTTTTTACTGTACTAATGTAAGAATTTTAACAGTGGTGAAGCTTGTCCAGTATGAAGGCATGACAAAAAATGACCTAATCAGATGTTGAGCTTCACTGCATGTTAGAGTTACATCTGTTTGTTATGTAACTGCTTTCACTGTGAACCACTCATTATTATTTAGCCTGTCAGCTTTGATAAAGTCAGTGGGGTTGTTGTTGTAGGCCTTAAGAAACACAACTATGTGGGCCACTCATATAGAATTACCACTTTTCGTACAAAATGCAAATTCCTGTTCACTCTGATTCATCTCAGATCAAACAAGTGGAAAAATGAGGTGACTGCAGCCGAGATTTCATGTCCTGCGCACCATCACCGCAACCCCTTTTTGAGAGAATGGAGATTTCTGACTGATTAGCTAGATTGACTCTGCTCATAAAATACTCCACACAAAACTCTGTATGCCAACACACACAGTCAAACCACCTGACAGAATAATTTGTTTTATGTTTATTTAATTTTAGGATTCACAGACTTTCCCCTCCCCCCAAAATATATATATTATCTGCATTTAGCAGGCATATGTTGGAAATTCTATCAAAAGGAACATATTTTGCAAGTTGTGAATTGAGGTTCCATAGCAATACTTTTCCACCTATCCTTGATGTTGTGCCAGAATAACTTGAGTTGCATCACAACTGCCTGAATAATATTGGAATTATCTGAAACAGAAGTTCTCAGAGATTCTGTTGGTTCCACTCTTTGGATCTGCTCAACAGATAATGCCAAAGGCAACTAAAGGTAAAGGTCATCAACCTGGAACCATGCTAACAGGAAAATTAAATATTCAGTCACAGTTTGTTGCGTCCAACTGTCCATGTTGTTGATACAGGTTTGTTGTTCTGAATGACACAGAGACTAATATGACCTTAAAAACAGAGATGATGGTTTATCTAATGTCATTACAGACTTCTGATATACTGCAAATAATGAGGTTCTTTTACCTGACCCATGGCATCCAGAGTGTCTGAACCTACTGGCCCATCAGAACAAAAGGTATGCCAGTTTTGATTTACAATTTTGAAACATGAGTTAAATTTCTAACAATTTTAACCAAGCACCAGACTGGTTGTTTCAACGTTTTGTAATAAAATTTGATAATTACATCAACTGCCTCAAACATTTGTTTCACAGTTACAGTAAGGTCATAATGATACTATAGATATGCTCTCTTATTACAAATACACATCAAGGTCTACAGCACAGCAACACAATGGTCTGAAGGGAAACCAGGGCTACTTTACAGCCCAATTCTATCAGCAATGCATTGGAAATATGTCAGGAAAAATTCAGCCAATGTCTCACTCTTCACCGGCACAGTATAACCAGATGAGTTGATGATGATTAGCTTTAATATTTTCATATCGTCCCCGCTACACAGATGTGAACATTGCATGATGTGTGGGATCATTGGGCACCTATTTTCATTAGTTCTGTCTCCTTGCCACATGGTTTTCCTGGATAAATCCACTGCACTTAATAATAATAACAAATGTTGTATTTTATAAATATATTTCAATAGTTCAGTTAACACTTTTGTGTACAATTTAATATTCTTGGTTGTTTGCGTTGACCAACTTGTAAGACATTGGACTCTAGCAATATTCTCTTGTTTGCTGTGGTAAGAATGAGTGCAACAGCTGCTGAGGTACATGCAAATGTCAGAAAATGCTGATGAGTTAAGATGGGCCCATCATCTCTCACTGACACAGATACTGTCATGTTGGCTTGTGTGCCAGATTGCAACATATGATTCAACCAAGACTTTTTGCCATTTTCTGACAGTCTCTCCCTTCCTGGCCATCTCTTTCCCCCTGGTAATCTCACCATCCCTGTCTGAACGATTAGGGTAGGATGCAGTTCTGATGCAATACTAGAGGAAATCAGCCTGCAGATTGGCAGAGAGTTGATTGACAGTCACCTTGCCGTAGGTGGAGCCGGTCAGTATGTAGGCAGTCCTCTGGGATGTGGTCCCTGTTTGGCAAGGAGCTTCATCCTCAGCACAGTGCAGACACGCTACAGGGCTCTCTGGCTGTCCGTATGAGATGCTCATTTCCTTGTTGTTTCTCTGGGATGGTTGTGATATGGATCCAAAGGGGTCTTTCTGTTCAGGCCGGGGGCTGCCCCTGCAGATCCTATTGCGGAATGTGGACGTGTCTCGGCAAAGACACTTGCGGAAGTTGGGTTTGCACAGCAGGTAGACCATAGGGTTATAGATGGTGGACGATTTGGCAAAGATGGCCGCCAGGGCGAATGCAGCAGGAGGCACGATGGTGGCATCACCAAATGCCGCCCACATGGCCACTATGGCGTAAGGGCTCCATGCACCAAGGAAACCGATGCATACTGCTACCGACAACTGTTCAGAAACACACATAATTAAAAACATTTCTGCATATATAAATAGGCATAAACATTGAATGAATATTCAATATTACTTTACTTAAAGTCTGCCGACATAATACATTATAACTTTGCCACAGACCCTGCAAACTATACTCGTCTATCCACAAACAGAATTGCATAATCCCTGAACTGTTGATGTTGTTGTTGTGAACTGGACTGCTGACACAGGGATACCCTCTGACCTTGACAATGAGGCTATGTGCATTGGTGGTTTTGGTTTGGGATGACACATGCTGCTGGACGGCCCGGCGAGAGCCGCGCACCGTCAGCAGGATGAAGGTGTAGGAGAGGAAAATGACGGTGCAGGGCAGAGCGTAGCAGAAAAGGAACAGGCAGACGATGTAAGACAGGGCTGACAGCTCGTGGTTGGGCGCGTGCCAGTCAATGCAGCAGGCAGTGCCATAAGGCTCGGGCCCGTAGTGTCCCCACTGTGCCAGGGGACTGATGGCGAACACAGAGGCGTAACACCACACAGCCACCACCAGGACGCAGGCATGGGACGAGGAGAACTTGTTACCTGGGGATGGAAAATGGGACAAAGGGGGAAAAGGAAGGCGGAGAAATGTGCATTTTGACATAAGATAAGATTGTGCTTTATTCATCTCTAAAGGGCAAATTAGTTAGCATCAGTTTTAACAGACTATTTCACCATCTCAGAGATTAACGTACGGTAAAAAAGAAAGGTTTGATCATATCCCATTGACATCTAACTCACCATAGTTAGGGAAGCTGACTTTGAGGCAACAGATGGAGGAGAGAGCTGTGAGGTTGGTCAGGCTGCACAGACCAAACAGAACCCCACACATAGCATAGAACTGACAGGTGATCTCATCAAACAACCACCTACACAGTGGAGAGAGATGAGAGTTAGGCAGTATAAAATGTTATATTCCTTCATTATCATTACAACTCAGAATAACAGTGAGAGTTTAGTTTTTTGTTCCATGAGCCAGAAGAGAGAAAGAATATGACAAACTTGTGAGCGAATGCAGAGGGAATGGCCAGAGGGAATAAAGACAGGGTCATCCCAAGGTCGCTGATGGACAGGTTAATGATGAAGAACTCGGCCGGCTTCAAGGACAAGCGCTTACGATACGCAACAAGCATCAAGATGCCATTCCCCAGGAGAGACAGAACACCTAGAAGAGAAAGAGAATGAAATATGATAAAATGAAAACGAGAGAAGGACAACTGAAGACATAGATGAAGAATTATGAATGTGAAAATCGGAGGGTATACATCCAGGCATAGAAGCATATCCAGTACTCTATGAATGGATTGATTGTATATGCCTTGAATTTTCTCTTAATTTGAGCTGCATGTGGCTGTGACTGGATAACTTGCTAGTTTTAATTTAATTTACTAAAATGTGAGAATTTGTTGTGAATGGATAAACAGTGAAGATATGACCTCTTGGCAGTGAATATGAACTCACAGAATATGCTGTAGAGCGTGCCCATGAGGAAGTCAAGTTCCTTTGAGATTGTGGAGACGAACAGGGCTGTGTCTGAAGCATTTCCCATCTGGAGAAAGAGAGAGAAGGAGTGGAGGAGGGTGGACAGAAGGGAGTGTAACTGTTAGTCATAGAACAGTAGCACAGTTAATTGACAATTATGTCATTACGTAATGTTTGCTAGCGTTAATTACAGCCACAAATTCTCTTTGAATCAACTAATTTAATAATCAGTGAATGTGTGATGAGGGAAAACATCAGAGAGTGGACAAAAAGATCATGAAGGTGAGCAACAACAAAGGATTCGCTACACTATTTTTGTCGTTCCATCTGGTCTACATTTATCTGCTTTGGATGAATATCAGAATTGGAAAGGTTTAAAGGCCCAATGCAGACATTTTTATATCAATATCAAATCATTTCTGGGTAGCAATTAATTACCTTACAGTGAAAGATTTCCGTTAAAATGGGCAAAAGTAGCTTTTTAGCAAAACTATTTCTGAAGCAAGAATTTTGCTAGGACTGTTTTGGAGTGGTTTTAGTGGGGAGGAGAAAACTAGCTGTTATTGGAGGTTTGGAATGCTCTTTGTTATTAGTCTATAAAAAATGTACCGCATGGTGATGTCACCATGGAAAGCCAAAACTCATGCCCATGCAAACCTGCTGATTAGATGGTCCTGTGTAGATTGTATTTTCAACCAGCAACTATCAGGAAATAACACTGATCAAAATTGTTCACAATTGTACAGTGTTAGTTTCATCAGCTGTTGTACAAGGTGATATAAAACACAGGAAAAACAAATTTTGACTGTACTGGGCCTTGAAATGAATTGAAACAACAGCTGGGTTGAGCACTGAACCAAGACTTTTGTTAAGAGTTCGAATGTGTGAGCTTCAGCCAGTAGCTGTTGATTACCTTGTGGAGTATGTTGGGGTAGATGTGTTAAGGGGACTGTACAGTCGTGGCCAAAAGTTTTGAAAATGACACAAATATACATTTTCACAAAGTCTGTATGATGTCAATTTGCATATACTCCAGAATGTTATGAAGAGTGGTCAGATGAATTGCAATTAATTGCAAAGTCCCTCTTTGCCATGCAAATGAACTGAATCCCCAAAAAACATTTCCACTGCATTTCAGCCCTGCCACAAAAGGACCAGCTGACATCATGTCAGTGATTCTCTCGTTAACACAGGTGTGAGTGTTGACGAGGATAAGGCTGGAGATCACTCTGTCATGCTGATTGAGTTCGAATAACAGACTGGAAGCTTCAAAAGGAGGGTGGTGCTTGGAATCCTTCTTCCTCTGTCAACCATGTTACCTGCAAGGAAATACGTGCCGTCATCATTGCTTTGCACAAAAAGAGCTTCACAGGCAAGGATATTGCTGCCAGTAAGATTGCACCTAAATCAACCATTTATCGGATCATCAAGAACTTCAAGGAGAGCGGTTCAATTGTTGTGAAGAAGGCTTCAGGGCACCCAAGAAAGTCCAGCAAGCGCCAGGACCGTCTCCTAAAGTTGATTCAGCTGCGGGATTGAGGCACCACCAGTACAGAGCTTGCTCAGGAATGGCAGCAGGCAGGTGTGAGTGCATCTGTACGCACAGTGAGGCGAAGACTTTTGGAGGATGACCTGGTGTCAAGAACGGCAGCAAAGAAGCCACTTCTCTCCAGGAAAAACATCCTAGACAGACTGATATTCTGCAAAAGGTACAGGGATTGGACTGCTGAGGACTGGGGTAAAGTCATTTTCTCTGATGAATCCCCTTTCCGATTGTTTGGGGCATCCGGAAAAAAGCTTGTCCGGAGAAGACAAGGTGAGCGCTACTATCAGTCCTGTGTCATGCCAACAGTAAAGCATCCTGAGACCATTCATGTGTGGGGTTGCTTCTCAGCCAAGGGAGTGGGCTCACTCACAATTTTGCCTAAGAACACAGCCATGAATAAAGAATGGAACCAACACATCCTCCGAGAGCAACGTCTCCCAACCATCCAGGAACAGTTTGGTGACGAACAATGCAATAAGGCAAAAGTGATAACTAAGTGGCTCGGGGAACAAAACATCGATATTTTGGGTCCATGGCCAGGAAACTCCCCAGACCTTAATCCCATTGAGAATTTGTGGTCAATCCTCAAGAGGCGGGTGGACAAACAAAAACACACAAATTCTGACAAACTTCAAGAATTGATTATGCAAGAATGGGCTGCCATCAGTCAGGATGTGGCCCAGAAGTTAATTGACAGCATGCCAGGGCGGATTGCAGAGGTCTTGAAAAAGAAGGGTCAACACTGCAAATATTGACTCTTTGCATCAACTTCATGTAATTGTCAATAAAAGCCTTTGACACTTATGAAATGCTTGTAATTATACTTCAGTATTCCATAGTAACATCTGACAAAAATATCTAAAGACACTGAAGCAGCAAACTTTGTGGAAATTAATATTTGTGTCATTCTCAAAACTTTTGGCTACGACTGTACTATGCCATTGTAATAGAGGGAAATACAGCCTGGAACGTGTGCCTCTGCTAATACAGCCTGATTAGATACAGTATTACCATCCTGTATATCAAATTAATCAGAGACACATGTTCCATACAGAGACAAACATGTTCCATTCAGACCACAAAGGGCCTGGCGCACCACTGTGTTCTGAGTGGGCCTCCCAGTCCTCCAGAGGCTACAATCTCTCTAGACCAGTGGTTCCCAAACTGTGGGGGCCCCGACGAGTCGGCAGGGAGGGCGCGGGCTCCCCCCCCAAAAAATAGTTTTTTAAGGAACTAAGTCCGGCTTTCAACTTTCTCTTGATAGTTGTAATAGTAGAATGCACAAGATGCAATTTCTAAATTGGGTAGTGCACCATCAGTTTTCCTCGTGTCATGACAGTTATTGTATACCATAGAGAGCTATTAACTTTTCAGAAATGTCCAGATCAACTAGTCTATTTCAGCTAACATTTTTTAGCTAGGTTTTTTAGTCCATCGATTTTGTAGTAATGTTCGAGTCACTCAAATATCACATGAATACACTTTAGAATTGTATGAAAATTTGCTTTAAAACGGCAACATTTTCTCTGCACCCCATGCCAAAACGTTTAAAATTGCAGCAAATAAGCTATTAATAAGAATAATAGTGAAGACATCAAAACTATAAAATAACACATATGGAATCATATAGTAACCAAATAAGTGTTAAACAAATCAAAATATATGTTATATTTGAGATTCTTCAAAGTAGCCACCCTTGACAGCTTTGCATACTATTGGCATTCATGACAGCTTTGCACACTCTTGGCATTCCCTCAACCAGCTTCATGAGGTAGTCACCTGGAATGCATTTCAATTAACAAGTTGTTAAAAGTTAATTTGTGGAGTTTCTTTCCTTCTTAATGCATTTGAGCCAATCAGTTGTGTTGTGACAAGGTAGGGGTGGTATACAGAAGATTTGGTAAAAGACCAAGTCCATATTATGGCAAGAACAGCTCAAAGAGAAAATGAGAGTCCATCATTACTTGAAGACATGAAGGTCAAGGCCTCCCGAGAGGTGCAGTGGTCTAAGGCACTGCATTGCAGTGCTAGCTGTGCCACTAGAGATCCTGGTTCGAGTCCAGGCTCTGTCGCAGCTGGCCGCGATCGGGAGAACCATGGGGCGGTGCACAATTGCCCCAGCGTCGTCCGAGTTATGGGAGGGTTTGACTGGCAGGGATGTTCTTGTCCCATCGCGCTCTAGCGACTCCTGTGGCGGGACGGGTGCAATGCACGCTGACAGGGTCGCCAGGTGTACAGTGTTTCCTCTGACACATTGATGCGGCTGGCTTCCGGGTTAAGCGGACATTGTGTCAAGAAGCAGGGTTGGCTGGGTTGTGTTTTGGAGGACGCACGGCACTCGACCCCCGTCTCTCCCGAGTCCGTACGGGAGGTGCAACTATGGGACAAGACTGTAACTACCAATTGGATACCATGAAAGGGAGAAAAAATGTATTAATTAAAAAAAAAGACATAAAGGTCAGTCAATCCAGAAAATGTCAAGAACTTTGAAAGTTTCTTCAAGTGCAGTCGCAAAAACCATCAAGCGCTATAATGAAACTTGCTCTCATGAGGACTGTCACAGGAAAGGAAGACCCAGAGTTACCTCTGCTGCAGAGGATAAGGTAATTTGAGTTAACTGCACCTCAGATTGCAGCCTAAATAAATGCTTCACAGAGTTCAAGTAACAGACACATGTTGTGGAATTATTGGAATTATTAAAACAAGTAAACTTTATTATTTAATTACTGCAGTAATGGAGCTTGTCAACGAACCACCCATAAGTGATTCGTTGAGAGCCCAACGACAGAGCCCTTTTATAGCCCCCTTCAGTCTACATGTCAAACAACAGATGAATGGAATGGGTCACAAGGTTAAGATTTGTATGAAAGATGCTTATAATTTACAGCAGACAGTATGTGCTGTAAAACTGTTCTCATTATGTAGAGACCAGGGTCTGGCCCCGGAGTCATCTCTCCCTGGTACCTTATAGAACAGAAACATTAACTCATGCTATGGAATGCAGTCTTGTTAGGCTTATCATCCAAAGACATCGTAAATCTTCTGTCAGTGTTAAGCCTCCAAGAGGCCCATCGTCAGTAGAACACACACAGATTAAAGTGTTCTAAGAACCCCCTATTCTGTTGCTTAAAACATCCATTTGATGCAATAACAGCATTATAACATAATCTTGTAATTTCTGTTCTGACACACATCTCAACATCAACTGTTCAGAGGAGACTGCATGAGTCAGGCCTTCATGGTCGAATTGCTGCAAAGAAACCACTACTAAAGGACACCAATAAGAAGAGACTTGCTTGGGCCAAGAAACACGAGCAATGGATATCAGACTGGTGGAAATCTGTCCTTTGGTCTGATGAGTTCAAATTTGAGATTTTTGGTTCCAACCGTTGTGTCTTTGTGAGACGCAGAGTAGGTGAATGGATGATCTCTGCATGTGTGGTTCCCATTGTGAAGCATGGAGGAGGAGGTGTGATGGTGTGGGGGTGCTGGTGACACTGTTGGTGATTTATTTAGAATTCAAGGCACACTTAACCAGCATGGCTACCACATCATTCTGCAGCGATACGCCATCCCATCTGGTTTGTGCTTAGTGGGACTATCATTTGTTTTTCAACAGGACAATGATCTGACACACCTCCAGGCTGTTTAAGGGCTATTTGACCAAGAAGGAGAGTGATAGAGTGCTCCGTCAGATGACCTGTCCTCCACAATCACCAGACCTCAACCCAATGTTTTTATTTCACCTTTATTTAACCAGGTAGGCCAGTTGAGAACAAGTTCTCATTTACAACTGCGACCTGGCAATTGAGATGGTTTGGGATGAGTTGGACCGCAGAGTGAAGGAAAAGCAGCCAACAAGTTCTCAACATATGTGGGAACTCCTTCAAGACTGTTGGAAAAGCATTCCAGATTAAGCTGATTGAGAGAATTAAAAGAGTGTGCAAAGCTGTCATCAAGGCAAAGGGTGGCTACTTTGAAGAATCTAAAGTTTTGATTTGTTTAACACTTTTTTGGTTACTACAGGATTCCATACAGTGAGGGAAAAAAGTATTTGATCACCTGCTGATTTTGTATGTTTTCCCACTGACAAAGAAATGATCAGTCTATAATTTTAATGGTAGATTTATTTGAACAGTGAGAGACAGAATAACAACCAAAAAATCCAGAAAAACTCATGTCAAAAATGTTATAAATTGATTTGCATTTTAATGAGGGAAATAAGTATTTGACCCCTCTGCAAAACATGACTTAGTACTTGGTGGCAAAACCCTTGTTGGCAATCACAGAGGTCAGACGTTTCTTATAGTTGGCCACCAGGTTTGCACACATCTCAGGAGGGATTTTGTCCCACTCCTCTTTGCAGATCTTCTCCAAGTCATTAAGGTTTCGAGGCTGACGTTTGGCAACTCGAACCTTCAGCTCCCTCCACAGATTTTCTAGGGGATTAAGGTCTGGAGAATAGCTAGGCCACTCCAGGACCTTAATGTGCTTCTTCTTGAGCCACTCCTTTGTTGCCTTGGCCGTGTGTTTTGGGTCATTGTCATGCTGGAATACCCATCCACGACCCATTTTCAATGCCCTGGCTGAGGGAAGGAGGTTCTCACCCAAGATTTGACGGTACATGGCCCCGTCCATCATCCCTTTGATGCGGTGAAGTTGTCCTGTCCCCTTAGCAGAAAAACACCCCCAAAGCATAATGTTTCCACCTCCATGTTTGACGGTGGGGATGGTGTTCTTGGCGTCATAGGCAGTATTCCTCCTCCTCCAAAGATGGCGAGTTGAGTTGATGCCAAAGAGCTCCATTTTGGTCTCATCTGACCACAACACCTTCAACCAGTTGTCCTCTGAATCATTCAGATGTTCATTGGCAAACTTCAGACGGGCATGTATATGTGCTTTCTTGCGCAGGGGGACCTTGCGGGCGCTGCAGGATTTCAGTCCTTCGCGGCGTAGTGTGTTACCAATTGTTTTCTTGGTGACTATGGTCCCAGCTGCCTTGAGATCATTGACAAGATCCTCCCGTGTAGTTCTGGGCTGATTCCTCACCGTTCTCATGATCATTGCAACTCCACGAGGCGAGATCTTGCATGGAGCCCCAGGCCGAGGGAGATTGACAGTTCTTTTGTGTTTCTTCCATTTGCGAATAATCGCACCAACTGTTGTCACCTTCTCACCAAGCTGCTTGGCGATGGTCTTGTAGCCCATTCCTGCCTTGTGTAGGTCTACAATCTTGTCCCTGACATCCTTGGAGAGCTCTTTGGTCTTGGCCATGGTGAAGAGTTTGGAATCTGATTGATTGATTGCTTCTGTACACAGGTGTCTTTTATACAGGTAACAAACTGAGATTAGGAGCACTCCCTTTAAGAGTGTGCTCCTAATCTCAGCTCATTACCTGTATAAAAGACACCTGGTAGCCAGAAATCTTTCTGATTGAGAGGGGGTCAAATACTTATTTCCCTCATTAATATGCAAATCAATTTCTAACATTTTTGACATGAGTTTTTCTGAGTTTTCATGAGTTTTTCTATAATTAAAATTATAGACTGATCATTTCTTTGTCAGTGGGCAAACGTACAAAATCAGCAGGGGATCAAATACTTTTTTCCCTCACTGTATGTGTTACTTCATAGTTTTGATGTCTTCACTATTATTCTACAATGTAGAAAATAGTTAAAAATAAAGAATAATACATAATAAAAAAATCTAAACTTTTGACTGGAACTGTATATGTGATGGGATGTATATACAATATAGGTATTATGGACAGTATGTGGATAGAATATTTAGTATGTCTGCAGAATACGTAGGATGGAATGGTATGTATACAGCAATAGTTGAATAGGATGGCATTGACTAGAATACAGTATATACAGTTGAAGTCGGAAGTTTACATACAATTTAGCCAAATACATTTAAACTCAGATTTTCACAATTCCTGACATTTAATCCTAGTAAAAATTCCCTGTCTTAGGTCAGTTAGGATCACCACTTTATTTTAAGAATGTGAAATGTCAGAATAATAGTAGAGAGAATGATTTATTTCAGCTTTTATTTCGTCATCACATTCCCAGTTGGTCAGAAGTTTACATACACTCAATTAGTATGTGGTAGCATAGCCTTTAAATTGTTTAACTTGGGTCAAACGTTTCGGGTAGCCTTCCACAAGCTTCCCACAATAAGTTGGATGAATTTTGGTCCATTCCTCCTGACTGAGCTGGTGTAACTGAGTCAGGTTTGTAGGTCTCCTTGCTCGCACACACTTTTTCAGTTCTGCCCACAACTTTTCTATAGGATTGAGGTCAGGGCTTTTTGATGGACACTCCAATACCTTGACTTTGTTGTCCTTAAGCCATTTTGCCACAACTTTGGAAGTTTGCTTGGGGTAATTGTCCATTTGGAAGACCCATTGGTGATCAAGCTTTAATTTCCTGACTGATGTCTTGAGATGTTGCCTCATTATATCCACATACTTTTCATACCTCATGATGCCATCTATTTTGTGAAGTGCACCAGTCCCTCCTGCAGCAAAGCACCCTGTCAGAACTCTCTACGAGAGGTGGGTGTAGAAGTCAGGCGCAGGAGAGGAGTAAATACGGAGAAAGCGTATTTATTACAGTTCATCAAAACACTTCAGGTACAGACAAAAATGCAGTCCGCAAAAATCCTCTAGAACAAAGTCTAGGGAAAAACAACTGATAGGAAAAATGAACAAAATAAACGGCACCCAAAACCACAGACAGGAAAAACGCAAACAAACCCGCACGAAACAAAGTGGGTAGGGCGAGAATAAATACCCAAACTAAACAACCTAAACAAGACACAGGTGAACAATCAAAACAGACATGACCAAACAAAAAAGAAAAAAGGATCGGTGGCAGCTAGTAGACCGGCGACGACCGCCGAGCGCTGCCCGAATAGGGAGAGGAGCCACCTTCGGTGGAAGTCGTGACATACCCCCACAACATGATGCTGCCACCCCCGTGCTTCACGGTTGGGATGGTGTTCTTCGGCTTGCAAGCCTCCCCCTTTTTCCTCCAAACGTAACGGTGGTCGTTATGGCCAAACAGTTCTATTTTTGTTTCATCAGACCAGAGGACATTTCTCCAAAAAGTACGATCTTTGTCCCCATGTGTAGTTGCAAACCGTAGTCTGGCTTTTTTATGGCGGTTTTGGAGCAGTGGCTTCTTCCTTGCTGAGCGGCCTTTCAGGTTATGTCAATATAGGACTCGTTTTACTGTGGTTATAGATACTTTTGTACCTGTTTCCTCCAGCATCTTCACAAGGTCCTTTGCTGTTGTTCTGGGATTGATTTGCACTTTTCGCACCAAAGTACGTTCATCTCTAGGAGACAGAATGCGTCTCCATCCTGGTATGAAGGCTGCGTGGTCCCATGGTGTTTATACTTGCATACTATTGATTGTACAGATGACCGTGGTACCTTCAGGCGTTTGGAAATTGCTCCCAAGGATGAATCAGACTTGTGGAGGTCTACAATTCTTTTTCTGAGGTCTTGGCTGATTTCTTTTGATTTTCCCATGATGTCACGCAAAGAGGCACTGAGTTTGAAGGTAGGCCTTGAAACACATCCACAGATAGACCTCCAATTGACTCAAATGATGTCAATTAGTCTATCAGAAGCTTCTAAAGCCATGACATCATTTTCTGGAATTTTCCAAGCTGTTTAAAGGCACAGTCAACTTAGTGTATGTAAACTTCTGACCCACTGGAATTGTGATACAGTGAATTATAAGTGAAATAATGTGTCTGTAAACAATTGTTGGAAATATTACTTGTGTCATGCACAAAGTAGATGTCCTAACCGACTTGCCAAAGCTGTAGTTTGTTAACAAGAAATGTGTGGAGTGGTTGAAAAACGCGTTTTCATGACTCCAACCTAAGTGTATGTAAACTTCCGATTTCAACTGTACATATGAATGAGGAAAACAGTATGTAAACATTATTAAGGTGACCAGTGTTCCATTATTAAATTGTCCAGTGATTTTATGTCTATGTACGTAGGGCAGCAGCCTCTAAGGTGCAGGGTTGAGTAACCTGGTGGTAGCTGACTAGTGACAGTGATTAAGTTCAGGGCAGGGTACTGGGTGGAGACTGGCTAGTGATGGCTATTTAACAGTCTTATGGCCTTGAGATAGATGTTTTTTATTCTCTCAGTCCTATCTTTGATGCATCTGTACAGACCTTGCCTTCTGGATGATAGCAGGGTGAACAGGTCATACTCGGGTGGTTGATGTCCTTGATGATCTTTTTGGCCTTCCTGTGACATTACCAAGCATCCCTCCTTATGGGTTTGAGGTTATGTAGGTTACCAAGCATCCCTCCTTATGGGTTTGAGGTTATGTAGGTTACCAAACATCCCTTCTTATGGGTTTGAGGTTATGTAGGTTACCAAGCATCCCTCCTTATGGGTTTGAGGTTATGTAGGTTACCAAGCATCCCTCCTTATGGGTTTGAGGTTATGTAGGTTAACCAAGCATCCCTCCTTATGGGTTTGAGGTTATGTAGGTTACCAAGCATCCCTCCTTATGGGTTTGAGGTTATGTAGGTTACCAAGCATCCCTCCTTATGGGTTTGAGGTTATGTAGGTCACCAAGCATCCCTCCTTATGGGTTTGAGGTTATATAAGTTACCAAGTGTGCTTACTTTTCTATGGCATATATAGTAACTGAAATTGAAGAAAGGATAGGATATGTTTATTGCCTATCAGATTTTTAACTATCTATAAACAAATGAACCATTTATAAGCTATTTATATCCCTTTATAAAGTACACCCTAATATGAAATGCTACGTGCCCAGTCTGACAGACAGCAAAGTCAATAGGGAACTGTGTTAAAAATAAACTTTTAGGTCACCTTTCAACCATATAGGGAGCGTCCTTGAACGTGTTGCCATGCTCCAATCAGTATTTTAATATCTTACACAGCAAGACATAATTACGTCACCACAACTCTAGGAAATGCTTCAAATGTATTACAACACCGGTGCCGTATAAGGAAGGCTATAATAACGTAGTGATTCTCAGTAATTGAGTCTGGTAGGAGGAACACTACACAACTCATTACTCCGTACATTTCCCCTTGACCTGAATATCAATTTCCAATAGACTGACATTATGTTCCACAGGATTGCAGAACAACCCTATGAGATATGTTCAGGTACATGTAGGCTATAATGTTACGTGGATGCTTGACGGACCATTAGCAAATGGGTTGGTTGTCTGAATTTGCTGATCGTGTCATGACAACGCATGGAACTGTGTACGTTTAATGTATCAGTCACATTTCACCTTCATGAATTTGTGGGTGGAAAATGTGAATTTAAACAAACATGTTAAGTCACACCCACCTATATCTCTAATTTCATCTCAAGTCAGTTTAGTGTTTATCTAGTGTCTCACTTGGGTACTTGAGCCAGGGGTAAATTAAACCATGCCTGCCATAACTATTAACCATCACAAGCAGGTTTTCTTTATTTAAACCTCACCAAGCACCAAGATCATTGAGTTCACATCATTGGCCTACTTAACATTCAAATGTTACATAAAACGGAGACTGAGGGTGTTCTCTCAAAGACAGAGACAGCCGGGCTTTGCTACTCTAACAAAGACACCAATAAGAACTCCATCATGATACAACTTCAAAAAGACCCTCTCACTCACGTCTCATCGCAGGCACGGTCTGACATTAATATTTCAGCTCCTGTTTTTTTATTTAAGGCAAACAACCAAAACCTCTCGGTCCTTTTTTAACATGTTGAATATACAGTAAATTTGAACGCTTCATTACAGACCAATGTGATGTGTGTCATCCCTTTCAAAACTCATAGCAGCAATACAGAAATATCAATAGATGTTAGAATCACCTTTGGCAGCGATTACTGCTATGAGTCATTCTGGGTAAGTCTCTAAGAGCTTGCATACTGGAATTGTACATTTTTTGCACATTATTCTTTAAAAAATTATTCAAGCTCTGTCAAGTTGGTTGTTGGTTATTCCTACTTTCTACATTTAATTTTCAATAAATGTGCAAAGATTTTGAAAAACACTTTGTCATTATGGGGTATTGTGTGTAGATGGGTGATAAAAAAATATTGAATCCATTTAGAATTCAGGCTGTAACACAACAAAATGTGGAATAAGTCAAGGGGTCTGAATACTTTCTCAAATCAAATCAAATTTTATTAGGCACATGCGCCGAATACAACAGGTGTAGACTGTACAGTGAAATGCTTACTTACAAGCCTCTAACCAACAATGCAGTTGAAAAAATACGAATAAGAGTAAGAAATAAAAGTAACATTTAGTTAAAGAGAAGCAGTAAAATTACAATAGCTAGACTATATACAGGGGGAACCAGTACAGAGCCAATGTGCGGGGGCACTGGCCAGTCGAGGTAATTGAGGTAATATGTACATGTAGGTAGAGTTATTAAAGTGGCTGTGCATAGATAATAACAGAGAGTAGCAGCGGCGTAAAAGAGAGAGGGGGGTGGGGGGGTGTGCAATGCAAATACTCTGGGTAGCCATTTGATTAGATGTTCAGGAGTCTTATGACTTGGGGGTAGAAGCTGTTTAGAAGCCTCTTGGACCTAGACTTTGCGCTCCGGTACCGCTTGCCGTGTGGTAGCAGAGAGGACAGTCTATGACGAGTGTGGCTGGAGTCTTTTTAGGGCCTTCCTCTGACACCGCCTTGTAAAGAGGTCCTGGATGGCAGGAAGCTTGGCCCCAGTGATGTACTGGGCCGTACGCACTACCCTCTGTAGTGCCTTGTGTAAACGATGTGAAATGGCTAGTTAGTTAGCGTTTCAATCAGTGACATCACTCGCTCTGAGACCTGAAGTGGTTGTTCCCCTTGCGTTGCAAGGGCCGCGGCTTGTGTGGCGCGATGGGTAATGATGCTTCGCCGGGTTTTAGGTTGTTAATGTGCGCAGAGGGTCCCTGGTTCGAGCCCAGGTTGGGGCGAGGAGAGGGACGGAAGCTATACTGTTACACTTGCGGTCGGAGGCCAAGCAGTTGCCATACCAGGCAGTGATGCAACCAGTCAGGATGCTCTCGATGGAGCAGCTGTAGAACCTTTTGGGGATCTGAGGACCCATGCCATAATCTTTGCGGTCTCCTTAGGGGGAATAGGCTTTGTTGTGCCCTCTTCACAACTGTCTTGGTGTGATTGGACCATGTTAGTATGTTGGTGATGTGGACACCAAGGAACTTGCAGCTCTCAACCTGCTGCACTGCAGCCCCGTCAATGAGAATGGGGGCGTGCTTGGTCCTCCTTTTCCTGTAGTCTACAATAATCTCCTTTGTCTTGATCACGTTGAGGGAGAGGTTGATGTCCTGGCACCACACAGCCAGGTCTCTGACCTCCTCCCTATAGGCTGTCTCGTCGTTGTCTGTGATCAGGCCCACCACTGTTGTGTCATCAGCAAACTTAATGATGGTGTTGGAGTCGTACCTGGTCGTGCAGTCATGAGTGAACAGGGAGTACAGGAGGGACAGAGCACGTACCCCTGAGGGGCACCTGTGTTGAGGATCACCGTGGCGGATATGTTGTTACCTACCCTTACCACCTGGGGGCGGCCCGTCAGTAAGTCCAGGATCCAGTTGCAGAGGGAGGTGTTTAGTCCCAGGGTCCTTAGCTTATTGATGAGCTTTGAGGGCACTATGGTGTTGAATGCTGAGCTGTAGTCAATGAATAGCATTCTCACATAGGTGTTCCTTTTGTCCAGGTGGGAAAGAGCAGTGTGGAGTGCAATAGAGAATGCATCATCTGTGGATCTGTTAGGGCGGTATGCAAATTGGAGTGGGTTTAAGGTTTCTGGGATAATGGTGTTGATGTGAGCCATGACTAGCCTTTCAAAGCACTTCATGGCTACAGATGTGAGTGCTACAGGTCGGTAGTCATTTAGGCAGGTTACCTTAGTGTTCTTGGGCACAGGGACTATGGTGGTCTGCTTAAAACATGTTGATATTACAGACTCAGACAGGGAGAGGTTGAATATGTCAGTGAAGACACTTGCCAGATGGTCAGCGCATGCTCGCGGTACACATCCTAGTAATCCGTCTGGCCCTGCGGCCTTGTGAATGTTGACCTGTTTAAAGGTCTTACTCACATCGGCTGCGGAGAGTGTGATCACACAGTCGTCCAGAACAGCTGGTGCTCTCATGCATGTTTCAGTGTTATTTGCCTCGAAGCAAGCATAGAAGTAGTTTAGCTCGTCTGGTAAGCTTGTGTCACTGGGCAGCTCTCGGCTGTTCTGCCCTTTGTAGTCTGTAATAGTTTGCAAGCTCTGCCACATTCGACGAGCATCGGAGCCGGTGTTGTACAATTTGATCTTAGTCCTGTATTGACACTTTGCCTGTTTGATGGTTCATCGGAGGGCATAGCGGGATTTCTTATAAGCTTCCGGGTTAGACTCCTGCTCCTTGAAAGCGACAGTCACTGTGGAGACGACGTCATCGATTCACTTATCGATGAAGCCAATGACTGATGTGGTGTACTCCTCAATGCCATAGGAAGAATTCCAGAACATATCCAGTCTTTGCTAGCAAAACTGTCCTGTAGCTTAGCATCTGCTTCATCTGACCACTTTTTTATTGACCGAGTCACTGGTGCTTCCTGCTTTAATTTATGCTTGTAAGAAGGAATCAGGAGAATCGAATTATGGTCAGATTTGCCAAATGGAGGGCGAGGGAGAGCTTTGTACGCGTCTCTGTGTGTGGAGTAAAGGTGGTCATGCTGATAAAAATTTGGTAAAACAGATTTAAGTTTCCCTGCATTAAAGTCCCTGGCTGTTAGGAGCGCTGCCTCTGGGTGAGCGTTTTCCTGTTTGCTTATGGTGGAATACAGCTTATTGAGTGCGGTCTTAGTGCCAGCACCGGACTGTGGTGGTATGTAGACAGCTACGAAAAATACAAATGAAAACTCTCTAGGTAGATAGTGTGGTCTACAGCTTATCATGAGATACTCTACCTCAGGCAAGCAAATCCTCGAGACTTCCTTAGATATCATGCACCAGCTGTTGTTTACATATATGCATTGTCAGCCACCCCTTGTCTTACCAGACGCCGCTGTTCTCTCCTGCCGATATGGTGTATAACCAGCCAGCTGTATGTTGATAATGTCGTCGTTCAGCCACGACTCCGTGAAGCATAAGATGCTACAGTTTTTAATGTCCCGTTGGTAGTTTAATCTTCCTGGTAGGTTGTCGATTTTATTTTCCAATGATTGCACGTTAGCTAGTAGAACGGAAGGCAGGGGGAGTTTATTCGATCACCTACGAATTCTCAGAAGGCAACCCGACCTCCGTCCTCTTTTTCTCCGTCATCTCTTCACGCAAATTACAGGAATTTGGGCCTGTTCCCGGAAAAGCAGTATGTCGTTCACGTCGGGCTCGTCGGACTCGTTAAAGGAAAAAAAACTTCTGCCAGTTCGTGGTGAATAATCGCTGTTCTGATGTACAGAAGTTCTTTTCGGTTATAGGAGACGGTAGCAGCAACATTACGTACAAAATAAGTAAAGAAATAAGTTACAAACAACGCAAAAAAAATAACATAAAATCACAATCAGTTAGGAGCACGTAAAACGTCAGCCATCTTCTCTGGCACCGGAGACTTCTCAATGCACATGTCTATATACTGTATATCAGGAAATGTACATAGTGATCTCGTACATGTAAATATGAGACTGGGAAGAATTTACGTTTGCGATCTCCCCCTATCTGCAAGCGTGATCAATGGCAAAACACCTTTTTGATATGTAATTTCAGTCAACCAATAGGAATACATAAACATCAAATACATATTTCTGCAGTGGGAAGTGGAATCATAACCAACCTTTGTTACATGAGTACAGCACAAGTGTGTGTGTGTGTGTGTGTGTGTGTGTGTGTGTGTGTGTGTGTGTGTGTGTGTGTGTGCATCCATGCATGCATGCTTGTCACCACATTAGAAAGCTGAATGACCACTGGTTGACCAGCTGAATTGCAGCGCTGGTCAACTGTGTCTGATCTGATGTTGTGTGGGCCAGCTGAACTGTGCAACAGCTAATGGTCAGCTGTAGTTAACTGGCTGCCCTGGATAGAGATTGTCACAGTTGCATCCCAATTGGCACCCTACTTCCTATTTAGTGCACTACTGGGCCCAAGTCAAAAGTAGTGCACTATATAGGAAATAGGTTACCATTTTAGACGTTGCCACAGAGCCAGTTTAAACATCCAAACCAAACTTAGATTGGCCTGCACACATATTGAAAATCAATGATAATGTATCTATGCCTTCCTGTATCTCCCTCTATGTGTCTCTAGTCTCTACCTGTTTGAACACAGCCAGTAATGCTGATAATTGCAGAGACACTGAACCCTGTGATTGAATGGTCACATCTGCCTGCATTTCTCAGTGACTCTCAGACTTTCTCTTTTGCTCTGTGACTGTTGTCTCTAAAACACTTGAGTTTGATTTCCGGAGACGAAGGTCCAGACTCCAGACACTGGGGTCTGATCATGTCTGTCTGATGCTCTCATCTTACTGTTGGCTGGATGTCTGTCAAACGTTCCCTTTTCCCCTTCAGGTAAATTGATTCAGTCTGACGTAAGACTCCACTTTAATGAGAAATGTCGCTCATACAGTGTGATTGTTTTGACTCAGCGGAGATAACTGGGGAATCAGTGCCTGTTGAAGCATGGTGGTGGCCGTGTACAGTGCAATTTTGGTTGTGAGGCATTCGCCGCATGAATGAGCATGTGAGCGGTGACACGATTATGCTTGCAGAGCATCCATAAAAAAACCTTGCCAAGACCTTCAAACTGTGTCTCCATCTTGGCTGTAGTTATAAAAGAGCTACAGTTCAGACGGTAATTATATGATACGGTCCCTCTGGATGCCTTTCATTTTGTTTTCACTTGCATTAGAATGGATCATTGAATTTTGGAGGTCAAAGCCAGTTATGATGATTGAGTAGAATTGTGTATGGGCTATGTAATTATGAAGTATGGGCTATGTAATTATGAAGTATGGGCTATGTAATTATGAACTATGGGCTATGTAATTATGAAGTATGGGCTATGTAATTATGAAGTATGGGCTATGTAATTATGTTGAAACCCCCATGTCTCACACACATGTCACATGGGGCATGTAAAGTGTCATGTCCCCCTAGTGGGCCTCGGGAGATTCCATGAGGTCGTGGGACCGAGGTGAACCGTGTGTGTGTTCTCCGTGTAACAGCCTTCTCAACCGACCCAGAGCAGACAACTAAACTAGTCACCATAATGCTGCAGTTTCACACAGTGTTCTGACGACATGCCACAGCATAACTCGGCTTTGATGGTCTGTGCTGAATGGTAGACTACATTCATCAACAGTAACTGCCCAGAGCTAATGTACTGTCATTTTTTGGGCAGCATTCTTACCAGAACCACTGTCTCAGTTGGACTGAAGAGATGATTGGTTTTGAATATGATTGATGGGGTTATTGTTGACTAGAGTGTTGGCTATAGGCCAGCAAATGCTGCGACTGCATGTAGCCTACACTCAGCTGGAAATTGGTGTCTGTCAGCATATGAAAAATATATATGCAGTTAATGTATGTAGTCGCGTTAGTCATAGTCATGAATCTAAATATGACCCGGAGCGTGGGTCATCCCTCTGGTTGCCTAGTATGCATCTGTTGTGATGTCTCTTTTACATTAGATTATTATAAACACATGATCTGAATGGGCTTTAAGATGAAGTAGGGCCTACCTTATCTTATCAGCCATAAAAAACAGCCTCCTCTTCCTCCTCTCATCTAACAAATGGCCTCCTCTTCCTCCTCATCTCAAAAACAGCCTTCTCTCATACCACTGAGTCTTTCAAGCCTCTCAGTCATGACTGGGTGCTAGTGCTGGAAAAGTTGTCACAAAGATTGCAATGATATGGTTTCTCCAATGTGGATCTTCACGTGCAATTTCAGGTTATTTTTCTGCTTGAATCCTTTGCCAGTGGACAGTGGAGAGGTCAGATGGTGGGGGTTCACTGAACCAGCGCCCCACTTATCTTTGGTAATATCACCCATATTCAGGTCCCGAAGAGGTGAGGGGTGGATTTTCTTTCTACCGAGAGGAGAGGTAATGTTTTGTTTTGTAGTCAGGGAGACTGCAGGTGTTATGCAGCATTCACAGTTAGTTATCGCCATTCACAGTCAGTAAGCGTGTAATGGTTTTATTCATGTTTGTGAGCAGACATTATGTAAGATTGGAGCATGCAACTGTCCATGAAATCTAAAAGCTAGTACTAACATCTGCCATTACGTTTTTCATTTATGAAATATGCAATCTACAAAAGTCCAGCTAGACACAGTCCATTGTTGCCTTGATCTAATCCGTAGAGACCCACAACACAGAACATCTAAATCTACTCCAGATAGTGCTTCAACCTTATTGGATAACATCCAGTTATATTAACTCATGCATGGACACATACAGCACTGCTAACACACTTGAATCCTGCTTTTTCAGCCGTTCCCCTGACAACAATATTACATCAGGTGATATGTCACAAACACTTAATTATAGCAGTACCAAACTAACCATTATAAACTGGGTCATTCGAGCCCTGGAGGCTGATTGTCTGAAAGCTGTGGTATATGAGATGGGTATGATGCAAAACTACATGTTTACTGTTCTAATTACATTGGTAACCTGTTTTTAACAGCAATAAGGCACCGCAGGGTCTATGGTATATGGCCAATATACCACGGCTAAGGGCTGTATCCAGACACTCCGCCTCACGTCGTGCCTAAGAACAGCCCTGAGCTGTGGTATATTGACCATATACCACACCCCCTCGGGCTTTATTGCTTAAACTATAACATATTTGAGAGAGCACAAGAAGGGAGACAGACAGACAAACAGACAGACAGACAGACAGAGATGGAGAGAGCGAGCTGCATCAGCAACAGTGATCCCCTGAACCAGCATTGTAATCCTCTAATCCCCAACACTGAACTGACAGTAGACAGACAGGATCCGCCATGCAACCTGCCCCACATCCTGCCTACAGCCCCACACCATGCAGCCCCACACCGTGCCTTTCTATGGAACCTACCTTCCAGGGAGGAGATGTGTGTCCTCAGATAAACTCATGGAGGCCAGGTGGAGAGGAGAGCAGGACAGAGCTCCTACCCGGCTACACGGGAGAGACTGGACCCCAGCTGGGTCACTCACACTGCAGAACCCCAACGGTAGCCTTGTTGCCTCTTCCTCTTCTGACACATAAACACACACGACGCAAACATCCAGCCAGGAATGCATTAACAGAGACAGACACACACTCACTCATTCACACATACATACACAAACAGACAGTGCATCTTCCTGCACACATTTCCTTGGAGATGTAGTGGGTCCTTGTAGTGCAGCCAGGAAGAAAAGCCCAGGGTGATGCCAATCCAACCAGAGAACCAGAGAGAGAGAAATCAGAATAACACTGACTGGGAGGCTCTGAGTGTCACGGACGAAACAAAGTACCACCGTCCCCTTACCCCTTTCTCTTTTTCCCCCTTCTCCAAACAACTCCCACTCGCTCGCTTTCCCTTCCCCTTTCTCCCTCTCGTTCTTTCTCTGACTCCCTCACTCTCTTTTTCTGACTCTCTCCGTCCCCCTTTCTCTTTTCTAACCCCCTTCCCCCCACCCACCCCTCTCTCTCTCTCCTCTTTCTCTTTCCCCTCTCTTTCACTCTCTCTCTTTCCCCCTCTCTTTCTCACTCCCTCCCTCTCTCTCCTCTCTCTCTTTCCCCCCTCTCTTTCTCTCTCTCTTTCCCCCTATCATTCTCTCTCTCTCTTCCCCCCCTCTCTCTGTCCCTCTCCATCTATCTGTTTACTACTCCCCCTCTCTGTGTGACAGCATATTTTCCTGTCTGTTTACAACCCTATCTCGCTCACACACATCAACATTTCCTCTTTTTTAAACACCTCAAAATGACACCATCAGACAAATACTTATATTTAGCAAACAGTAAATGCCCATTTTAAATGCATGGTTGACATTAAAATCTGCATAAATGAATTGCTAATATATTGCTACTTGACCATTGAAAATTGGCAAACATCTGAACACAGGAGAACCAACTTGTCACTGAACAGATACATAACAGTAGCAACTTCTACTTGATATCAATCAATAGCATCACCGTACAGCAAACCTTTCCATTATGATGTTATTCTTTCACTAATAAGACAGTCACAGGATGTGGAATGGAGATGAACATGGTGCCTGTCCCCATCAGCATCGCTGCTTGTCTCTTATTCAACTGTCAGTTTGCTGGGTGATGCATGAGACTGACTCATTGGCATACAAAGCTCTAACCTGTTTACTGTTTGCCTGTGTCTTACTTTATGCCAGAGAAACACAGCCCATAACCTGAGAATAAAGATGGACGAAACTGTTTGTCCAGAAATCCACAAACTGACTGTCCAGAACCCTGATATCAGGGTACTTTTGATAAAATGTTCAAGTGGGTACTTCAAGGGAATCCTTCTCTGAATAGAGTGTTTATTTTTAATAGGAAATTAAGATGAGGGGACGAAGCAGTCATCGAAGCAGTGATATTAACTAAAGCTGAAAAGGCGAGAAACACATGATTATGTGAGAGCCAACGTTAAAAAACAGTTGAAGTCGGAAGTTTACATACACTTAGGTTGGAGTCATTAAAAATCATTTTTCAACCATCCACAAATTTCTTGTCGGTCAGGATATCTACTTTGTGCATGACACAAGTAATCTTTCCAACAATTGTTTACAGACAGATTATTTCACTTATCACTGTATCTCAATTCCAGTGGGTCAGAAGTTTACATACACTAAGTTGACTGTGTCTTTAAACAGCTTGGAAAATTCCAGAAAATGATGTCATGGCTTTAGAAGCTTCTGATAGGCTACTTGACATCATTTGAGTCAGTTGGAGGTGTACCTGTGGATGTGTTTCAAGGCCTACCTTCAAACTCAGTGCCTCTTTGCTTGACATCATGGGAAAATCAAAAGAAATCAGCCAAGGCCTCAGAAAAAGAATTGTAGACCTTCACAAGTATGGTTCATCCTTGGGAGCAATTTCCAAACGCCTGAAGGTACCACGTTCATCTGTAAAAATAATAGTACGCAAGTATAAACACCATGGGACCACGCAGCCGTCATACCGCTCAGGATGGAGACGCATTCTGTCTCCTAGAGATGAACGTACTTTGGTGCGAAAAGTGCAAATCAATCCCAGAACAGCAGCAAAGGACGTTGTGAAGATGCTGGAGGAAGCGGGTACAAAAGTATCTATATCCACAGTAAAACTAGTCCTATATCGACATAACCTGAAAGGCCGCTCAGCAAGGAAGAAGCCACTGCTCCAAAACCGCCATAAAAAAGTCCGATTACGGTTTGCAACTGCACATGGGGACAAAGATTGTACTTTTTGGAGAAATGTCCTCTGGTCTGATGAAACAAAAATATAACTGTTTGGCCACAATGACCATCGTTATGTTTGGAGGAGAAGGGGGTAGGCTTGCAAGCCGAAGAACACCATCCCAACTGTGAAGCACAGGGGTGGCAGCATCATGTTGTGGGGGTGCTTTGCTGCAGGAGGGACTGGTGCACTTCACAAAATAGATGGCATCATGAGGTAGGAAAATTATGTGGATATATTGAAGCAACAGCTCAAGACATCAGTCAGGAAGTTAAAGCTTGGTCGCAAATGGGTCTTCCAAATGGACAATGACCCCAAGCATACTTCCAAAGTTGGGGCAAATGGCTTAAGGACAAGAAAGTCAAGGTATTGGAGTGGCCATCACAAAGCCCTGACCTCAATCCTATAGAAAACTTGTGGGCAGAACTGAAAAAGCGTGTGCGATCAAGGAGGCCTAGAAACCTGACTCAGTTACACCAGCTCTGTGTCAGGAGGTCTAAGTGTAGCTGGTGTATAGGAGTCAGGCGCAGGACAGCAGATAAGAGTAAATAAACGTATTTTACTCAACATATAATAAATTCAATACAAAAACAGAGCCCACAATAACAGACCTACCTACATAGAAACAATCACTCACAAACAAACATGGGGGAACAGAGGGTTAAATAATGAACAGGTAATTGGGGGATTGAAACCAGGTGTGTAAGACAAAGACAAAACAAATGGAAAATGAAAAGTGGATCGGCGATGGCTAGAAGGCCGGTGACGTCGACCGCCGAACGCTGCCCGAACAAGGAGAGGGACCGACTTCGGTGGAAGTCGTGACACTCTGTCAGGAGGAATGGGCCACAATTCACCCAACTTATTGTGGGAAGCTTGTGGAAGGCTACCCGAAACGTTTGACCCAAGATCATTGAGTGTATGTTAACTTCTGACCCACTGGGAATGAGATGAAAGAAATAAAAGCTGAAATAAATGATTCTCTCTACTATTATTCTGACATTTCACATTCTTAAAATGAAGTGGTGATTCTAACTGACCTAAGACAGGGAATTTTTACTAGGATTAAATATCAGGAATTGTGATAAACTGAGTTTAAATGCATTTGGCTAAGGTGTATGTAAACTTCCGACTTCAACTGTATTTTTCAGCTTATGTCCTTACCTCAACCCCAGGTAGCAGTTCAGTCAGGGCTTGAAGTAGGAAAGAAGGATATAACATCAATATGTTGAGCACTTTTCCTTCACTTTGTGGTCCAACTCATCCCAAACCATCTCAATTGGGGGGTGTGGTGATTGTGGAGGACAGGTCATCTGATGCAGCACTCCATCACTCTCCTTCTTGGTCAAATAGCCCTTACACAGCCTGGAGGTGTGTTGGGTCATTGTCCTGTTGAAAAGCAGATGATAGTCCCTCTAAGCACAGACCAGATGGGAGTGTGTATCGCTGCAGAATGCTGTGGTAGCCATGCTGGTTAAGTGTGCCTTGAATTCTAAATAAATCACTGACAGTGTCACCAGCAAAGCACCCACACACCATCACACCACCTCCATCATGCTTCACGGTGGGAACCACACATGCAGAGATCATCTGTTCCCCTACTCTGCGTCTTACAAAGACACAGCGGTTGGAACCAAAAATCTTAAATTTGGACTCATCAGACCAAAGGACAGATTTCCACCAGTCTAATGTCCATTGCTCGTGTTTCTTGGCCCAAGCAAGTCTCTTCTTCTTAATGGTGTCCTTTAGTAGTGGTTTCTTTGCAGCAATTCGACCATGAAAGCCTGATTCAAGCAGTCTCCTCTGAACAGTTGATGTTGAGATGTGTCTGTTACTTGAACTCTGTGAAGCATTTATTTGGGCTGCAATTTCTGAGGTGCAGTTAACTCAAATTGCTTTATCCTCCGCAGTAGAGGTAACTCTGGGTCTTCCTTTCCTGTGGCGGTCCTCATGAGAGCCATTTTCATCATAGCGCTTGATGGTTTTTGCGACTGCGCTTGAAGAAACTTTCAAAGTTCTTGAAATTTTCCAGATTGACTGACCTTCCTTTCTTAAAGTAATGATGGACTGTCGTTTCTCTTTGCTTATTTTAGCTGTTCTTGCCATAATATGGCTCAAACGCATGATTGGCTCAAATGCATTAAGAAGGAAAGAAATTCCACAAAGGAACTTTTAACAAGGCACACCTGTTAATTGAAATGCATTCCAGGTGACTACCTCATGAAGCTGTTTGAGAGAATGCCAAGAGTGTTCAAATCTGTCATCAAGGTGGCTACTTTGAAGAATCTTTGTTTAACACTTTTTTGGTTCCTACATGATTCCATATGTTTTGTTTCATAACTTTGAAGTCCACTATTATTCTACAATGTAGAAAATAGTAAAATAAAGAAAAACCCTTGAATGAGTAGGTGTGTCCAAACCTTTGACTGGTATGGTACCTGGCTACCATTTACATGGGATGGGTTGAGTGAAGTCCTGGATGGCCCCAGAATGATTACACCAGCCATCTGGAAAACAGACTTCCCCCTGGGCCAAAAGGTGCCCCTCTCTGCTCCTCTAATGTTGAGCCCCACTGTAACAATGATGAACATTTAAACACCACCTGGAGCACTCTGCCATCACAGTTTATCTATGCAACCACTGGTTGCATAGAGCTCCAGGACTGGGACTGACAACCATGGAAACAGCTTAGATCTGTGGGCTCTCTGCTCTGTGAGCTGCTCTGTGGCTCAGGGGCTGCCAGGGAACCATCAAAGAGCCATAAAGAGCAGAGGTGCTGCCATATCAACTCAACGCTCCTAGAAGGGGATTGCAGTCCTCACATCCTCGAACACCCACTCTGGCTGCCACCACTCTTTAATCAACTTGATCACTGATACATGCTTTTTTTTATAGGGTCTGTCAGTGACTCATGCTGATCTGGTGAGCTGGCTAGCATGTCCCTTTTGTGGCAGCATAATGTTATGGGTATGCTTGTCAGGTACTGTGGAATTTGTCACGATCAAAATAAATAAGAATGGAGCAAAGCCCAGGTAAAAAGTTAGAGGAAACCCTACCTCAGTCTTCTGAATAGCTAACCCTGGGATAGAGTTTTATTTCTCAGCGGGACAATTACGCAATGTTAATGCCAAAGACACACCAGAATGGCTTTCCAAGAGGTGTTGAGTATTCCTAAATGCTCCAGTCTCAGTCCTGACTTAAATATGCAGAGACAAAGTTTGAATATTGCTGTCCATCAATGATCCAAAACCAGATTTACTGAGCTTGAGAAATTTTGACAAAAGTAATGGCTATATGTTGCGCTAAGAGTTGGTAGAAACGTATTCAAAATGATTCACAGCTGTAATGGCTGTCACAGGTGCTTCCACCATGTATTAACTCTGGGCTGTGAAGACATTCACAATAAAGACATCTTTGTTTAGTTTGGTCATTTGGCTATAATTTGTCTTTCACTTTGGAAATGTGGAGTAGGTTGTGTAGAATGATAGGGAAAAAATCAAATTTAATACATCTCCACATTTCATTTTAAGGCAGCAAAATGTGCCCAGGGTGTGTAGACTTTCACTATAGGCCCTGTACAGCTACAGGGCTCTGGGCTAGACATCTCATGGAAGATTTTATGCTTCCATTCCCTATGTCCTGATGGAAGCCCCGTGTGGCTCAGTTGGTAGAGCATGGTGTTTGCAACGCCAGGGTTGTGGGTTCGATTCCCACGGGGGACCAGTACGGGGGAAAAAAATAAAAAAGGTATGAAATGTATGCCCTCACTACTGTAAGTCGCTCTGGATAAGAGCATCTGCTTAATGACGTAAATGTCAAGTTTTAATATTAGAAATGTAAGGTTGCTCTGACATTAGATTCATGTGTGTCAGAACCAAGTTCATTGTGTCAGATTCCAGCCCGCTGTGTGCTTTTCAGCTTTACCCCAGTTGTTTGATCATGTATCAGTTATTAGCAGAAAGACTGGATGAAATTAAGTTTTATAAGACGACAAATTCAAGGCTTAATGTGTCATTATGGCATAAATTCATACATATCTCCTTTTATGAGGAAAAGAGTGTTATTATAACAGCAGGTCTGAGAACACTCAGTCCTCACATAAAGCCAAGCTGTCTTTTTATTACACTCCATCCATCTTATTCTCATCATGTTTCAACATAACATTGTTATTAATACTCACTGGGCACTCACTGGCTGAATCAATGTTGTTTCCATGTAATTTCAATGAAATTAACTCGTTGAAATCTAACTCTCTCTGTCAGTGTTGAACCAATTGATGTGAATCCTCTTTTGCCTTTCTTTGATCTTCTATATTTACAGTAAAATAATTGTTAATTGCCTAAAGCTAAAGGATGTATGATTAGTTTTGGTTGTTATTGGTTGCACAATAAGACAAGAAAATGGCAGGATTATGATAAAACAACACAAGGGCATCTGAAACACCTATGATGTTTGTCTGCGTGTCTCTGGTAGCAGAATGTTTCCGAGGCAGCCTGTAAATGACCAGGTTCTTCATCTCTTAATCTCTTTTTTTTCTTCATTTCTGTGAGGTGAGGAGGATGTCAGGTCGAGCTGAGCACTGACTGAAAACTGCCCTTCCTCTTCACCCTGGATGTTTGACTCAGAGGGGGCAGATTTTGTATCCCCTGTGTCGTGTGTGTTTTTTTTGGATTCTATACTGGTCTCAGGCTTGATTACATAGGCCAAACAGCACAGAACAGCAGTGAGTCCCGATGATCTCAAAATGAGGCTTCTGCTCTTTTTTGTTGTCTTTTTTCTTTTAAACAGTTGTTTAATTATTTAGACCCGGTTATTTAGACCTGGGAAGGCTAATGAGCGCACTGCACTCTCCGACCAGTAGTGAAATTTATTGGTAAATTAAGTGTAAGTTAAATGAACAACAGCAGGATTGCAACCTGTGCAACGATTTTCTGGCGGAGTACAAGCCAGCTCTTCTATGTAATCTAAGGGAGGAAAGAGCAGAAAAGCTGCCTGTCAAGATCACAGCAAGAGAGAGACAGAGGGGAGAAAGGTGAATTGGTAGAGAGAGAGAGTGATAGTATACTGTGATGAACCCAGATAAAGAACTCAGCCCAGAGATTTGTTTCTCCCCCATCATGTCCTTCATATACTCAAGGAGGAGAGCAGTTCTGTTCTGTAGCTACCGTTGGTTTTGTAATTTCCCATTCTCTAATCCATGTTTTTCTTTAATCATCTTCCCACCACTTATCAGAATGTTTGTGGGCCAAGCCCAATAGCCAAACAGCCAAATAGTCTGTCTCATCAGAGTTTATAGGCTCAGAATCATGGGCTTATTCATATGGACCTTCATGTACAAATTACATTGACTGACCTGTACTCTGTACTGGTACCCCCTGTATATAGCCTCATTATAGTTATTTTATTGTGTTACTTTTTATTTTTTTTAAACACTTTAGTTTATTTTGTAAATATTTTCTTAATTCTATTTTCTTAAAACTGCATTGTTGATTAAGTAAGCATTTCACGGTTGTATTTGGCGCATGTGACAAATACAATTTGATTTGATTTAACAATTTGATTTGATGGACGCATTCAACCCCCTACTTTACTTTTCACAAAATGCTACATGATGTGTGAGGAAGTGTCAAGGAAATTATTTTATCCCCATGATAATAATTAACAATCAATAAGCGTTGACTAATTCCCAAGGTTTGTAAGACACTGGGTAAAGAATAAATAGGCAAGGACTCAGCTTTCTGCAAAAGGTCTGTACAGTTTATTCAGAGAACGTTCTGCCCAACATTAACAAAGAAGTTCATTTTGTTCTCTCTCTCCGCTTACACACACACCTCCACACCAACAGTAGATAACCTACGCACACACATACACACAAACAGTAGGTGAACAGTATCCCTCCCCTGACTTCCCACCACTGTTAATCACTATCCAGCGCTGCCTGTTCCTTTCCCCTGAGATTAGGAGAACCTTGAAGGCTACTCCCGGTCTCTTCACCCACACACATGTCCACAGTTCCCTTAGACCCACTAATCACACGCACACATTTCTCTCCCTTCCGGGTCTCTACTAGACCTTATGGAACTAACGTTCAGTACTTTAATTATTCATAACCAATGCTACATAACTACTAATTAATAATGGATTCTTTATTCATTTACCTTTATTAGATAATTATCTTATCAGGAAGGATGAGGAAGCAGTAAGGTAGTGTTTTCATAAGAGCACTGTTAGTGGCATCACATCACAACCTTGCCACAGCCAAGAGGAGATGTGTTTAGAGATGGCGCCTCGCTCAGACAGCCTTTATCTCTAAAGAAGTTGATTTTCTGTCATGCGGCTTCCTTCTCTTCATCTTCTGACAGTCATGTTCACAAGACATAAGAACGTTATGCCAGAATGAATTTTTGATGGAAAGGGAATTTCTTGTTGCTAAGCCTCTTTAATGAGAATTTTAATGCTGTGTTGTTTGCCCCGAGGAGAAATGTGATTGTGATTTGATTACGAGAAATAGGATTGTAGGATGGATTTGTTTTTGTGTGCTACTGATGAAAAGGAGTTAGTGGGTGTTGGAAAACTAAATATCTGTTATATCAAGCTAGGGAGGGAATTTAATATGGCATACTTTAATACTCATCATGAATAGCTTCCACATCTACAAACTGGCTCCCTGACATTCCCACAGGCTTACTGTGAATGAATACAGTAACAACCTTGTGATTTTGAATATCCGTGTGGTGTCAATGTGGGGACTAGTTGTGCTGCATTCATGACATGTGGGAACTAGGAAACTTGACAATTTCCGACTTGGAAAGTCCTTATAGAAATATGATATCTGAGTTTCTCAACCAATAGGAAGGCGAGAGGCTATACGGACACGCCTGGTGCCCAAAGTTGATGACATATGTTGCGCAGCGAAACTCAACTAACGGATTTGTTCAGTCAGTTGTCTTAACGCTCCCCAGCTAGCTAGTTTGTGCTTGTGACTAGATATTTTATAGAGAAAGTAAAACTTGTCTGCCAAAGTTGGGACTTGGGAGTGTTCAGAATCATTCCGTTTTTATCGGACTACAAAACCAACAAATGTCCTTTAGCTGTCACCCTGAACTGATATTCCTACATGACAGCAGTACTCAGCAAGCGGGCATCGGGATCGAATGACACACTGTGCCCCGTAGTTGTGTTGCAGTGCAAACTCTCCCCATTGAGCAGCAGTAGACTTTATCACAGTGACATCCAAATGGTTACTACTACCAATATTACAAGTTATTCGTTTAGGCGGCTATCCTACTCAAAATATATTGAAGTGGGATGGAACAAATTGGTGACTTTAGCTACCGCCAGCTACATGTGATACAGCTGCCCGGGGGGGAACAAGTGTTGCCTAGTGGGTAGCTGAGGAACGCTCAATTCCGTTCTCTTATGAGTTGAGCGTTCCTCACCTACCAAGTGGGAAGCATCTCGATACAACACCGTTACACTGGTCATTCAGATTCCAGATGGTGACCAATACTACAAGTTATTTCCCATCTGAAGAAACATCACATTTATAAATTGTAACTAGCGCCATACTGCTGTTGTTTCCAGCTAGCTAATATAAACTGGCTAGCTGGGAAGGGCTCATCAGGACGAATGACTAAACCGAATCCATTCGTCTCGACTCTCACCAACAATTTGGGTTTCATGCAGGTCCGTATAGCCTCTTTCAAAAGGAAGCTCTAGGCAAATAACTCGCATTAATTTGAACTCTGATTTGTCATGAATGCAGCATAGGTCCATGTATACTATCAGAGAAGGTGAAACAACCAGCAAAGTCCATTTTAAATTAGAAACTTTAGAGATTTAAGACTTTGTCCCTGATCTGATCTGACATTTATGACCCTACATCACAGTTTACCACCATTTTTATGTAGCCAATTATTTATTTACTCATTAGCTGTCTGCGCTCAGAGGCGAAGCAGTTCAGGTCCCTGAAATCATTGCTCCACAGTCGGATGGGACTCCTCTATGTCCTCTGTCTTTATGCCAGCATCGCCTCCTGTTAATTGATGAACATAATGACCGTGTGTTTGCCACAGCACAGGGCGTTAGGAGCCTAAAATAGAGACAGTGAACTGTAGGAAGGACTCTCAGTCTGAGGGACAAATTTACAGTCCAACTACCCGGGTTGAAACAGACCTGATCAGTGCATAACGGGTAGATGGAGAGAGAGAGAAAGAGAGAGAGGGCAGAGGAGAAAGAGAGAGAGAGAAGGGGGAGAAAGTGAGAGAGGGAGGGACAGACAGAGGGACAGAGAGGGACAAGGGGCGAGAGAGAGAGAAAATGGATGAATTAAGTAGAGAGAGAGAAAAGGACAGTTATGCGGGGGAGAGAGAGGAGTGGGTGCCTAAGAGCATGGTCTGAAGGTTATAACGTGCGGCAGGGCCCCTCTGGGTACAACTAACCATAGTGCTATGTGCGTGCGTGCAGATGACTCTATCCTTCAGCACCCAGTCTTGCCTCCTACATTTCCTATCTCTGTCTTGTTTTTTTCACTCCTCTCTCTCCCAGGCATCGATCAATTACAATGCACCACCATTCTCCACCACACAACAGCAGTTCATCTCACACAAATCAGACATTCGGTGGGATCTCCAATGGGGAACAGGGACTGATAGGTGGGGTTAGTAGGAAGGTCACCTATGAGCTGTCATAAAGGACCGATCAGAGATGTGCTTGGAGAACAGAATGAGTGATTTAGTGGGAGACAGGATCTCTGGCAGATAGTCAAGTCTCCAGTGTATGTCTAGTCCTCACCCTGATGATGCTTTTAGTGTCATTTGAAATATATTATTTACATTCAGAAGAATCATACACAACATGTTTATGAGGGGGTATTGGTGGTTTAATTCAATATTTTGATTGAATAATACATTCAGTGTATAAGCAACTCCATCTTGTATTTTACATTCCACACATGGATGAGATTGAAGGTGCAAGTGACCATTCAGTATCAACGGGCTTTGCCAATATGTGTAATAAACCAGACAGACTGATTTGTCCATACTTGATTCTGCTCACAGATTATTCTCAATGTGAGGTGACAGAGGAATCTAATGCCTCTCTGTTGCCCTCTGGTGGCTTTAGACGTGGCCTAATATGTCATACTTTTGCTATTGTGTTCACTCACTGACATCTTTGTATTTACTGTTGTCAAATTATTACTTATTCTTACAAGTATATACATTTCAGACTAGCAACAGTGACATAACGCCTCTTTATTATACAGACAATACTTTAACAGCAAGAGGAATGCAGATCATAAAGTAATGTTTTATACAAAATGTAAAATACAAAAGACAATAAACATACAAAATAAAAACGTAGTATCTTGGATACCTGTAAACTCATATGCCTACTAAACAACAGTAAAAAAAAAAATCAATATATAAGTGTCAATATAAAACATTTTGTGAAACAACGTTCTATAAAAAAGGATCTATGGCACGCCAGTGGGTTGAAACTGTTTGTTTCTACCGTCTCCAGCTCACCCACCAGCCCTTTGGGGCTCAAGATAATTGTCCATTATCACTCAGTACAGAACTCTGGCCTCCCTCTTACGGTAATACATTTCATGACAGGTTACTGGTCTTCTCTTAACTGTTCTGGCTCTAGTAGGTACAGGCTCTGCTGGGTGGGCTCTGCATTCCACGTGCAGTTCCTGAGTTCCTGTCTCAGCTCAGACAGCTGGTGAGCGTGATTAGTGAGGGTACCGTTGACCTGGGACAGGTATCCATCTGACTGCCTCTCCAGCTCCGCCCTGATCCTCTCCAGATCCTTGGCCAGGTGACTGAAGCCCTTACACTGGCCCTCCACGCTGGCCACGCGGCCCCCCACCTCCACCACCTCCTTTTGGACTCCAAGCGCAGTGGAGCGGCAGCCCTGCACCTCCCCGGCCAGCCGCCTCCTCAGCTCCTGGAGCTCTCCCTTCATCCAGGTCAGCCTCTTCTCACCCACCCCCAACATGGAGGCCTGGCGTCCCAAAAGCTGCACCACGCCCTTCACCTGCTGGGCCAGGCGCTCCTCCCGCTCCTGCCAGGTGGTGTTGGCGCGCCCCACATCCTGGACCACCAACCCTACAGAGTCCTTCAGGCCCTTCAGGGTGAGGTTCATGGAACGGGCGTTGAACTTGAGCAGCATGATTTCACCCTTGACTGAACTCTCCTCCTCTCCCTCCTGGTGGTCTTCCCTGTGGGACAGTCTGGTCAGGAGGCTCTGCAGGGTGACATTAAGGCTGTTCAGACGGTTATTCTGCATGTCCAGGAGACCCTTCTCCTCTTCTCCTCCTGTCTTATCCTCCTCCACCCTGTGAGTGTTTGATGTGACTTGGTCTCCCTGGAGAATGGGCTGAGAGGAGGAGGTGCAGAGGAGTTCCAGGCCGCTCAGCTGTTTCTGCACTCTGTCCACGTCCACCTCCAGCCTCCTCCTGAGGGACTCCACCTCTGTCTCCAGCGTGGGCACAGCGTGGCCCTCCAGCAAGGCAGGGGCCGTAGCATTCTCCAGATCCTCCAACGCTGTCAGCAGACGACCCTCCAGAGCCTTCAGCTTCCCCTCCAGACGGGCCTCCAGGCTGCCTGTCCCGACCTCTCCCTCTGAGCTACTGCCCTGGACCCCACCAGTACCACTGCTGCTAGCGCTCCCACCCCTGACCTTTCCACATTCAGTCAGGTTGAGCTTGGCCTCCGCATACTCCAGCCGCCCCTCCAGCATTGCCTCTACATGGTCCTTGTGCCCACCCAGCTCCACTCTCAGGTGCCCCTGGGACTGGTTGAGGCCTGCCACCAACTGTTCCAGCAGATGCACACTCTCACCTAGGCCAGTGACTCTACCACAGCAGCCCTCTGTCAGGTCATGTCCCTGGATCTGAGTCTGCAGGTATCCCAGCTCCTTCCTAAGCCCAGTGGCGCTGACCTCCAGGGCCAGCTCCATCAGATCCTGTCTCTCCTGCTGCTCCCTGTGGCACTGTCGACTCAGCTCCCTGGCCCTCTCCCCACAGCGGCTCTCTGCACTCTCAACACGCTTCTCAAACTCCCCCAGGATCTCCGTCCGGGCCCCGCCAAGCTTGGCATCCACCAGATCCTCCATTGCTTTCTGGGTGTCTCTCGCTTCGGCCCTTGTCAAGCTATCTGCACTGCCTGACATCTTCTTGAGGGTTCCGTCATGCCTGATCACACTGCCTCTCAGCTCCTCCAGCTCAGCAGCCTTGGCCTGTAGCTCAGTCCGGAGCTCCTCAACCCTCCCTGTCAGCTCGCTCAACCCTGGGAAAGCCTGGCCCCCATCCAGCCCCTCTGCATCGGGGTCTCCTCCAGGGATGTCTGCAAAGCCTACAGTGGAGTGGGGGGAAGAGGACAGAGCGGGGGCGGGGACAGGGCTTGGTGCTGCAGACAGCAGGGCGGAGAGCATCCTGTTGGCGTCCTCCCATAGTGAGGCGCGCAGGCCGTCCTCGAGTCCGTTCACCGTCCCCCTCAGCGTCTCCAGACCCTGGGACAGCCTCCGCACATCCTCCTCCATCCGGTCCAGGCGCTCAGTAGACTCACTGTCCACTATGTCCAGAGGCTGGCCTACAGAGGGGAGAAGAATGTAACATACACAATCATACTCACAAGAGTACAGGGAGAGAGCGAGAGAAAATGTAATGTAAGAATAAATGCTAATTTTAAGGATTTTAAGTCTTTGAAGAATGTTGCCAAAATCAATGGAATTTCTGGACAGTTAAGCACTCTAGATACATATAGATATTAAGTTTAAAGCCAGCAGTGTTAGAATCTTATTAATATTGAATGTAATATTTATGTTGTGTTGCAGTACTGAATATGCATTGGAATAACACTCCCAGTCTCACCATCGATTTCTTGGCTGCCAGCATGGGGAGCTGTTTCATCAGTGACAGGCTCCAACTCTGAGTGAAAAGGATGATCAGTGAGGTCTGGGTGATCAGGATGATCTGGTCCAGGCTGCTGGGGATTGTTTGGCTCCAGATCTGGTTCAGGCTGGTGATGGTCTGGCTCCTGGTGGTCTGGGCCCTGTTGGTCTGGTTCAGGCTGGTGATGGTCCGGCTCATGGTGGTCTGGCCGGAGGTGGTCTAGTTCAGGTTGGTGGTGGTCTGGCCCCTGGTGGTCTTGTTCAGGCTGGTGGTGGTCTGACCTCTGGTGGTCTAGTTCAGGCTGGTGGTGGTCTGACCTCTGGTGGTCTAGTTCAGGCTGGTGGTGGTCTGACCCCTGGTGGTCTGGTTCAGGCTGGTGGTGGTCTGACCCCTGGTGGTCTGGTTCAGGCTGGTGGTGGTCTGACCCCTGGAGGTCTGGTTCAGGCTGGTGGTGGTCTGACCCCTGGTGGTCTGGTTCAGGCTGGTGGTGGTCTGACCCCTGGTGGTCTGGTTCACGCTGGTGGTGGTCTGACCCCTGGTGGTCTGGTTCAGGCTGGTGGTGGTCTGACCCCTGGTGGTCTGGTTCACGCTGGTGGTGGTCTGACCCCTGGTGGTCTAGTTCAGGCTGGTGGTGGTCTGACCCCTGGTGGTCTGGTTCAGGATGGTGATAGTCTGACCCCTGGTGTTCTAGTTCAGGCTGGTGGTGGTCTTGCCCCTGGTGGTCTGGTTCAGGCTGGTGGTGGTCTGACCGCTGGTGGTCTGGTTCAGGCTGGTGATAGTCTGGCCCCTCGTGGTGGTCTGGTTGGTGGTGGTGCTGTGGCCCAAAGATGTAAGGCTTGAAAGATGACCCTCGGTAGGAGGGCTGGGTCAGAGGAGGCCCAAAGGGACGTATACGGTAGGACTTGACGTTGCTGGGAGGAGGGCCTTTTGCTTTCACTGGGTATGACTTCATTGGAGGAGGTTCCTTCATGGGAGGGCCCTTGGTAAGCATTGGGTACGATTTCATGGGAGGAGGGCCCTTGGTCTGACTCCAGGGGTTTCCTTTAATGGGTGGGCCTTTGAATGGTGGGCCCTTGAATGGAGGCATCGCCTTAATTGGGTGTTGGTAGGCTGGGAGTCCCTCCATGCAGCCGTAGCCAGAGTATCCTGGACAGCAGCGCCATTCCAGCTCAGTGAGAGTCTTATGTGCAACTTTATAGACAGGCTTGTACATCACATGATATCTGAGGGTTAATGAAAGAAACAACATAAGCACAAGCAACTACCAAGCTGACACCTGTGAATGGTGAGAGGAAAAGTTACAGCCCTGTTTTCATACCCTTTTCATATGGCAAGAGGGGTAGAACTAATAATACTGGTTGTTTTTACAGCAGTTTTACAGCAGTAGTCCTCATTGTAGATGTAGCAATAACATGAGGTAATTGTGGAGGCCATAGACCTATTTATGATACAATCTGTAATAGTTAAATCATGTAGTATCAATTATGAAGATGAACTCACATGAGGGTGGGACACTTCTGACCCCAGGCACACTTGTTGTACTGAGCTTTGACATAAGGAGCTACCCCATCCTGCATGGTGAATGACACAGTCTTCTCAACAACATAGGCACAGTGGTTTCTGTCAGAGAGAAAAGAATGAGAGAATGAGATCACACACTTCAGATAAGATTCTTAAACTTGCACCTTTTTCTAAAGCTAAAAACCCTCTTGCATTTCTAACTGGCTTAGATATTAAAATGAAAACAAAAACAAACAGACTGCTACACAGTAAGATAACCAGCTTTAACTGAGCATCAAAAGCGGAGCTAATCTCCAGCGCCACGTCCCCAGAGGGAACAGCCCAGTTTATGTTCAGAACGTGTACTCACTTGAGCCTGCTGGTGGGCTTCCCATGGACATAGGGATGAGGATTGGGCCCAGCCTTGTAGAGGATGTACTGGGAGGGTCTGTAGAACTTGGCATCAGCCAGAGACAGAGTGACTGACAGGAGGAGGATGGGAGGTAATGCCACTGCAATGTGCATCGTTGCTCCCACTCAAGGAAAGGTAGATGAAAAATAAAATGAAAAAACTGCTGCCTGAAGACAGAAACAATGGCAATAAAGCTTTTAAAGAAAAAGTAGGTCTGCCTCAAAGTCAAGTTTCAACTCCGCTTGGGGGGAATCATACAACTTGATGGCATCAGACAAATGTAAAAAGGATGTATAGTTGAGATGCCAGCATCTCACTAAAAATACCTCACAGAACTAGAAAACATTCAATTCTAAAGCAGAGACTTCATTCTTAGTAACCCGATTCCATACATGAGAAGAAGACATGGAAAAAAAGTTGTCACAGAGAGAGAGTTCTTCAGCACTTAGGAAAAGCCAAGTCAAGAGCCAGTCTATTAATGTGGTCCTGGTGCAGTCTGTGGCTATTACTCTGTCAGGGTGAGAACAGTCCACTGTGAGCTAAAAGGGCCACTGTTGGACCCTAATAGGGAGCACCCTCTGGCATTATTTGCATATCCCCCTCCTACATTGCCCTCCTGAAAGTAACACAAGTGTGAGACTGGAGGGAGAGGCCTGAGTCCCCCATATGTGTAAATGCTCATTAATACCATATAACAGTGCTACCATGAATAGGTCACCACCATTACTGTGGCTGCTGCTGCTTCGTCATGCATTATGATATAATACACCTCTAGATTAACAGGGTCGGACAAACAGTCGCCGATCCTTTACCCAACATACTCAGCTACTGTCTCAGGTTCTAACTAATAACAGGGTACTGAGGCGATATCTATTTTTTGGAATCCGTTATGTTATGGATATTCTATGAGTTACTTGATCTTAGCCATAATGACCTATGTCTAATAGTATGATTACCTCAATGAGTAAAAGGTCAGCTGAAGAGACAGTCAGGGTCAAGGAATTAAATGCAACACATAATTGAATGTATCTCTATGGTCAGGGTTATGTCATGGGTTATGGCTTTGAATAGGCTACTGATAAGGGGACATCAGAACACCCTGTCACCCTTACGTAATAACCAGTAAGCACTTTTTCTCTTCCGATCAACACAGCCCATTTGCAAAACAAAACAAACAGCTAATGATGGAAATGAAGCTTGGCAGTTGACATTTCCCCTGCTATGGCCATTTCATAGGCTTCATAGATACAGTATATTCTACCCACCATTCTACTCTACTCAGCACTGATGAAATCTATGAAACATAGCTACTGCTACACAGCTGGTCTCTCACCCCACTCTCACACCCACACCCCACCCAGACCTAACGGCAAACCAACAGGACCAACCAGGAACAAAGACAAACAAATAGCCTGTGTTGAAACACACCCACCCCTCTGTACTTCCTCCCCCAGAGAACCAACATACTCAACACTCAACCACAGCATCTGTGTTTGTTCAGTGCATCAGTGCCCAGTGAGGTGGCTAGTTAGTCGGTACAGTGAGGGAAAAAAGTATTTGATCCCCTGCTGATTTTGTACGTTTGCCCACTGACAAAGAAATGATCAGTCTATAATTTTAATGGTAGGTTTATTTGAACAGTGAGAGACAGAATAACAACAAAAAATCCAGAAAAACACATGTCAATAATGTTATAAATTGATTTGCATTTTAATGAGGGAAATAAGCATTTGACCCCTCTCAATCAGAAAGATTTCTGGCTCCCAGGTGTCTTTTATACAGGTAATGAGCTGAGATTAGGAGCACACTCTTAAAGGGAGTGCTCCTAATCTCACCTTGTTACCTGTATAAAAGACACCTGTCCACAGAAGCAATCAATCAATCAGATTCCAAACTCTCCACCATGGCCAAGACCAAAGAGCTCTCCAAGGATGTCAGGGACAAGATTGTAGACCTACACAAGGCTGGAATGGGCTACAAGACCATCGCCAAGCAGCTTGGTGAGAAGGTGACAACAGTTGGTGCGATTATTCGCAAATGGAAGAAACACAAAAGAACTGTCAATCTCCCTCGGCCTGGGGCTCCATGCAAGATCTCGCCTCGTGGAGTTGCAATGATCATGAGAACGGTGAGGAATCAGCCCAGAACTACACGGGAGGATCTTGTCAATGATCTCAAGGCAGCTGGGACCATAGTCACCAAGAAAACAATTGGTAACACACTATGCCGTGAAGGACTGAAATCCTGCAGCGCCCGTAAGGTCCCCCTGCTCAAGAAAGCACATATACATGCCCGTCTGAAGTTTGCCAATGAACATCTGAATGATTCAGAGGACAACTGGGTGAAATTGTTGTGGTCAGATGAGACCAAAATGGAGCTCTTTGGCATCAACTCAACTCGCCGTGTTTGGAGGAGGAGGAATGCTGCCTATGACCCCAAGAACACCATCCCCACCGTCAAACATGGAGGTGGAAACATTATGCTTTGGGGGTGTTTTTCTGCTAAGGGGACAGGACAACTTCACCGCATCAAAGGGACGATGGACGGGGCCATGTACCGTCAAATCTTGGGTGAGAACCTCCTTCCCTCAGCCAGGGCATTGAAAATGGGTCGTGGATGGGTATTCCAGCATGACAATGACCCAAAACACACGACCAATTCAACAAAGGAGTGGCTCAAGAAGAAGCACATTAAGGTCCTGGAGTGGCCTAGCCAGTCTCCAGACCTTAATCCCCTAGAAAATCTGTGGAGGGAGCTGAAGGTTCGAGTTGCCAAACGTCAGCCTCGAAACCTTAATGACTTGGAGAAGATCTGCAAAGAGGAGTGGGACAAAATCCCTCTTGAGATGTGTGCAAACCTGGTGGCCAACTACAAGAAACGTCTGACCTCTGTGATAGCCAACAAGGGTTTTGCCATCAAGTACTAAGTCATGTTTTGCAGAGGGGGTCAAATACTTATTTCCCTCATTAAAATGCAAATCAATTTATAACATTTTTGACATACGTTTTTCTGGATTTTTTTGTTGTTATTCTGTCTCTCACTGTTGAAATAAACCTACCATTAAAAGTATAGACTGATCATTTCTTTGTCAGTGGGCAAACGTACAAAATCAGCAGGGGATCAAATACTTTTTTCCCTCACTGTATCTCACAGGTGGAATGATTTAGATGTAGATGTGATTTATTAGGATCCCCATCAGCCGACGCCAATGGTGACAGCTAATCTTACTAGGGTCTGACATAATAAAAAATACATTACAGAAAAAAGACATTACGATTGACATACATATAAATACATAAACATGTAGTGTGTGTGTGCGTCTATCAGTTACACATACATAATGTAGTCGTACAAGCCATGTACATATACATTCTCAATAACCTGAGTCCCCTAAATCCTACACATTTCTATTTGTGAAGTGTAGAGAGTTTGCTTTTAGAGAAAGTGTGACTCATCAGGTAGGCTACATACCAGTGAGACATGTGCCTGTTTTGGAGACGTGATGGGTTAAAATAGAACATTTTGGAATTTTGCAGTCATTGGTCTTACCCAGGAGTCAAGCCCCTGGGCTTACTTTGTGGTTATTTAGGTTAAACGCATCCCATTCATTTGTGCATTTATAGTGAGGGAATATGGGAAAACCATGTTAACATATTGCTGTGGACTGTTTCTAGCCCAGGAATGATTTATTAGCTGGACCTTGTTAGCCTGCAGTCTGTCAGGAACAGGAGTAACATTGTGTCCATTATTTCAGAGCTGGCTTTTGATAGGCCCTAGTTAAAGGGTCATTTCCTGTCTCCTGTTTGTGCCTGGTCCCACCTTCTTTACCTGGGAACTCCCTGACACCTGCTGATGCACAACAATAGAACTCTGTGTGTGTGTGTGTGTGTGTGTGTGTGTGTGTGTGTGTGTGTGTGTGTGTGTGTGTGTGTGTGTGTGTGTGTGTGTGTGTGTGTGTGTGTGTGTGTGTGTGTGCTAACACATATTTGGTGTATAAGTGTGTTTCCAATCCCTTAGCTCTAAGCTACTCCACCATTTGATCTGTAAATAAGTCCTCATTGTTCCATAGGCAGGACCTGCCATACTCCGATACACAAGAGCTCGGTTTGGTCCTGGACTAGTCATGCAACACAAGCACACCTTTATTCTAGTAGAGCAGGCCGCTCCACCGGAAAGGGCACCGAATGACATCACAATGTAACAGCTGTTCCAGGCTCGACGCCTCTGCTCACCTCCCCATCGTAACGCTCACTTCAGATTTAAAATATTCACATACCATTCATCATGAAAAGGGAAAGGTCTAATTTACCTGCCACACACTTTTCTGTGTGGAGTCGCCAGTGAATAGATAGAATGGAGTATGTGTGTGCGTTTGCGTGCGTGCGCGTGCATTACCCTGCTCTCTTTCTCTTTCTGACTGCTTACTATTGACACCAGACGTCTACATTCTGAGCCTGCCTGTAAACTCTTTAAAGTGAGGTTTATGTTTTCTATGTTTCACCAAGGTTATTGTGTCTGAAGAAGAGTGTGACAGTGTTTAACTGGGAATCATCCATCAGATTACATCATAAAAAGTATGTTACTGACAACAACAACATAACCTTAATAATTTTACATGCAGGAAAACCCCCATCAATTGTACACTAATGAGATTGTATTTTAGTGCAGAGAGATTATTCTAAGTTTGCCAATTATCTGCAGCTCTCTTTTTCAGTTGTTTGTTTGAGTGTAGACTTGCATTTGTGTTGACCTTCATTTCATCTGCCACTTCCGGAAGGATCCCCATCACTACCACCACTAAGTACCACTATCATGCTTTAAAAGGGAAAATGTTTGTGTTCAGTATTATTGTCTATGTATGACAGAGCTGTGTTTTGCACATATACTCTGTCTGGGTTATTAATCACATTATCTTGGCATTCATTCATTATGAGATAATATTGATCTAGGACAAATATTGATAAGAGCAAACCTCATTTAATGGCCACATGGGGAAGCAATAGCTTGTGGCACACCCACACCCATGTGAGAAGTTCGGTGTGTTTGTGTTAATCAGGCCTCATGGCTCTGTGTCCACATCTGAAGATGGGCAATACCTACCTGCACTTACAGAACACCTCTCACTCAGTCCTACTAATATTATTGCTAGTTAATGGGAACAAGAGACTGTCATGAAAGTTCCATTTCATAGCAGAACCTGCTGGGTCTGTAGCAATGGGTGTTTGACCTTTCCATAGATGAGAACAATGTTTGAGGCTTTGCCCCTGGTGTAGTGAAACCATTTAGAGAAGCTTGATAATCCTGCTTGTCTCCGCAATGTTTGGTAAATCCACCTTTAGTTTAAAAATGCACCACAGTTATTGAATATCTTACAAAACAAATTACACCTGAATTCCCTGGTGCCGATAGTGCCGTTTAAAACTGTTGTTAAATGAGTTCACTAAAGTGTGAAATTGTTTCAATTGATTATTATAACTTGTTGTAATAACCTGTTGTAATTTATTTATAGCTGTCTTCTAGTTTTGTTATAATTTTGTTGTTGCTGTATTTATGTAATTCTTGTCCTCAGGGCACCATTGTAAACGAGATAATGGTCTCAGTTGGGTTCCCCTGAATAAATACAAGTTAATACAAAATATATAATAATAATGTGCCAAAGTATTATTTTTCCTTTGGAGAGAAAAAGTTTGTCCATTCTTATTGTGTGCTGAGCCTCTAAGCCAAATGGGTTGTTAGTGGACCATGTCTTTAATCATTTGCATTTGAAACTGTTGGAGAATTAATCATTATCCATTGATACACCATGAAACAAAAGGCTGGTCCTCTGCAGACCAGCCTTAACCTACTGTTAATATCCCAGGCTCTTTGATGTTCCCTCCAGTTCCCTTTCATATTTTAGGCCTCTTACCAGGCCAAATGTGCCCATGCTAATAAATCAGCCCCTATGTGCCCCCTAAAGTATCTGCTGCTTCATAGATAGTCATGTTGTCATAGCAACAATGATAGGCCTACACCCCGAGAAGGCATGTGCCCCTGCCCTGGTAATTAGACCTAAAGGAATCAGCTGTTTGTTGTCACTGGGTTAGTATGTCCCACGTGTGGTTTGTGGGGCTGATTGGTCCAGTGTGTATTCTGGGATTTACCATCAATGGGCTCCCGAGTGGCGCAGCAGTCTAAGGCACCTCATCTCAGTGCTAGAGGCGTTACTACAGTCCCTGGTTCGATTCCAGGCTGTATCACAACTGGCCGTGATTGGGAGTCCCATAGGGTGCACACAATTGGCCCAGGACTGTCCGGGTTAGGGTTTGGCCAGGGTAAGCCGTCATTGTAAATATGAATTTGTTCTTAACTCACTTGCCTAGTTCAGTAAAGGTTAAATATTTTATTTATTTTTAAATATCCAGCCACAACCATTAGTAATGGTTGTATCCAACCATAAATGATATAGAAGTAGAATGGGTAGAACAGACGTAGTTCACTAAAAGCCACATGGTTTTTCACTGGTGTAACATGTCAACTCTGTTGACAGTTAGCAGCCTGATGATCTGTCAAACTGTCAAACTGATCTCATGCCATGACCCCACTCTCCAAGGGTGTCTTAGGGGAAGTGGGATATACTAAAAACACATGACTATTTCACCACACACATGTACATGTGTGAATCAGGACAAATATAAGCACCCCTTATTTGACCTTTTGACTTGTTATTTACAGTAAGGGCCACTGCCTAAAGCCTTGGGTTTCCCCTTGGCTATCTTTGCTCTGAGGCTCCACCGTGGATGTCATATTGATGAAATGTATGGCCCCCAGGAGCCCCAGAGCTCTGGCTCCTTTTCTTTAGTAAATAAAGGCAGGAGGATCCCTTATGCTGAACGTTCTCTATTCTATTTTGCCTCTAGCGTGTGAGTCTTGCGCTGGCTTTTCATCAGCCGGTGTTCAAAGTCTCCACTGGCTGCGCTAATTACAGGGCTCTGGGCAGCACTTTGAGACCGCTCATGCTGGCTCTTGAGAAAAAGCTGCGCGCCTGATTCTCATGACGAGATGAACCACACATACATGCAGTAGCTCCGCACTGACAGAACCAGTCAGCCAACATCATTGGGACATTCCGCACCGAAAGAGACTCATAACTTCACCCAGGACAGGACACTATCAGCTGCACCATCTGATAAGAGGTTGCGCTAGAGCGTATCTGTGTTTATTTTTTTACTTAGTGAAACGCTTCCAGTGTCAATTTTGACATTTGGCAGCCTATTTGAATGCTCCATGCGTTAATTCCTCCATTCACCACTGCATATAACCGATGAACTCACGAGATGTAGTTGTCTACTGGCAGTGGCACCTGAGCAGCGGTAAAAAGGAGCTAACGTGTCGGCTAATTGTCGGCTAATTGTTAGCCCATACTGTCAGTGTAGACTTTGGCGGAACGGAGAGGAGTCCACAAGCCGAGGATTACCTGTTGGATACTTTTACTAGTGCTGTCACGGGGAAAGGTGAAACGGCATGGCTGTGGACGGTAATTGAGATCCAATAGTTGTGCATGCGGACATCTCAATAGACGAATCATCCCGCATCTTCTCTTCTGATATACTTTCTATTGTCGGTAAAGCCAGGTTAAGCTAAACAAGTGCGCAGTGTAGCATTAGTTTTGCTGAACTTGCATGACCACTTCCTCTGCTTATTTTGGGCTTTAGATTTCAGAATTTAGGTGGAATTTTATGCAGCACGAACAGAAACCGCTGTCCGGACGGCGTGGTGCTGAAATTGATAGCGATTAAGGGTGACGAATTCGGGTCTATTTGCTTACAGTGACCACTGGCCATATAACCCATTCCATACAATTAAACGCCTATTTTGAAATCTAATGAATGAACCATTTGTTCACTGAAGATTGGGTACATCTCATATTCGATGTTTTCAAACACTTCTAGTGTATTTTTTTTATTGAAGTTACTTTTCTAAGTGGCATGAAGAAACATACACACATGCCCCATGCTGAAGACCTAGACTAGAGGGTTGATATCGAAGGGTTATGTCCATTATGAAATGTTCTTCACCAGTGGCATTCATATGGCTTAGCTTGATAGCAAGAACTACCTTTGCGAAGCTTGGCTCTGTTGGGGGCCTGGAATAAGGAGGATACTGGATGATGCAGAGGAAGGGCACAAGCAAAAGGACCAAAATATACCCTTTCATCTCCTCTCCTCTCACGCTCTCCTCTACTGTCTCTTGTTCTGTCCTCATTTGAACTAAACCTGTGTCAATTAGAGAAGAGACATTTGAATGAACATCACACACACACACTACTCAAAACATCACTTCCAACACAGCCAGAAAATAAACCCAATCTGGCACATTAATTAGTAATGACCTGTGGCTGGTTGCCAGGTTATGCTGCAGTAATGGTGTGTTTACTCCAGCTTGCACCTTTTCCCTTCATTATGATACTGAAAAGACACTTCCTGCCTGCAGAATGGGATAGGGTGTGTGTCTGCCAGTAACTAACCATAATGATGAGCGACTGATTTATATGCAGTAGTCATGTGGAGTTGCCAGAAATGCCTGGGAGCTATCTGGGTAAAAGTTGAAGTTCCTTTGAACTTCAGCTCATAATGACTCAGTTTAATGGCTCAGCCATTATAACACCTGCTTGGTCTGCCTGGAAAAACACCTTGTAATGATGGTTGAGACCATCTCTCAATGAGAAGGCACCCAGGGTTTTACAATTTTTCCAGATTTCACATGGCATTTTTAGTGCAAATTACAGCATAGTCAGTGCGGGAATTTCAAGCACCACAAGCCTGTGACTTTACTGCCACTGTTATAATCAAATCCGATTACTCAAATCAAAACTGTATTTGTCTCTTTTACTCTTCTAGCGGCCTCCAGTTTCAGTTTCTGCCGGCCTGCTGTGGAATACAGAGCGCTGCCGGAGGACTTCAACCACCTGAGTCGACGGACGGGAGGGAACCTGACTTGGCATGACGGGCGGGGTCAGAAAACAGCAGGGGGCCGGACAGTGAAGCTGCTCCAACAGCCTGGGACAGAGAAATATCAGGTGGAGTACCTCAACTATTTTAGATCTCTATTTCTGCATATCAGATCATAATCTCAGATCAGATGTGAAAAGTGACCCCATTTCTGTAGAACTTTACAGCCATGATGCTAATGGCCATGATGCTTATGCAATATCTGCTTCTAGTCATCCACTACATCTCTAATCCTTGTAGGCCTATTCAAGATGCACATGTAAATAAAAAATAGGAAAGAGCTTCATGGGTTATTATTCCTCTCAGATCAGTCTTTTTCAATTATTAATTGACGTGTATGTAAGCTTCTCTCTGGCCCTGTGTAATTTACCAACACAAAAGCTTCTCTCTTCACAAAGACGAAATATAAAAATATTATATGACAAATGCAATGGACTTTATCCATTGTTCCAACACGAGCAGCACTTTGTTCATGGAGAATGGAAGATGCTGTTTACCCAGAGGGCTATGGGGCACTCAGACAGTCCAGCCTTTTATATTGACTTTAAAAAGAACTGCTGTCCTTCCTATGTACAGAAACACCAGCCTTTGTCTGTGGACTGAGAGCTAAAATGTACAATATACTGTATGACATCTAATGGCTGTGGTGAACCTCACAGCATGTGCTCTGGCAGATATGTTTTATAACAAAGCATGTCTATCAATTATTTGGAGGGGGAGGGGTTCTGGTTCTCGGTTCCCGGTGCCTGGTTCAATTAATGGTAGGGTAGTAGGGGGTAACTAGCCCCTGGGGCATCTCTCTCCTTGTTTTCAGTCAGAGGTGGGGACTGGATTAGGTGTGAGCAGTGCAGGAGGTGGGCTCGTGAGTTGTGCTCCAATTTTACTGGGGATAGCTTTATTTGTGACCTACAGGTACAAATTAGAATCGTGCAATAGCATAGCATAAGAGAGTTGCCACATCAATGTTTCACTGAGTTAATTAGTTAAGTTATTGTTATTAAATGTTATATTCCAATGTTATTTAATATTATTATTTATATTCCATTCCAATATTATATTCCAAATATTTTATTTTTTTGGGGGGGGAAGGGGGGAATTAAAAACAACCACTGAAAACCTTTTGCTCCTGAATGTTATTTTAAAGACTGTAAGGATTTAAAATCTTGCATTATTCAAATCATATTTAGTGCAGTTGTACATAATGGATTGTATGGAAAAGTAACAACAAAGAAAGAACAAATAAAATGAATGTGCAGGTGAGTTAGAAAGAGGGACTTTACATCAAATCTCCGCATAGTGCAGTTATTAATGGTGACATGTGTAACACCATTTCCCCCCCATATTTTATTGAAATAATTAAAATAAGACAACTAGACTTGAAGTATTACTTACTAAAGAATTTCTAAAAAGAACTGACACACTTCTGTGAAACCCTATGCCATACTCTTCTACTGGGGGGGGGCAGTTACCCCCGGAATTAAAATAGATAAATAACTTTTTTTAAAACAACATTTCATGAAATAACTGAAAATGTGTAAACTGTAGCCATTTTTTTTACCTTAATAGTTTATTCGCCTAAGCATGACCTTCATCCACATACCAAATGTTTTCCAGACGTTGCTTTTTGTGTGTCAGAAATTAGACATGTTCTTAGTTACCCACTAGCACCCTATCTGATATATTATGCTATTCCCTTTACGTGGTATTACAGCGCAGTGAACCTTTTGTGTTTTTGAAATTGACTTTTAAATCATGTTATTGCAATTTCAATGTGCCTGTTGTTTTTTTACCAATGAATGAAGGAATCTCTGCTATACATTGCAGTTTCCGAGTACCCTGCAAATTTGGGTTGATGACAGAGATACTTCCCTTCCCCTTCCATGCATGCATGCATAGGCTTCATGTTTTACTGCAATGCATTACATAATCTTGTATCATGAATGTCTGTGATGAAAAAGGCAGGGAGAGAGCTTGTTTGTTTTTGTTTGTAGCTGGCCAAATTCAGGCCAAGGGGTGTAGCACTAGCATGTTGAGTTCAAACCTTTTGAACTTTAAGTGGGGCTGCTCTACACTGGAGAAGAAGAGCAGAGCAGAAAAGGAGAGAACACTGCATTCATTGATTTTTAAATTGAATGAATGATCAAAGGCCTCATTTGATTAGTCACCCATATCCTGGTCAGATTCCAAATGAAGGAATTTGGTTTTGGGATAAGACTGACCCACATGCACCCTGGTTTGATGCTAATGCTCATTGCTCACAGAACTATGTTCCCTGATCTTAGAGTTTCAGATGAATGTATGCGTTTGATCTGCAGGGGGACCTTTTATATGATAGGCTTCATTAGTGATGGGTTTAGTGTGTGTATATATGCTAATGTGAGAGCAATAACATTACTGTCAGGCAGGCGGTATCGAAACATGAGGTCTGATACCAACTGTCTCAGAGACAGTTTATATCAACAAGTCGTCAGAGTGCTGAACATTTGAACTGGACTGACCAGCTGCTCATGCACACACCCACACAGGCATACAGTACACACACACACACACACACACACACACACACACACACACACACACACACACACACACATATACACTACAAGACCAAAAGTTGCTCGTTGAACATCTCATTCCAAAATCATGGGCATTAATATGGAGTTGGTCCCCCCTTTTCTGCTATAACAGCCTCCACTCTTCTGGGAAGGCTTTCCACTAGATATTGGAACATTGCTGCGGGGACTTCCATTCAGCCACGATAGCATTTAAATATATATATATATATATATATATATATATATATATATATATATGTTTCACCTTTATTTAACCAGGTAGGCCAGTTGAGAACAAGTTCTCATGTACAACTGTGACCTGCTCAAGATAAAGCAAAGCAGTGCGACAAAAACAACACAGAGTTACACATGGGATAAACAATCGTACAGTCGATAACACAATAGAAAAATCTGTATACAGTGTGTGCAAATGAAGTAAGGAGGTAAGACAATAATTAGGCCAATGGTGGCGAAGTAATTACAATTTAGCAATTTACACTGGAGTGATATATGTAGAGATGAGGATGTGCATGTAGAAATACTGGTGTGCAAAAGAGCAGAAAAACAAAAACAAATATGGGGATGAGGTAGGTAGTTGGGTGGATGGGCTATTTACAGACGGGCTGTGTACAGGTGCAGCAATCGGTAAGCTGCTCTGACAGCTGACACTTAAAGTTAGTGAGGGAGATATAACTTTGGATTGGAGATGCTTAATGTGAGTCTGGAAGGAGAGTTTACAGTCTCGCCAGACACATAGGTATTTATAGTTGTCCACATATTCTAAGTCAGAACCGTCCAGAGTAGTGATGCTAGTCGGGTGGGCGGGTGAGGCCGGGCATTAGTGAGGTCAGGCACTGATGTTGGGCAATTAGGCCTGGCTCGCAGTCGGTGTTCCAATTCATCCCAAAGGTGTTCGATGAGGTTGAGATCAGGCATCTGTGCAGGCCAGTCAAGTTCTTCCACACCAATCTTGACAAACCATTTCTATATAGACCTCGCTTTGTGCACGGGAGCATTGTCATGCTGAACCAGGAAAGGGCCTTCCTCAAACTGTTGCCACAAAGTTGGAAGCATAAAATCTTCTAGAACGTAATTGTATGCTGTAGTGTTAAGAGTTCCCTTCACTGGAACTAAGGGGCCTAGCCCAAACCATGAAAAACAGCCCTAGACAATTATTCCTCCTCCACCAAACTTTACAGCTGGCATGATGCATTCGGGCAGGTAGCGTTCTCCTGGCATCTGCCAAACCCACATTAATCCCGTTCTGTGAGCTTGTGTGACCTACCACTTCGCGGCTGAGCCGTTGTTGCTCCTAGACGTTTCCACTTCACAATAACAGCACTTACAGTTGACCGAGGCAGCTCTAGCAGGGCAGAAATTTGACGAACTGGCTTGTTGGAAAGGTGGCATCCTATGACGGTGCCACGTTGAAAGTCACTGAGCCCTTCAATACAGGCAATTTTACTGTCAATGTTTGTCTATGGAGATTACATGGTTGTGTGCTCGATTTTATAAACCTGTCAGCAACGGGTTTGACTGAAATAGCCGAATCCACTAAAATAATGTACTTTTTTACTCCATACATTTTCCCTGACACCCAAAAGTATTTATTACATTTTGAATGCTTAGCAGGACAAGAAAATTGTCAATTTAAACATTAATCAAGAGAACAACCCTGGTCATCCCTACTGCCTCTGATCTGGCGGACTCACTAAACACAAATGCTTCGTTTGTAAATGATGTCTGAGTGTTGGAGTGTGCCCCTGGCTATCGATACATTTTAAAAACAAGATAATTGTGCCGTCTGGTTTGCTTTATATAAGTCATTTGAAATTATTTATACTTTTGATACTTTTGATACTCAAGTAGTATTTTATGGGTGACTTTCACTTTTACTTGAGTCATTTTCTATTAAGGTATCTTTACTTGACAATTGGGTACTTTGTCCACCACTGAAGGAAAGTCACTCCCATCACTATATTCCTGGCAACTGCATTGTCATGTATTATACCTGTGTGGCTAAGATCATGAAGTGGTCCTTGGTGACCAGAAGAAAGGAAGACCCTGGGTGTTTGAACAGATGTTTTGATGGATGGATCAAGGATGTGCTAGTCTAACTGACATGGTGAGGTTGTCATCCCTTGGGGCACTCAAGGTTAAAACACATCCCTTAAACGGGAGGGGAGGGGTCTGAGAGATAATGGAAGCAGTAGAGGGCCAGAAAGGAAATATGACATTGCAGAAATAAAATATTCGGTGTGTGTGCTTGGGTGTATTTCAGCGCCGTTCAGGCGACTCCTATGGAATCTACCACACCAGCCCCACCCAGCCTAGTCTGATCCGGCCTGTGGTGTTATGGACTCAGCAGGACGTCTGCAGGTGGTTGAAGAAACACTGTCCTCACAACTACCTGACCTACGTAGAGGCCTTCTCTCATCACGCCATCACAGGTATCAACTAGGACACGTGTATTACTGGCACAAAGAACATCATTCATAATTACAGAATCAGAGTAAAATACAGTTGGTTTGAGCAGATACAAGTGCACTAGCCCAAAATCATAATTTACAATCATAAAAGGAGGCTAAAATACAGTAAGCGTGGATGGCTGGCAGAGTAGAGTTAGTTGAATAACTATGCTTGTAATACTCTTTACCCAATACAGGTATCAAAGGGTACAAGTGCACTAGCACAAAAACATTCATTAATAATCATGCAATGAGATTGGAATACAGCAGGTGTGGGTGGATACAGTGCACTAGCAGAAAAAACATAATTCTTCATCAGAAAATGCTAGTAAAATACACAATCCAGTAGCTGTGGGTGTGTATGAGTAGTGACAGTTAATGACAGCCTCCTCTCTCTGTTCCCTGTCAGGCCGTGCTCTGTTGCGTCTGAATGGAGATAAGTTGGAGAGGATGGGCTTGGTGCAGGAGACACTGAGGCAGGAGCTCCTACAGCAGGTGCTTCAACTGCATATGCAAGAGGAGGGACGAAACCTGCAGCTCCTTAGCAGAGGTGTGTGTGTGTGTGTAAATTACAGATAACATTTGAATGCGATTCTAAAAGTTCCTATTTTCTCTCTTTGCCTTTCTCTTGCAACAGGTGGCTCCTTTGGAAATCTATCGTAACATAACGTTCAATTTCTGACTGGGTTGTTTACAGTGAAAAGTGGAAAGATTATAGAGCACTTCAACCATGTACAAGCTGGGAGTCTGTACACCAGTCAGAAACTAGGACTGCAATGTGAACCTCATGGAAACGATTAACTCTGACAAGGACACATGAGATGATCACATGACATATCCAACTCAGACAGAACCGGGGGAGATGGAACACTACCCAATAATACATACAGTACTGTGATCAATAGAGCACAGCCCCAACTTTGAAAAGTTGGATATTGGTTTTCCATCAACTAAAGGGACAGGCAGACTATACAGTTATATCTGTGATTTGAAATTAAAGGATGTTATTAAAGGCTTCATGTCAGATTGGCTGTTTTTGTCTTGGTGCCCATTTTTATGTAATTTTATGTTTTAACCATACAGCTGTGCAAGGTTTGTTGTGAATTATATATTTTTGTCACAATGGTTCCTCTTGGAAGTATCCTATAGAGTACTCTAATTTGGGGCTTAATTGTAAATTGGATAGATTGTTGTGAAATACATTTATAGGGAAGGGCTCCTTATTTCAGACAAATAAAATGTATTATGTATTTAACATTGGCCTACATGATTTTTCTGTGACTCCAATCCACTACTGGTGAAGATCAACTACATTACCCACAATCCTCTTGAATACATGGCGCTGTCCACCAGCCGGTACCGAAGAGGGCAAGAGGAAGCTGAGTGCAGCGGGAAGAAAATGTCATCGCGCTCAGACAGGTACTGGCTGGTGTAGACTATTTCATTCTTATACCTTGTATTAGCTGATGTTGTTTAAACAAAGTCTGAAATATATGACTATGTGCTGAGCACTGCATTGCATTTATGCCTTTCGTTGTAGCCTAATCTACTACGGCATCATTTGACCTCCCAGAGCTCACAGTGGCTTGCTTAGCTGTAACGTCCCACCTGCGCATAAACACACAGTCAAGTTGGGATTCATAGAATGTTTGAAGTTTTATACATTGAATTCAAATACCGGTTAACTGAGTCGGATATCAAGTTTGATGATTTACCAATGATCATTTTAATGCTGTGTGTGTCAGCTGCTCTGCCGTCGCCAATAAAGCATGTCACCAAGCAGTCGCGTAATAGGATCAGTCTAATAATGGCCATCTGCCTTGGATCTAGCACAGAACAGAACAGAATGACGCTACTGCATTGCTCTGCTCTCAGTATGTATCTGCTGAAATTGTAGTATTTGAGTGTATGTAGTTTGTTATAGTAATAACTAGGTAGCCTACACAATGGTACAACAAATTTGTGCCATCAATGGACACATGCTGAATGAAATGCAGTGCCCTGGCATTGTGCAAGGAAAAACTGTGACAAATATGATAAAACAGCAACTGAGCTCAGGTCAGAGACAGAGTCGTAATCAGACAAACCCTTGGGAACATGATTGCCCTGCAGGATATCTCTGTCTTAGCCTGGTCCCAGATCTGTTTGTGCTGTTTTGCTAATTCTTGCCAAACAGATCTGGGAACAGGCTATCTCTGTCAGGATCAGCATAGGGGATGAAGATCAGCAGAGGGTGTCCTGGTGTAAACAGGCCTCTATTAATAACAGTCGCCAACTCTGTGATCCTGTTAAACACACTTAGACAAGGAAGGAAGGAAGGAAGGAAGCGAGGGAGGGAGGGAGGGAGGGAGGGTGGTGAAAGTGGAGAGGTAAAAGGAGAGAATTGGTGACATTTTCCTTTCTCTCCTCTGAGCTGAGATTAAGGAAGAGATAGGAGAAGAGGAACCTAAGAGAGAGGCTAGATTCAGTGGGTAGATTGTAAAACAGGTTTCAGTGGGTAGATTGTAAAACAGGTTCTAAAGTGCGTCAGGTGGATTGTAATCTCTTTTCTTTGGGGGTTAACTTTGACTACGTTTGCTGCCTCAGTAAGCGTTAGCCTGTGTGAGCTCTACTGTGTTAGTAGTGAGTACTGTAGTGAGTACTGTACCTGTTGGGCCTGAGCTGGAGCAGCCAGCCCTCCCTGTTTCACCGCAGATATGACTCTGCCTGCATACACTGGCGCCAGAATCTCAGGCTGCTGGTCCATGACGACCCGCAGGTAAGTGGTCTATTTACATAGTGGTGTTGTATGCATGCTTATTGAAATGGATGCTGTCTGTGTGTGAACACTAAGAAAACACAGACAGGGCTATGGAATTCATTCTGCCTGTGTGTGTTGAGGGAGTTGGGATGAGTTGTCCCATCCCATGTCAGTTGAGACATACTGATGATGAGAGGTATCTACCAAAAACATATGTGTTGAAACAAATCAAGATTTTTATGTTGGGGCTTTAGTGGAGCCTGAACAGTACTAAATGTGGATTTAGAGTCTGATGTAACCGCTAAGCTGGTTTTTAACCTTCAGTTGAGCTTGATTGTAAACAAGGGTGTGACGGTGTTGGTATAAACCTTATCAGTGACGTTACCTACGAAAGGGACCATTATAGTACTTTATAACACTCCTAAAAAACATCCCTCCTTTTTCTTGTACTGTAATTGTACCCAAAGCTCTATGTTAATAACAGGTTAATGATTATATGATGATTGTTGTTTCACAGTGGCAGTGGGGAAGACTCGTTAGATCGGCTCCTGCCTGGCTCTCCTATCACGGCTCCACGCAGGAAAAGCACATCCCAGACTAAGACAGAGCCTCCCCTGCTTCGCACCGGCACACGCACCATTTACACAGCCGGCAGACCCCCCTGGTATGATGAGCACGGTGCACAGTCCAAAGAGGCCTTCGTCATCGGTACAACCGATATGGGTGTATGCCTTATTTAATTGTCAGTGTGTGGAGTGTTAATTGTGAATTTTTTATTCTGTATGTGGAGTGTTGTAATGGTCTTTCCTTATTGTGTGACTTGTCATTGTACTTAAACATATATGTGTGTTTGTCTGTGCAGGGTTGTGTGGGGGCAGTGCGTCAGGGAAGACCACGGTGGCCAATAAGATCATTGAGGCTCTGGATGTGCCCTGGGTAGTGCTGTTGTCCATGGACTCCTTCTACAAGGTGAGAGACTGGCATTAATTTGGCTTGCTTGAGATTTAGCATCTGGAGATGCTACTGTAGGTTAAGGGGAGTTCCTCTCCATTCCTCACAACAGACTTGTTGACAGACACCCTCGTGATACTGTATGAATGAGCCTACCCACAATCCCTCCCTCTTAATGATGTTAATCACATGTGAAGCACATGGGGAAGAGACTGTCCACAGTCTGGGTAATCCCCTCCCTCCCCCCTCCCTCCATCCATCATGTCTGTTTATAGAACACCAGGGAACAACATGTACCTTAACCCATGGACTCAACATGCAAGCACACACACACATGCACACGTAAACGCAATCACGCACACACACACGCACACACAGGGTTGGGGAGTAACTGATTACATGTAATCGGTTACATGTAATCTGATTACAAAAAACCTCACTTTAATCAGTTACGTTACTAGCAACAAATTGTAAAAAGATTACAGATACTTTTGAAAAGTGTGTTGATTACTTCATAGATTAGATTTAAATTCAGAAAGGATGTTTCTGAAAAAATACATTATGACACCTTTTCTCAATGACATTCAATTCAGCATGAAAAAAGGCACAAGTTTAAGTTTGTTCCACCTGAGCAAGTCTGACCACAAGTCTGTTTTCTTCTACTGCCTCTTAAAGGGAAAGTAATCTGAAAGTAAATGAAAGTAATCAGATTACGTTACTGAGTTTGGGTAATCCAAAAGTTACATTACTGATAAAAATTTTGAACAGGTAACTTGTAACTGTAATGGATTACATTTAGAAAGTAACCTACATGAGCACACGCTACATGAGTAGGCAGCATTACAACTTTTTGTTTTTACACATTCACCTTTTCCCTTTACCCTATGAAAGATCCCATTGTGTTTGTGTCCATCCTTCCCTGAAGTTTGTTCTCCTGTACCCCCTAGGTTCTGACCCCTGAGGAACAGACCCTGGCAACCAGTAACGACTACAACTTTGACCACCCAGGGGCATTTGACTTTGAGCTGCTAGTTGCCACCGTGAAGAGACTCAAACAGGGCAAGAGCGTGAAGATCCCAGTGTATGACTTCAATACACACGGCAGACAGAAAGACTGGGTGAGTGCAGAACCGGGAGGCCATGTACCAAGGGAAAACTCTAGATTCTCCTGATATATTTATCCACCGTAAATAAACAGAAGAAGGGTATAACCGGCAGCTGTTGCAGTTCTGAGCATTTCTGTTGTGTCTGTCTCTTCCCTGTGTAGAAAACGGTGTATGGTGCCAGTGTGGTCATCTTTGAGGGGATCATGTCCTTTGCAGACAAAGAGCTTTTGGAGGTAAGGCTGTATGATCATCACGTTTATGACTTCTTTACTGAATCAGTTGAGTCAACTGTGACTGCAAGGTACAGGAACATAGTGCTCTATTGCTGCTCTGTTTGTCTCCAGCTCCTAGACATGAAGATCTTTGTGGACACTGACTCAGACATCCGGCTGGTACGTCGGCTTCGCAGGGACATCACAGAGCGCGGGCGGGACATCGAGGGGGTCATCAAGCAGTACAACAAGTTTGTGAAGCCTGCGTTTGAGCAGTACATTGAACCCTACATTCGACTGGCAGACATCGTTGTGCCAAGAGGTGAGAGATGGAGCACTACCCGTTAGAAAGGTCAAAAGTACAATATTTCTGCATTCTGCATTTTGGCATCTGCCGATCTCAATATAATATTTGTTAGCCATTGGCAGCTACTACCAATATGAAGGCATATATATCCTGCTGATATACTATTGTTTCGTAGCCGATATTCTGTGCAGATATTGTTAATTATGAGGCAGCCATTTGAGCTACTGAAATGTTTCTCTCCAAATTAAAATATGTTGTTTCCAAGTGAAAATATGATTCCCTCTGCCAGGTGGTGGTAACATGGTGGCCATTGACCTGATTGTCCAGCATGTCCACAAGCAGATGGAGGAGGTGAGTGAGCAACAGAACACTGTACTCAGTAGACTGTATAGACACTGAGTCTACAAAACATTAACAACACCTGCTCTTTCCATGACAGACTGACCAGGTGAATGCTATGATCCTTTGATTGATGTCACTTAAATTTGTTAAATCCACTTCAATCAGTGTAGATGAAGGGGAGGAGACAGGTTAAAGAAGGATTTTTAAGCCTTGAGACAATTGAGACATGGATTGTGTATGTGTGCCATTCAGAGTGTGAATGGTCAAGAAAAAATATTTAAGTGCCTTTGAACTGGGTATGGGAGTTGATGCCAGGCGCACCGGTTTGTGTCAAGAACTGCAAAGCTGCTGGGTTTTTCACGCTCAACAGTTTCCCTTGGGGGCGGGGGGTGTTCTTAATATTTCTGAGCTGCAGTGCATGAGATGGTGCCACACAGTGGTAGAATGCTGGAGTATCTGTAGAGGTATTGTGACGGGATGAATGACTGACATCTCTTTGCCTTTCTCACTCTTTATTTCTTTCTCTCTCTCTCGCTCTCTCTCTCTCTGTTTCATTCACCTTCTTGTACATTCTGTCTCGATCTCTCTCCCTCTCTCTTTCTCTCTGTCTTTGTGCAGCGTGAGCTCAGTGTCAGGTAGGCTTACACATCTCTTACACCTCCTCACTCCCCCGGTATTTGAGTTTTTGTAGTGGTGTTATTCACAATACCCCCACCAGGTGTCTCAGGGTGACTACATGGACTCCTTTTATTGAAGAACTAGTGGGAGAGCAGAATAGTGTCTAGTCATTGTCACCTATTCAAATGTATTCTCCTTTGTGTTGTTTCCTCCAGGGCGGTCCTGGCCTCGGCCCAACAGACTCAGCCCCTCCCCCAGACCCTCAGTGTGTTGGAGGGTACGCCTCAGGTTAAAGGCCTGCACACCATCATCAGGTCAGATCACGTTCAAATTGAGCCAGTCTAGAATCAACACACACTTTTTTTTCTTCTTCTCATTCTCCTCCAACTAATTTGTGTAATCCAGGAATCAGGAGACCAGTCGAGATGAGTTCATCTTCTACTCCAAGAGGTTGATGCGCCTCCTTATTGAACATGCTCTAACATTCCTGCCCTCTCAGGTATGTGGACAATATTTACCAATGTTTATAGTGTATTCTACTGTAATATGTTATATTGTTATATATGATTAGACATAATGTCGCTAACTTCATCCCTATTGTATCATGTAACAGCCATGCACGGTACAGACCCCACAGGGCCAGGAGTATGATGGGAAGAGAAGCTTCAGTGGAAAAGGGGTGGGTACTGTACAGTCATTGGTACTACTCCTGTTTCCCTGCACTATGTTTGGTATTCCTTTCTAGTAGTATGGATTTTGTTTGTCACCATGCTGAAGCTCCATCCTCCTCCCCCCAGATCACAGGTGTGTCTATCCTGCGGGCAGGGGAGACCATGGAGCCTGCTCTGAGGGCTGTGTGTAAGGATGTTCGCATCGGCAAGATCCTCATCCAGACCAACCTAGACTCAGGAGAACCAGAGGTACTTTAGAAAGTAACAGAATAGAATAGATCTTTATTGGCTGAAGAGAGGAGAAGTGGTCCTATTTAGAATAGTCACACTTACTGTATATCCACCTCACTGGGTGTCTCCCTAGTAACAAGATCTGCCTCCTCTTCCTGACCGTATCTCTGTGGTAACCCTGTTTCTCCTTCATCCCTGTCCAGTTGCATTACCTGCGTCTGCCTAAAGACATCAGCGAGGACCATGTCATTCTAATGGACAGCACTGTGTCTACAGGCGCTGCAGCCATGATGGCTGTACGGGTCCTATTGGTAAGGTGGCAGTAATAGACATCCCCATCCCATAATAACAGAGAGCCCGTGTCTTCAGGATTAATCACTCATTGTTATAATAACCATAGAATTATAATTAGTAGTTGTATTTCTATGACATTACTAACCATTCTAAATGGCTGGGTTTTAAAGTGATGGCCATGGCACTAAATGTGTTTTTATGTGTCCATGCAGGACCACGAGGTACAGGAGGAGAACATTGCACTGGTCTCTCTGCTCATGGCAGAGTTGGGGGTGCACTCGGTGGCCTACGCCTTCCCCAAGGTCAAAATCATCACCACAGCTGTGGACAAGAGTGTTGATGACTTCCTGCAAGTTATTCCAGGGATTGGTGGGTTTGGCATCGATATAGCTAACATGTCTTACCCCATACTAGTACAAACCACTCCCTCCTGTTGTAACCCACTGAGCACAGACGTCAGTTCAACGTTTAGTTTTGATATACATTTGGTTGAGTTGTCAACTAACGTGAATTCAATGTGAAATCAATAAAACATTTCACCATGTCATTGGATTTAGGTTAAAAGTTGGGTGGAAGAAAATAAAATATGAAATGCCCCTACGTTGATGACTTTTTGCATATCCATTTAGTTTTCCAAGTTGATTCAACCAATTTTTGCCCAGTGGGAAGTCAGTAATGTTGATTGGCCTATTTAATTAGAATTCTGCTTCAATGACTACACCTTTCTGTAATCCACCTCAGTAATGTGCTCTTCACGGTGATGTCTGATGTGTTGCTCCATGTAATTGAACTCTATATTTCTGTGTTTTCTGTCATTACAGGGGACTTTGGGGACCGCTACTTTGGGACAGATGGTGGATCATCAGGCTGGAGTGACAATGAGGAACAGGAGCGCCCCAAACAACAAACATGAACGTGATTCTGTGAAACACAAGGTTAAAGGCTAGCCTTGTGAAACCATACTGTGAATTTGTGATAGTCAGACTGGTTTAACAAGGCTAGTTAAGGGCAGGATTAACCAGCAACACCAGTCACATTCCATTCTGCTGCTATAGACAGACACAACAAATGGTTCTCTATAAACAAGACAGTACTCCCATTTATGTACAGCAAGACATTTTGTATTCTATTTTATGGTACATATTACAAGATTTAAATGGAGGGATTATTGTTCTATTTATACAGTTGGATTGTTCAGTTCTGGACTGCTCAAGCAGAACATGTTTATATATGGGGCTACATGAAACTGAATCAGTTTCATCCCTTCTGAAGAGGATGCTATCTTGACAATTGCTATGCTATCTTGGCAATTTTATATTAAATAGATTATTGAAAGTTTGGTAGTGAAGCTTCCTAACCTGTAGGGGGAAGCATTGTTCAATTTTAGTTGCTGTGTTGCCATGTTGTGTGTGTGCACCCAGATACTCAAACCACACTAGAAATCATATGACGGTCTGCAATTGGTCCATTCCTTTTATTGAGTGAAATTACAAATCATGTACTGGAATTTGCCCATTATTTTCAAGTATTTGAAAAAAGATATTGCAATTCGAAAGGTATTGAGTTGAAATGGTATTGAATCCTCTCCACCCATGATTGAGAGAACAGTCACTAGCAATTAATCGAGGATGATCTTCACCTGAACAAAGAGATCATGACATGTGCTGATGTTTGATGCTAAATGCCAAATATTAGATATCTTTGTATCTATCTTACCCCAATATTTTAGAGTGTGACATCCATTAATATGTTACGTTTATTGTAGTCATTTTTACCTAACATAGTACACACATATGTATGAATGTTGAATGCATTATATTTTCTACCTCTGACAAGCATAGCCTACATTTAGAGTTATGAGAGAGCACTGTTTTGCGGGGAATTTATTTATTTATAATCACAATATTTCTCTGTGATAGCCCTCACAGAGTGATCATGGATGTCATGCAATGCATGTTGTATTCTCCAAGACAGCACAAGACTCGCCTGCCCATGTGACTACTGCCTCAAGGTTAACCTGTTACTATGGAGACAAGCCCACCAATGAAAATTCAGCAGACGGTTGCGATGTTGACTGTAAGCTTTTTGTTTTAAGGGTGACCTATTTTTTTCTCCAGCTAGTCAGACGCAGACCCCTCTGTACGCACACACACACACACACACCGCCACATTTGAACATTTATCTCTGGGAAATCCATGTGTTATTAGAGTGTAATTATGGAATAAAGTGAATGTCAGATTATCATTTAGGAAACAGTCACCCTTACTTACATCTACTTAAATTCCCAATCTAGCTCTCATACCATCATGGCCACCTAATCATCCCCAGCTTCCAATTGGCTCATCCCCCCCCTCCTCCTCTTTAACTATCCCCTAGGTCGTTGGTGTAAATGAGAATGTGTTCTCAGTCAATTTACCTGGTAAAATAAGGGTACAAAAATTATAAACATCTACTTGAATGCATCCAACTTTCTCAATGCCTTAATAGCCAATTAAATCATGTTTTCCTGTGATAAATCTGTAGCACGATTGTAGAATGTTTGTCTTCCATTGGTCACCACCAATGTTTTTCAGAGCTGCCTTTGGTTTCAGGAGCAGTTTGATATTGATTTATATTATTTTGCCTACTATTGCTGCTTTTAGACAGGCAGCCCAATTCTGATCTTTTTTTTCTCAGTAATTAATCTTTTGACCAATCAGATCAGCTTTGAAAAAGATCTGATGTGATTTCTCAAAAGACCAATTAGTAGAAAGAATATCCGAATTGGGATTCCTGTCTAAACCCAGCCTGTGCTTGATTTGTGTCTTTATTATATGGCAATGCTTTGATCATGATGTTGTAATAGGCATAATAATAATATCTTAACAGATCATGAACAGCGCATTTGACAAAGAGTTGAATGGAGGGACAGCTTTAGACTGTGCTGTGGTCTAGTGACAAATAATGATTACCTTCTGGTGGAGTTAATCCCATCTAATAAAAGGCACATGAGGTACATGTTTAGATTATATATATTTTTAAGTGAAGCTTAGAGAAAACATTATTTTTCAAAGTGCCACTTTATTACAAAAGTATAAACTTGACTGACATTTTCATGAATAGTAATCTTGATATAAAACATTACAATCTTTTGCATTTTTAGCACTTAATTACAAGCTTCGAGTACAAGACCCTGTAGTCTGATTAGCAAACACACAACATTAGCTGCCACATAAAACTTAGCTGGGCTTTTCAAAGAACACACCATAACTTAAATGGCTTGGAAAAATCAAACAAAAACATCAAAATTCACATTGTTTCATTGCTTTGCAATTTTGTCACCAGATAAGTCATTCCAAAAATACAGCCAAACATAAATAGTAAAAGATAGATTTCTTGACACCAATGATATATTTATTATTCTTTCTCTTTTTGTAACATACGCACGTACACATTGCATCAACATACAGAATAATAACCACATTATGTGCTGGGTATATTTGGTCAAATGAAGTTCTTTAGTGTCCAGGTTGAGATTACATTTTGTGTTATACTTCTCTGTTGTATCGTTATCATTTGTTGTCACTGCACAGCTGAATTTTTTTATTTTCAATTAGGATATCACTGGCAATTGAAAGGACATAAAAATGTTAATCAGTGAAATGATGAGATCGCTACATAGAGTCTGTTAATGAATGCTCCACCTGTGTTCAAAGCTTAGGAGGGTGAAATCACCATGGTGAGGCTGAAGCAGTATCTTGATTGAGCCACAGTTTTGAGACTGAGGATGGAGCTATTAGATTTGTGCAGACTTCACCAGTATGTCCCCTTGACTTGATATGGCCCCTGTGGTTTAGATAGTAGTATCCTTTCCTCTCTGTGTTGAAGACGAAGGCAGTGACCAACTTCACAGTAACGATTGCCAGAGATTCCTAGTAGCCAAAGCTATCCTGAATTAGAATGACATTGTGCTCTCTAAGAGAAACAAAGCAACATAACAACTAAACAATCAGTAAAAAAACAAAAAAAATGTTCTTCGGTACCACATGACAGAGCTTGATTTTTGTTTGAGTTTTTTTAGCATGCAACATTAAGCAGGCAAAGTGCAGGAAAAGGATTGACAAGTAAAAACAGTAAAACTGAAGTAAAACACTTAATTTACAGATGGTAGTGGAGAGTGTCCATGTGATATGTAACAAATGAAAAGGGAAAAATATCTGGTATTTTTATCTGTGAATATGGTGAAAATTATTTTAGTTTTTTTAGGAAGAATGCCAACATTTTTGCAATTTAGTTCATTATTCTCTCATAATTTGACTCTTTGTCCCTGAGCTTTCAAGTCCTTTGATTAATATTAATTTATTTTATATTATTATTTTAATTTTTTCCTGAATCACACATCGACCAACTTGGGGGAAAGGTCTGCCATAAACAGACTAAGTGCTACATAGGGAGAAAACTGAAAGTTGTGCTTGTTCCTAAACTAGGGCTTCAGGATTGCCAGTACAATAACACTGTTTTAACCATAGAAAGTAATTATAAACTCAGCAAAAAAAGAAACGTCCCTTTTTCAGGACCCTGTCTTTCAAAGATAATTCGTAAAAATCCAAATAACTTCACAGATCTTCATTGTATAGGGTTTAAACACTGTTTCCCATGCTTCAATGAACCATAAACAATTAATGAACATGCACCTGTGGAACGGTCATTAAGACACTAACACTAGGCAATTAAGGTTACAGTTATGAAAACTAACACTAAAGAGGCCTTTCTACTGACTCTGAAAAACACCAAAAGAAAGATGCCCAGGGTCCCTGCTCATCTGCGTGAACGTTCCTTAGGCATGCTGCAAGGAGGCATGAGGACTTCAGATGTGGCCAGGGCAACAAATTGCAATGTCCGGACTCTGAGACGCCTAAGACAGCGCTACAGGGAGACAGGACGGACAGCTGATCGTCCTCACAGTGGCAGACCATGTGTAACACCTGCACAGGATCGGTACATCCGAACATCACACCTGCGGGACAGGTACAGGATGGCAGCAACAACTGCCTGAGTTACACCAGGAACGCACAATCCCTCCATCAGTTCTCAGACTGTTTGCAATAGGCTGAGAGAGGCTGGACTGAGGGTTTGTAGGCCTGTTGTAAGGCAGGTCCTCACCAGACATCACCGGCAACAACGTCGCCTATGGGCACAAACCCACCATCGCTGGACCAGACAGGACTGGCAAAAAGTGCTCTTCACTGACGAGTCGCGGTTTTGTCTCACCAGGGGTGATGGTCGGATTCGCGTTTATCGTCGAAGGAATGAGCGTTACACCGAGGCCTGTACTCTGGAGCGGGATCGATTTGGAGGTGGAGGGTCCGTCATGGTCTGGGGCGGTGTGTCACAGCATCATCGGACTGAGCTTGTTGTCATTGCAGGCAATCTCAACACTGTGTGTTACAGGGAAGACATCCTCCTCCCTCATGTGGTACCCTTCCTGCAGGCTCATCCTGACATGACCCTCCAGCATGACAATGCCAGCAGCCATACCGCTCCTTCTGTGCGTGATTTCCTGCAAGACAGGATTGTCAGTGTTCTGCCATGACCAGCAAAGAGCCCGGATCTCAATCCCATTGAGCACATCTGGGACCTGTTGGATCGGAGGGTGAGGGCACAGGCCATTCCCCCCAGAAATGTCCGGGAACTTGCAGGTGCCTTGGTGGAAGAGTGGGGTAACATCTCACAGCAGGAACTGGCAAATCTGGTGCAGTCCATGAGGAGGAGATGCACTGCAGTAATTAATGCAGCTGGTGGCCACACCAGATACTGACTGTTACTTTAGATTTTGATCCCCCCTTGTTCAGGGACACATTATTCAATTTCTGTCTGTGGAACTTGTTCAGTTTATGTCTCAGTTGTTGAATCTTGTTATGTTCATACAAATATTTACACATGTTAAGTTTGCTGAAAATAAACACTGTTGACAGTGATGACGTTTCCTTTTTTGCTGAGTTTATTTCTACGATTTTACCCACTAAAATGGGGGAAGAATTTAGGCCATTTTCCCTCTAATTGTGCTGTGCACATTGTTAAAATAGTGCTACCATCGTACAGATTTCTCTGTAATAGTTTTGTGCTCATTTCTCATCACTACCTTTGGATTCAAGATAGGGGTTTGACCCAGCAAAGGACTTTCTCTTCAGCCCGTTAAACACTGACCAACCCTTTTGCCCTAGGCTCTGAAAGGCAGGAAGTTATGACTGTAATGTAGACAGTATGTGTGAGTGAGCATGAGAGGGGCTCAACCAGCTCTTCCCGACCGTGGTCTTCTTTTTAAATGCTGGGAAGGAGGTAAGAGGTCAGGTCGGTCACAGCCTTAGAGCCCAGTAACATACATCTCCATGCCGTCGTTGAAGGTGAAGATGGTAGTGGTGCTGGAGTTGGCAGTTCCGCCCTGCTTCAGTTCCCCAATGCTCTCGTACAGATTCTCCCCGGGCAGCTGTAGGGCTTTGGCTGGAAGGTGCTGTAACTTGGGGGTCTGCTGTGTGGGCGGCGGCGGGGGAGGCTGCTGCTGCTGCAAGGGCTGATGGGATTTCTTCCTCCTGGGCCTGAGTGTGGCGCAGGTGTTGGGAGGCCGTTCGGTTCCTCCAACTCGCTTCCAACCGCCACCACCTTCCATAGGCTCATAAGTGGGGTCGCACTCCTCCCCTGTCTCGATGGACTCATAACAGTGGTCTTCCAGAGTGGCAGAGGCTCCTCCGACGGGTTTCCCCTCCTGCGGGGCCCAGGTCTGGGGCTTGACCACCACACTGAACCCCCCATCTCGCTCCCGGTCCCGGTCGCCACGCCCCAAGGTCCGGAAGCCAATGTTTGCTGGAGGAGACCCAGGAACAGTTCTCTTCTTCTTGCTTGGTTTGCATACCTTGGAGTACATCTCTGCAACCTGGAATCCACACAGCACAGGACAACCCTCAGTACTAATCAAACTGATAAACACCATACACACATACAGTACTTTGTAATGACATACATACTCACCATAGCAGTGGAAGGCTGTATGTTCTCTCCACTGTGAGGACTCAGAGGGCCTAACGGTTTGTTTTGGAGCATGGTGATGTCATCATCCTCTGGGGGCTTCCATATGTACTGCTCTCCATTACCCATGAACACTGCCTCCTGCCAGCCAATCAGAGAACAGGATGAATGGGTTGTCAACTTCACATATGATTAAGATGAAACACAAAAATAAAACAAATGAAACATAATGCTTTTGTACAATACTTGGTGGACTGTAATGAAAAGTAATGTTTCAGGCTTAATGTTCAAAATCCCTTTTTGCTCCCCTCTGCTAAGGAGCATACAAGTCAGTCCTTAAAACCTCTATGGGATTAGTGTCCCTAAACCGGGACGGTTGTTGCTAACGTGCGCTAATGTGACTAGAATGACGTAAGTAAAAGCCAACTTTCCAGGACATAGACATGTCTTATATGGGCAGAAAGCTTAAATTCTTGTTAACCTGTTATGGCTAGGGGGCAGTATTTTCACGGCCGGATAAAAAACGTACCCGATTTAATCTGATTATTACTCCTGCCCAGAAACTAGAATATGCATATAATTATTGGCTTTGGATAGAAAACACCCTAAAGTTTCTAAAACTGTTTGAATGGTGTCTGTGAGTATAACAGAACTCATATGGCAGGCAAAAACCTGAGAAGATTCCAAACAGGAAGTACCCTCTCTGACCATTCCTTGAGCTTCTTGGCTCTGTTTATTGAAAACTTAGGATCTTTGCTGTAACGTGACACTTCCTACGGCTCCCATAGGCTCTCAGAACCCGGGAAAAAGCTGAATGATGTAATTCCAGCCGCTGGCTGAAAAACATTAGCGCCTTTGGTAAGTGCTCTATCAGGGGACCATCAGACTGAGGCTCGTGCACGAGGGGATCCCATGTTTTTATTTTCTCTCTCTTTGAACGTAAACACGCTTTCCCGGTCGGAATATTATCGCTTTTTTTACGAGAAAAATGGCATAAAAATTGATTTTAAATAGCGGTTGACATGCTTCGAAGTACGGTAATGGTAATATTTAGTACGGTAATATTTAGAATGTTTTGTCACGAAACGCGTCGGGCGCGTAACCCTTATTTACCCTTTCGGATAGTGTCTTGAACGCACGAACAAAACGCCGCTATTTGGATATAACTATGGATTATTTGGGACCAAAGCAACATTTGTTATTGAAGTAGAAGTCCTGGGAGTGCATTCTGACGAAGAACAGCAAAGGTAATAACATTTTTCTTATAGTAAATCTGACTTTGGTGAGTGCTAAACTTGGTGGGTGTGTAAATAGCTAGCCCTGTGATGCCGGGCTATCTACTTAGAATATTGCAAAATGTGCTTTCACCGAAAAGCTATTTTAAAATCGGACATAGCGAGTGCATAGAGGAGTTCTGTATCAATAATTCTTAAAATAATTGTTATGTTTTTGTGAACGTTTATCATGAGTAATTTAGTAAATTCACCGGAAGTTTGCGGGGGGTATGCTAGTTCTGAACGTCACATGCTAATGTAAAAAGCTGGTTTTTGATATAAATATGAACTTGATTGAACAAAACATGCATGTATTGTATAACATAATGTCCTAGGGGTGTCATCTGATGAAGATCATCAAAGGTTAGTGCTGCATTTAGCTGTGGTTTGGATTTATGTGACATTATATGCTAGCTTGAAAAATGGGTGTCTGATTATTTCTGGCTGGGTACTCTGCTGACATAATCTAATGTTTTGCTTTCGTTGTAAAGCCTTTTTGAAATCGGACAGTGTGGTTAGATAAAGGAGAGTCTTGTATTTAAAATGGTGTAAAATAGTCATATGTTTGAAAAATTGAAGTTTTTGTATTTTTGAGGAATTTGTAATTCGCGCCACGGAACGTCTAGATGTAAGAGGTTAATCTAACTGCAGTGTCCAATTTACCAGTGGTGGAAAAAGTACCCAATTGTCATACTTGAGTAAAAGTAAAGATACCTTAATAGAAAATGACTCAAGTAAAAGTAAAAGTCACCCAGTAAAATTCTATTTGACTAAAAGTCTAAAAGTATTTGGTTAAAAATATACTTAAGTATAAAAAGTAAGTGTAACTGCTAAAATATACTTACGTATCAAAAGTAAAATGATAAATCATTTTAAATTCCTTATATCAAGCAAAGTAGACGGCACCATTTAGGACAGCCATGGGCACTCCAACATTCAGACATAATTTACAAACGAAGCATGTGCGTTTAGTGAGTCCGCCAGATCAGAGACAGTAGGGATGACCAGGGATGTTCTGTTGATAAGTGTGTGATTTGGACAATTGTTCTGTCCTTCTAAGATTTCAAAATGTAACGAGTACTTTTGGGTGTCAAGGAAAATGTATGGAGTAAAAAGTACAATATTTTCTTAAGGAATGTAGTGAAGTAAAAGTAAAAGTTGTCAAAAATATAAATAGTAAAGTAAAGTACAGATACCCCCCAAAAATACATAAGTAGTACTTTAAAGTATTTTTACTTAAGTACTTTACACCAGTGCAATTTACAATAGCTATTACAGTGAAAAATACGATGCTATTGTTTGAGGAGACTGCACAACAACAAAACACTTTTATCAAGGCAACTGGTTTAATACATTCACCTCTGAAGGTAAATAATGTACTTACATTCAGTAATCTTGCTCCGATTTGTCATCCTGAGAGTCCCAGAGATAAAATGTACCATAGTTTTGTTTGATAAAATCAATTTTTATATTCAAATGGTGTCTCTGGCCCAACACCAACCCTGCCCAGCCAGCTACAGTTGAAGTCGGAAGTTTACATACACCTTAGCCAAATACATTTAAACTCAGTTTTTCACAATTCCTGACATTTAACCCTAGTAAAACATTCCCTGTCTTAGATCAGTTAGGATCACCACTTTATTTTAAGAATGTGAAATGTCAGAATAATAGTAGAGAGAATGATTTATTTCAGCTTTTATTTCTTTCATCACATTCCCAGTGGGTCAGAAGTTTACATACACTCAGTTAGTATTTGGTAGCATTGCCTTTAAAATTGTTGAACTTGGGTCAAACGTTTCAGGTAGCCTTCCACAAGCTTCCCACAATAAGTTGGGTGAATTTTGTCTCATTCCTCCTGACAGAGCTGGTGTAACTGAGTCAGGTTTGTAGGCCTCCTTGCTCGCACACGATTTTTCAGTTCTGCCCACAAATTTTCTATAGGATTGAGGTCAGGGCTTTGTGATGGCCACTCCAATACCTTGACTTTGTTGTCCTTAAGCCATTTTGCCACAACTTTGGAAGTATGCTTGGGGTCATTGTCCATTTGGAAGACCCATTCGTGACCAAGCTTTAACTTCCTGACTGATGTCTTGAGAAGTTGCTTCAATATATCCACATAATTTTCCTTCCCATGATACCATTTTGTGAAGTGCACCAGTCCCTCCTGCAGCAAAGCACCCCCACAACATGATGCTGCCACCCCCATGCTTCACGGTTGGGATGGTGTTCTTCAGCTTGCAAGCCTCCCCCTTTTTCCTCCAAACATAACGATGGTCATTATGGCCAAACAGTTCTATTTTTGTTTCATCAGACGAGAGGACATTTCTCCAAAAAGTACGATCTTTGTCCCCATGTGCAGTTACAAACCGTAGTCTGGCTTTTTTATGGCGGTTTTGGAGCAGTGGCTTCTTCCTTGCTGAGCGGCCTTTCAGGTTATGTCGATATAGGATTTGTTTTACTGTGGATATAGATACTTTTGTACCTGTTTCCTCCAGCATCTTCACAAGGTCCTTTGCTGTTGTTCTGGGATTGATTTGCACTGTTCGCACCAAAGTACGTTAATTTTTAGGAGACAGAACGCATCTCCTTCCTGAGCACTATGACGGCTGTGTGGTCCCATGGTGTTTATACTTGCGTACTATTGTTTGTACAGATGAATGTGGTACCTTCAGACGTTTGGAAATTGCTCCCAAGGATGAACCAGACTTGTGGAGGTCTACAATTTCTTTTCTGAGGTCTTGGCTGATTTCTTTTGATTTTCCCATGATGTCAAGCAAAGAGGCACTGAGTTTGAAGGTAGGCCTTGAAATACATCCACAGGTACACCTCCAATTGACTCAAATGATGTCAATTAGCCTATCAGAAGCTTCTAAAGCCATGACATCATTTCCTGTAATTTTCCAAGCTGTCTAAAGGCACAGTCAACTTAGTGTATGTAAACTTCTGACCCACTGGAATTGTGACACAGTGAAATAATCTGTCTGTATCAATTGTTGGAAAAATTACTTGTGTCATGCACAAAGTAGATTATAGTTATTTCCAAAACTATAGTTTGTTAACAAGAAATTTGTGGAGTGGTTGAAAAACTAGTTTTAATGACTCCAACCTAAGTGTATGTAAACTTCCCACTTCAACTGTAGATGTGTGAAGGTTAGTGTTTTTCCTGTAGTGAAGGTAATTATCCATCATGTTTGACATTCCTGGATGTGTGTAAACTTAACATTTTTATTATCATAGCATTTTTGTATGTCCTCTTTAGTTATGTACTTGAAAATGTATCAATTGACCAATTCGGGCACATTTGGGCAAACTCCTGGCAGACTTGATACAAAATATAGTGTAGTAATGTAATGCTTCACTGGATCAGTCTGAAACTTTCCACACACACTGCTGTCATCTGGTGGCCAATATCTAAATTACACATAAACTCCTAGCTGGATAAAAAGCATTTCTCTTGCATTTCAAAGATCATGAAAAAAAAATGTAATAGAAAACTCATATTTTTGTGTTCGTATTATCTTTTACCAAATCTAATGTGTTATATTATCCTATATTAATTTCACATTTCAACAAACTTCAAAGTGTTTCCTTTCAAATGGTATCAAGAATATCATATCCTTGCTTCAGGTCTTGAGCGACAGGCAGTTATATTTGGGTATGTCATTTTAGGCGGAAATTGGAAAAAAGGGTCCGATCCTTAAGAGGTTTTAAAATGGGCCGTGAGAGAGGAAATGTGTGCAAACAGACATATAAATGCATTTCATTTGGCTCTAAACATTACAATTCAATGTTTAGCTCTTAACAGAATTGCTTGAGCTGCAAAGAGGCATCAGGAGAAATCGACTTTCATTGCTCTCTATACAAAACACATAAACACACACAAATACAGCCTTTAGTAATACATGTAAGGAACTGCAAGGACACGTTCAAATAGGCAGAAAAATGTAGTGAAATGAATCAACATTTCTGAACACATTGCCTTCGTCAAGTTCTGACTTTGGCAAGGACTTCCTACATGAACAACCTTTATCTTTATCATTCTGTACCATCAGCCATTTCTCTACCAACCTTGGGGAAGGTGGGCAGCTTGAAAGCATCCACGTTTTTCCTGGGCATCTTCATGCTGTGAGGGTGTTGAGGGTGTGGCGGAGGCGGGGCAGGGTGTGATGGTGGGGCGTGGCGGGGAGGCGGCACCGGTGCCTCCCCCATATCTGTCCCGCTGTCTCTCTTCTGGGGGACAGCCTTGTCCACCTTCCGGAGCTTCCGGACGCAGGCATACTCCGCAGTCGTCTCCGGGGGTTGCGGATGAGCCATAGCCTGGGGCATGGGCTCAGGCTCGGGGAGCGGTTCATTCAACCCATCCCCATCTAGATCAGGGGGGGCAGGGGTGTTGGCTGGGACGGCCGGAGGGGCTGGGGTGTCGGTCTCTCCGGCCCTGCCCACTATGGCGTAGAGGTTGTTATCAGGGCCACGCTTCGGGGAGGAGCGTTGACCTACCTCAGAGTAGGTGTGCTCCCCGTCCTCTCCGGTGCCAGAGGGGATCTGGGGTAGTGTCCTTCCCCCGGAGCGGAGGTCGGAGTTGGACCGCCGGCTGGGCAGGAGGTCCATGCTAGACGGACGGTTCTTTTTAGATGACTCTGCAGGACACATGGAAACCAGAAAGGTTGGCATTCTTTCACCTACAGTATATGAAAAAAAACCTTGTAAAAGTGGTAAGGATCATTGTTTGTTATGTGGTGAATATTTCTACAAACTGAGCTGAACAGTGACACTCTTATGCCTAAGAGTTCTACTCACTTTTGCCATTGCAGTTTAGCTTGTTCATCTCACCGTCCGACTTGCTGATGGAACGCAGCTTTGACTGCCTGAGTATACTCTAACAACACACAAACAGACAAATGATTTTATCAATTGCTTGTGAATGCTAAATGTATCCATGTTTTTACCTAAAGTGTTAAATGTGGTTATTGGAGTGATCTCTACGACTCACCATGTCCATCAACCTGTGTTTCCCACTTTCACTGGAGACATTATGCGTCTTTCCCTTCCTATATTAAACACAACAGTTCATGTATTATAAACATGCAAACCGCTGTGTCCGTGCGTTTGTATGTGCATTCGTACAGGTGTTATGGACGTCACGCTGCTTGCTAAGCGAGTACCACTTCCTCCTGATTTGGCTCACACCGAGAGGCTCGAACACAGGACCTCTGCCTTGCTAGCACACGTAACCACCCTCCTTGAAAACGTACCGACCATTTGAACTTTCAAAAGATATCTAATTAGATAGCTCCATCGGCAAAATTACAAACTAGCTGTGGAGTGAGTTTACAGTACGTTCTTAACTCCGTTACTCATAAATGTGTGTATCTCCATGTGATGCACATGGTCATGCACATTAACTCGTCTTACCTCTGGCAGCCCACACAGAGCACCACGATGAGGATGGTGACGATGAAGGCTGAGGCAGCAGCGATGGCACCCAGCAGCAGGACCTTGCCGTAGGTAGGAGACGTGAAGTTCAGCCCGTCCTGCATGGAGGCCATGTGGGAGCGCTGGCGCTCTCTCTCTCACAACCACACACTCACCACACACATGCACACCGCAACCTCCCTGGGATCTGCCGAGATGGAGAAGGAGAGGAAAGAGATGGGTTGTTTGTCATACAGATCAGCTGGTCGTATTTAAGAACACAGAATTAAAATGGGGATTGGGGCAAACATATAATTCAAATAAATGGAAAACATGTTATGACACACAACAGTTGCTTCTATTGCTCTAGTTGCACCAATAACAAACAAAAGAAAGACAGGAATATACAAAAAGGTCAACCATAGCATTTCTGACACTCGTTTTTTTTGTCCTTCTGTTTTCTGTCTCTCTTCCCCTCCATTGACTGTCATTTACCTTGTGGCCTCATCCTTTGGGCTTGTTAAGGATTTGGACCATTTTTCCCCCTTTGCTTTCTGACAGATCCAAAAACATCAGGTCACTAACCTGTAGTGTCCAAAGAGCCCATAGTTCTAGATGAATATCAGTCCCAGCAATGGAGTTGGTATTCAGATTCAAATTTGTGCTCGACTTATGTCTTTGAAACGAACACAATGTAGTCTAAACCATACACTTAGTCTTCAGTCTTCACAGGGAACATCCTTACCAGGACCTTTCCTCCACACACAGATATCAATCATCCCTGAGACACCAGTTGAAGATATTCTGATATATTTGTTTGTTTAAGTGTAATATAATTCTTCACCTCTGTAATTATCATAATTTTCCAAAGGTTTTAATCATTTGTTCAAAACACTGTAAATAGGAACAGAGAGAGGAGGCCCACATTGTTATCTTATTCCAAAACCAAAGAGAAGACAGAACAGAGGAAACCATATTTTCTTAGATTTTATTTTGTCCTCCAAGCTTTTTCCTCTCTCAGTGAAAGAGATGTTTTAGGTAGGCAGTTTGGTTCAAACAATGAGGACAAGTTGTTATCAGGATTGTTTAATGATGCCCTCCAAATCTCCAAGGGGCATCAGATATGCAGATGTGTTTCTGATATAACTGTCCTGGGACACTCTTCAAGGTTTACTAATGATTTACTTACTGAACTACATATTTACAGAAGCAAACATATTCACCACCAATGGTTTGAACCAGCAACCATCAAGGTACTAGCCTATTTTGAAACAGGTTCCCAAACCTCTTCTTGCCGATATATTCATTGGAGAATATACTGTAACACTCTTCATATGTTAGGATTCATATGACTTATCCCACTCTGGTCTACAGTAGAGTCTAAAGTCTCTATACCCTCAACCTTCATGACTTCCCCAGAGCATAGCCTCTTGTTGACCAACAGTTGAGGCTGAGTAGGTACGGTCTCAATTAGTACATGGAAGGAAAGATGGGGGGAGTGAGAGAGGATCAACTTTGCCTCTGCATGTGGCTATTGGGACATCTGTGCTTCTAAATATATTAATGCTAACTATGGAGTGCCATAACATGGCATGAAAAACATTTGACATTTAAATCCTCAGGACACACAGCATGCTGAGGTACAGTATAATATGCCTTGCTGTCCTTGTTAACAGTACAACATTGTTTTAGGCCCCACTACCCCCATCTCCTCTCGAACACTGGTTCAGACCAGCTGCTAGGTAATTAGTAGGAACAGTATGTCCAATTTCACAGGTGCTTTTCCCCTCTTCAATTAACTCCTACTAGGTTACTCCTATTTCCTTCTCTCTCCCTCACACAAACACACACACACACACACACACACACACACACACACACACACACACACACACACACACACACAAACACACAATTTTCTCCCCTCACTGTCTGGCATCCCTATCTCTCAACCATCTCTTCAATTTAACATAATAGTAAATTGTCTCCTACAAACAGAGAGCTCTGCACTGAATCCTGTTCTAGTAGAGAGGAAACAGGTGTGGAGGTGTGTGGGGGGGGTGGGGGGGGTTCCCAACATGTGGAAATTCCCAACATATGGAAATTCCTGACAGGGAATATCACCACCAACAGATACTGTATGCAAGTGTTGATACTGTATCTTGGAAGCATTTATCTTATATATCCTCTTTGGGATTGGGAGTAGATAATCAGTGGAATGCACACACATTGTTTTCATTTTAGCCAGAAGAGTGTCAACGACGGTCAGATCAATTCAGTGGCTATGGGACCAATGAGCCAATTTGGTATTCACTAACATGGTTTGTATTGTAGCTCATTAGCATACTAGTGTTGTGATCCAAAATGGCTGAAACAGCTCAGTTAAATTAGCTTTAGCCTTACCATTGCAGTGTGGTGTGGTGGTGGTCTGTACAGTGCTAGTAGGGCACATGTCAACATTGCAAATGATATGGGAGACAATGTTCTGATTCCTCCAAAAATATGGTTTCATCCAAACCGCCTTCAGCTGTTCTCACAAGTACGACACAGAGTGCTTTCAACAGAGCACAAACACAAACTGTGCTCCTTCTTCATTAAATCCCTGGTTGATACATGTTAATATAATTTATTAATAAAATATATTTTGCTACACTAGAGCAACTGTCAACCCCTACATACAGCTCTTTGGCAATGACTGTACAATACACTGAGGCAGGAAACATGCTTTATCACACTTCTGCATTACCTTACTACTTAATGGACGTACTTATATATTGTATACTGTGTGTAAAACGTGTCATAAAAGTGTTAAAGACAGGAGGTGAAAAAACCTGTAACATTATAAAATGTTAAACATTTCTCACCAGAATTCAACTGTCAACACTCTCCCCAGAGTTCACTCAGAATATGTATTTTGTAACACTCTCACCAGGATATCCTGAAACACCCAAATGGATCCACAATGACATTCTATTCAGTCACAATTCTGACAGATTCCAGTGTAACTACATCTAAATCGCATTGAGAACAGACCACAGATGTAGAGAGCAAGGGTAAGGCAAGAGGAAGAGAGGAAGCAGAGTAGGGCTGGAAGGAAGGTGAGGAAGAAAAAGAGAGGCCATCAGCATGTGCGTGGGAGTTCCGTGGCAGGTGCTTGAAGGAGCTGAAAAGCTGATGATGAGAAGAGGCTGTCATTTCCAGTCTCTCTCTCTCTTTCTCTCTCTCTTTGCGTTTCCCCTAGGTTCTTAGGCAGAATGACGCCTCAGCACTGCAGTGTAATCTCTGGCCCTAGAGCTCTTTCTCTAAACCAACCAATTGGACGTTGCGCTCCGAGCAGAGCAGTCAAATGGCCCTCAACCAGAGGCTCCTCTGCTAAACAAAGACCCTCTCCCCAGCCAGATAAAATCCCCATATCCTATGGCACTCTACTATGCATTTAAACCTCTAACTGTAAATGTTCAATCTTCTTCTAATCTATTCCTTCCCCATATCCCTCACTCTAGACATCCCCTTGTGTTGCCCTACCTGTCTGGGTGTAAGTGTAGTGACTGGCCATGATGTCGGGGGTATCAGTGAGCTAAGGTGAGGACATATGGTGTGGGTCCTTGAGAGGCCATAGAGACACGTTTTAGAGCATTTTGATGCACCTCTTTATGCCTACATTATGTATTTATGCCTGTATCTCCATGCTCATCTGTTTTGTGAAGACAGGATCTGGGGGGTTTAAGGTACTGGGATGGAAATCTTAAAAAAATGTGGCTGTGCTTGTTAACCTACCATCAGCCCTTAAGCATCATTTGCAGTAAAGATTGCCCCCTCGTGGCTGGTTGCAAAGGGCCCACTCTTCAAAACAAAACCAAAGTCACTAATAAATATTTTTCTCCCAATACAATACAACAACAACTGAATAATTTTCTAATTATTTGGCATAGAAACACTCATGTATTCACAGGATCATTTTTATCCTAGTAAGAGACTCACATTCTGTGATTTGCTTGTTATAGTCAAGAAGGACAGACAGACAGACAGACAGACAGACAGACAGACAGACAGACAGACAGACAGACAGACAGACAGACAGACAGACAGACAGACAGACAGACAGACAGACAGCGAGGGAATGCAGAAGTCAGTGAAAGAAACAACAACAAAAAACGGGGTGGGAGAAGCGAGTAACTGGAACACCCTTCATAAACCCCAGGCCCATACAAACAGATCTTCCTCTGCCTCAAATCTAGGGCTCCGGTAATTAAAACATGTCAGCACTCCCTCTCTCCACCTCTCTCTGGGTGATTTCTATGCTATCAGTTGAGCGCAGGGAAATAAATTATTACGGGATGTTCCTTTAGTTTAAAACGAATATGAAAGACCAACTGAAGCATGCAATGCTCCAGTAATATAACCCATAGACAATTAGAGGAGTAACAGCAACACCTTACAGTTGGTAGGCCAGGGTTACCCTAAGGAGTATACACACAAAGGGAATATGTGTATCAAAAAAGAGACATTTGTAAAATGATTCTGGGGGTTCCAAGACATTTGTGTGGACTCCAAAATACTGCTAATGGCAGTTCTGACACTTCTTTCGGGTGTCAAGAACAGGGAGTGGACAGAGGTAATTGTGTTAAGTGGCTAAACCTCTGCATCCAACTGGGAATGTTTCTGGAAACTTTAGGTAGCCTAACGTTCCAGTATAATTCCCATTGATCAGCCTTATTGTTTACCAATACAGTCAATCAATAAACCAAAACATGATCACATGATGAATGTGCCCTAGAGACATAGTATGATCCCTAATGAATGCATTTTACTGGTGGTCAGTAATCTGCTTATCATCACATCATCAAAACCTTTCACACACACACACACACACACACACACACACACACACACACACACACACACACACACACACACACACACACACACACACACACACACACACACACACACACACACACACACGCCAACAGATTTCATTGTCTCTATTCTCTCTATGTCCTGAACTGTCCCTGGCCACAGCAAGCATAGCAGCTCATCTGCTTCAATTCTGATCAATCAATTGGGAGAGAGCAGACCCACCTTATATCTGAGTCATTCCAGTCACACACACACACACACACACACACACACACACACACACACACACACACACACACACACACACACACACACACACACACACACACACACACACACACACACACACACACACACCACAATTACCCACAATTCAAAACCCATGGGTCTGTGTGTGTGAGAGAGAAAGAAAGAGATGTATGATCCTGTGATGATGTGAAAGAGGTGAATGCTTGCAATAATTATTAACCATTTTAGCCCTGAATGATGGAGAATATTGTATTTGAGAGCATTCTCAGTTGCATGTTTTCATCCATGCATTTGGGTGAGTATTGGGTGCCATAAAGACTTCATAGGCTACAGGAAGCTGCTCATATACTGGCCCTGTGGTTCTTCTCCCCCGCCATGGCTCTGAACTCCAACTGAGATTCATTTGTCTACACCTTATACAGCTGACAAATGCAAATCCCAAACCACCGTTCTCCTTTGATACATTTTATCCTGTAGCAGGCTCAAACATATGTATTCTCCACAAGTAAGCAACACACGTAGGCTATACGCGCGTGCGTATAGAGAGAGGGGTGTTAAACGCTTCCTAACCATCAGTCCAGTAGTCTGCTATGTGCACCTGTAATGATTCGCGCCCCTGCCTGCACCAACCACAACACTCTCATAAACTGGGTTTTAACATCTAGAAACCCGACAGCTCAAACGGCGGTGGTTCCGGAGACAACAGGTTAGAGCCCAAACACGGAGCAGGCATGGCACACCATGACACTGGCCATGACAGAGAAGACTGGGTGTGAACAGCTAGATCACGCAAGGCGAATTTGGCAGTGCCAAGGCATTTGTCAAAGAATGCCATCCCCAAAAAGGTTAAAATCGATGCAGTGGTGTGTGCGTGATTTCATTCACTGTCTGACTAAACTTGGTGATCTCTATTCGTTTACCCCTTAGTCTATGGTTCCCTCCATGATTAAAGCATTTAAAAAACATGTCAAGATCAAAGTGAAAATGAACGCACAACGCCGGTGTTGCTTGCGTCCCTGAGGTCAGCAGCTTGCAACTCACACGACAAAGACAGACCCCCATCGCCCCTTTTTGATGGAGGGGAGGGGGAAGAAAACAGTCATTGTATTGGTCTAATGTTAATTACCTTTCATGATTCACAGAGGACTAATGAATGCTAAGCATACGATATCAACGTAGGCTACACATAAACGTGTACATATTGCTCGCATCCAGGTTCTCTGATAAATCGGTTAATTAGACGTCGAATCACAAAAGCCAAGCAGTGCAGTGACATTGTGGCTGTTGCACACGTGTCTGCTGTACTGTATGTATGACCACTAGAAATGATGGTAACGGAGCCTGTGAACAACACAAAGGAAAAAATCGCGCAATGCTATGTATTAAGCTGACCAATCAATGATCAAATGGCAAAATGTGAAAAGGCTAATCAAATGTATGTCAGGAAAAACATCTAGAATGTAATGATGTATATATATGAGAATTTCTCACATGCTGACAGACATGCTTATGGCAGAGCATTGTGCCAGGAGCTAATCTCATACTCACTCAGCTCTGTGATTCCGGATGCGCGACGGCGCGCAGCGTCCACCTTGGTCGGTCCCTTCAAATTCTGCTTCCAGTCGGACCATCCACTCCCCACTAGCATAATCAATTAAAGGCGATAACCGGAGCTTCTTGTGTGTTTAGAAAACATGAGCATAATGCATCATTGCGTTTGGCATTTTTTGACACCTCCGTCCACCCCCAGTGAATGCGAACCGTTTCTAAAGGGAAAAGCAAAGCAAGCAGACAGATTAACTATTTTCCACTGTATCACCTGTGTTGTGTCGAACTGTCAGATTTTCCTCCACAGTTTCTCAAACCCCCTCCATCTATCTCTCTACACTCTATTCCTCGCTCAGCTCAATGGTAGAATCATGTGATGGAGAGAATTTGAGAACCCCAATTATTAGTCTTTTGTTTCTTTCTAGCGCCATCCCTCGGAAGGACCGGGAAGCGAATGAATGCAATGGAGACTGGAATAATATTTAATATCTAAGCCATCATACAGATGTGGACGCCTGTGCTGAAATAGAGGACCATGTGAAACCAGCTGCTGAAAAAGTACCCAATTGTCATACTTGAGTAAAAGTAAAGATACCTTATTAGAAAATGACTCAAGTAAAAGTGAAAGTTACCCAGTGAAATAATACTTGAGTAAAATACTAAAAGTATTTGGTTTTGAATATACTTAAGTATCAAAAGTAAAAGTACGAATAATTTAAAATTCCTTATATAAAGCAAACCAGACGGCTAAATGTTCTTGTTTTTTAAATGTATGGATAGCCAGGTGCACACTCCAACACTCAGACATAATTTTCAAATAAAGCATTTGTGTTTAGTGAATCCGCCAGATCAGAGGCAGTAGGGATGACCAGGGATGTTCTCTTGACAAGTGAGTGAATTGGACAATTTTCTGTCCCCCTAAGCATTTAAAATGGAACGAGTACTTTTGAGTGTAAGAGAAAATGGATGGAGTAAAAATTACATTATTTTCTTTAGGAATGTAGTGGAGTAAAAGTTTAAAAATATATAAAGAGTAAAACACAGATACCCCAAAAAACTACTTAAGTACTACTTTAAAGTATTTTTACTTCAGTACTTTACACCACTGGTGTAGACTACTAATAAACGTGTAATACTAATGTGGTGAGTGGTATTGATTTGTAATCACCAAGGATGACTAGAAAAGGTTGATTGGTCAGGCTAATGTGGTATACATCACTGGATTAAAAAAACGAATAGGCCTATTATTCCGGAGCCTATTTTACTGTGTCAAAGGTCACTAGAAGCTGGAGGATAAAATAAAAGCCGTATGAAAAAGTGTGCCCTCATCACTGTGATTTCAACCCGGCCTATTGAGTGCAGCTGTCCTTCAGCATCAACCAAACACACGCACAATGACGTGCGCAGGTTTCCCTGTGCTCGCGTTTCCCTGTTTGGCTTATAGACTACATGAGTTTGACTTCCATTTTTAGTAGGCTCCTACTTCCACGGTCCACAATGTGGGAACCAGTGGGTTCCTCTAGGCCTACGGAATGTTTGTAAGTGACTACAGATGAGGGTTGCGTGAAAGTTAACAATTTGGGGGGTAAGAATGGACCAATATATGTTTGTCCTGTTTTTGAGAAAATATCACGGAGACCATTTTGTCTGGGTCTACTCAACGTGTATGGCATTGTCCCTTACACCAGCACCACCACACGCTGGCGTTTTACACTAGTAGTCCAAGCGTCCTTAGCGCCACACCTACCCGAGCATCGGAGTAGGGCTATTACTATGCCCCCTACCCTCCCCCTCGTTGTAACACAGACCTTACGTGTTTTTCATCTCGGCTAGTTTTATTCCACCTCCGCAAACCACAACACGTCCCCGCACCAGAGAGCTTGTTTGGATATAAGACTATTACATTTGCCCCTCTGAATTTATTAAAAGTCATATTGGGGTTTCGATTCGCGTATTTGAAACCTGTTTACGGAGAGAGATAATGGGGTGCTGTTCAGGACGATGTATGCTGATCTTCTTCTGCACTCTCCAATTGGTGAGATCATTCTTCTGTGATGATGCTATCTCTACTGTATACATACTTTCAAAACACACCTGCTACCATTGCCTTGCTTTACTTCTTCTCTTGAATGATTACTGCCACTTCTGCTGGTTGATGTTGTTGAAATTCAATACCGATATTGTTAATATTTTCACAATGAGGAAAGGAAGTAGGCACATTTTACAATTTGAGATATAAACATTTGTACATTATAGCTGGTTCCCACGACTCACAAAACCCAAGTCAAAGAGTCTTAACATTTTCATATCCAACTAAATTGAATAAAAATATGTTGTAGTAAAATTATGTAGCCTAATAGTTGGACACATAGCCTATATTTGTGTTCTGAGAAAAACATATGTAAGTTCTATTAATATAATATAAATATTACGGGTCAATCAAACATCAGTTAATATACATTTTTATCTAGCTAAGATTTTTGTATTCATGCTAGTTTATTGTGTGTTTTAGTGTACAACAATTTCATGTTTATCTTGCTAGTATGAGTTGCCGATTGGGAAAGGGAGCCAACCCCCATCCTGTCTGAACCTCAGACTTTGTCTCTTTCTTCCCACCCTGCCCCCCTTTTGAGTGATTGAGAAGGGCGAACTCAGAGGACAGAACTCATATCCCTGCTCTTCCCCTCTCCATGCAACATGCTTTGTCCCCCGTGGCTCAGTTACCTTGACAACCCAGAGAGAGCAGTCAGCATAGGGGAAAAAATATGTGCAGTGGATGCTTTATAGGGTCCACTAGGAGGGAAATGTCCATTTCACAAGTCACAACACCATCATCCATCTCTCATTGATTCAGAATGTTTAGATTAGAATCTCTGAAGAGTCTGGACCCAGTGAGTGGATGACTTGATAAGATACGTTATCATGCATAATACTGTAATAGAGTTTCTTAACCCCCGTCTCTTTCTCTCCCTCCTGCTCTCTCCCTTTGACACACCAGATGACAGCATTGGAGAGGCAGGCTTTTGACTTCCTTGGGTACCAGTGGGCTCCCATCATGGTCAACTTCCTGCACATAATTACGGTTATCCTCGGCCTCTTTGGCACCATTCAGTACAGACCACGCTATGTTGTTCTAGTAAGTCACATCTAGACCACACTACTTTTGTGTTAATCTGCCCCCACCTTGTAATCAACATGGATAATTGAATGAAATGTGTCAATTCTTCAAAGAGAATGGAACTGTGTTGAAGGCAAAGCCATTTGTATAACTATTGTGGAATAGCATTGGCCACTGTTTCAATTCTGTCATATATAGTGATTTGCCGCCATATAAATAGATACACATTAGAGTGCATTCGGAAAGTATTCAGTCCTTTAGATTTTTTTCCACATTTTGTTACCTTACAGGCTTATTCTAAAATTGCTTAAATAGTTTTTTCTCCCTCATCAATCTACACACAATACTCCATAATGAAAAATCAAAAACCGTTTACAATTCTTTTGTGCTCATTTATAAAATAAAAACATTTAAATATCACATTTACATAAGTATTCAAACCCTTTACTCAGTACTTTGTTGAACCACACTCATGCGTTGTCTTGGCTGTGTGCTTAGTGTCGTTGTCCTGTTGGAAGGTGAACCTTCACCCCAGTCTGAGTTCCTGAGCGCTCTGGGGCAGGTTTTCATCAAGGATCTCTCTGCACTTTGCTTCTTTCATCTTTCCCTCGATCCTGACTAATCTCCCAGTCCCTGCCACTGAAAAACATCCCCACAGCATGATGCTTTTACCACCATGCTTCACCGTAGGAATGGTGCCAGATTTCCTCCAGACGTGATGCTTGGCATTCATGCCAAAGAGTTCAATCTTGCTTTCATCAGACCAGAGAATCTTGTTTCTCATGGTCTGAGAGTCCTTTAAGTGCATTTTGGCAAACTCAAAGCGGGCTGTTATGTGCCTTTTACTGAGGAGTGGCTTCTGTCTGGCCACTCTACCATAAAGGCCTGATTGGTGGAATGCTGCAGAGATGGGTTTCCTTCTGGAAGGTTCTCCCATCTCCACAAAGGAACTCTGTGCCTCGAAACAATCCTGTCTCGGAGCTCTACGGACAATTCCTTTGACCTCATGGCTTGGTTTTTGCTGTGGCACGCACTGTCAACTGTGGGACTTTATATAGACAGGTGTGTGCCTTTTCAAATCATGTCCAATCAATTGAATTTACCACAGGTGGACTTCAATCAAGTTGTAGAAACATCTCAAGGATGATCAATGGCAACAGGATGCACCTGAGCTCAATTTCAAGTCTCATAGCAAAGGGTCTGAATACTTAAGTAATAAGCTATATCTGTTTCTAAAAACCTGTTTTCGCTTTGTCATTATGGGGTATTCTGTGTAGATTGATGAGGAAAAAAATATTTAATCAATTTTAGAATAAGGCTGTAACGCAACAAAATGTGGAAAGAGTCAAGGGGTCTGAATACTTTCTGAATGTACTGTATGTGTCTAAAATGCTCATCAAATATATGTTAATCCCTCAGTACCTGCTGTGGACATTACTATGGGTGGCATGGAATGTCTTTGTGAGCTGTCTCTACTTGGACCTGGGAGGCCTTTCCAAGGTATTGGTCACTAATATTCAGACCCACTATCAACAAGTCTAATATATTTGCCACACCTTGAATGGTGTGTTCTTTTGGCATTGAATCAATCAGTCTCTTTTTTCCCAAAACAATTATATACCATAAACATGTTATCATGAACAACCCATATGCTGTGTCACTGCAGGAGAGCGACCTGCTTTCTCTGGGTGTATCCTCACACCGTTCATGGTGGAAAGACAACAGTCCAGGCTGTGATGACAGGGACCTTCCCGCCACTAGATGGCAGAGTCTGGAGAGCCCAGAACTCATCTCTGCTCTGGGATGCTGGCTGGAATATCAATACATAGAGGTCCTGCACTGCATCGTACAACTCCTAATCTCTGTGAGTTCTCTCTCTCTCAGGAGAGGTGAAAAAACCTGTAACATTATAAAATGTTAAACATTTCTCACCAGAATTCAACTGTCAACACTCTCCCCAGAGTTCACTCAGAATATGTATTTTGTAACACTCTCACCAGGATATCCTGAAACACCCAAATGGATCCACAATGACATTATATTCAGTCACAATTCTGACAGATTCCAGTGTAACTACATCTAAATCGCATTGAGAACAGACCACAGATGTAGAGAGCAAGGGTAAGGCAAGAGGAAGAGAGGAAGCAGAGTAGGGCTGGAAGGAAGGTGAGGAAGAAAAAGAGAGGCCATCAGCATGTGCGTGGGAGTTCCGTGGCAGGTGCTTGAAGGAGCTGAAAAGCTGATGATGAGAAGAGGCTGTCATTTCCAGAGCCAGGTTCCCAGAGCTGCTGCCTTGCTGTCTCTGTCTGTCCACCTCCTCCTCCCCACCCATTTCTCTCCCTCTCCGAAATAAATTCAGAACGTATCTATGCTGTGTTCTTCATTGTAATGTAATGTTGAACTTGTGGTCTCTGTGTTTGTGCCTACAGTTCTTGGGATTTGCCTACGCCTGCTATGTGGTCAGCACCTTCACAGAGGAGGACAGCTGTATGTGAATTTTCAAAGTGCATTTTACACGTGGTCACAACAAGCAAGAAAACACATAAACTAGAACAGATACTAAAGCATTAAGTCACAGGCACATAAATGTAATACTGTCAATGCCTCTTTTTTTCCTTCCCCCCCACTTTTTAGTTATTGTAATAATTTATACCCTTCTAATTGAGTTGGTTCAAACTGTCTCGAGATTCCATAGAAAAAGTGCATTGATCAAGTTAGTGTTGCATCATTATATATTTATTCATATAATTCTGTTGAATTTTTTTATTTTTCAGTTAATTTCATTGATGGGGTTAATTTAATCCAGAAAGCCCGAGGGGGTGAGATATATGGCCAATATACCACGGCTAAGGGCTGTTCTTAAGCACAACGCAATGTTGAGTGCCTGGACACAGCCCTTAGCCGTGGTCTATTGGCAAAATACCACAAACCCCTGAGGTGCCTTATTGCTATTATAAACTGGTTACCAACGTAATTAGAGCAGTACAACAACATTTTTGTTATACCTGTGGTATACGGTCTGATATACCATGGCTTTCAGCCAATCATCATTCAGGGCTTGAACCACCCAGTTTATAATATCCATCTAAAACATCGCAGTTGTACTTATAGTGTTCAGAATTGGGCTGTATGTACCATTACTTTCTCAGGGGGAACAAAATCATACATATTCAGCACACACAGTGTCGTCCCAGACCATACAAACGTACGTGTGTGTCTGTGTGCGTGCGTTGGCACATATTTGATATTGTAGTACACTCTTAGAAAAAAGGGTTCCAAAAGGGTTCTTCGGCTGTCCCCATAGGAGAACCCTTTTGGGTTCCAGGTAAAACCCTTTTGGGTTCCAGATAGAACCCTCTGTGGAATGGGTTCTACATTTTACCCGAAAAGGGTTCTACCTGGAACCAAAAGGGTTACTCAAAGGGTTGTCCTATGGGGACAACCAAATAACCTTTTTACCGTAGGTACTAGGTAGCACTTTCTTTTGTGTATTCAATATGTTTCTGTGTGAGACTGTGCAGTTACCTTATTATCTCGCCATCATGTTTTGTTTTACAGACTATAAGTAAAGGTTGCAAGTGGGTTGAAAATGACTGACATGCAAGGAGGGCAGAAGAGGTACAAGAGAGGGGAATATCTCCAGTCAGTAAAACAGAAGACATTCCCACAATGCTCACAAAACATAATTCCTCTGCCTACCAGCACTCTTAATGCATCCTAGAGTAAACCAGCATGAGTTCTCTGTTTAATGCAATGATGGTCAATACTTGCTTAATCCCAGATCTGCAAAGGTGGAAAGAGTACAGAAATATCCTACTCAAGTAGAAGTACTGTTAGTTTAATGACATTTTATTCAAGTAGACGTCAAATTACTGGTGTAAAAAAACTACTCAAGTAAAAGTAAAAAAGTAGCTAATTTAAAATAAAATAAAAGTAAAAATAAAGAAGTTACTTTTCAAATAAAAACATTGACTTGATACTCAGCAAATTTCGCTAAGGTTACCTGAAAGTTGTTACACATTATTTTTTCCATGCATTACATTTAAAAAGAAAGAGAGGAAATGAATGTTCAGTGCAAGGAACTAGGAACTAAATTCAGTGCAACAAGGCACATCTGCATGTAAAGAAACTAAGGATTTGTCAAAATTATACTATTAATATTAGAAAATAAAGTAAACATTCAAAGTGTATTTATGATTTTAAAAAGCAATACAAAATAAAGTGCCTAAACAATAAAGTTGACAGACTTCAATATACTTCAGACTCCAGAAATAAACATGTCTAATCCTACACCCATTCATCACCCCTTCATTACTTTTTACTTGTCCATGGGACCGGGTGACATTCACTCACTCACTCACTCACTCACTCACTCACTCACTCACTCACTCACTCACTCACTCACTCACTCACTCACTCACTCACTCACTCACTCACTCACTCACTCACTCACTCACTCACACACACACACACACACACACACACACACACACACACACACACACACACACACACACACACACACACACTCATACACTCATACACACACACACTCACACAAATTCCCTCTTTCACTCAATTACCAGCGGTGGAAAGAGTACTGAAATATCCTACTCAAGTAGAAGTACTGTTACTTATATGACATTTTACTCAAGTAGAAGTAAAATTACTGACTTTAAAAAAAAAAAAAAAGTACAAGTACTTGGAAAAGCTACTCAATTATAGTAACACGAGTAGTTGTAATTAGTTACTTTACACCTCTGCAGATCTGTTTGTGTTTTTGCTCCATTGTCATTGTCAAGTTGTTTGGCATGACTATTCCTAGTTGGCAAGAGAGCAGAAACAGACTGGCACCCAGGCTAGGTCAATACAGGTACACTCAAAACACTACTGATACTTCTGACATAACATGTATCAGTGTACAGGAAATAGTATTTGTTGTATTATGACATAATGGCACTGTAAAAATAAGCATTTATGCAAACAGTTGACAATGGACCGAATCCTATAATTGTGTGTCCTACATTGATGTTAATGAGAGATTTGCACGAAAATTACAGTCACGTGCAAATTATCAAAGTTATGTATACAGATTTCAATTTAGGATTTGGACCTACACTACTGTTCAAAAGTTTGGGGTCACTTAGAAATGTCCTTGTTTTTGAAAGAAAAGCAATTTTTTTGTCCATTAAAATAACATCAAATTGATCAGAAGTACAGTGTAGACATTGTTAATGTTGTAAATTCTTATTGTAGCTGAAAACGGAAGATTTTTTTTAATGGAATATCTGCATAGGTGTACAGAGGCCCATTATCAGCAACCATCACTCCTGTGTTCCAATGGCACATTGTGTTAGCTAATTAAAGTTTATCATTTTAAAAGGCTGATGATCATTAGAAAACCCTTTTGCAATTAGATAATACATTAAAAATCAGCCGATTCCAGCTACAATAGCCATTTACAACATTAACAATATCCACACTGTATTTCTGATAAATGGGATGTTATTTCAATGGACAAAAACAATGACATTTCTAAGTGACCCCAAACTTTTGAACGGTAGTGTATGTGAAGGTGTCTGTCAGTGTGTCCGTCTGTGTCTCTCTTTCTGTGTGTGTGTGTTTGTGTGTGTCTTTCTCTCTCTCTCTCTGTGTGTGTGTGTGTGTGTGTGTGTGTGTGTGTGTGTGTGTGTGTGTGTGTGTGTGTGTGTGTGTGTGTGTGTGTGTGTGTGTGTGTGTGTGTGTGTGTGTACAGTACAGTAGTTCATACATGAGAATGTACTGATTCCAGATACCAGAGGAAAATAAAGACATTTAGTAAACAATCCTCAATATTGTGATAGAAATAAGTTACTGTCAGTGGTTCATGTAAAAAACAAAAATCTTAAAGATATAGTCAGGAAGCATCTCCTAGGCCTACCTCTGAAAATCTTCTGAATGTAGATGTCACTGCTGGAAAAAGCCCTGAATGCATCTTTAAGTGGATTTAGTTGAAATAAACAGCACTTGTCTTTTTTTAATGTGTGCAATGTGTTTTGTTAGTGTCATATTCCTAATTTACTTTCCTTACAACTGATAAAAATCTTTTTATTTTTATTTTAGCTTTATTTAACTAGGCAGGTCAGTTAAGAACAAATTCTTATTCTCAATGACGGCCTAGGAACAGTGGGTTAAATGCCTTTTTCAGGGGCAGAACAACAGATTTTTTTACCTTGTCAACTCAGGGACTTGATCTTGCAACCTTTCGGTTACAAGTCCAACTCTCTAACCACTAGGCTACCTGCCGCTAACCTCTAGGCTACATTGGGTTGGTCAGTGAGTATCACTCAATATTATTCAATATTTGCTCACATCTATTCAACTCAGAGTCCAGTCCATCAAATCAGAATATGATATAAGTATTGCAGGGCTGTAGTGTACTCAAAGCCTATGATACAGTATCTCTATTAAGCACTTATAACAACGTGTTTGTCGGTCAACAGAATAACAACAGAATAATTGCCTAATTTTAATCGTGTGAACGGAAACAACTCACAAAATTGCTTCACTGCACTGTTTCACACTTTGTCTCATAGTACTTAAAAAAATATTTTGTGTTTAACTAGGAAAAGCCCATTGAGACCCAGAGTCTCTTTTTCAAGGGAGACCTGGCCAAGAAGGCAGCAACAATCAATAATTACAGAATTAAAACATACAACAATATAATACAACATGATTCAGCCTAAAAAAAAGCATTTACACTCCTCTGTAACAGAGTCTCCTATCAACATTCTAAATTCATTCAATGGCACTAACATATCTAGATGAAGCCTGGATTGTAGACTATTCCATGCCTTCGGTGCACAAGTAAGCCTACTCAAGTGACTTGCAGTAGTCAAGATAATATCGTAATGTATATCTAAATTGCAATAGAGAGTTATTTCTCTAGGACGTTTTTATTTGATAATCAAAGCTTTACCTTGAATATAGTAGATTGAGCCCCAAAGAATTCTGCCCGTTTCTGGACGTCCCCCATCACTCTTCCGTTCGATTGGTTAGCGCGCTGGCTCGTCATCGCGGCAGAAGGTTAAAATCACAGTCGATATTGAAACGCGACTACCGTGGTACTCCCATTGAAGATTAATTACTTCCGACGTTTGGTCTTTGACGCACCGCGCCAGTTGTGCCGCTGACGTCAATCCCCTTCCTTTAGACCCCGGATGAACCTGCCATTGGGGGAAGTGTATAGGGCCATCAAAGCACAGTAAATGAAATTTGGTGGAGAGGGGGGGAAGCTCAAATAAACTCTTAACAGTGGACCCTTCGGAACACCTCCAAATTGGATTTAAGTAAACGCATGGGGACTGGAAAAATTGAACAGTGGGGCTAGCTTGCTACTGTAACGTAGTATCTAGAAGAAGAAAAAACTTGCTTTCAGCAAGCTAGCTACTCTACTGGGATCCGAAGAAAACAGACGTCTAATTGAAAGGGTTCTACACAATTCCAGTGGCTTGCTTCATGAATTATGTCTGCAACAAGTATTGACCCTCAGGTAGGCAGGCTGTATTTGCCGGGAAGATATCCATTCAGCGTCAAGAAGGCCTTTAAATTTGATAAAAGGGGGTTATGCGTCCAATCCATCCCTGTTGCAATTGCTGAGAGATGCGATGCTACCAACTAGCTAGCTAACGTTCACTCAAATGGAGTAATGGTTAGGTAGTTAGCCGCTAGTTCGCATTTAGCAATGTGGTTTGCTAAAAGTCTGCATTTCCGATTATTGTTAGGAAAACTTTCATCTGTTGCAAAAGTGGTTAACCAGCGCTAGCAAGTTGTTTTCAGAATTAACGACGCCCAATATTATGACAACTAACCCCTTTCATATGTGCTAACGCTATGTCAAAGATTGAGCCTTATATATGTAGTTAGCTAGCCAGCTAATGTAGCTAAGCGAACTTCTAATTTTCAGTGCGCGTGTATTTTTGGGTAGAAAGTAGAATGCTAAAATGTTTTTTCTTTTTTCTTCTTTTTACATTTAAACCAATTACACGGACTGAAGAATTCAAAAGGACAAGACACTAAAGGTAAGAGCAATGTAGCTAACGTTATAGTAGCTTTGCTAGACAATATTTGTCGCTGGCTGCTAGCTAGACGATGATTGCTCAGCCGGTGGCGGGTCGCGAGCACAGACCATGCATTGACTGAGTTAGCAACAATGCACCTGCGGTGTAAATACAAGGCTGGCTCTTGCAATACAGTAACATTGGTCAAAGATGAAGTCAAGTCGTGCTAGGGTAGGGGTTCCCAAACCTTTTTGGCCTGCTACCCTATTTTGATATAAATACAAAAAATCGCGACCCCACCATGTAAATAGGTGATGTAATCAACGGACCATGTTTACCTTTTAAATTGGGGCTATGACAGTCTTACAAATCAGTCTGACAGTGCATTTTACAGTATTTCAATTTGAAGGAAGTATGGTTTTAAGTGACTGAAATGCATCAAACATATTGGGAAATTCAGAAGATCATCAGGCAGTTTTATTATCATCAGTGTAGGAAAGATCATTTATGTTCTTTTCCCCCAGTGTGATTTAGTGCCTGCTCTCTTGTCCACTGTTCTAATGAGTTCTGCATGGCATTGTAGAGGGAAACAGAAGACACAAGTGTTTCTGAAAGTCTTATGTTTCAGTGATGGGGTCATAATCTTTTGTAGCTTAAACGGTTCAAAAGAGAGCCACATTTGTTGGAAGAAAACATAAGCCGCTCAGTTTATTATAACCGCATCTACAATGCATTCAGAAAGTATTCAGACCCCTTGACGTTTCCCACATTTTGTTACTTACAGCCTTACACCCCCCCCCAAAAAAGAAAAAAACTAACATTTTATTCCCTCAATCTACACACAATACCCCATAATGACAAAACAAAAACAGTATTTTAGACATTTTTGCAACAAAAACCCTGGAATTATTACATTTATATAAGTATTCACACTCTTTTCTCTACTTTGTTGAAGCACCTTTTGGCAGCGATTACAGCCTCATGTCTTGGGTATGACGCTACAAGCTTGGCACACCTGTATTTGGGTGTTTTTCCCATTCTTCTCTGCAGATCCTCTCAAGCTCTGTCAGGTTGGATGGGGAGTGTTGCTGGTTCAAGTCTGGGCTCAGGTTGGGCCACTCAAGTACATTCAGAGACTTGTCCCAAAGCCACTCCTGCTTTGTCTTAACTGTGTGCTTAGTGTCGTTGTCCTGTTGGAAGGTAAACCTTAGCCCCAGTCTGAGTTCCTGAGCAGTCTGGAGCAGGTTTTCATCAAGGATCTCTTTGTACTTTTCCCCGTTCATCTTACCCTCGATCCATACTAGTCTCCCAGTCCCTCCCGCAAAGAAATATCCCCCCAGCATGATACAGCCATCACCATGCTTCACCGTAGGGATGGTGGCAGGTTTCCTCCAGATGTGATGCTTGGCATTCAGACCAAAGAGTTCAACCTTGATTTCATTAGACCAGAGAATCTTGTTTCTCATGGTCTGGGAGTTTTTAGGTGCCTTTTCTGGCCACTCTACCACAAAGGCCTGATTGGTGGTGCTGCAAAGATGGTTGTCCTTCTGAAAGGTTCACCCATCTCCACAGAGGAACTCTGGAGCTCTGTCAGTGACCATCGGGTTCTTGGTCACCTCGCTGACCAAGGCCCTTCTCGCCCGATGGGTCAGTTTGGCCGGGCGGCCAGCTGTAGGAAGAGTCTTGGTGGTTCCAAACTTCCATTTAAAGAATGGCGGAGGCCACTGTGTTCTTGGGGACCTTCAATGCTGCAGACATTTTTTGGTACCCTTCCCCAGATCTGTGCCTCGACACAATCCTGTCTCGGAGCTCTACAGACAATTCCTTCGACCATATGGCTTGGTTTTTGCTCTGACATGCACTGTCAACTGTGGGACCTTATATAGACAGGTGTGTGCCTTTTTATAAATCATGTCCAATCAATTGAATTTACCACAGGTGATCTCCAATCAAGTTGTCGAAATATCTCAAGGATGATCAATGGAAAAAGGACGCACCTGAGCTTAATATAGAGTCTCATAGCAAAGGTCTGAATACTTATGTAAATAAGGTATTTCTGTTTTTTATTTATATATTTGCAAAAATGTCTAAAAACCCGTTTTCGCTTTGTCATTATGTGGTATTGTGTAGATTGGGGGGGGGGGGGGAATGATTTAATCAATTTTAGAATATGCCTGTAACGTAACAAAATGTGGAAAAAGTCAAGGGGTCTTAATACTTTCTGAATCCACTGTAGCTGCTATCGGAGGTTTACTGAAGTAACCCCGGTTATATGACCCAAGCACAATTTTCTCTCGCAAATACAGTCAAGCTAACAGTCATCACACCAGATTCTTTGACATGATTTCAGTGATGCCTTGTTATGCAAGTGTTACAGTACTACAGAACAACATTGCCAACATCCGATTTCTATGGTCTTCTCAGGCAGGCATACACTAAGCATGTCTTGATTTTTGGTGAATGAAGGAGGGAGACTTGTGTGTTTGTCTATATTGTTAAGTAAGCATTTCATTGTTAGTCTGCACCTGTTGTTTAAGAAGCATGTGACAAATACAATTTTATTTGACAGTGATAAATAACCCTACTATCAGTCTTTCCGGTTTCAGTGCAAAATGGCTCACTCCACCAGAAGGAAACTGCCCATGATAATGACTTTGAGCCCTATCTCACTGGCCAATCCAATCAGGTGAGTGACTTTTGAAATAATGGTGTGTATCTTTGTCATTATAGTATATTTTTCAACTTGGCTGTAGGGGAGGACCACAAATCAATACTGTCTCACAGGAGGATGGATGTTTTCTTGGCTACCTTTTTAGCAGATATTATTACTCCATTGACATCATTACAGATGATGTGTGATGTCTAAGTACTGCACGCATACCCTTTTCAGTCTTAAAATCAGGGTTGTTGGGCTATAAGCTAACGGTCATTGGGGTATTGATGGTGGTAAGTCATGTTGTTGACATTTAGTTTGTGTCAGGATTTAAAAAACAAATTGTACTTACACTCCTCTTTTTCTGTTTTCTAGAACAACAGCTACCAATCCATGACTGACCCTTACCTGTCCAGCTACTATGCCCCCTCCATTGGATTTCCCTACCCTCTTAGCGAGGCCCCTTGGTCCACCGGTGGCGACCCCCCTATCCCTTACCTGACTCCCTATGCGCCCCTCAGCAATGGAGACCACCACTTCATGCATGACACTGTGTTTGGCCAGCCTGGGGGGCTTGGCAGCAGCATCTACCCGCATAGGTTTAACTTTTTCCCTGAGAACCCGGCCTTCTCCACCTGGGGTACCAGTGGGTCTCAAGGCCAGCAGACTCAGAGTTCAGCCTATGGGGGCAGCTACAGCTACCCTCCCAGCTCCCTGGGGGGCACACTAGTCCCTGATGGCCAAACAGGGTTCCACAGTGACACTCTGAGCAAGGCACCAGGTATGAACAGCGTTGAACAAGGGATGCTGGGGCTGAAGATGGGTGGGGATGTGTCGGGCAGTGGCTCAGGTGTGAAGAGCGTGAGTTCTGTGATTGGCGGTAGTGGTGCTGTAGCTCAGGCTGTTGCTACAGGCAATGGTGGAACACCAATTGGCATGCCCCCTCCTAAGCCCACGTCCTGGGCCGCTATCGCCAGCAAACCAGCCAAGCCACAGCTGCTGAAGGCCAAGGCCAAGCCAGGCATGCCCATGGGGGGAGCTCTGCCACCACCGCCCATCAAACACAACATGGACATTGGGACATGGGATAACAAGGGGCCTATAAGCAAAGTGGCCCCTCCGCTGCCCCCCCACCACCAACAACAGCAGCTCCACTCTCATAGCCATGCCCACCTTCCCCACGGGCTTCCCCCTCCCCCTCAGCAGTCCATTCAATCTGCCCAGTCCCTTGTGCAGCAGATGACCATGGGCCCGCCCCCTCCACAGTCATACCAGAACCACAACTTAGGCCCGCCCCCTCAGACCCGCTGGGTTTCCCCGCGCAACCGTAATCCGGGCTACGGAGGGGGCAGCATGGACAGCAGCGGTTCCTCTAGTGGCGGGGGTGTTGGGAATGGAGGGGGTGTTCCTCCAGGTTCTGGCTCAGGTCTAGAGAACCACCCTGTTCTGGAGAAGCTGCGGGCTGCCCACAGCTACAACCCTAAGGAGTTTGACTGGAACCTGAAGAATGGTCGAGTGTTCATCATCAAGAGCTACTCTGAGGACGATATCCACCGCTCCATAAAGTACTCCATCTGGTGCAGCACAGAGCACGGCAACAAGCGTCTGGACTCAGCCTTTCGTGCCATCAGTGCCAAAGGCCCTGTCTATCTGCTGTTCAGCGTTAATGGCAGCGGGCACTTCTGCGGCGTGGCAGAGATGCTCTCGCCCGTGGATTATGGCACCAGTGCTGGCGTCTGGGCGCAGGACAAGTGGAAAGGCAAGTTTGACGTGGACTGGCTGTTTGTGAAGGACGTGCCCAATAGCCAGCTGAGGCACATCAGGCTGGAGAACAACGACAACAAGCCAGTGACCAACTCTAGGGACACTCAGGAGGTCCCTCTGGAGAAGGCCAAGCAAGTGCTGAAGATCATCGTGGGCTTCAAACACACCACCTCCATCTTTGATGACTTCTCCCACTATGAGAAGAGACAGGAGGAAGAGGAGGTTGTCAGAAAGGTAATCATCATTAGTCTCCTGTTGATCGCAAAGATCCTGAACTGATCATTAATTAAGGATGGGTTTTCTCAATGTTTGTAATGATCCAAAAACCATAACAAACATCTCCTTTACATAGGGATGCAAACCTGAGTTTGTATTTCTTATTTTGTCCTATCACAGCGAAATGTCTGTTTTGTATTTGTTTGCTGCCATTTTATTGCGTTTTGTGCAGGAGGTGTAACCATACTGATATTGCTCTTCTCTTTCAACAGACCTATGAGCCAATTCCAATACAGCGAGGATCCCGACTTGATCAGGTAAAGAAACTTTTCTGAGTAAAATGTCACTTCTATTTGGCTTCTGCCCATCGACATTGTTTACTTTGTCTCTAAGGGAATAATATACCATGGTTGTGGGGTGGAAGATTATTCATTTATTAAGTTTTCTAATGGTAACCATTTAGTTTTTTCTTCCTCTCCCCAACCAAGGAACACCAAAACCAAAGTAAACCACAATAGAAGACTACTCCTTATAGCTTGATCAACGGTTGTACTTGGATGGACATATTGAAATTTAGATCATAAAAAAACAAGAGGACATAAAGAAATGTGTAACTTATATTTCTTTTTCTATTTAATTTTGATGACTTTGGCCCACATCAAACTTTGAGCCACCTTGCTCCTGGTCTGGTTCCCAGTCTCCAAGTTGTGCACACCAATCAAATTGCTTCATCATTTTTAGTGTTCTTTATTCTGTATTTTAACCCTGGTCTCCTATTTGTTATACCCCCCACACGCACATCCTTAATTATGATTAACAAATATCTGCACGTCTTTAAAAAAACCATGCTGCTGATATTCAGTGACTGTTGAACTTGTGGTGTGAGTGTTGGAGAAACTTTCAGTGCTTGTATTGCTTGTTCTGATTTAGGAAGAGTGAACGTGACAACAGAATCTTGACAAATGTTTGATAACTATACTTGGAACAGTTTTATTTTGCATAATCAAAAGAAGTGTTCTGTTTTGCCCTTGTCCATCTGAGGGTGATTTGTGGATGGCAGAAGATTGTCTATCCAAAAAGCTTCTGCAAATGATTGATATTATGGATAAAGTGAAAATAAAAACATTTTTGAGACAATGTATCACTTGGCTTATCACTGTTGTGACAACAAACTATGTGGAAGAAGATATGTTTTCATAAATTTTTTCAGAGTGGAGCCTTAACATTTCTTTCTGACAAGTGTCAATTATATTATATTTGCTCTACTGTACCTCGTGTGTCAGCATAAAGATTCAAAGGAAAGATGTCTAGAACATCCGCTCTCAAGGGAGGTCCCTCTCTTCGTTTTTGATGGGGTGGAAATGCAAACACTCAGTTCAGGTTCTTAGCCGGACAATACGATTGTCTTTTTCCTTATTTTAAATCATGTCTTTCCTTTATCATATCTGTTACTTTTCTCTGTTCCCTGTCATTCCAACAATGGGGGTCCCTGTTTAAGTCATTTTGGGGACAAAATGTAGCATGCACTGCTTTTAAATTCCAGATCGGCCTGTCACTCTGTTTCTGCGCCTTGTCATTTCCATACAGAATTAAAATGTTGATATTTTTGTCGCTATAACCCTTCCACTTCATCCTCAGAAATGTTAAGCTTTATTGTACTGGCAAAGCTAATTGAGAATGCCTGAAATGTGTATCCTTATTAATGTTACTGATTTAATGTCGACTGTATGAAAACCCAGAGAATGGTCTTCATGGTATCTGTGTGATTTCCTTATTTTTTTTTAGGGCTTGCTATACTGTGTATGTCCGTATGCAAGTGGGAAAGACAGAGGGAGTGTGATTATTGAGGGAATCAGATTTATATAATGGTATTGGAAGTGATTCGTGATAATATATAAACATTTAAGAAAACAAACGTTTAAGTCACCCCTGAATTAAATATGCATTGTATCAAAGGTCACAATCACATTCTTAGATTTGATCATCGTCATTATTAAAGGTATACTGTCTGTTGTAAGGGTTTTTGGTTTGTTCCATTGTGAGTGAAAGGTATCACGTCTGCATCTAAGTACTTTTCCCTTTGTAACCATGTTTCCCTTTGAGGGGAAACCCATTCTTGTTATTCTTTAAGATGAGCGAGTGGTGCCTAAAGTATACTGGATGTTGACATACAGTTGAAGTCAAAAGTTTACATACACCTTAGCCAACTACATTTAAACTTAGTTTTTCACAATTCCTGACATTTAATCCTAGTAAAAATTCCCTGTCTTCGGTCAGTTAGGATCACCACTTTATTTTAAGAAAGTGAAATGTCAGAATAATAGTAGAGAGAATAATTTATTTCAGCTTTTATTTATTTCATCACATTCCCAGTGGGTCAGAAGTTTACATACACTCAATTAGTATTTGGTAGCGTTGCCTTTAAATTGTTAAACTTGGGTGAAATGTTTCGGGTAGCCTTCCACAAGCTTCCCACAATAAGTTGGGTGAATTTTGGCCCATTCCTCCTGACAGAGCTGGTGTAACTGAGTCAGGTTGGTAGGCCTCCTAGCTCGCACACACTTCTTCAGTTCTGCCCACAAATGTTCTATAGGATTGAGGTCAGGGCTTTGTGATGGCCGCTCCAATACCTTGACTTTGTTGTCGTTAAGCCATTTTGCCACAACTTTGGAAGTATGCTTGGGGTCATTGTCCATTTGGAAGACCCATTTGCGACCAAGCTTTAACTTCCTGACTGATGTCTTGAGAAGTTGCTTCAATATATCCACATTATTTCCCCTCATGATGCCATCTATTTTGTGAAGTGCACCAGTCCCTCCTGCAGCAAAGCACCCCCACAAAATTGCTCCCAAGGATGAACCAGACTTGTGGAGGTCTACAATTTTTTTTCTGAGGTCTAGGTTGCCAGGTCACAGTTGTAAATGAGAAATTGTTCTAAACTAGCCTACCTGGTTAAATAAAGGTGAAATAAAACAAGTAAAATGTTGATTTCTTTTGATTTTCACATGATGTCATGTAAAGAGGCACTGAGTTTGAAGTTAGGCCTTGAAATACATTCACAGGTACACCTCCAATTGACTCAAATTATGTAAATTAGCCTATCAAAAGCTTCTAAAGCCATGATATTTTCTGGAGTTTTCCAAGCTGTTTAAAGGCAGAGTCAACTTAGTGTATGTAAACTTCTGACCCACTGGAATTGTGATACAGTGAAATTATCTGTCTGTAAACAATTTTTGGAAAAATGACTTGTGTCATGCACGAAGTAGATGTCCTAACCGACTTGCCAAAACTATAGTTTGTTAACAAGAAATGTGTGGGGTGGTTGAAAAACGAGTTTTAATGACTCCAACCTAAGTGTATGTAAACTCCCGACTTCAACTGTATCACACCTGGGTCAAAAACATTTCTCTGCTGAAACCAATGGCATCCAAATCCCAAAACGCCTTTATTATTTAACAGAACTGTACATAATTCACAGCACATCAAACCACGGCTATATGTTTACTTATAATAGGGAGGTCAAATCTGTCTTGACTTTACCTTACCTTTACCCATTTGTCCAGTGTTTCATCCCAAGAGCTCATAGTTGCAGTAGGCTATGTTTCTCACCACTGTAGGCTAACTACGTTGATATTTGTTATTGCCTAAAAATACAATTACTTTCATGATTTGGATCGACGTTAAGGTGATTCCTCTCTTGGCATTCACCGCGTGCCTTAATTGTATTGTTATTAAATCAAGGTCTGCCGTGAACACGAAAAGCGGTAATCCAATTTTTCCCTATAAATGTACCTAGATTACAGATGAATTGATTCCTTGGAATAAGGCCAATAAACACGAGCAAGACCGTAAGACCGTTTCCAGATCACCATTACCTCATTACCTTTTCTTCAGGAATGTAAAGTTGACTCGGATCACAAAGGCATATCTACACAACGTCGATAGAGCATTTGGCGCATGCTGTTAAAATGTATTTGATGTAGGTATAGCCTAGAATCCTATCTCATATGGATCCACAGTGTCAGAAAAAAAACACCGATCAGTGTCCATACACATTGGTCCAGTTTCAACAGGGTACCACTCATTCCAGAAGCATTATCCACAGAAGCATCTATTCGTTTCCATATCTGACGCACTGACTCCTATTAGCAAGTATTTTTTTCAAACAAGAACTCACTGTCGATGTACACCCTTGGATCAGAAGAATGATGTAGTAGTAGCCATAAGCCTACGAAATGTTGTCCATATTTGGCTATAGAATAGCCTACATATAATAGGCTAGGCCTAAAACAATGGTCCAGGCAGGCATCGGGCGTCCGCATCATCAGCACCGCTCCAGCCGTGATAACGCATAAAGCGAGAAAGGACACCGGTTCAAATACATTTGCCCTATATATTAACCTTGATTTTCCGAAACAGTTGTCCACTTGTTTTGTTTTCACCATCTCTGAACCAATCTAGCAGGATTTGCTTATCTTCTTCCCATCCAAGACGTCCGTTTATTGAATGCAATGCTCGAGGATTAGATCGAGGAAGCTTGACGTCATGACAGGACAGGGTCATACTCCCCCCACCATAAACCGACCGGATTCTCATCAGCGAAATGTTTTTGAAATGAGCAGTTAACATTTTGCAGAATGGGGCATTATTGCACAATACATCAGCGGCCCCACTAAACCTGCACAATATTTCACACTGCACAGCAGCAGCACACACAGACATCATTCAGCTTCATCACAGCAAATGAGAATTGCCTAATCATGATGATCTATTCATATTTGAGAATAGGACACACCTTGGATATTTCTGCAGTAAAGTAATCTGCAGAAAGAGATTTCAACCAACTTACTGTTCACTTTCAGTGTTTCCATAATACATAATATCTGATTTTCAGTGGCGATTTTAGCATGCAAATATTAGTTGGGCAAAAAATTATATATTTTTTTGTAAATGCATGCCAGCAAAGCCACTACACAACAATACAGTAATTGCATTATAACGTGACAAACAGTGCCCACAACTGTTAGGGCCTACAAAAAGTTGTCCCAACAGGAGAGCTTACTTTTCAGCTCCATGGAGTGAATCCTTACCACTGCTACACCTGGCTATCAGTGGAGTCTGGTCTGGCAGCGAAACAGTTAATTCAGCTTCATTTACTGCCTTTTTAAAAAACATAGCTGATATGGCTGACTTGCTTACACAAATGTGGCTTCTACTGACAATTGAGATGTACAAACTATGGGATAAGAGACAATCCGTAATTTCGATTAAGACAATGATTGAGCTCAGTCGGACATAGTCAATATAACTATTTGTTCAGCACTTTTGAAATGTACAGCGACAGAATTCAGAACATGGACGTTCTTACAGTATTATACCTGTACACCAAGTCAGAACCGTTTTGATAAATATAGGGGGCATATAAGCAGACAATGAAAGCTCTTACAATATTAGATGATTACATTTCTCTTAAACAGGCTATAGGCTATATGAGGGTGAAAGGAGCCAAATTATTAGCGTGAGGCACATAGTGTATGTTGTGTAGTAAGCTGTTAGTAGCCTTAGTATTACTTTCTTAGCTACAGTATACATATCTCCCTGACATATTACATAATTTATGCAGAAGCATACAATACATTTTTGGACTGACCTTGTTGTTGTCATGGTTGTCGTAAGAACGGGACCAAGGATTAGCGTACGTAGAGTTCCACATCTTTAATATCAAGTGAAATTTCAGCAAAACAAAACAATAAACGAACAACGAAACGTGACTATGTGGTGCACATGCACAAAGGAAAAGGAAAAATAGCTACTTAAATATGATCCCCAATAAGAGGCAACGATTACCAGCTGCCTCTAATTGGGAATCATACAAAACACCAACCTAGAAAATATAAACTAGAACACAACATAGAAATATTAAACTAGACTACCCCCTAGTCACGCCCTGACCTACTACACCATAGAGAAACAAGGGCTCTCTTTGGTCAGAGCGTGACAGTACCCCCCCCCCCCCCCCGAAGGTGCGGACTACGGCCGCAAACCTGAAACCAAATGGGGGGGTTAGGGGGAGAAGGCGACTCTGGCCATGGAGCGGGACTGGACACCGTGCCTGGACTGGGCACCGGCGCAAAGGAGGGCTCCGGCCATGGAGCGGGACTGGACGTCGTGCCTGGACTGGGCACCGGGGCAGAGGAAGGCTCCTGCCCTGGAGCTGGACTGGACGCCATGCTCGGACTGGGCATTGGCGCAGGGGAAGGCTCCGGCCATGGAGCTGGAGTTTCCGGACCGTTCACCGTTGCTGGAGGTTCCAGACCGTGGACCGTCGCGGGAGGTTCCGCACCGTGGACCATCGCGGGAGGTATCCGTACCGTGGACCGTCGCGGGAGGTATCCGTACCGTGGACCGTCGCGGGAGGTATCCGTACCGTGGACCGTCGCGGGAGGTATCCGTACCGTGGACCGTCGCGGGAGGTTTCCGTACCGTGGACCGTCGCGGGAGGTATCCGTACCGTGGACCGTCGCGGGAGGTATCCGTACTGTGGACCGTCGCGGGAGGTTCCGTACTGTGGACCGTCGCGGGAGGCTCTGGCCTGTGAACCGTCTCCGGAAGCTCTGGCCTGTGAACCGTCTCCGGAAGCTCTGGCCTGTGAACCGTCTCCGGAAGCTCTGGCCTGTGAACCGTCTCCGGAAGCTCTGGACTGTGAATGCGCACTGGAGGCTGAGTGCGTGGAGCCGGTACAGGTGGCACAGGACTGTTGAGGCGCACTGGAGGCCTGATGCGTGGAGCCGGCACAGGTGGCACCGGACTGGTGACACACACTTCAGGGCGAGTGCGAGGAGCAGGCACAGGACGCACCGGACTGGGGACACGCACCTCAGGGCGAGTGCGAGGAACAGGCACAAGACGTACCGGACTGGGGAGGCGCACTGGAGGCCTGATGCGTGGGTCCAGCACAGGTTGCACCGGACTGATGACCGGATCCTCTGGTCAGATGTTGAGCAGAACACACTTGCACAACATCTCTCTCATCTCTCCCATGTGGTCTCTGGCTCTTCCCTCTGCTCAGCCGCCAGATCCATGTGCCCCCCCAAACAATTATTGGGGTTTCTGTGGCCGTGGTCTGACGACACGCTCCTCCCGTTTGCCATTCGGGCTCTGGCACTCTCCTCAGCTCGACCGGCCACCCCTTGTGCCCCCCCCCAACATTTTTTTTTATTGGGGTTGTCCTTGGGCTTTCTGTGGCCGCGAACCCCGGCGTCGTCACCTTCCTCCATCATTACCTTCCATCTGCCGCCAAGGAAGGGTCTCTCATCCACCCATCACTTCTTCCCATGTCCAAAACTCCTTCACCTGGTGAACATGCTGCTTGGTCCTGGTTTGGTGGGATATTCTGTCACGGTTGTCGTAAGAACGGGACCAAGGCGCAGCGTACGTAGAGTTCCACATCTTTAATATCAAGTGAAACTTCAGCAAAACAAAACAATAAACGAACAACAAAACGTGACTATGTGGTGCACATGCACAAACACAAAATAATATCCCACAAACACAGGTGGGAAAAATAGCTACATAAATATGATTCCCAATTAGAGACAATGATTACCAGCTGCCTCTAATTGGGAATCATACAAAACACCAACCTAGAAAATATAAACTAGAACACAACATAGACATTTTTAACTAGACTACCCTCTTGTCACGCCCTGACCTACTACACCATAGAGAAACATGGGCTCTCTATGGTCAGGGCGTGACAGTTGTGCTGTGCTCACTTGAACAGAAAGGTGGTGCTGCGGTCCTTCTTATGGCACATTTTGTCATCAAACTGTGTCATCAAAGTCTGGCATTCTCTGGATTTATAGTGCTTTCAAGACAACTGGGAACTCAGAAAAAAATTACGTTGAATCATGACATCAGTGATCTTCAGGTCAGAGCTCTAGAAAGAGGCCTGAGTTCCCAACCTGGAATTCCAAGTTGGATGACCGTTCAAAACGTATTTTCCCAGTTGGAGCTCGTTTTTTCCGAGGTCCCAGTTGTCTTGAACTCACTGAAGTCTGAGATTTCCCAGTTTCGAGTTTCCAGTTGTTTTGAATTCGGCAGAATTTATGCTGGATTGACAGCATGGCCAATGTATTCAACCCTTTCTGGCCCATGGTGTTGCATGTGAATGTTTATCTTTTTAAACTTGGAAAATAGATCCTTAAACCCAGACTTGGACCACACACCGACTCCACTGAATAGCAGGCTCATGATTGCATTGAAACGCTTGCAGTTAGCAACTGATTCCATCCAAGCCACTTATTGTTGAATTTGCGATTTCCAACTTGTTGTGTATTGTTTATGTCCAATGGCTAAGTTTAGCTATACTTTCTCTTCATATGACAAGGATTAAAAGGATTCGCCAGTACATTGTCGACTTGATTCATGATGATGACTGCTTGTCTAGCTTGCTAGCTAAGAATGTGAAAGTATGATGTTGACATGATCAGTCCCATCAAAGCTACGGTAGATATACACATATATTTTTGGGGGGCTAAACAGGTGGGGCTCAAAACAGGTGGCCCTGAATGACGTGTCGCAACTGCTGATTTGTCATTACCATAGCCACTCTCCACTGGCTATGGTGCTGAAACTGCACTGATGCTCGTAAAGTTACTTTCTGATGCGTGTAAAGTTGCTTTCTACTAGCTTTGTTTATTGTCCCCCAAGGTGAAATCAGGGAGGGATTGTGAATCGGTCTCCATCCGTCCTTCTGTCTCTCCATCTGTTAAGTCACACGTGATATCTCAGACAGCATTGACCCGATGTTGACGAAAGGTGGATGAATTATGTGTTTTGCCATTGAAATCCGCCATTTACAAAATTACACTAATTAGCCCAAGGCGGGAGCTATAGTAATTAACTGACATTTGTGAGTCACACCAGAGAGGAATAGGCTAAACGAGAGGTATAACTCGGCACAAAATCTGTCTTCTCCAGCAGGTGGCGTTTTTTATTTGGCACATGATATGGAGTATAGGCTATATAAGGAGTGGATTAGCTAGAGCCTGCAGAGCTCGACATTCAGGGCTATCCGCTGACCTGGCCAGTTTATCAAGCTTTCATATGGCCCGCTTGGGACAGTAGACGACATTTAAAAAAAAAGATATAGGCTATATAGGCTGCTTGTATTCATACATTCACAATCTTCCCAACAGCTGACGCTTCACACTTGTTATCAACCAGCTTCCAAGCGGTGTCAATAATGTCAAAGCCTTTCCTGTCCATCTCGAGTGAGGCCCTGCCTCAACTTCCTGGATACACCCGCCTAAGTGGAGGCGGGAAGCCCATCAATTCATAGTTGAACATCCGCATGCCATTCAAAAGTCCTCCACCTTTCAATCTTTTTTCATATCAGACATAGCGATGTCATTAGCAAATAAAGGTTTATGTAAGGTCCACGGACCATGTAGGCCTTCACCATGGAGCTGCTTGCTTGTCCATACATGAACAGTAGCCTATTTACACAAATCACTTGTTGGTTAAATACAAAAATCAATATTTTAATAATGCTATGCTGTAGTCTAGGCCTTTATAATTATTTAAAATCTGATTAATTCCCGAAGCTGTTCATGAGCAATGTCGTTTATTTATTAGTTGAATATCAACTGTCAGGTGGCAAGAGCGCAGAATTCTGGACACTGCTGATTGCTGCGGATAATTAAATCTGTTCTAATAAACCCAGTTTCTGCGCAACAATCTTAAATGCTATCTCTGGAAAATACAACCGTTTTGATGGAAATAATTGAAAAGAGCGGGATCCCAGCGTTTCAGTGTTATAGGGCTATGATTTATTTCTCAACTCCAATTGGCAGCGTTTTACAATCTTTAGTATCTGGCATGACAATAAAAAAAAGTAACTGCGGGAAGCGCGTCAGCCATTCGTATGTGTTTACGTAGGCCTCTATTAACTGTACAATTCACACAATTACACTATTTACAAACATAACAATTACATGATTTTATGAATGCCAGTGGGAGTTTTTTAAAGACATTATACAAGCAACCAGATCATATTTAGTCTGTGACATAGCTAATGATTAGCCCTTTGGGGTAAACCATGCAGAGCAGCAACCCCATGCTTCAGCCATATAGCCAGGATGCTGCGTCAGACGGGTGATCATGCTTATTGCTAAAATAGCACACCTGCCTGATCATATGGACCATCTAAAGATATTGCTTTTCATCAATATGTTACTAGGCTAATTTCTGGCGGGAATATTAGATTTTAAACGGTTTAATATAGGCTATAGGTCATCATTGAGAGGGGGGATGGTTTTATTTTTGTTTTCCAAACAATTAGTGTAAATAAATATCTGATTTTATGGTTTGCTATAATATAAGGTATTTGACCAGACTGCAAATGAAACGTGAAATCACCCAGATTTAAATTCTGCGTGCATAACTTGCTTTCCTGATATCTTGGCCTGGGTCAGTAATTTTAAAATTCAGGCCAGTATTTTTCACTTGGTACTGGCCCGGTGTGCCACTGGCAAATTTACCTGAATGTCAAGACCTGGACAGGTACCCAGGCTAACTGCCTTCCATTTTTTGAGACATTTATTTTCATTGTTAGAGCGGCCACTTGAGGATCTGGTCAATATAAAGGCTAATCTGTGGTCAACTAAAATGTGTTAGTCACACAAGATATCTCAATTGGCCCAATAGGGGTCGCTGCATCATTCGTGGGGGATGACATGTTTACTGTTGTCTTGTTTCGCTTTTCAATTTCAGGGACAATAGATCATGTTTTCAAAGTTCTACCAAGTGAAGCAACATTGAATTATAAATATTTTAAACCATCTTATTCTCAGACCTGATGCATGAAGGCATAATTTAAAACATGTCATTTTTTCATAGGCCTATTGTAGTTAGGCCTACAATCCTCTTCACAAACCATTTTGTTAGACTGACATTATGACCTACACAGATATACACACTAAGTTATTGGCAGTGTCTTTGTGTGGGTCATACACGAGTGACTTGGGACAAATTCCACAAGTCCACACGGTTGGCTTCTCCAAACATGAGGAATACTCCGAGGCCCATGGTGTTCACCATTGTGATGAGTGAGAACACGTAACCCCAGGAAGCTGTGACCTCAATCAGGTATCCAGAAACATAGACCAGCACCAGACCTGTGGGAATCACAAACTGGTCTCATTTACACAGTCAAATACACTTAACCGTGAGCATTATATCGTTCTGATGTACAGTATACATGGGGGATTGATATCTAATACCTACCTGTGAAAGCCCCACACATATTCATAAATCCTGTGGAGAAAAAAATATATACATTTTTGGGATCAACATATTTGTTTGTCAATCAAAATGGAACAAATGGAATGGGAAGACAATGATACCCAAAGACACTGACAGTGTCCAGCTAAGATAAATTCTTATTTACAATGACGGCCTACACCGGCCAAACCCGGACGATGCTGGGCACAATTGGTCCAGCAATGTACGAGTTTGGCAGGTGTAGGCCGTCATTGTCAATAAGAATTTGTTCTTAACTGACTTGCCTAGTTAAATAAAGGTTCAATTTTAAAATTGTAAAAACAAACTGACCAAACAAGGCTCCAGCACACGATGGGGCAAGGTCCTGTACATTCACAGACACACCACTAGCGCATGGGGACAATGGCAATGGGTTAGTATACTAATAACTCTATTACTGGATGAGAAGTTACCCTTCTCATCCAGTAATACAGGTATACCTCTATTATGTGGATGGAATAATGTTACATGAGCACACACAGAAACACACCTGCTGTTGAAGGTGGCCAGGCCCACAGCAGCGGAGACAAAGATCACAGCGGAAGGGAATGAGAGTGGCCTGCAGAGTAGCAGGAGGAAAACACTGGACACACCCATGGACATGAACTGTATGAGGAGAGAGAGAAACACACCGATCAACTTATTTAAAGATATCATCTAGCGATTTGTGAACATTTACTGTTGAAAAGCGATAACCAAAGTATAAAGACAGTAAAGTACACACTGAAGGGTAAAAAAATATGTTTTGAACAAAATAGTGAATTTTAGACAGAAGTGCAAACTTCAAGGGAGTAGGGCATTTAAGGAGTCATTTTGATGGGAATCCGTGATGTCATCAGCCTCACCCTTGCTTGAGGAACAATAGAGAACATATGAGGAAAAGCACACCCGCCACTTGTGCTATGTCAAGACTTACCTTTTGTAAAGTAAATCAGGTGATAAAGAAGGTGAAAAATAGATTGGAGTGTCACTTTAACTTTAAATTCCCCATTTCAAGAGATACAGTGCCTTGCAAAGGTATTCATCCCCCTTGGCATTTTCCTATTTTGTTGCATTACAACCTGTAATTTAAATGGATTTTTATTTGGATTTCATGTAATGGACATACACAAAATAGTCCAAATTGGTGAAATGAAAAAAATTCTACAAAAATAAATAAAATGGAAAAGTGGTGCGTGCATACAGTTGAAGTCAGACGTTTACATACACCTGAGCCAAGTACATTTAAACTCAGTATTTCACAATTCCTGACATTTAATCCTAGTAAAAATTCCCTGTCTTGGGTCAGTTAGGATCACCACTTTATTTTAAGAAAGTGAAATGTCAGAATAATAGTAGAGAGAATGATTTATTTCAGCTTTTATTTCTTTCATCACATTCCCAGTGGGTCAGAAGTTTACATACACTCAATTAGTATTTGGTAGCATTGCCTTTAAATTGTTTAACTTGGGTCAAACGTTTCGGGTAGCCTACCACAAGCTTCCCACAATAAGTTGGGTGAATTTTGGCCCATTCCTCCTGACAGAGCTGGTGTAACTGAGTCAGGTTGGTAGGCTTCCTTGCTCGCACACACTTATATAGTTCTGCCCACAAATGTTCTATGGGATTGAGGTCAGGGCTTTCTGATGGCCACTCCAATACCTTGACTTTGTTGTCCTTAAGCCGTTTTGCCACAACTTTGGAAGTATGCTTGGGGTCATTGTCCATTTGGAAGACCCATTTGCGACCAAGCTTTAACTTCCTGACTGATGTCTTGAGAAGTTGCTTCAATATATCCACATTATTTCCCCTCATGATGCCATCTATTTTGTGAAGTGCACCAGTCCCTCCTGCAGCAAAGCACCCCCACAAAATTGCTCCCAAGGATGAACCAGACTTGTGGAGGTCTACAATTTTTTTTCTGAGGTCTAGGTTGCCAAGTCACAGTTGTAAATGAGAAATTGTTCTAAACTAGCCTACCTGGTTAAATAAAGGTGAAATAAAATAAGTAAAATGTTGATTTCTTTTGATTTTCACATGATGTCATGTAAAGAGGCACTGAGTTTGAAGGTAGGCCTTGAAATACATCCACAGGTACACCTCCAATTGACTCAAATTATGTAAATTAGCCTACCAAGCTTTAACTTCCTGACTGATGTCTTAAGATGTTGCTTCAATATATCCACATAATTTTCCATCCTCATGATGCCATCTGTTTTGTGAAGTACACCAGTCCCTCCTGCAGCAAAGCACCCCCACAACATTAAGCTGCCACCGCAGTGCTTCACGGTTGGGATGGTGTTCTTCGGCTTGCAAGCCTCCCCCTTTTTCCTCCAAACATAACGATGGTCATTATGGCCAAACAGTTTGATTTTTGTTTCATCAGACCATAGGACATTTCTCCAAAAAGTACAATCTTTGTCTGTGGATATAGATACTTTTGTACCCGTTTCCTCCATCATCTTCACAAGGTCCATTGCTTTTGTCCTGGGATTGATTTGCACTTGGTGCACCAAAGTACATTCATCTCTAGGAGACAGAATGCGTCCCCTTCTTGAGCAGTATGACGGCTGCGTGGTCCCATGGTGTTTATACTTGCATACCATTGTTTGTACAGATGAACGTGGTACCTTCAGGCGTTTGGAAATTGCTCCCAATGATGAACCAGACTTGTGGAGGTCTACAATTTTTTTCTGAAGTCTTGGCTGATTTCTTTTGATTTTCCCATAATGTCAAGCAAAGATGCACTGAGTTTGAAGCTAGGCCTTGAAATACATCCACAGGTACACCTCCAATTGACTCAAATGACGTCAACTAGCTTATCAGAAGCTTCTAAAGCCATTATATTTTTCTGGAATTTTCCAAGCTGTTTAAAGGCACTGTCAACTTAGTGTATGTAAACTTCTGACCCACTGGAATTGTGATACAGTGAATTATAAGTGAAATAATATGTCTGTAAACAATTGTTGGAAAAATGACTTGTGTCATGCACAAAGTAGATGTCCTAACCAACTTGCCAAAACCATAGTTTGTCAACAAGAAATTTGTGGAGTGGTTGAAAAACAAGTTTTAATGACTCTACCTTAAGTGTACAGTCATGGCCAAAAGTTTTGAGAATGACACAAATATTAATTTCCACAAAGTTTGCTGCTTCAGTGTCTAGATATTTTTGTCAGATGTTACTATGGAATACTGAAGTATAATTACAAGCATTTTATAAGTGTCAAAGGCAGTTATTGACAATTACATGAAGTTGATGCAAAGAGTAAATATTTGCAGTGTTGACCCTTCTTTTTCAAGACCTCTGCAATCCGCCCTGGCATGCTGTCAATTAACTTCTTGGCCACATCCTGACTGATGGCAGCATATTCTTGCATAATCAATGCTTGGAGTTTGTCAGAATTTGTGGGGTTTTGTTTGTCCACCCGCCTCTTGAGGATTGACCACAAGTTCTCAATGGGATTAAGGTCTGGGGAGTTTCCTGGCCATGGACCCAAAATATCAATGTTTTGTTCCCCAAGCCACTTAGTTATCACTTTTGCCTTGTGGCAAGGTGCTCCATCATGCTGGAAAAGGCATTGTTCGTCACCAAACGGTTCCTAGATGGTTGGGAGAAGTTGCTCTCGGAGGATGTGTTGGTACCATTCTTTATTCATGGCTGTGTTCTTAGGCAAAGTTGTGAGTGAGCCCACGCCCTTGGCTGAGAAGCAACCCCACACATGAATGGTCTCAGGATGCTTTACTGTTGGCATGACACAGGACTGATGGTAGAGCTCACCTTGTCTTCTCCGGACAAGCTTTTTTCCGGATGCCCCAAACAATCGGAAAGGGGATTCATCAGAGAAAACAACTTTACCCCAGTCCTCAGCAGTCCAATCCCTGTACCTTTTGCAGAATATCAGTCTGTCCCTGATGTTTTTCCTGGAGAGAAGTGGCTTCTTTGCTGCCCTTCTTGACACCAGGCCATCCTCCAAAAGTCTTCGCCTCACTGTGCGTGCAGATGCACTCACACCTGCCTGCTGACATTCCTGAGCAAGCTCTGTACTGGTGGTGCCTCGATCCCGCAGCTGGATCAACTTTAGGAGACGTCCTGGCGCTTGCTGGACATTCTTGGGTGCCCTGAAGCCTTCTTCACAACAATTGAACTGCTCTCCTTGAAGTTCTTGATGATCCGATAAATGGTTGATTTAGGTGCAATCTTACTGGCAGCAATATCCTTGCCTGTGAAGCCCTTTTTGTGCAAAGCAATGATGACGGCATGTGTTTCCTTGCAGGTAATCATGGTTGACAGAGGAAAAACAATGATTCCAAGCACCAACCTCCTTTTGAAGCTTCCAGTCTGTTATTCAAACTCAAATCAGCATGACAGAGTGATCTCCAGCCTTGTCCTCATCAACACTCACACCTGTGTTCACGAGAGAATCACTGATATGTCAGCTGGTCCTTTTGTGGCAGGGCTGAAATGCAGTGGAGATTTTTTGGGGGGACTTTGCAATTAATCTGATCACTCTTCATAACATTCTGGAGTATATGCAAATTGCCATCATACAAACTGAGGCAGCAGACTTTTTGAAAATGAATATTTGTGTCATTCTCAAACCTTTTAGCCACAACTGTATGTAAACATCCAACTTTAACTGTATATATTCATCCCCTTTGCTATGAAGCCCCTAAATAAGATCTGTTGCAACCAATTACCTTCAGAAGTCACATAAATTAGTTAAATAAAGTCCACCTGTGTGCAATCTAAGTGTCACATGATCTGTCACATTATCTCAGTAAATATACACCTGTTCTGAAAGGCCCCAGAGTCTGCAACACCACTAAGCAAGGGGCACCATCAAGCAAGCAGCACCATGAAGACCAAGGAGCTCTCCAAACAGGTCAGGGGCAAAGTGGGGGAGAAGTACAGATCAGGGTTGGGTTATAAAAAAATATGCAAAACTTTGGTCATCCCACGGAGCACCATTAAATCCATTATTAAAACATGGAAATAATATGGCACCACAACAAACCTCACAAGAGAGGGCTGCCCACCAAAACTCACGGACCATGCAAGGAGGGCATTAATCAGAGAGGCAACAAAGAGACCAAAGATAACCCCGAAGGAGCTGCGAACCTCCACAGCGGAGATTGGAGTATCTGCCCATAGGACCACTTTAAGCCGTACACGCCACAGAACTGGGCTTTACCTAAGAGTGGCCAGAAAAAAAGCCATTGCTTAAAGAAAAAAATAAGCAAACACATTTGGTGTTCGCCAAAAGGCATTTGGGAGACTCCCCAAACATATGGAAGAAGGTTCTCTGGTCAGATGAGACTAAAATGTAGCTTTTTGGCATCAAGGAAAACGCTATGTTTGGCGCAAACCCAACGCCTCTCATCACAACGAGAACATCATCCCCACAGTGAAGCATGGGGGTGGCAGTATCATGCTGTGTGGATGTTTTTCATTGGCAGGGACTGGGAAACTGGTCAGAATTGAAGGAATGACGGATGCCGCTAAATACAGGGACATTCTTGAGGGAAACCTGTTTTAGTCTTCCAGAGATTTGAGACTGGGACGGAGGTTCACCTTCCAGCAGGACAATGACCCTGAGAATACTGATAAAGCAACACTCGAGTGGTTTAAGGGGAAACATTTCAATGTCTTGGAATGGCCTAGTCAAAGCCCAGACCTCCATCCAATTGAGAATCTGTGGTACGACTTAAGATTGCTGTACACCAGAGGAACCCATCCAACTTGAAGGACCTGGAACAGTTTTGCCTTGAAGAATGGGCAAAAATCCCAGTGGCTAGATGTGCCAAGCTTATAGAGACATACCCCAAGACACTTGCAGCTGTAATTGCTGCAAAAGGTGGCGCTACAAAGTATTGACTTTGGGGGGTGAATAGTTATGCATGCTCAAGTTATCTTATTTCTTCTTTGTTGCACAAGAAAAAAATTATTTGCATCTTCAAAGTGGTATGCATGCTGTGTAAATCAAATTATACAAATCCCCCAAAAGTCCATGTCCAGGATGTAAGGCAACAAAATAGGAAAAATGCCAAGTGGGGTGAGAACTTTCGCAAGCCACTGAACTGTAACTAATTCTGTTATGTCAGATACGAAATTATTGAGACCCTTGACAAAGATGAGCAATAATGACTGTATAAAATCAAAAATTCAAATACTGAGCAATATTGTATGCAAAAAAAGGGAAATTATATTGTTTTTCTCAAAAACATAGGGATCAAAATGATTGACATCCTTAAAGATTCTTATAAGTAATGTAGTCAAAAGCGTAGTATTTGGTAGCATATTCCTAGCACGCAATGACTACATAATGCTTGTGACTCTACTCTACTTGTTGGATGCATTTGCAGTTCGTTTTGATCGTGTTTCAAATTATTTTGTGCCCGATAGAAATTAATGGTAAATGATGTTTTATGTCATTATTGAGTCACTTTTATTGTACAAAATTATAAGAAATGTCTGAACACTTCTACATTAATGTGGATGATGCATGATTACGGATAATCCTGAATGAATTGTGAGAAAGTTACAGAGGGTCACAGATAAGACATGCTAACCTCCCCTGTTATTGATAATGTTAAGACAATAGCATGTCTTGGGGGTATGATCTTTGACCCTCTGTATTTCTCAATCATCATTATTCACAATTCATTCAGGATTATCCATAATCATGGTCTCATCCACATTAATGTAGAAGTGTTTAGAAACATTTTATTCTTATTTTCAATAAAAGTGACTAAAATGACTAAATACATTTTCACAATTACTTGGGTACAAAATAATCTGAAACAACCGAAACTAACTTCAAAGGCACCCAACAAGTTTGTAGTCACAAGCTTGATGTAGTCATTGCGTGCTAGGAATATGGGACCAAATACTACATTTTGACTACTTTATTTATAAGAATCTTTAAGGGTGTCAATAATTTTGACCCCTACCCTTTTGAGAAAAAAAGTATTATCTTTCTCTGAGCAAATGTATTAGTTTAAATTAATATAATTTTGTAAACGGTTTTTTCATTATTCATTTTATACAGTCATTATTGCTCATCTTTTTCAAGGGTGTCAATAATTTCAGACCTCACTGCATGTTAGTCAGGGAAAATATTGCCTGAGCCCCAAGGATATGTCTGATTGCCTTGTCTGGCATGAAAATGGGGAGCTCTAACCTGTCTGAACAAATCTCTTATGCATACCTGTACTTTCTCTCTGTCCACAAACCACTGAAAATTGGGTTCAGTTACACAAGAATATAAGTTAGCGATTCTAAACCAGGTAAGCTTACCTGCATCATCTTCCTAACAGAGGATGTTCGAAATCCTAGAACAAAAAAACAGTCTGTTACTATGAAATGGCTTCAATAAGGAAGCAGCAAAACAAACAAACGTTGTACTCTAATCTGTCATTCTTGTACCCTGCTGAATGAGGTGATCCGAAATTATGCCTCCAAAGAGCGCAGATGCGATTGCAACCAACCATGGAATTACGTTACACATCCATCCCTGGAATAACATATATTAGAAGTATGAGTTACAATACAGATTACACTAAATTGCAATGGTTACACTATTCATTATTTTGGGTGAAGAAGGCCAGAATAGGTAAGACATGCTTTTTGGATAAGGTAAAGAAAGTGGCTGAAGAGATAAAGGTTTAATACCTTGGCGTGCGGATATGTATCTTTGAAAAAGGTTGGTAGCCATGACATCAATGTGTAACAAGTACTGCTGAAGCATAGGTGAGCAAAGACCATGGCACTGAAGAGATGTGAAAGAGGGAGAACAAGAGACTAAAAAGCAGTGGAGCCAGGCAAGCAGGCAACATCAAGGTAAAAACAAGAAGTTGCAAAACATTTGCATAACTTCCACGTGCCACACTGTATTACATCCACAATCAACATATGCAAAAATTTGAGCTGTACCACACAGAGGGCTGTTTGAACATTTTTAGCCAGTGTTTCTTTGACAGACCCGAACTGGATCCATGGCTTGACAGCACTTGGATTGTGTTCATTTGACCTGCAATCGACACACACATTACCATATAAATCAGTATGATTATAGCAGCCAACCTCATGAATCGTACATAACAACCACTTCGTTCAGTGAAACAACTAACATGTATAATACATGCATTACATTTTGTAGATACTTTCAAACTAGAAATATATTATAGAAGCCTACCTCATATGAAATCTAGAACCTAGAACAACCACTTAATTCAATGAAACAACTATTACATACAACACATCCAATGCAAATTTCTTGATATTTTAAAACAAAATATATTCATGCACAAAGCACCAGTTCTATAGATTATTATATTGCTACCCTAGAGTACCTCTCAGTAGAAATCTCCACACAGTCAATGACCACAGTCCTGAGAGCAGACCAGCGCCATAGAACACACTCTCCCAGCCATAGCGTTCCAACATCACGGACCCCAGTCCTCCCACCATCAGTGTTCTGACTCGCAAGATTAGAAGCACAATGAGGAAGAAGCATTTAGAACATATTTCAGATAAAGCTATTTATGATTAAATTATAAATCAGAGATGGATGTTGGTATAATTAGAGACCTGTGTTCAGTTATTACATGTATAACTTACCCCATATAAGAGCCACTGCCCATGGTACTCATCAGAAAGCCTCTTTCCCCTTCATCCACTCGTTGGGAACAAAGACTGGCCAAAGAGGGGTAGTGGACACCTGAGGGAAAGCAGCTGTTATCAAAGTTACCAAACCATTCCAAAAGAGGAGAAAGAGGGTGGAGACTTTCTCTGTTTCCACCCTCTCACCTTGTAATAGCCCCATAAGGAATCTGGCCACCGTCATGGAGGTGAGGGAACTGATGCCCAGTTGCGCCAACAGAGGGGTGCATGCTGTAATGGAAGCCCAGGACGTAGTGGCAAGAAGTAGGACCCGTTCACCACCAATTCTGGCAAAACAAACAATCATGAGCAGAGTCATAGCAGTCTTCACAGCACACAAGAAAGGTGATTTCCAGCTTCTAACATGGACATTATATAACAGGCAATCACTCAAGACCAAATAATACAAATCCCAATAGGTAGCCATTGTTTCTCTCATTCAGACCACCAGAGGTTGACCCACCTGTCGCTGACATGACCTCCCAGTACCTGAGTGAAGCAGTAACCCCAGAAGAAGCCCCCCATTACCACACCCGACTGCGTCTTGCTCCAGCCAAACGTGGTGGCCATGTTAACAGCACAGATTGGCATGGCCATCCTGGCACAGTAGAGGAGACACGTGCCCAAGAAGAGCATCACCGTCCACTTTTGAGCCAATGGCCTGGAGGCAAATAGCAAGAAAGAGAGGGAGAGGTAATGATGGATGATAATACTGATCATCTACATTACACTATATGTAAAAACCAGATAATTGGCCTATTATCATTTCATCCCCTACAGAACATCATGTATCAGTAGTGCTGAGCGATTAACCAAAATGTCAGTTATTTTTGTTTTTTAAACAACTTTTAGTTTTTTAAACAACAACTGACCGACATCAGTTCAATGATTTGAATTCCATTTCACTCAGTTTTTTGTCTTCTGTGAACTCAATGCGCACATTGCATAGTTTCTCTAGAGATAAAGATCCAGCCTGAACTGTGCGATGTAGTAGATAAAGATCCAGCCTGAACTGTGCGATGTAGTAGATAAAGATCCAGCCTGAACTGTGCGATGTAGTAGATAAAGATCCAGCCTGAACCGTGCGATGTAGTTTCTAACAGGCCAATATTCTGCATAGTTTAGCGCATTAAAATTTGGTAATGAACTACAGCTACCATAATCCATTGGTCATTTACTTGTCTTGGTCTGAGTTTATTTATTCTACTCAAGAATAATGCAGACCGTGAGGTGACATTGAGCATAGCCGTAAGAAGTAGTTTCAGGGTGTTTAAAACATTTTTTGAATCCGAACCAACCTCAAAAAGCACAAATAGCTCAGCACTATGTATCAGTAGAGAAGACAGCAAACCAGTTTTTCTGACTACATCAAGTGAAGTGCCTTAATGAAGCCACCAGCGTTGGATAAAAGTTTCAGCAGACAGAGCAAGCTAAAATATTTTTTTATAATATTTTATGTGATGTCTAATTTAAAGACAAACAGGGATCTAGTTTAATATGAAATACTTCTGTTAAGTTACATAGAGCAGTAAAACACTACAAATATGTGCAAATTAATTGAAAGTGTGACCAAGATCTAAATCTACTTTCACACTGGACCTTCTACAACCATTGTGAATGTTGTGAACACACAGAAGCTCAAGCCTGGTCCCAGATATGTTTGTGTTGTCCTGTCAGCTCCTTGTCACTGGAATGACAGGGAGTTGACATGATCACACAAACAGATCTGGGACCAGGCTACCGAAACACATATTGAACCCAAGATAACAGTCGACAGTGGTGTAAAGTACTTAAGTAAAAATACTCACTAAATGGACTCAATTAACAGACATGCTTCCCTTTGTAAATTATGCCTGTGTTGGAGTGTGCCCCTGGCTATCCGTAAATTAAAATAACAAGAAAATGGTGCCATCTGGTTTGCTTAATATAAGCAATTCTAAATGATTTATATATATTCATAAACTGTGTGGTTTGAGCCCTGAATGCTGATTGACTGAGAGCCATGTTATCAGACCGTATACCATGGGTATGACAAAACACTTATTTTTACTGCTCTAATTGTTGGTAACCAGTTTATAATAGCAATAAGGCACCTTGGGGGTTAGTGATATATGGCCAATATACCACTGTTAAGGGCTGTGCCCAGGCACTCCGCGTTGTGTCGTTCTAAGAACTGCCCTTAGCCGTGGTATATTGGCCATATACCACACCTCCTCGGGGCTTATTACTTAAATATACATGTACAGTCGTGGCCAAAAGTTTTGAGAATGACACAAATATACATTTTCACAAAGTCTGCTGCCCCAGTTTGTATGATGTCAATTTGCATATACTCCAGAATGTTATGAAGAGTGATCAGATGAATTGCAATTAATTGCAAAGTCCCACTTTCCCATTCAAATGAACTGAATCCCCCAAAAACATTTCCACTGCATTTTAGCCCTGCCACAAAGGGACCAGCTGACATCATGTCAGTGATTCTCTCGTTAACACAGGTGTAAGTGTTGATGAGGACAAGGCTGGAGATCACTCTGTCATGCTGATTGAGTTTGAATAACAGACTGGAAGCTTCAAAAGGAGGGTGGTGCTTGGAATCATTGTTCTTCCGCTGTCAATCATGGTTACCTGCAAGGAAATACGTGTAGTCATCATTGCTTTTGACAAAAAGGGCTTCACTGGCAAGGATATTGCTGCCAGTAAGATTGCACCTAAATCAACCATTTATCGGATCATCAAGAACTTCAAGGAGAGCAGTTCAATTGTGGTGAAGAAGGCTTCAGGGCGCCCAAGAAAGTCCAGCAAGCTCCAGGACCGTCTCCTAAAGTTGATTCAGCTGCGGGATCGGGGCACCACCAGTACAGAGCTTGCTCAGGAATGGCAGCAGGCAGGTGTGAGTGCATCTGCACGCACAGTGAAGCTTAGACTTTTGGAGGATGGCCTGGTGCCAAGAAGGGCAGCAAAGAAGCCACTTCTCTCCAGGAAAAACATCAGGGACAGACTGATATTCTGCAAAAGGTACAGGGATTGGACTGCTGAGGACTGGGGTAAAGTCATTTTCTCTGATGAATCCCCTTTCCAATTGTTTGGGGCATCCGGGAAAAAATATTGTCCGGAGAAGACCTGCAATCTGAGAGCAACTTCTCCCGACCATCCAGGAACCGTTTGGTGAGGAACAATACCTTTTCCAGCATGATGGAGCACCTTGCCATAAGGCAAAAGTGATAACTAAGTGGCTTGGGGAACAAAACATTGATATTTTGGGTCCATGGCCAGGAAACTCCCCAGACCTTAATCCCATTGAGAACTTGTGGTCAATCCTCAAGAGGCGGGTGGACAAACAAAACCCCACAAATTCTGACAAACTCCAAGCATTGATTATGCAAGAATGGGCTGCCATCAGTCAGGATGTGGCCAAGAAGTTAATTGACAGCATGCCAGGGCGGATTGCAGAGGTCTTGAAAAAGAAGGGTCAACACTGCAAATATTTACTCTTTGCATCAACTTCATGTAATTGTCAATAAAAGCCTTTGACACTTATAAAATGCTTGTAATTATACTTCAGTATTCCATAGTAACATCTAACAAAAATATCTAGACACTGAAGCAGCAAACTTTGTGGAAATTAATATTTGTCATTCTCAAAACTTTTGGCCATGACTGTATATTTAAATACCAAATACTTTTTGAGACTTTTACGTATTATAAAAAACATTGCTTGACATGTCTATTTTCACCACGTAACCGCTACAGTGAAGAAGTTTTCAAATCGAACATTTTCAGCTTCTGCCATAGGCAAAGCACCGAAAGCAGAATCCAACTCCTTACCTGGGCCATGTCGCAGTCTGCCGCTGTGGTTCCTCTCCCTCGGAACCATTGTGTGCGAAAACTTTGTTAGGAAGATTTTTCCCGGGAACTTCAAAGTTATGGTTAGTTTCACCAAATATTTGCCACAATGCCATTCACCGTCCACCGCTCTACACGTAGATTTCGTCGGGAAACGTGCGCTTTGATGAAAGAAAATATGGACACGCCGTGGCAAACAAGCTGGACAGGTAAAACTAGTGGGAACATGAAACATGCATATCTCTCTGACTGAGCTTGGCTTGCTGAATGACTGGTTTCTTGCAATCAGTGCAACACAGAGCGCGTTCCAGCTCGTCTAGTTTGTAAATAGCGGCAGCCAATCAACAATGTGTGATCGCGGAGTTTACAATTTAGAACGCGACCACAGACTCCACGACCACAGACTCCACGACCACAGACTCCACGACCACAGACTCCACGACCACTGCAGTAGTGAGCCAATGCTTCAACAGGTGACCTACTATTCATCCCTTCTATGCCAAAATTGCACATTCACAATAAATAAATGAACCTGAGCAGCAAGGCTACACAATGCAGGAAACAATGCTCTTAATGGATTGTCATACATTACCTACTGTATAAGGCCGTATTTCAATAAAACTGTCACTCAAAATAATTGTTTATTTCCATATCTGCAAATATTACCTGAAAAACGTCCAATAATAAGAGGGGAGTTATCTGCAGTCTCTATGATCACATTGTCTTACAGTACAATAAAAAGTTGTACGAAATGAATAATGGACATTTAGCAGCAGGTACAAAGGAAACAAATATTTAAACTCCCACATAACATAAACAAGGCATGAGGCTTCTGTAATGACCTTAACCAATTCAACAACATTACACTACATGCATCTGTGCAGTAAATGTAAAAATTCTAACTGGTAACTAACTCTTAAGTTAACAGCAAACTGGTCATGTGTACGTAACTTCTCTCTACTCCTGTAGGAGAAAAATAAGTACAGCCCTACTACTGTGAAAGGTCAAGGTTTCCACCATCTACAACTTTTCAATCCTCAACAAAACAAACAAACAATACAAGGCCGAGCTCCATGTGTCTTTCAAAGACAGAAGGGAATGTAAACTCAGCCAACCATTTAAAAGAAACCCGTATTTCCATGTAAGCAATCATTTCATCCGGCAGTAGACAGGTTAATATCAGATTACCGGTTATAACCTATCAAAGTACAGTAGATAAAAGGCTGGGTAACACAGTTTCCACTTAATCCAAACCCTTTATCTAGAAAAAGTGGCGTATAGCCTATTCCTCTCTTTCCTTTACACATGAGCCTAATTTAGTCTTAAACTCTACCTTATATGTTTAAAATCATAACTCCACTCAGCGTGGCAACAGTGGCGGTTCTAGACCATTTCATCTGGGGGGGGCCAAGCTGGGGCCAGTAGTACTGTTAGAGGGGCCAGTTACATTAGACGTTATTGTTGTCATATCGTTTTCTTCACTGCATTGCAGGCATTAGCAGGCAAAAGACCACGTTCATAATGCAGATGCATGTGGTACGATACTGTTGTGTTCCGCCTAAAGCCGTCTCTCTAGAAAATGTTTGGGTTAAATTAGTGTTCCGTGTTGCCACTGTCTAATAATGGATGTAAAAAAAGAACGATAGCAAAAATTAGTTATGTAAAAATGATTTCATACTCCACATTTAGGGGGGCCAAAATTGTTGTCACAGGGGCACTGGCCTCCCCAGAACCGCTAGTGCGTGGCAACCCAGTGGCTTAAAAACAAATAAAACAACATGATACTCAGAACTCACCATGATACTCAAGTAAAAGTGAATAATACTTATTTTTCAGGTACTCAAATATAAACCAGCAATTTAAATTTGTCTTTCAAAATGACTATAAATGTGGGTACTCTGTTGAATGTTTATCATCATAGCAGTTGTCACTTTTTAAAATACAGCCATATACTGTTTGCACAATCAATTAAGTCCTCTCATATATGCAACATGAAAAATGTATTTATATTGGTATATATAATATGTTTTTATTACGTTATCATCCAGTCGTCGACTGCTTATAAATAGGAGAAAGGAAGTGTGGTAGTCCATGTCACTGCTCGTTCATTTCACTTGGGATCCTCAATAGTGCCTTTGCTGAGGTCTGTCATTTTGGGGTATTTGACTTTCTTCTGGTCCAGCTCGTTCTGAGCCCATAACAGCAGCTTGAGTAGCTTGGCCAGTTTGGGTGTTGACTCCCTGTTTTCATAGTCCAGCACAGCCTGGTTCACCTCACTCCACACCTGAAGAGCATTGAGAAAAGAAAGAAAGGTGTTTAAACTACAGGAATACAGAACACAGAACACCCCCAAAAAGAGACCCTTTTACTCATGCACATGAAGGCTCTTTCTTTACATTAGTAAAATATGTGTAGTAAGAGCTGACTCTTCAACATCATATTTGCAACTTATCTGTTTACAGTATCTTTACATTAACCTTGGATGTGGTGTGGCCAAAGCCACATTCCTGCTTCATGTGTGTTTGCAGCTATTAGCATACTGTAAATACCATAGTATATAGACAAACAAAATAAGGATCTAAACCATATTGCACATAATTAATACAATGATTCACAAATGTGTGGACATTTTAAAAGCATTTCATTTTCAATTTGGCTAACAAAAACGCTGTCTCCTGGAATGAAGATAATTAAGGTCATTCTTGCAGGGGCATGTGGCATCAGAGAGCCATTGTCTTTACACTATACCACTCAGAGGGGGGTATTTGGTGTACACGTGTCCCACACTACCTATGGAGGTGGCTTGGGAAAGAGCGATTTGAAGCTAGATCCATCTCTTTACCATACAAAAATACAGTGCCCTCTGTAATTATCGGGACAGCGTTTTCTTTTTGTTCCTTCTTCTTTAGGCTCAATACTTCAAAAGGTTGAATTAAAAATCAAACAATGACTATGAAGTGCAGACTGTCAGCTTTAATTTGAGCATATTTTCATCCATATCGGGTGAACCGTTTAGAAATTACAGCACTTGTTGTACATAGTCCCCACCATTTTAGGGGAGCAAAAGTATTGGGACAAATTCACTTATATGTGTATTAAAGTAGTAAAAAGCTTAGTATTTGGTCCCATATTCATAGCACACAATGACTACATCAAGCTTGTGACTCTTCAAACTTGTTGGATACATTTGCTGTTTGTTTTGGTTGTGTTTCAGATTATTTTGTGCCCAATAGAAATTAATGGGAAATAATGAATTGTGCATTTTGGAGTCACCTTTATTGTAAATAAGAATAGACTGTTTTGAAACACTTCTACATTAATGTGGATGCTACCATGATTACGGATAATCCTGAATGAATCAACAGCCTTGGTTTCTCAAATGACTGCCTCGCCTGGTTCACCAACTACTTCTCAGACAGAGTTCAGTGTGTCAAATCGGAGGGCCTATTGTCCGGACCTCTGGCAGTCTCTATGGGGGTGCCACAGGGTTCAATCCTCGGGCCGACTCTTTTCTCTGTATACATCAATAATGTCGCTCTTGCTGCTGGTGATTCTCTGATCCACCTCTACGCAGACGACACCATTCTGTATACTTCTGGCCCATCTTTGGACACTGTGTTAACTAACCTCCAGACGAGCTTCAATGCCATACAAGTCTCCTTCTGTGGCCTCCTACTGCTCTTAAATGCAAGTAAAGCTAAATGCATGCTCTTCAACCGATCGCTGCCCACACCTGCCCGCCCATCCAGCATCACTACTCTGGACGGTTCTGACTTAGAATATGTGGATAACTCCAAATACCTGGGTGTCTGGCTAGACTGTAAACTCTCCTTCCAGACTCACATTAAGCATCTCCAATCCAAAATGAAATCTAGAATCGGCTTCCTATTTCGCAAAACAAAGCATACTTCACTGATGCTGCCAAACATACCCTCGTAAAATTGACTATCCTACCAATCCTTGACTTTGGCGATGTCATTTACAAAATAGCCTCCAACGCTCTACTCAGCAAATTGGATGCAGTCCATCACAGTGCCATCCGTTTTGTCACCAAAGCCCCATATACTACCCACCACTGCAACCTATATGCTCTTGTTGGCTGGCCCTCGCTTCATATTCGTCGCAAAGCCAACTGGCTCCAGGTCATCTATAAGTCTTTGCTAGGTAAAGCCCCGTCTTATCTCAGCTCACTGGTCACCATAGCAGCACCCACCCGTAGCACACGCTCCAGCAGGATTATTTCACTGGTTACCCCCAAAGCCAATTACCCCTTCGGCCGCCTTTCCTTCCAGTTCTCTGCTGCCAATGACTGGAACGAACAGCAAAAATCATTGAAGCTGGAGACTCATATCTCCCTCACTAGCTTTAAGCACCAGCTGTCAGAGCAGCTCACAGATCACTGCACCTGTACATAGCTCATCTGTAAATAGCCCATCCAACTACCTCATCCCCATACTGTTATTTATTTTGCTCCTTTGCACCCCAGTATCTCTACTTGCACACTCATCTTCTGCACATCTATCACTCCAGTGTTTAATTGCTATATTGTAATTATTTCGCAACTATGGCCTATTTATTGCCTTACCTCCATTGTCCTGCCTCATTTGCACACATTTTATATAGACTTTTTCTATTATATTATTGACTGTATGTTTGTTTATTCCATGTGTAACTCTGTGTTGTTGTTTGTGTCGCACTGCTTTGCTTTATCTTGGCCAGGTCGCAGTTGTAAATGAGAACTTGTTCTCAACTAGCCTACCTGGTTAAATAAAGGTGAGAAAAAATTTAAAATAAATCATGAATAATGACGAGTGAGAGAAAGTTAGACGCACAAATATCATACCCCCCCAAAAAATAGAAACATATTCTATTCTTATTACAATAAAAGTGACTCCAAAATGCACAATACATTATTATTTACCATTTATTTCTATTGGACACAAAACAAACAGCAAATGGATCCACCAAATTTCAGTCACAAGCTTGATGTAGTCATTGTGTGCTATGAATATGGGACCAAACACTTAACTTTTTATTACTTTAATACACATAAGTGAATTTGTCCCAATAGTTTTGCTCCCCTAAAATGAGGGGGACTATGTACAACAAGTGCTGTAATTTCTAAACGGTTCACCCGATATGGATGAAAATACACTCAAAATTAAGCTGATAGTCTACACTTTAATCTCATAGTCATTGTTTGATTTTTGTAGTAGAGCCAAAAGAAGAAAAAATGCTTCACTGTCCTAATAATTACGGAGGGCACTGTATATGTTGTGGATCTAGTATGCGTTGTCAAGCTAGTGTAGTGTAAAGAGGCTATAATTAAGCAATAAGGCACGAAGGGGCATGGTATATGGCCAATATACCATGGCTAAGGGCTGTTCTTATGCAAGCCACAACGCCGAGTGCCCGGATACAGCCCTTAGTCGTGGTATATCGGTCATATACCACAAACCCCTGAGGTGCCTTATTGCTATTATAAACTGGTTACCAACGTAATTAGAAATGTTTTGTCATGCCAGTGGTATACAGTCTCATATACCACAGCTGTCAGCCAATCAGCATTCAGGGCTAGAACCACCCAGTTTATAATAGCCTAATAAACAATTATACAGATGATAGGCCACACACACAGACACACCTTCTGTCTCTGCATCATGTTAAGCAGGTCTCCAAAGGGCGACTCTTCTGGGTTGTCGAAGGCAAGAAGAGCCAGCGTCCTCTCCATCTCTGTCAGGCACTCACGGCTCTCCTCCCCCTGCTCTGCCAGCTGTGTCTGGGCAAACTCCAACGCAGACTCTGTCTCCTGCAGCCTGATTAACTCAATCAAGTGCTGTTGCTACAAAGAGGGGAAGGAGGAAAGAAATGGAGAGGGACTTTTTATGTTGACTGAGAACACATTGTCATTTACAGCAATGGCCTGGGGAATAGTTACAGGGGAGAGGAGGGGGGATGAATGAGCCAATTGGAAGCTGGGGATGATTAGGTGGTATGAAGGCCAGATTGGGAATTTAGCCAGGACACCAGGGTTAACACCCCTACTCTTACAATAAGTGCCATGTGATCTTTAGTGACCACAGATTCAGGACACCTGTTTAACGTCCCATATGAAAGACGGCACCCTACACAGGGTAATGTCCCCAATCACTGCCCTGGGGCATTGGGATATTTTTTTAGACCAGAGGAAAGAGTGCCTCCTACTGGCCTTCCAACACCACTTCCAGCAGCATCTGGTCTCCCATCCAGGGACTGACCAGGACCAACCCTGCTTAGCTTCAGAAAAAAGCCAGCGGTTAGATGCAGGGTGGTATGCCGCTGGCAAAGGAATTAAATATACGTTTTATCAAGTGTTTTGGTGTGGGCAATGGACATCCACAATAGATGTTGTTGTCTTGGACAAACTCTGACCCTAAATCAGTCCCCTGAGGGCATCCTTACCTGCAGGTGAAAGTACAGGTAGCGCTTGGTGTCAAGCAGCTCTGGGTGTAAGCTGTTGATGAGTGCGATGGCCTCCTGTATCTGTCCCTTCAGGATCAGCTCTCTAATCTTTATCCTCTCATCCAGAGAGTCCAGGTCCACACTGGGCTCGATCCCAGACTCCATCCGAAACTTCTCGGCTGCCTCTTTAAACCCCTCTGCACAAACACAAACAAGAGTGAGACCATCAAAATCACAAGAAAAATCAACCGGATAGATCAAGGAAAAATGTAGGGTTCTGCTTCTGTAAGTAGAGACAAGCTGAAGATTCAGAACGGTTAACTGGGATAGAGAGCGGCTCAGATTGGAGGTTGTTTTAGCAGCAACTGACACAAAAGTGTGAATCGTGGAATACCTGTCACAAGGTAATTCATAATGAGCCGGTTCATGTCCGCCCTCTGTATGTGTACATTGTTCAGTTTGTCCATCCATTCATCTTTAGTAATATCTTCTGACTTTTCCGCGTAATTCATCATTGACATTGAGATCCTGCGAAGTTTGAATAAAGAAAAGTGTTAGCTAGCAAGTAGTAATTGCACCGATATGTCAAGAGTGACTGTGGTCAAGAGTGACTGTGGTCAAGAGTGACTGTGGTCGAGACCGACTGTGGTCGAGACCGACTGTGGTCGAGACCGACTGTGGTCGAGACCGACTGTGGTCGAGACCGACTGTGGTCGAGACCGAGGTAAATTTGGTTTTATATTCACACATTCAGACATTCATCACACAATCGCTAAAAGCCATTTACAAATGTAAAAATCAATAACTAATTAACCATGTCACAGAATCATCAAACTAGATATGATTTATTCTATAAATGTCTAGCATACATTTACAACCTTTGTTTTGAGTAAAAATTCCAGTTGACTTGATAGAAATACATAAAATCTGTCAAATTCCATTTTAAACTGTATAAATCAATAACTAATTCACAGTTTGTCACATCAAACTATGTATGATTTATTCTATAAATGTATACTTTACAACTTTTGTTTTAGAGAAAAATTCTAGTTTTGATTTGATAGAGGGCATGTAGTCTGTCTAGAGGGCGTGTGGTCAAAGTTCTAACAAGTCTGTTATACCCTATTAGAAATTCTGCATCTTCAGTCATATTAAATTAAATTACAGGAAAAAACTACAGGATGAAGGAGTCAGTTCTGACTAACAAAGAAGACAGGTGGATGGATCGGTCTCAACATAGACTTTGATCTGAAGCCATTCTTGTGATTATTGTGATTTTGCCATTGTAATTGTTTGTTAGATACATTTTAGACTACAAATGCTATGATCGTATGCTATCCATTTGTTTGTCTTTTTGTATGTTCTTTGTATGCCATTTTTTTAAATATTTGAGTTAACCAATGATATTAGGCCACACTTGGCCATGATTACAAACACCTGTGTGTCTCTTGACACTATATAAATGACTCATCTCGCAGTGTTTGTGATGATACCCTGATGAAGACAGCTTCGCTGTCGAAACGTTGGTTATTACATTTTTGCATCTGAGCTCTTAGAGTGTGCGGCTTTCCTTTATTTTCTAGTTTTCTACTCCGCTAGCCAGCACCTCGCCTTTATAGGTGTGCGTTTCTTTTTTCTGGATGGATCAAGACAACCAAGAGGATCAACATAGTTTTCCTTATCTCCACTGTGGAATGTCTTAAGAGTGAACCATAACATACACTACCGTTCAAAAGTTTGGGTCACTTAGAAATTTCCTTGTTTTTGAAAAGCACATTTTTTGTCCATTAAAATAACATCAAATTGATCAGAAATACAGTGTAGACATTGTTAATGTTGTAAATGACTATTGTAGCTGGAAATGGCAGATTTGTAATGGAATATCTACATAGGCGTTCAGAGGCCCATTATCAGCAACCATCACTCCTGTGTTCCAATGGCATGTTGTGTTAGCTAATCCAAGTTTATCATTTTAAAAGGCTAATTGTCATTAGAAACCCTTTTGTAATTATGTTAGCACAGCTGAAAACTTTTGTTCTGATTAAAGAAGCAATAAAACTGGCCTTCTTTAGACTAGTTGAATATTGGGAGCATCAGCATTTGTGGGTTCTATTACAGGCTCAAAATGTCTAGAAACAAAGTACTTTCTTTTGAAACTCGTCAGTCTATTCTTGTTCTGAGAAATGAAGGCTATTCCATGCGAGAAATTGTCAAGAACCTGAATATCTCGTACAGCGCTGTGTACTTCTCCCTTCACAGAACAGTGCAAACTGTCTCTAACCAGAATAGAAAGAGGAGTGGGAGGCCCAGGTGCACGACTGAGCAAGAGAACAAGTACATTTGACTGTCTAGTTTGAGAAACAGACGCCTCACAAGTCCTCAACTGGCAGTTTCATTAATTAATTCAACGACAATAGTGAAGAGGCACTCCAGGATGCTGGCCTTCAAGGCAGAGTTGAAAAGAAAAAGCCATATCTCAGACTGGCCAATAAAAAGAAAAGATGGCTTTTTCTTTGCAACTCTGCCTAGCATCCAGGAGTCGCCTCTTCCCTGTTGACGTTGAGACTGGTGTTTTGCGGGTAGTATTTAATGAAGCTGCCAGTCGAGTGACCCCAAACATTTGAACAGTAGTGTATGTTACGGTTCACTCTTAGTTATCCCCATCTCCATTGTGGAATGTCCATGTTGATCCTCTTGGTTGTCTTGATCCATCCACCTGTCTTCTTTGTTAGTCAGAACTGACTCCTTCATCCTGTAGTTTTTTCCTGTAATCTAATTTAATATGACTGAAGATGCAGAATTTCTAATAGGGTATAACAGACTCGTTAGAACTTTGAACACACGCCCTCTAGACGTACTACATGTCCTCTATCAAATCAAAACTGGAAATTTACTCAAAACCAAGTTCTTAAAAAGTATGCTAGACATTTATAGAATAAATCATACATAGTTTGATGTTTCTTTGACAAATGGTGAATTAGTTATTGATTTATACAGTTTTAAATATAATTTTATAGATTTTATGTATTTATATCAAATCAAAACTGGAATTTCTCCTCAAAACAAAGGTTGTAAAAGTATGCTAGACATTTATAGAAAATATCATACTTAGCTTGATGATTCTGTCATAATCAGTGAAAACGTTATTGATTTATATAGCTTTAAACGGCATTTTATAGATGTTAATGTATTTCTGTCAAATCAAAACTGGAATGTTTATTCAAAGCAAAGGTTGTAAAAGTATACTAGACATTTATAGGAAAAAATCATACCTAGTTTGATGATTCTGTGACAAACAGTGAATTACTTATTGATTTACACTTCTTTAAATGACATTTTATAGATTTTATGTATTTCTATCAAATCAAAACTGGAATTTTTCAACGACAGTAAAAGGTTGTAAAAGTGTGCTATACATTTATAGAATAAATCATACCTAGTTTGATGTTTCTGTGACAAACGGTGAATTAGTTATTGATTTTTACATTTGTAAAAGGCTTATGATGAATGTCCGAATATAAAACCAACTTTACCTCGGCGTGGTGTTTGAAGAACAAAACAACGCTTGCTATGTAGCTAACTAAATCCTTTAATTTCGAAAGGTTAGCTGGCTATTTAACAATGATATCATATCTACCATCTATGCGAGGAACAGAGCGAATATTCTGGTCTTACACACCAAACCATTTAGTCTGAAATTAGCTCGCTAACTATCGTTATTTGTTGTGTTGATACTAGCTAGATGGCTAGCTAACGTTAGCTTGTTGGTACATCACCCACCAACGTGTAATTGTAACATGCGCGAAGAGTACAATACACTACATAATACTATATTTTATCGCTATCAAATATAGTAGTCAGCTTTATTGTTCAATTAAAAATACCTGTAACAATCGGCTACGGATGTGTAGTTGCTTCAAGCTCTCTCGCGTGAATCACGACAACCGAACGTGATTTGGGGAAACATAACTACGATTGGCCAGTGGAATGATGTCATGGTTACCAAGGAACAGTAGCAGTGATGGGGTCTGTTCAGAACGGTTCAACGTTGCAAAACCTTTCAGATAGAAATGTATTTTGTGGAACAGATATTTTATGTCTTGTAGAATTGGGCTGCAAGGTTCTAAACGTTTCACCTCATTGTATATACCTTGGTGTAATTCGAAAGTCTGTTCTGTGGAATTAACGCAATGTGAAAATGAAGTAAAGCAAAGACAGGTATTACTTCTTAGGGTGCCCTGACGAAAAAAGATTGCAGTCAGATGTATATAACAGCAGTTAGAGTACAGTATATCTGCCGTTATTCTGCAATTACTGCATCCAAAATACCACAGTCGACTACAGTTGCTGCACTTTCAAAACTTCAATTTTCTTTGTAAGGATAGGCATACTAGGGTTTTCTCTGAGGGGGTATCTGGTTGAGAATCACCTAAGCCTATTTTACTGTATTACATCTCTTCAAAATTCATTCAAAAGCAAATTACTTCATCACGTTGTAGCTATGTTTATTTGTTTTTAGTAAACATTAGTTTATAATGCAGTAATAAGGCTGAGGGGCATCCCAATCAATGAGCGTGCAGCGCGCAGGTCGATTATGGGGGTGGTCGGGGGGCGGGGCCAATATACTGCTGCAGCTGTCCATGGTTGGGTTTGGTGGGTACGCGCGGTTCTCTGGGATGCAACCATAATCAGACACCGTTATTATATCTCTCTGGATCATTCCCTATACAGCGCACCAAAGCCGACTTCAAGAGGTAAGCATTGATGTGGATTGTTTATTTTTTAAACCTATTCTCCCCTTGCCCTTGAAAATGACTGCTGATTTGAGCGAGTCCTGTCTTGCATTTAGAGAAGGCCAGCAACAAACCAACATGGATGCTGCGCAGTGCAGCTGCTGATGCAGCTACATAGATTAATCGCTCCAAGCATCGCATTTAGGCTACAGATTCAAAAATAATCCTGAATATTTATCATAATATTCTAGTTGTCCTTATAGCAAACGGACATTCCATGAATGATGATTATGTATTCCATTTATTTGAACAGCGTTATAGTGTACGGATTATAGCAGCCTCAGAGTTTACGGGTTTTGACATTTTGCAAAAGTCGATTTTTGTGACAATTTGTTGTTTGGTCAGTCATTTGTGTCATGGCCTAAAAATGTTAGTAGTTTGTCTGGAGGTTGAAGAAAGGGTATTTTACGGCTAGTGCGCCATCTCAATAAATCTAGCATATCTATGGTCAGCTGCTTCCTTGGAAGTCAATAACGATTCTCCTCCCCAGGACCACATCACATAAAGTCTCACCATTTACACTAATTACTTGAAATGTAGGATCCAATTAAGTACATTATTTGAGTTTGTATTTTTTTATTCAGGGACAGGCCGATGAGGGAAAATGCTCAAAATTAAGCATTTTGGCCTTACCATCACTGCAGAAGGTCCTTGACGTTTTCTGAATGCTGTAGGCCCTTGTGCAGTCTGAAGCTGTAGCATCTTGATGTTTGTGATTTGTCATTAACTTCTTACAGATTTCCTATCAACAATCCAAACAATTGACAGTGAGAGAGTTGACAGAGTAGCTACTTTGAAAAGAGACCTGGAAGGGTACACATTGCAATTAATATCAGTGATTTGTGTGAGACCTCAGTTCTCAATTAGACACTGAGGGACTGAGAATGACAACACTCATATCTCATGTAAGTGAATTTGTTATTGATTTAGTAATAGCTACAGGATCCTGGCATTTGTAGGCCTATTCTAAGTAGAAACCCAATAGATATACAGTAAGAATATGTGACTAGGTTATCAGATCTGCTGTCGAAAGGGAGAGGGCATCTAGGTTCACAGCGAGATGATTTACTCTACTCTTTCCTCTTACAGGGTAGGAACCCTCTGAGAGTGCACCATTTTGGAGTGGCGGTAGGGATATAAGGTGTGCAATAGATCCCTGGAGGGTGGGAGTATTTAGTGAATTTGGGGCAGAACCACATATTTGTGAGAATAAAAAATACACTGCTTCAGTCAACACACAAGGTGCTATAGGCTGAATAATAGTGTAATGATGACTCATTGGTAAATAAACATGTGCAATTCTTCCTTTTCTCTGTGTTCAGATTGTGAAGGACGTGAGGCATCATGGCAGCACAAGAACAGGCGAGGCAGCGCTCACTCTCCACCTCTGGTGAATCACTCTACATTGTGCTTGGCATTGACAAGCTAGCCACTCCCGACGATATCAAGAAATCCTACAGGTCAGTCAGAGAGGCGCAGCCACTTACTGTAGCAGTTATACTAATACTCATCAATAAAAATATAGCCACATTATTTTCTAGAGTTGTGCCACATATAAATATAGTCTTATGTTTTATTAATTGGTACTATCTGATTCTCACTCTTATGTGTTCTTAGAAAACTTGCATTGAAATTCCACCCTGATAAGAACCCAGATAACCCGGAAGCTTCTGACAAGTTTAAGGAGATCAACAATGCCCATGCCATTCTGAACGACCCCACCAAGCGGAACATCTATGACAAGTACGGCTCCCTGGGACTGTATGTGGCTGAGCAGTTTGGCGAGGAGAACGTGAACACCTACTTTGTCCTGTCCAGCTGGTGGGCTAAGGTGAGACTGCGAGGTGCCATAGGGAGGTGGGGGGGTCGACATGTAGAATTGACTTTGTGTTAAAGATTAAATGGCATATTTTATAACACAAACCCTGTAAAAACAAAACAAAGCCTCTCTAACACAAAACCCAAACCGGCTGCGCGCGTGCGCCATCGTGCGCTATCGTGCATACATTTATTTTGTCCCCCTACACCAAACGCGATCACGACACGCAGGTTAAAATATCAAAACAAATTCTGAACCAATGACATTAATTTGGAGACAGGTCGAAAAGCATTCAACATGTATGGCAATTTAGCTAGTTAGCTTGCACTTGCAAGCTAATTTGGCCTATTTTGCTAGCTTGCTGTTGCTAGCTAATTTGTCCTGCGATATAAACATTGAGTTATTTTACCTGAAATGCACAAGGTCCTCTACTCCGACAATTCATCCACACATATAACTGTCAACCGAATCGTTTCTAGTCGTGCAATAGTCAGGCTCCTGGCCCAGCAGTGTGGGTGCAATAATTGAATAACATGGATTTCTAAATTTATTTTGCAACATGTCCGGTCTGGTCAGCATGTAACACCGTTTTCCTTGATTGTTATTGTTTTATCTTCTTGCCACACTCTCTTGATCACTCTTACACCTCTCTCTCACTCACTCTCTCTCACACACACACACACACACACACACACACACACACACACACACACACACACACACACACACACACACACACACACACACACACACATACACACACACTGCCTTGTTTTCTCTCTGCAGGCCTTGTTTGTGTTCTGTGGCCTGGCCACTGGCTGCTACTTCTGCTGTTGCCTGTGTTGCTGCTGTAACTGCTGCTGTGGGAAGTGTAAACCGCGGCCTCCAGAGGGCCAGGAGCCTGACTTCTATGTGTCCCCTGAGGACCTGGAGGCCCAGATGCAGTCTGATGAGAGAGGTGAGATCGACTGCTTATTGTGTAAGAAACATGTTTCTGCATGAACACAAATCACTTCATCACTGACCATTGACTTGTTTCAATTGCATGGTCATTTACTATGGAGTGCCATCATTACTGACCATTTATATCTTGTGTGTGTGTGTGTGTGTGTGTGTGTGTGTGTGTGTGTGTGTGTGTGTGTGTGTGTGTGTGTGTGTGTGTGTGTGTGTGTGTGTCGCTCTCTGACAGAGGCTGGGGGTGAAGCAATCTTGGTGCAGCCATCAGCGACAGAGACCACCCAGTTGACGTCAGATGGTCACCATTCTACCTATCAGACCGACATGGGCTTCAACTAAACCCCACCCCTGTCCTGGCCTGTGGCCCTGCCTGCTACCCTGCTCCAACTTAAAAGGATGAACGAGAAGGGCAATCTGTTTAAACTTCACTAAGAGAGCCATGTCCTGGAGAGGAGATGGAGGAGTGAGCGTGGCCCACATACAGAACTCTTTAAGATACACCTCCCCTTTCCACCCGCTCCAGAGTGGTCCACTCCCGCCTCAATGTAGGAAGAAAGAGAAAGAAAATGTTTGCTTCCCTGCCGTTTGTTCTTTCATATTCTTTAGCCTTTGACCTCACAATCCTCCAACCCCACAGTCCCCTATCCATATTTCATGTCATTGTGTAGCATGCACTGTTTTGAGAGAAATAAATAATTGTCTTCATTTTTTTTTATTCATACTGTTGGTGCACATGTGAGTGTGATTCATTTGGGGCACAGTTTACTTTATGTTTTTGCTCACTGATAAGAGAGGTTCGGCTCAGGGAGGTTGTGGATAGTGAGGTGTTTCTGTTCATTGTCTTTGCTGCATGCCTTCATCATTGAACATTCAAAATAGAGCTACACAATTCTCAGTTTAGAATTGCCATCAGCTGATGCCAGTTATAAACACATAGCCCCTTTCCTTTAGCCACTTAAACCCATAGATTTGGACTCCTGTTTACCTGTGTTTGTGCCCTTCCCATTGCATTGTGGTTATATTGTGCTGAGATCTGTGCATGTAGAAGGGTGGAAAGGGAGGGCAGGGCACACAAGCTGCATTTTATGACAGCAATATCATGAAATACTGATGGTGACATCATTGCTTTCTTAACATTTGGTGGGTCTTGAATTTAATTGGCTTGGTTTGGTCTGTTCTTGTGTGAAGGAAGCATTGCTTTGTCCTGCCCCTAAAATCCGAACTGAATGCTTGTAATCTTGCCCCTGACTTCCCTGCATCGAAGAACTGACTAACACCAGAAGATAAATATCATACATAGGTTTGTTAACATATATAGTCATGTATATTTTGTTTAGTTTTACTTGCCACTGTGCCACCCACAGTCCCGTTGGATTTTTGGGATGTGACCCAGACATCTCTGAGCAACACTTCTCTGCACATTTGACTGGTTCTCAATATCCAGTTATTTTATGTTTTACCTGTGCTTAATTTTCTTGTGGTTCCGAGTGTTACCCCACACTGTCTAAGCCAAGGACCATGACCTGATCCAATTTAGAGGGGGACATATTTTCATTCCAAGCACTGTTCATTTATGTTTAGCTGTGATGAAAAAGAGTACTGTATGGGTGTAGGGAAAAGTTGGGAGCATTTGAAGAATATTATCATCTTTTTTTTTATAATTCTGTTGAAGGGAATTCAGAAGTGTTGTAATTGTCCAATGCTGTGTTAATTTCTTTTTACCATCATTGAATTTTGAGTGTCAATATTGGTACTTTCTTAGGTCATAAGTAATTGCATCAGTGGGCTAGCACTACCACAGGCAGCTCTTATCCTATAACCAGAATAGATTTATGTTTTTAATATAAATATATACAACTAAATATATGTAAAGTGTAACTAATGCATAACCTGCCATTATCTTCATTTGTTTGTTTCATTAATGCCAATTATGTTTCAATGGTTTACAATGGATGTCTGAGCTCCTCTCGTCTGCCCTCTGCTTTTGATGATATGGTTGTTTGACATGTGTGGTCCTTTTACAGTGTTTGCTGTGCCCTCCTCAGAAACCACCCCATAGATATACCTACCTGTTATCGCTTCTTCATTGAGATGTTGGAAAATGCTAATTGTTAAATGAGTTGAATGCAATGTGTGTTCAAAAAACTACTGGACCAATGATCAGGAAATGGTTCCATAAAAATGTATTGATACAGACGACATAGTATATAGTATAATGATAGTGATATAGTAATTTTATGAAATTGATTTTATTTAAGTTAACTTATTTTGTCATGTTTTGATGATGAACAGCTATAGTTATAAATGGTATGTTTTTTTATGTGGCCATTAAATTTTGCAACGCATGGTTTAATGGTTAAGGTCTGTTGTACATACACTTAAATATTACGTATAAATCTGGACCTTTATGTTGTAGCATGGTAATGTGTGTGTGAAAGAAAACAAAGTGGGTCATTGATCTGCTGTTGTTAAATAAATGTTCCTGAACATTTACTGTTGTTTTCTTTATCATTTCAATTCTCATGCTTCTATAGTATGCTGCAAATATAATATTCTCGTAGGCCTACCGGGACCTTCAAATAAGCCTACACTAGAATATGAAAGGCGGCTTGGTGCATTGATTTTGCCAGTAGATGGAGACAGCCCGTGCTGTGGAATCCTCTGTTTAGCGCCCTCACTCATTTTACCACCTGATGGATATTTTCCCAAAATCCAGCAGTCTGCACAGGTGCCCAAATTGTGTTTCCCGCATTAGCAGCAACGTTCTTACAACATGAATTGGGAAAGTAGTTTATACTGTAAAATAGCATCGATGATCAATGTGGCGCATGTTCTGTATACAAATACCTATTATTTGTTTACCTAACCGGAGCGCACTCCCTATTATCACACACACTCTCACGTGCGGAAGATTAACTCTGATTCTCATAATTACAGGTTGCTTTTTCCTCTTGAATAAGCAACATTACTTTTCCAATAAGACTACATTATAGTGTTTTCTTTGCTTCTCTGTAAATGGCTTAGGTATGTAAACCATTGCGTGAGGCTGGATTTGAGCATAGAGAAGCATTTGAGAGATCTAGTATCGACGAGTAGGGATTGGACTCCATTTAGCAAGAGCAACGTTAGCTTGAACACGGAAAACACGTACCGGGTGAAACTGAGTTTTTCATACGTCTGCAGATCATGAATAGGCAAGGTAAGTCGGTTGCATTTAATTTACTAAGTCTAGATTGTTCAATTGTTTAATTACCAACTGACATCCTACTCAGAATCACGCGGCGAGATACAATACTTTATATTAGACTACCTAGCCTCTACTGCTATGCGTGATTGGCCTCACGCAATGTTATTGTTAGATGTACAGGTAGCCATATAATTCATTACCATGGACAGCGCACTGGGCGAAAATGATTACAACGTACTGGGTCAACAGGGTGGCTGGCCTACATGATGTAGCTACACATTTGTTCAGGACATTTTCAGCCTGTCCTTGTAACGTGGCGTTCATGACTAGACTACATTAATGTATTATTTACTTCATGAAGATGGTTTACTTCATGAAGATGAACTGTATGTTTGAATGGCCAGTAGCTACTGTAATTAATGTCAACAACTGATCAAAAATGTATGCCCAAGCATCTATGGTTTGCATTTCAGACAGTGACATCTATACTCTTTTAAAAGGTTGCAGTGGGGAGAATGTTTCACCAAGGAACATTTCCATTGGAATATCGAGAAATGGTCTGATTAACGGTCTATCAGAGGAAGATGAGGATGATTTAAAGATGGAGCTAGCAAAGGTATTGTTCTCTCTGTGTCTGTCCAACGTTGCCATTTTGTCCAATTCTTTATGTTGTCAAACATTGTCTTACTCATGTATGATGAATGTGTCTCTTAGGATAATACTTTGTAAAGATTTGATTTAGCCTTGTACCCAAATTAATGAAAAAAGACAAGTAATAATTTCCAATCCAATTATTATTACCTCTGGTTCCTTGAAGGTAAACCTTTCTGTCATTTTGTTCTGCTCAGACAGAGGATGAGATGCAGACATTACGGCAGGTGCTCTTGGCCAAAGAGAAATATGTGGTGGACATCAAGAGGCAGCTGGGTATGGGCCCCTTCAGTGAGATTAAACAGAACATGTCCAAAGGCTGGCATGAAGTCCAAACCTCCAACATGTAAGTACTTCCTGTGAGATGCCATCATGATGCCACACTGCTTCAACCACCTATACACCACCACCAGAAACATGTCTTAAAGTAACCTGAGGTATTAGAAAGAGCTTGACAATAATACATCAGATATAGCATCAGAATAGTATCAGAATTGAAGGCATTCCAAAACTGTGAATAGATTTCAAACTAATGAAGAGCCTTTGCAAATGAACCAGGGAGGTTTTGACTCTGACCTAATGTGAGTAAAAGTTGGGCAAAGGTCAAACAACAACCATGCCTGCCAAAGCAGCTATTGTAGCTATTATTATTTCTGGCAGAATGTTGTGGAGAAGCATGCCGCGTCAGCACCCTGTTTTAGCCTGGCGTGATAGTTACTGGGTACTCCTGAAAGGCACACTCATGTTCGGTACTTAGTGTTCTCCAAGATGATAATCTACCTCTGTTTTTACAGATATCTGACTGCCTCAGCTACTCTGGAGGACATCAGCCAATCTAACGCGTGAGTGGTTACTATGTTTACATCCTTCATATGCATTATATCATATAATACAACATAAAGGTCCATATGTTGATTTAACCAAGATGGGGTTTTCCAAAAGTGTTGTTGTTCTCACATGTCAACTAACAAGTAATATGTGGGGACAGCTGATGGGATTTTAAGGTCAACTAGGATCAGATGCCTGTTAATAGCCTGTCTAATAGCCTGTCTTAACACTGGCAGTAGCATTAACACAACAGGTTATGGCTGGCCTGGCCAGGGAGGAAACACTTCACTTGGTGAAAACAGAGGGGGTGGGGGTATCTGGCTATATGCGCTAGGACGGGGGTGAAGATGATGTACGAAAAATGTATGCACTCACATTACAGTACTGTAAGTCACTCCGGATAAGAGCTTCTGCTATATAACTCAAATGTAAATGTCCATCCATGCTCACTCCATTTGTCCAGCTGCTGCTGTTGCTGCACGGAGTTCGTCACTGTGACGTTGTCGCAGAGATTTCCCTTTTTGTTGTTCCAATTCTAAATCTACTTTAAGGAATGTGAGGATGTGGTCGATATATGAATAGAATACCACTTATTGGGTACTTGAACACAGTACCTCAGTGACATCTTGATTGTGAATTGCCCTTTTCAACAATAAAAAAGAAAAAAAGAACTCCTGGCACTTCATATAGTCAACACTCTCTCCCTCTCTGTGTTTCTAGGTATAAGATGACCCATGACACTATTTCTCATGCAGGACAGATCAGCACTGCTGCCATGTCCACAATGGGTGTGGCCTTCACAAGGAGACTGGGAGAAATGAGGTACCCTCAGCCTTCCCTTGACTCTTATATTATCCTCCCATACATCCTCCCATTCTTTCCATCTTCCTTTACCACCTCTAAAACTCATCTGTCCACCATTGGGGCCGCCCTTCATATTCATCATCTCTTTTCTTAATCCGTTAAATTATCCATCCATCTTTTTAATCCAGCTAAATACTGTATATTCAGCTATTTTCATGCAGTTCATCTTCACAGGACACATTTGTTGAGGACAAAGGTTTCTTCTTGCGGACCTGTTTATGAATGCCAGGGAGAAAACAACAGCCTTAATCCAATCAGATCAGCCTGTCTTAGTTGGCAACAATATCTGTTTATCTACTGTACTGTTCCTACAAAGCCTTTAAATTGAGCCTGTGTAAAGGGTAGCTACCGATGTGATGCATTTTTACTTTCCATTAATGGCAAGCACACATACACACACACACACACACACACACACACACTCATACAGCGCAGTGCCAATTTACACCTCCATGTGGCCTCTTGATTACTGTATCTGACCCATCTCTCTATCCCCATCTCTTTCCTGTGACGCTGCACACTTACCGGATAGAGCACTGCCTTTGCCAAGCCCACCTCGGTAAGGATAGTAGGAGTGCCTTGGCCTTCAGTCTACTGCACCAGATTGTCTCACCTCTGAAGCTTTGTGATGATGAAACATCTTGATTTTGATTTGATGTATTCTCAGACTGTTGCATTAGCTTTAGCCTCGGGGTCCAGGCTCCTCGGCCCTGCAATACTATATTACCTTAGACCTGAGTGAACTACCTAAAATAACTAATTAACTATAACTAACTAACTAACTACTGAGTGAAGTGTTGCATTCGTTTAGACCTGAGTGAACTGCTGATAGATGCACGTTAATGTTGCTGACTTTCACCCTTCACCTAATTAAGCTGCTACTGATATTATCTATTGTTCTTGCTCACATGCTGCACTATTGTAGGCCTGTCCTACCACATGCTGTACTGCTGTAGACCTGCCCTACTACATGCTGTACTGCTGTAGACCTGCCCCACTACATGCTGTACTGCTGTATGCCTGCCCTACAACATGCCGTACTGCTGTAGGGCTACCCTACTACATGCTGTACTGCTGTAGGCCTACCCTATTACATGCTGTACTGCTGTAGGCATGCCCTACCACATGCTGTACTGCTGTAGGCCTGTCCTACCACATGCTGTACTACTGTAGGTCTGCCCTACTACATGCTGTACTGCTGTAGGCCTGTCCTACTACATGCTGTACTGCTCTTACTCATCTCTCTTTGTCTCTCTTTCTGCTCTCTGAAACACCAGCCCCTCCTTGGGCCACTCCATCAGTGTGCCTGCTATGAGTATGAGGTAAGACACTGGGCACGCCTGTTTCACTCTCTGACATCCCTGAAATTCTGCACTACTACTACTTCCTGCAGTACCTCCATAGGCGGTGAATGACATTTGAATGATATTAACCTCGTCCCCTGGCTAATTGCAAACAGCGCTTGGGGAGGAAGACTCTGGTGAACGAGATTAGAATTACATTAATGCTGCAAGTAAAAAAAGTTTAATTTAAAGTTACATTTAGTTTGATTTACTTTCAGTGAATCGTTTAACCTGAAATGGTACTGTACCTCAAAGTGATTTCCATTGTTTTAGAGATCATTTATCTTTCTGCCTTAGACATTCCAATACATTCAAGTCCTTTGAAGACATGGTGGGAAGCGTGAAGGTTAGTGTCTGTGTTCTCTCACAATCACAAACAAACACAAAGAACAGAAAATACTGTATTGTCTCGTCTTTGATATTCAATTCCTCATCTCTCTACTGTTTCCTGTCTCTCACACAGAACAAGGTGTCTGGGAGTCGAGGGAATGACGGAAATGTCTCTGGGTTTGGCAGAAGCCCATCTCAGAACAGTGGTTCCTTCTAACATAATCCACCTAATTTTCCCTCTTCCATCTGTAATCTTACTACAGTATATTCCCTTAATCACTTTCACCTGATGACATTGTCCACACTACCCCATCAGACAGTAAACATTTTGTAGGATGTTGATGAATGAATAAATGACCAAATACACTTTCTATGGATTCCGTGTGGGCTATGCAGAGATATTTAACTTTTTTGTTGTTGTTGGAGTGGGGTGGGAGAGATTTAAAATGTCATACTGTGAATTGAATGTCATCAAGGTACAAATGTTTTTCTACAATTTTATAGAATGTAGCTTCAGTTGTGAGATAGGAGTAATGCATTTTGTATATCTTTGTCAGTGTTGGTTCCAACCATTCATTCATTTAAAATGTTAAATAGTATTTCCAATATCCAGCTATTTATATTGTCCTGTTGATTGAAGGAAAATAGTACTGTTAGCTTATATCCTGCTACTGCATTCTAAGAACATAACAATCCCAAATGTGCAGTGAAGTATTTTTGTACTTTGAGAATTTTTAATTAAAACGTATTAGATGTGGTCTGGTCTCATGTGTAATGATTTTGGATAACATAACTTACGGTTAGCATAACGAGATACATAAACGTGATTATTGCTGTTTCACAGTGACAGTCATTTCTGTAAAATAAAATGTATTCCCTGACCGGGAATCGAACCCGGGCCGCGGCGGTGAGAGCGCCGAATCCTAACCACTAGACCACCAGGGAAGGCTCAAAACGATGATTACAATATCGTTTTTTAGCTTGAACATCCGAAGATATTAGACAGTTGACAGGAACAATTGTTACACTAGTCTGATTCCAATCATCTTACAAACACTGAAAATAAAAATTCTGATAAGGACATCATGGCATATGTTCTGCTAGAGTTATGATTCATTCCTAAATGCAAAATTCCACGCCATAGCTAGAAAACCAAATTAAAACAGTGAATCAGAACTTTCACTGCGTTAAAGTTCGCTGACTTATGCTCAGTTCTTCGTGTTGTTTATTGTTTCCACAGAATTGACGTGGCAAGGGCATTGCAAGCAATGATTGTGATATCATTGATTGCAACGCATATTTGTGCTTGCCTTGCCTGGTGCGAACGCTGTATAAAAGTGCCCTGTCCACGCCCATGAGCAGCTCGTCCAGAAGGCGTCATATCCTGCACTGTATAAAGCTACCTGCCTTTCGCTCTTCAGTAGCCTGCCTATTCCTACACGAACCACACCATAAAGACCTTGAAGGGTCCTTTCAGAGAATATACCCACAAATAGGCAATAATAGTCCTTTAGTGTAATTCACTGATCTTTGCCAACCGACCCTCATCCTCAATCCTTTGTTGTTTTTCAGCATCACCAACGCCAAATAAAAAGGTAAGTTTGATTTGATTGCTTTTAGATTAAGGCAAACAATATGGTCCTCTGACTATGCCATCTTCAATGTCAATTGTATAACCTATATTGTCTAATAATGGACAATGTGTTTTCAAGCCTATATATTGACCTATTAAAGAAAGAGCTATGGTACTAAATTATAGATATATATTTTTACCTGGCACAAATCATTACAAATGCACATTTCACATTGTCTTTAATAATGTAATTTGCATCTACATTTTATCTGGATGGTCTGTTGTTTATCATGCACCTGCCAGTGCCACTGTCTATTGTGCTGCACGTGAGGTTAAATTGTATTGCTGCTGGCATGGTCTTTGCTCCCCAGGATCCTTGGGACTTCCCTACTCTAACCCTTACCCTAACCATAACCTAACCTTAACCCTTACCTCAACCATTTTACATTTCAACTTCAATAGGGTAGGGACATCCCAAAGAACCTGGGATAGCACAGACCCTGTTGGCATGAATCAAATCACATTTTATTGGTCTGTACATATACTTTGCAGATGTAATCACAGGTGCAGTGAAACGCTTATGTTTCTACCTCCAACAGTGCGCTAATACCTAACAATATAGACACATACAAACAATATCAGAATGAGCAATGTCGGAGTCCAGAATATAAATATATATGTATATACAGTATGGACAGTATATACAGTTTGGACAGTATATGAATATAAAAGGTGTGTACAGCAGTAGTTATAAGGGTTGAGCCTTGACTAGAATACAGTAAAACAGTATGAATATAATGTGTAATGCAGATGCACATTCACACACATCTAATGTGCCCCACAGCAGTAAACATTTATTTCAACTTTATTTTTCCACTGTGTGAAGGGAATTGGTTTATCCTTGAGATGTTTTTTTTGCAACTGCCTACGTAGCACAGACGATAATTAGGCTGGCAATCCCCAGCCATCTGGACTAGAGCTTCTGTCCTGTTTGGACCGGTTTGGACATGATAGAACTGACTTAGCATCGAACATGTAATCATGAGATTGCTTCTCAGTAAACTATTCACTTTTGCTTATAGTAATGTAGTTTGGTTGGGGAGTAAAATCACATTTTTGGCATGTTTCATTCCACTGCAGTGTTTGAGATGTCAGTGTGAGTGTTTACCACAGTTGAACTGTTGGCAACCTTTCTCTTAGAAAAAGGTTTTTGATTCCTCTATAGTCCTGCTTACTGCTAATTCTGTTTTTCGAGTGGCTTAGTCAGTACCTTAGAGGTCCTGTAGCGGCTAGCCCCAGTGTTGAGGCCTGCCACGCACCTAGCCGGTGCACAGCACTCTGTTTCCTGGCTAGGTTCCCGGAAGTTGGGACATTATACATGCAAACCCCGGCCCCGCACTGTCCAGTTATTTTCAGAACATGGTGTTGAAATCAGACTCTCAACTGTTGACCTCTATCACCTCTCTAAGCCAACAGTGAGACCTGCCTATAATAGGCTAATGATAGGCTTCTGTTAATGGATGATGCTAGTAATCATGAAATAGGTCATCAATTTGCACAAAGGCTTTTGCACAGCTTTTTGTCTATGTTCAGGATGTTGTGTTATGGAACATTCAGTGAGATCTAGCATGCAGCATTCATAGACAATATTATTTGGCTCATCCCAGTATCACTTGCCTCTGCTTGCAAGGTTCCTGTTTCCACACTCGTAATAACCCATTCTTTTCTCTCTCCTTTCCTCTCTCTCCCTAAGGTTTCCCATCTTCCATCTTTGAGCGTTTTTGAAGGAAAGGTCGAAGAAAATGGCAGCAATTCCATCTACCGGCTCTCTCATCGCCACCCATGATTACTACAGAAGGCGCATAGGATCCACCTCTAGCAACAGCTCTTGTGGCAGTTCTGAGTACGCTGGCGAAGTCATTCCACACCCTCCAGGTACAGATGATCAGATAACTGCAACAGTGCCTCTGAAATGGCACCCTATTCTCTATATAGTGCACTACTTTCGACCAGGGCCCTTGGGGCTCTGGTCAAATGTAGTGCACTATGTAAGGAATAGGGTGCCATTTCAGACAACTCTCACTCTGACAAATGCCTTTAATTAGGAACATATCCTCTATCTCTCTGTGCAACTTGATCTGACCAGGTTCCTAATCTTCCTTTTGTATTATTCTTCTCAGGTCTGCAGAGACAGGACTCTGGTCACTGGTGGTCTTCTTTCTTCTTTGCAAACAAACAGAACCAGCCTGGCAGCATGGTTGGATCTGAACAGAAGTGAGTTCACTAACCTAAGAGTCACATAAATGGATCAAATCCATGCATGGTTTAAATGTTGTGCTTGATTTCTCCTTTCTTTGTAAAATGTCTAATTTTGAGTAACCAGTTGTTAGGCCTAATTGTAGCCATGTACCTCTGTCTAAACAATATTTCCCTCTTGTTGCAGGAGTGGAACATACACGGTGAACAATGGTCAGGTGACTTGTATTGCCAGGGAGATGGTGTTGAAGAGGCAGCTCAGTGAAAGCAGCGACTCTGGGAAGATGGAACATGGGAGCCCACCACCCTCCTAATTCCTTCTCCTCAACACCCAACATCCCACTCCTCACCACCCCCATGGAGATTGAGGCAGCGGAGACTACTTTTTTTTTTACCTTTTAATGATGGAGGCTGCTTTTCCTCCCTCTTTGTTTAAAAATAATATATTCTATCTTTTTATAATTAAAGACTAAAAAAGCCAAACAAAAAGTTTTTTCCCCAGTGTCTGTCTGATATCATGCTTTTTGCTGTTAAATAAATCAAAGTATTTAATACTTTTTTTCTTGAATTGTATTAAATATTTCCCTTAATATTTTAGTTTATTTAAAGTTTACACACAGAAAAGATTAGGGCAGAAATTGCTCTCTAGTTATTTCCCCTGATTAGCCTAGTTAGTGAGAAAGTGTAGTTTATAATAACTTACTTTCTATAACAAGAGTGAATATTCCTATAACTCATAGCCACTATATTGAACATGTGAAGTGTCCATGGCTCTGATGATCGGGGATAGACAGACTTTAGAAGGAGCAGTTCTGTCATCCACAATATGTAACCCGATAACAATCCTGAGAACTCCATTGTCAGGTTTGTTGATGTCATTACTGATGTGTAGTATCTGTATTACAACATGCTGCCAGCCAGTGTTGATGTACTTGCTGAATGGAATTAACCCGGTTAGGCTGCAATGTGATTAGCAACAGCTAATTGATAAAGACGATGGCTTATATAATACATTACACCTGTTCTGTTCTGAAATATAGATCAAGGACCTGTGGAACATTCTGCGTTACTGCGGTCATTCACATTGTTTCGCACAATCTCTTGGGGATAAAAGTGAATGTCGACTATATTTTTGATACAGTCTTTCTATGATCTCAACGTATTGGCATGGTGGAGTCAACACTTAGTTATATCAACAAGGATGCAATAAAATACACTTTCAGGATTGTTCATTAAAGCACAGAGTTAATGGGAAGAGTTCACTAGTTTTACACTGACTGAATTCATCAACAATGTTTACTCCCAGTTACTGTAGTTAACCATTTAATTGAACCTACTGTATAGTTACACAAGTTATTCTCATTGAGATAAAATCTATTTAGCAAAAGAGACCTGTAGACATGGCTCTTACATACAGGCTACATACAGCTGAAGTCACAAGTTTACATACACCTTAGCCAAATACATTAAAACTCAGTTTTTCACAATTCCTGACATTTAATCCCTGTCTTAGGTCAGTTGGGATCACCACTTTATTTTAAGAATGTGAAATGTCAGAATAATAGTAGAGAGAATTATTTATTTCAGCTTTTATTTCTTTCATCACATTCCCAGTGGGTCAGAAGTTTACATACACTCAAATAGTATTTGGTAGCATTGCCTTTAAATTGTTTAACTTGGGTCAAACATTTCGGGTAGGCTTCCACAAACTTCCCACAACATGCAACTTGCAAGCCTCCCCCTTTTTCCTCCAAATATCACGATGATCATTATGGCCAAACAGTTATATTTTTGTTTCATGAGACCAGGGGACATTTCTCCAAAAAGTACGATCTTTGTCCCCATGTGCAGTTGCAAACCGTAGTCTGGCTTTTTTATGGCGGTTTTGGAGCAGTGGCTTCTTCCTTGCTGAGCGGCCTTTCAGGTTATGTCGATATAGGACTCGTTTTACTGTGGATATAGATACATTTGTACCTCTTTCCTCCAGCATCTTCACAAGGTCATTTGCTGTTGTTCTGGGATTGATTTGCACTTTTCGCACCAAAGTACGTTCATTTCTAGTAGACAGAACGCGTCTCCTTCCTGAGCGGTATGACGGCTGCGTGGTCCCATGGTGTTTATGCTTGCGTACTATTGTTTGTACAGATGAACGTGGTACCTTCAGGTCTTTGGAAATTGCTCCCAAATATGAACCAGACTTGTGGAGGTCTACAATTTTTTTCTGAGGTCTTGGCTGATTTCTTTTGATTTTCCCATGATGTCAAGCAAAGAGGCACTGAGTTTGAAGGTAGGCCCTGAAATACATCCACAGGTACACCTCCAATTGACTCAAATGATGTCAATTAGCTTATCAGAAGCTTCTAAAGCCATGACATAATTTTCTGGAATTTTCCAAGCTGTTTAAAGGCACAGTCAACTTAGTGTATGTAAACTTCTGGACTACTGGAATTGTGATACAGTGAATTATATGTGAAATAATCTGTCAGTAAACAATTGTTGGAAAAATGACTTGTGTCGTGCACAAAGTAGACGTCCTAACCGACTTGCCAAAACTATAGCTTGTTAACAAGAAATTTGTGGAGTGGTTGAAAATGAGTTTTAACGACTCCAACCTAAGTGTATGTAAACTCCCGACTTCAACTGTATATACATGTTAGATGTTGTGACATAGCCTACAGTACATGTTGTGATGCACAGTGTGATATGTATAGCACCAAATAGTTATTGCAGTCACTTAAGCATTTCATTTATGCATGGAAGATATTCTGTGCGCATGCACAATACAGTTTCACGTTCTTGCCATGCTGACAGATCTATAACTGGAGAGGAATCAACAATCTGTCAACATTGGAGTTGATAGAGCAGGTGCATGTGTCTTGAACCGGATTAACCAAACACCAAATCTGTGTAAAAATATATACAATCTCCAAAAAACAGTAGTTGTTTTGTTTTGCATACTGACCGTGAAACTAAACAGAAAAAAATACGGTTTGAGAAGCCACTGTACAACCGAGAGAGCTTTAACAACAGAATCTTGAAGTTATCTTACTCAGCCACTGGATCACAGGAAATGAACATAACAGGCCAGAAAAACAGTCGGAGCAATCCTTATTAACCGTTTAAAACGGGTTCAAAAACAATAACCTGGAACAAAACTAAACATGTGACTGACAAAGATTGTTCAGAGCACCTGACCTGTGTCAATGTGTGATTTAAAGACTAAGCACCTGAATACCATTGCCTCAACAAACACCATAACCTTCAACAAATACACTCAACGCCCCCTTCCCCCTGCCCTCCCTGTTGCTGTTCCTGACTTAGCATTTCTAATTATATTCCAGACTCTAAATCTGGCACACCTACAGACATGGGAATCTCACATCCAGCACACGCATGGTCCGAGCATGTGCTGTGACTGGCACTCCTTATTTTACCTCAGAGGACAGAGGATATTGTAGGTTACCCTGCTCAAAGTTTAGGGGAGCACAGTAGGTGAGAAAGAAAGAGAGGGGGGGGGTCGAGAGATAGAGAGAGAGACACAAATATCACTTTCACTACCGTATGAAAGGGCGAGAGGTAAAGACAAACAGACAGAGAAACAGACATTACCTAAAGTGGGTAAGAGGTGAGTGGTCTCAGGTTGGGCCTTGTGTGGCAGCAGGCCCGGTAGTCCCGGATAGACAGTCCCTCATCATGGGCTCAGTGATATAAGGGGAATCTGGGGCAAACCTAAAGCAGCTGCCTGGCCAAGTCTGAGCTGTGACCCACTAAATCAAATCAAATCAAATGTATTTATACAGCCCTTCTTACATCAGCTGATATCTCAAAGTGCTGTACAGAAACCCAGCCTAAAACCCCAAACAGCAAGAAATGCAGGTGTAGAAGCACAGTGGCTAGGAAAAACTCCCTAGAAAGGCCAAAACCTAGGAAGAACCTAGAGAGGAACCAGGCTATGAGGGGTGGCCAGTCCTCTTCTGGCTGTGCCGGGTGGAGATTATAACAGCACATGGCCTAGATGTTCAAATGTTCATAAATGACCAGCATTGTCAAATAATAATAATCATAGTAGTTGTTGAGGGTGCAACAAGTCAGTAACACAAGAGTAAGTGTCAATTGGCTTTTTCATAGCCGATCTTTGAGAGTATCTCTACCGCTCCTGCTGTCTCTAGAGAGTTGAAAACAGCAGGTCTGGGACAGGTAGCACGTCCGGTGAACAGGTCAGGGTTCCATAGCTGCAGTAGATCTAGCTGCACTAGATCTACTGAGCTAGAATGCAGCCTCCAAACTTTCACAGTAGAGTTGGGAGGTGGAGGAATGGAGGGGATGTGGGATGACGGGGTTCTCCACATCACACAGAATATTACAGTAACATGGAGTCTATTAGGAGTGGGACACAGCGTTAATATTACTCTGGTTGGGTGTTTTTTTGTATTTTTTATTAATTATTTGTGTACTTGTTTGACATTTTACTGCATATTGTCACGTCCTGACCAGTAGAGGGTGTAGTTGGGTCAGGACGTGGCAGAAGAGTCTGTGTGTTTTTGTTGTTTCATTAATTTTGGCCGTGTGACTTCCAATCAGGCACAGCTGTAGAGGGTTGTGGCTGATTGGGAGTCACACATAAGTTGCCTACTTTGCCTTTTGGTGTTGTGGGGAATTGTTGTGTGCACTGCGTTTGTTGGAGCCTGCCACACTGTTGCTGTTGTGAGTATTGTTTGTTTTTGTTTTTTTTTCTCTCAAGTGGATACCTTACATGTTTTTATCAGTAATAAACATGAGTGTCCACAATCCCGCTGCGCTTTGGTCCTCCTTTCCTCAACACAAAGAAGAACGTGACACATATTTAGAAGCTAGTAACATAAGCATTTTGCTACACCCGCTATAACATCTGCTAAACTGTGTATGTAACAAATAAATGTTGATATGATTTGTTCGGGTAAGGGTTAAGGTTGAACTGGGATGTAGACATGAAGCTAGGGTTAGAGTTAGGGTTGAGATTAGTGTTAGGTTGAACTGGGATGTAGACATAAAGCTAGGGTTAGACTTAGGGTTGAGATTAGTGTTAGGTTGAACTGGGATGTAGACATGAAGCTAGGGTTAGAGTTAGGGTTGAGATTAGTGTTAGGTTGAACTGGGATGTAGACATGAAGCTAGGGTTAGAGTTAGGGTTGAGATTAGTGTTAGGTTGAACTGGGATGTACCCATGAAGCTAGGGTTAGAGTTAGGGTTGAGATTAGTGTTAGGTTGAACTGGGATGTAGACATGAAGCTAGGGTTAGAGTTAGGGTTGAGATTAGTGTTAGGTTGAACTGGGATGTAGACATAAAGCTAGGGTTAGACTTAGGGTTGAGATTAGTGTTAGGTTGAACTGGGATGTAGACATGAAGCTAGGGTTAGACTTAGCGTTGAGATTAGTGTTAGAGCTGAACTGGGATGTCGACATAAAGCTAGGGTTAGAGTTAGGGTTGAGATTAGTGTTAAGGTTGAACTGGGATGTAGACATGAAGCTAGGGTTAGAGTTAGGGTTGAGATTAGTGTTAGGTTGAACTGGGATGTAGACATGAAGCTAGGGTTAGAGTTAGGGTTGAGATTAGTGTTAGGTTGAACTGGGATGTAGACATAAAGCTAGGGTTAGACTTAGGGTTGAGATTAGTGTTAGGTTGAACTGGGATGTAGACATGAAGCTAGGGTTAGACTTAGCGTTGAGATTAGTGTTAGAGCTGAACTGGGATGTCGACATAAAGCTAGGGTTAGAGTTAGGGTTGAGATTAGTGTTAAGGTTGAACTGGGATGTAGACATGAAGCTAGGGTTAGAGTTAGGGTTGAGATTAGTGCTAAGTTGAACTGGGATGTAGACATGAAGCTAGGGTTAGAGTTAGGGTTGAGATTAGTGTTAGGTTGAACTGGGATGTGGACATGAAGCTAGGGTTAGACTTAGGGTTGAGATTAGTGTTAGGGTTGAACTGGGATGTAGACATGAAGCTAGGGTTAGACTTAGGGTTGAGATTAGTGTTAGGGTTGAACTGGGATGTGGACACGAAGCTAGGATTAGAGTTAGGGTTGAGGTTAGTGTTAGGATGGAACTGGGATATGGACATGAAGCTAGGGTAAGGGTTAGGGTTAGGTTTAAGGCTAAAGCCAAGGCCAAGGTCAGGATGTTCTCCCCTTTAACCCTTTAAACAGAATAAACCAGTAACCTATAGGTATTATGAGTAGGAAAGAACATTGTTTGTATCACTGTCTCAGTTGGTTTGTGGTTAGGGTCACCAAATTCTGAACGCAGGGAGAATGTTTACACACTGGGATCATGTATTGAGTATTTGCACGTGTCCCAATGTGAAATTCCAACATAAACACAGAGATCCCGGAAGTGACTGATGATTGATAAGCTCAGTTACATCTTTACGCAACAACAACAGAGGGCTCCTGGCAGTAAACTACCACTCAGGTCACCTCCATACGTTTCTGGGAAACTCAGAAGCATAAAGTTATAAAGAATCAACTCTGGAGAATAAGTTGCGTAATACAAATAGTAAGTTAGTGTTATAACACTATAATAATATGTTTATAAGAATAGGTTTATAAGAATATGCAAGTTACAGTTATGATTCAGTTATAATGCAACCCCAATCAGCATCAGAGGTCTGATAAATTGCTGCATGGGAAACATGGTAGAGGGAAATCCAGCCCATGCTTCTGGTACCTTCTCGGCAGGTCAAGACAGGACCAAGTTCTCCCTCCAACTAGATGCTTGGTCCATTTCCGTGCCCTGATTGTGAAATAGCTTTTGCTCTTTGATCCTAGCCATACATGTAACCGTAGGCAGCCAGAAACATGGAACCTATTCGTTCAAACCCTCTACTCAGCCGCCATTAAATGTAAATACTTCTTTAATTAGGCCATTGCTCAGGACCCCATTTGAACTGAAGAGGGTTATTTTCTAATTTAAATGAAGGATTGCATTTTAGGGAAATAGTATTGACATTATTTCTTCATATGATGCAGAATACTCTCAAGTCTTTTGGATAAGCTACACCTGATAATAACTTTACACACACTAACTTAGTCAATTGCAAAGAGATTGTCCACTTGGACTGAGGTAATTCACTCAAACACACAGGCTATTAGCATATGCTGTATGTATGGGCACACTTAAAACATCTGTGAAGCTCATAAGAAATCACACAAATCTGCAGTCAGTGCTGTTATTGTCAATTGGCCATTGTTCTATGCTGCGCCCTCGTGGCTGTTATTGGTTTATTGGTGAAGTTTAAATGGACTGGACTTTCAGTCTCTCTGCTGCTGCTTTCTGTCTCGTTGCTGAACTCCTGTGGACTTAGGCTGTCACTACGGTTCTTTGCATAGTGGTACACGGTCAGAAGACCTTCCCCAAAGCAGAGAGACATTTACTCTGTTCCCTCGTTCCCAGGTGTTGTTTGATGCTTTGCATCTGAAGACCTCATCATTCTACTGGCTTCCAGAGCCGGATGGACTGGAAATGCTGCATAATTATCTCTACACGACAGATTAAGTATACACATTTTAAACGTATTTGAGGCCTTGGAAGGAGACAGTGAATAGTTATGTACTTCAACTAATTTAAAGAAAAGTGATTGGCAAGGCAAACGTAAATGTGACAGAGTATGGACAAATCTTTAGAGCTGTGTTGGAGTCGGTAGATATAGGCACATTCAGGAGGTGCAGCAGCTCAGATAGTGACATTGAAAATGATTATGTACAGCTGCATCCGTAACCTGGTCATTCTGTGGTTACTATATACAGTATCTATATAAAGAGGATGAAGGCCTCACCATGGCAACAGAGCACATCTATCCACAAGGTTACTCCATCTTTCCAACTCTATATCCGTCTCTCCATCTCTCTCAAACATTGTCTGCACTACATTCCCAATCCAAGAAATGAATCAAAGTAGCCAAGTTTCAGTTTTATTCAGTTACTGACATCTCTGAAGAGAAGCTTGCAATTCTGCTGTTGGTAACCAACATTTTTTCCGTAGCGTTGACGTTACACTCAAAAAGCGCTATTTCAAAACAAGAACAAGTCCCTCATCATTAGTGATATGTAAGAGGCAGTGAATATCCCGCCTGGGCGGCTTTGCATGAAACAAACAGATGAAAATGTTTCTGCCTTTTCTTTTGTCTTTTTAGTCGCTTCACATATATTAATGAATATTTATACCTATAAACACTTTTCAAAAAAATCTAAATATTCAGTCACATGTACTGGAAAAAGCTCCACTTTTAAATCACAATGATAAATGTACAAAACAATAATAAACGTTTCATATAAATGTTATGGTAACAGGTAGAGAGACTTTACTGTCATCAGTAAATATCATAATGGAACAAAAATAAACTCAGAGATTCAGCGTTTCCTGAGGTTCTTGTGTTCCCCCTTGAGGACCAGGAGAGGGGAATGGCTTTTACATCACATCACTGAGGAGCTGTTACGAGAGGTCAAAGTGTACCTTATAACAACCAGGGAATGTGATCACAATAGAATCATCATAGAATGAGTGGCTACCATTGCGTTTTAACTACTGTAATCCTCCTACCATTATATTATGTTGCTCAGTGATTGAGTTACATGCTAATGAATCCATTTGACACCACCCGCCAGGAGCTTGTTAAAACACGGCTGTTCAGAAGGGAAAAGGTGGCTGGGTTATCTGCAATCGTTCAATAGGAATCTGTGTATCATTATGCTACTGATACATCTCAGACAGAGGTAGGCTATTCATGGTGCACTTTGAACTGGCATGACGCTCACTCTCACTCCTGAATCCCTAAAGAGTCTGATGCTATCAGCCATCACCAGATACCAACCCCAACCTGGTTGTCTTAGTCTAGCCTCACTTCGACCATGTGAATGTCACCTGACCACCGTTCAAAGCAGTCACATCTGTCTGCATTTGATATAATGCACTAAAGACATGTCTGAGCAAATATAAACAGGAAGGGTAGGTGAGAAAATACCATGGACAAAAATGTAAAGTATTTGGAAAAATCTGTACATGTAAACATCACACTTTCACTGAGTCCAAAAAAAAAACAGAAAGAAAAAATACAAAGCTTCACATTGGTATACAGTACATTACAACCCCCTGCACAGAACTACAGTCTCTGGCCAATGCAGGAGAAGTAACAAATAAAATCATATCAAGAACAATAGAAGTTTTACAGAGCACCACCAACTGTTAAAACAGGCAAGGGTTGAACTTGAAACCACATACATTTTCTGGAACCGTGCTGTACACCACAGAAAAATGATTTAGGTTTAAAATGTTTCTTTTACAACCTTTTGTACAGCTATACATATATCTGACCACATCAGCAATCCACAAGTTACTAGGGCTTTTACGCTACATTTTTATAAAACATTTATACATTAAATTGTCCTGCCAATGCAACGAGAAATCCACTGGAATAAAATATGTCTACAGATGGTTGTGTTTCATTGGTCACAGTAACTGCAGCACACACATGAAATGTAGCTCGTAGTCTTAAGACAAATTAAGAAGAGACCCTTTTCTGGACACAGAAAGAAAAGTGATGCGTTAGTCAGAAACGTGAATTTAGATCAACCCGGCATCAATAACATAATGTGTATCTGCATTGTGATATGTTGTTGTCTAACCTAGGTATCTTAAGATGAATGCACTAATTGTAAGTCATTCTGGATAAGAGCGTCTGCTAATTGACTAAAATGTAAATTTAAGTGTAGATGGCAGTTTACTGATGGCTGTTGGAGCTTATGGCTGGCCAAAAGTAAAAAAGGGGCAAGGTGAAGGAGACATGGAAGACATTTGAGAGTATCGGGACAGAGCCCTACCCACTGGGCACAGATGTCAATTCAACATCTATTCCACGTTGGTTCAACATAATTTCATTGAAATGACATGGAAACAACATTGATTCAGCCAGTGTGTGCCCCAGTGGGTACACTCTTAAAAAAAGGCTTCCAAAATGGTTCTTCGGCTGTCCCCATAGGAGAAACCTTTTTGGTTCCAGGTAGAACTTTTTGGGGTTCCATGTAGAACCCTCTGGGGAAAAGGTTCTACATAGAACCAATAGGGTTCTATCCTGGAACCATAAATTATTCTTCAAAGGATTCTCGTACAGTATGTTCTAGATAGCTATAACTACACTCTTTGAAAAAAAGGTGCTATCAAGTTGATTAATCCAAATGAGTCTATTCAAATGAACTTTTTACCTGCATTCAAATGTGTACACACGCCTGACCCCCATGATTTTTCAAAATAACAGTTTCTAAAGCCTGACTAGTCTAGCTAAAATAACATTTCTGGAGTCTGATGCGTGCAAAATATAATTCTCTTTTAAAACAGCACTTTTCTTGTGTTGCTAGTAAAAATTCAGATTGAAGTTATTTAGTTAAGACTGTGAGATTGGCTGATTCTTGCATGAGCCTTGCAATGTACTTTAAAACCCAATATTGTGCATTTTAATAATGATTTCCACAATAAGTTATCCATAAGATGATCGATCAGCTTAGTGGACAAAAATCATCTACATTTAAATCGATAGAGAAATCCAAACTAAAAAGTAAAACACACACTCATATCAGCTCTCATCATAGACCACCATGATCAACCCATCGTCAGGCATGTGTATCTTAAATGTGTAAATTGATATGTGAATCAAGTATGATCGTTCTGTAACAATGTCCGGTTACAAATATATACCATGTTATTTTATCCTGAGCTGTAAAGTGCTTCCAAACTTGCAATAGATTATACATTTGAAATATAATAAAGAAGTCAAATTATGTCATGGATGGTGACCATAAATAAATTATAGATTATTTTGTGCATGTCATTTTAGACTGACCTGTTCTTGGAATGATCATCATCACAGCAATGTAGTAGATATATGTGCTGCTGACATCATTTATTATAAATTACAATGAAATGTATTCCTCTGTTATATGAATTATCTGACAAATCTACAGTACGGAAAGTATTCAGACCCTTTCCCTTTATCCACATTTCGTTACGTTACAGCCTTATTCTAAAATGGATGAAATAAAACATGTTCCTCATCAGTCTACACACAATACTAAATAATGACAAAGCGAAAACAGGTATTTTGAAATTTTAGCACATTAAAAAAACAAAACAGAAATACCTTATTTACATAAGTATTCAGACCCTTTGCTATGAGACTAGAAATTGAGCTCAGGTGCATCCTATTTCCATTGATCATCCTTGAGAGGTTTCTACAACTTGATTGGAGTCCACCTGTGGTAAATTCAATTGATTGGACATGATTTGGAAAGGCCCACACACCTGTCTGTATAAGGTCCCACAGTTGACAGTGCCTGTCAGAGCAAAAACAAAGCCATGAGGTCGAAGGAATTGTCCGTAGAGCTCCGAGACAGGATTGTGTTGAGGCACAGATCTGGGGAAGGGAACCAAAACATTTCTGCAGCATTGAAGGGCCCCAAGAACACAGTGGCCTCCATCATTCTTATATGGAAGAAGTTTGAAACCACCAAGACTCTTCCTAGAGCTGGCCGCCCGGCCAAACTGAGCAATCGGGGGAGAAGGGCCTTGGTCAGGTAGGTGACATAGAACTCGATGGTCACTCTGATAGAGCTCCAGAGTTCCTCTGTGGAGATGGGAGAACCTTCCAGAAGGACAGCCATCTCTGCAACACTCCACCAATCAGGCCTTGATGTTAACCACTCCTCAATAAAAGGCACATGACAGCCCACTTGGAGTTTGCCAAAAGGCACCTAAAGGACTCTGACCATTAGAAACAAGATTCTCTGGTCTGATGAAACGTAGATTGAACTCTTTGGCCTAAATTCCAAGCGTCACATCTGGATGAAACCTGGCACAATCCCTCCGGTGAAGCATGGTGGTGGCAGCATCATGCTGTGGGGATGTTTTTCAGTGGCAGGGACTGGGAGACTAGTCAGGATCGAAGGAAAAATAAACAGAGAAAAATACAGAGAGACCTTGATGGAAACCTGCTCCAGAACGCTCAGGACCTCAGACTGGGGCGACGTTTCACCTTTCAACAGGACAACGACCCTAACACAGCCAACACAACAAAGGAGTGGCTTCGAGACAAGTCTCTAAATGTCCTTGAGTGGTCTAGCCAGAGCCCGGACTTGAACCTGATTGAACATCTCTGGAGAGACCTGAAAAAAGCTGTGCAGCGACGCTCCCCATCCAACCTGACAGAGCTTGAGAGGATCTGCAGAGAAGAATGGAAGAAACTCCCCAAATACAGGTGTACCAAGCTTGTAGCGTCATACCCAAGAAGACTTGAGGCTGTAATTGCTGCCAAAGGTGCTTCAACAAAGTACTGAGTAAAGGGTCTGAATACTTATGTAAATGTATATTTCAGTTTTTAATATGTAATAAATGAAATGTTTTTTCCTTTGCCATTATGGGGTATTGAGTGTAGATTGATGAGGGGAAAAAACGATGTAATCAATTTTAGAATAAGGCTGTAACGTAAGAAAATGTGGATAAGTCAACTGGTCCGAATACTTTCTTAATGCACTGTTTAAGGTTCTGACCAGGTTGACTACTTAAAATAATATTTTGTCTTCGTTTGGAATGTTTAAGTGTACAGAGCAATTTTTTTTACTAAAGAGCTTTGAAAGGGTAACTCCACTTCACTTACACAACAAACAGAAATAATGCCAACTTTTACCAACAGTAAAACGACCACTTAGGACAGAGTGCTCAAATGACTGGCCTGTCAAAGTATGTTGATAGAGAGGATGTTACGGCTACAGTACTCTGTGCTGCTCTCACATACAGTACACACACCATAGCAAGGAACTTGAGTAAACTGTGATGCCATCACACATGATCAAGATTGTCTTTTGCTTCTTTTTTAAACAGTGTATTTTATGTCATAATTTCTGCTAATGAGAAATGCAAAGACCGGTAAGAAAAAGGAGTTGAGGTGGAGAGAATATGGTGGGATTTTGAGGGAAATCTTTTTCTATAGCAGACCTACAGCCGTTACAAGGAGCACAATGCATTCACCATACATTTCCATGACACGACCATGTGACGTTCATGAGACAAAGTTTATGACACAACCATATGCTGTTCATATCTGACTGACTTAAACCAACACAAACTGTTAGTCTCTGAAATAATCTCAAATTACTTAACAAAGGTTCATTGACCTCAAGTCTACTATCATTGTATATCAGGTCCTCTGTCCTATTCACATCTGTCTGATTGGTGCCAGTCAATGAAAGGCCTCTATGAGGTTCCAGATAAAGAAGAGCATCGTTCAGAACAGACAACAATGAACCTACAGTGCTGCCATGAGACATACTTTCTTTTTACACAGCATTCCTGATTGACAAATTACGTTACTGCTCCCAGCGGAGCCTGACAAAATATTATGGGATGTTTGTGGTAAATCTGCTATCTCTGGGGAATGTTTTACAGGTTAGCTCATCATGCGGAGACTAAAAGCATGAGGAGGTAGAGGTACGCTAAGAAGACCTCCCTTTGCACAAAGTCCCACAAAAAGACTGAGTATGTGGAAATTGGCTTGCATTTACTGAGTATTTTCCATATTGCACTGTTACACACTTTTCCCAGAAGCATTAACCTTTTGCCTACGATCCAAAGCCGGTAGGTTTGGACACATTACAGTACTTTACCCTACAGGTTTAACATCCCCCTTTTCTATGATCACACTTTGCATACCTAAACCTTCAAACTTTAAAAACTACTGTTGAGGTTATCAGAGCAGTGGCATAACGCCAAATCTGAAGCAGCAATTCATGTTTGACAAATACCTCCTCAGTTTAGAAAGAAAATCCATGGAAGGAGGTGACTTTGCGGTGTTTCTGGGGGTATGAATGAAGTGAGTGAGGAGTAGGTTTGTTATGGGAATGTAAAAAGCTAACTGGACGCTAAGATTAGTGTGAATGTATGGATTGTATATTTCTGTAAATTGTTTGTGTTCCTGTGACCATATATCTACTATCTACTATCTGTATGGCCCAATTGTGCGATGCAGTTTTACTCCTAGTCTTTACTTTGACACTTTACTCAGTTAAACTCTTAATTAAGTGTCTGTCTGTCTGAATGTGTGTGACTGAGGGTGATAGTACAGACAGACAGCCTGGGGAGACGGGTCTTGGCACGGCATAGTTCGTCCGGTCTGGCCTGGTTATGATTCAGTTCTGCTGCAGGATCAGGTTCTCCAGCTCGTCTGCAGAACGGAGCAGGAAGGCGGCAGACTCTCGGTACCCGGCGATGAGCTGCCTCACCGCTGTGACCTCAGGGGGGCTGAGCTGAGCCGAGGCACCTCCCCCACCTCCACCCTGACCACTGTGACTGTTAGAACTGGAGGAAGAGGATGTGGGAGCCACAGACTTCATACTGAGATCAGTGGGACCTGGAGAGAGAAATGATAGTGTACTTTAAGTGTGATAACCCCATACAGTAAAGAAAGCACAAGATTACTGGGTCATAATTTATTAGATTAGTCCATCTGTAGATGCTCTACAGATGGTCATACTGTCAACAAACTAGCTGTTGCTAAGCAACTGCTTCCTAAGGTTAGGGTAAGGTTTAGAAAAACATTAGGGTAAGGGTTAATGTTAGAGTTAGGGCAGGGTTAGGGTAAGGGTTAAATTTAGGGTTAGCATAAGGGTTAAGGTTAGGGCTAGGGTTAGTAGATAGTTCGTTAAAACATTACTGATAGTCTGTAGATACCCTGTTGAGCATCTACAGATGGACTATCCAAATAAAGTGTTACCGATTATGTATATACAGAAGGCCTATATAAAATGTTACATTATTGATATACAATATAGGCAATCAATAATCACACTAATATAGATACAGGTACTTACAGTACAAAAACACATTCTAATGGAATCTCAGTCTAGGACTTGGGTAGAAGCTAATTACCATTGGTCTGTGTGGTGGTGGCACCAGTGGTCGGCAGGTTGTTGCTCATTGCTCCGTAACTGCGGAAGCTGTAGTTGAGGCCCCTGTTGGTGCCGTTGGTGTATACTGGGTCCTGGGACTGGGAGTAGGCTGAGGCGGCCAGGGAGAAGCCTGAGGGGGCAACTGAGGCCGGGTCCCTGGAACCATTCTTATCAGCAGTAGCAGGTTCCTCCTACAGGAGTAGCTACAATAGTTATTACACTGTACTTACAGGAAAAATACCATAGTAATAAGAACATGTAAATTGTTAGCAAGGTATACAGTATTTGAATCTACTGTAGCTACATACTGTATGTGCATACTGGTAATGATGTTACCGACAGAAGAACATGGACTTTATTTACTGTCATGGATAAACAAACACACAAATGAACACACTCCAAAATAACATTAATTAACAAATACACACATGCTATGAACACACAAATACATGTACACTCACAGGGCCTTGATAGACATCTAGTCGCATTCTCTTGGCGGCGTTGCGTGTCTCACTTTCACAAGCAGCAGCGAGAATGTTCTCAGCCATGGCAGAGGTGAGGTGTGGGGGTGTGGGCCGTGTCTGACAGCACAGACAATAGTGTTAAGGGTGTGCAGTATAATATTCATGTGTGAGTGAATTTAGTGAATATTTATGCATGTTCATGAAACTTGATTCTGAAATTGTACATTGGCAGATACAAAATGATAGCTTTCTACAAATCCTGGCCATCCCTGTCTCTACAAACAATCAACCCCCTTCAAATTAAATTCCAAGTTCAAGAACACTGGGAAACGGCGGCACTCCAAACTTTTTCTAAATCAGAGAATCAAGAGCATCTTAGAGTTACAGTTGATGCACTGTCTCTGGTACAACTTTCGGCCAGTGAGAGGGTATAGGAAGTATTTACAGGTTGCAGTGTTGTTACATTGAGCCAGTGGCAACACGTCATTCTGTTTTGAGCACCACATTTTTAGCTACAAAAAACTAAAACAAACTGAAAATATATACGCACGTATTAATGCCAAAATATATATACACGTATTAATGCCAAAATAACATGCAAAACAGGCAAACCCACCCCCCCAAAAAACAATAATATATATATTTTGGAGGTTGGGTTTGCCTGTTTTGCATGTTACTTTGGCATTAATATGTGTCACATATCCCTTTGAAAACAATGTAAAAAATAAAATCAAAATCATTAAGTTAATAAAGCTGCATACAAACATGGTCTCTTTTTTGCTTTCTTGAGTAAGGCAGCTCCAAAATGCAGGTGTTTCAGCCTAGCTCAATGCTTTCTGTGGTGGGACAGACCGGGGAAAATACGGAGCGTAGGGGTTGGTAATGTTCTCTAGTTGCGCCGTGATTGGCTCAGTGTTCTGTCACTCTTTGGGACTCTACGTCACAGCAAAATCTAAGGGTAGAGCTCGAAAATTCAAGCCCATTGGGTGTTGCCATATAGTTACATTAAAAGTGCCCATCTAAGAAGTCTCAAGGTCATTGGCCACAGATAAAATGACTTCAAATCACGTTATATCTACAGTAGCTTTGATTGGACATACTTTCTAAATGATCTTACGATCAACATCATACTTTCTAAATCTTAGCTAGCAATCATCATCATGAATGAAGTCAACAATCTACTAGCAAATCCTTTTAATCCTTGTCATATGAAGAGAAATAATTAAAATAAATTATAGATAAAACGCATTGTGCTGGACATAAACATTACACAACAAGTTGGAAATCGCAAATTCAACAATGAGTGGTTTGGAAGTAATCAGTGGCTAACTGCAAGCATTGCAAAGCAATCACTTGCCTGCTATTCAGTGGAGTGGGTGTGTGGTCCTAATTCTGGGTTTAAGGGTCTCTTTTCCAAGCTTAAAATTATAAACATTCAACATTGGCCATGCTGTCAATCCAGCATGATTTCTGCCACGCTCAAAACAACTGTTAACTCGGAACTGGGAAAGTTGACTTCAGTGAGTTCAAGACAACTGGGAACATGGGAAAAAACGAGCTAACCTATAACCTGTTTTAGAGAAATGTAATCATTGAATATTGTAAGAGCTTTCATTGTCTGCTTACATGCCCCCTTTTATTTATCCTACGGTTCTGACTTGGTGTACAGGGAGAAAACTGTAAGAACGGCCATGTTCTGAATTCTGTAGCTGTACATTTCTAAAGTGTTGAACAAATAGTTTTATTGACTACGCCGTCCTAGCTCGCTCATTAATGTCTTAATCGAAATTACGGATTGCCTCTTATACGCTTGTCGTTCCCTTATGCCATAGTTTGTACATCTCAATTGTCAGTAGGAACCACATTTGTTTAAGCAAGTCAGCCATATCAGCTATGTTTTTTTTAAAGGCAGTAAATGAGGCTGAATGAACTGTTTCGCTGCCAGACAAGGCTCCGCTGATAGCCAGGTGTAACAGTGGTAAGGTGTTGGGACTGCTGTTGGAACTCTGCTGTTAGGACAGCTTTATGTAGGCCCTAACAGTTTGTGGGCAGAGTTTGTCACCGTTATAGTGCAATTAATGTATTATTTCAGTGTTGTGTAGTGGCTTTGGAGGTATGCATCCCAATTTTTTTATTTTGTTTGCCCCACCAAGATTTACATGCTAAAATCGGCACTGCATTGAGCACATCTTCCACACTTATAGTTCCCAGTTTGAACAGTAAGGCTTTTGGAAAGAATGGACCAGCGTATCTCTGATCGTCTGTATGAGAACACACCAGGCTGGAGCATCAGCTCTGTTTGTAGAATAGGCCAATGTTTCAGGATTTTTTTTTTAACAATGATTGAAGTCTGTTACAAAGCACAGCCATGACGTGCTGTCCTTTTGGGGCTTCTGAGCTAGAAGTGATGGTCTGGGCATGTTCGCGTGCTGCTGTTTTCCAATGTTCTTGAACTTGGGATTTCACTTGAAGTCATTGTCATATATGGCAACTAATAAAGTCCACTCTACAATCAACCCCCCTTCGTAAGATCATAAGACTACCATCTACTAAATAGGGGGAGGGGGGCTAGGGACTATGGGGAGGATACTGAGGGGAACAGTGCCTACCTCAAAACCAACCTTCTTCATACGGCGGCAGGACTTGAGGTAGGTGCGGATGCGCTTGCGGGAGCGCTCCTGGAACTCAGGGAACTGTCGGCTGCATGACTCGATGATGGCCTGGATCTTCTCCTTGGGCTGCTTGGAGATGGGCACCATGCGGTCCAGGTTCTCATCCACAAACAGACGAACAAACATCTGAGAGGGTAGAGATAGAGGGGGGAAGGGAGGAGAGAGAGGAGGATGGGGTGTATAAGGGAGGAGAGGGGGAAGATAGGTTTAGAAGGGAGACGATATGATGGGAGGTGTAGAGGGGAGAGAGGAGGAGGGGGTGTAGAGTAGGGGGAAGCAGGAGGGGTATGTGTAAAGAGACAAAAAGAGCAACAGCAGAAGTGGGGGAGTAAACATGGAGGTAGAGCATGAAAGAGGGTGCAAAGAAAAGGAGAGGGATTAAATAAAGAGGGGGGAGAGATGAGAGTAAAGAAGATATAGTGAATGCAAAAAAACATTCAAAATGCACAATAACATGACAATGGTCTTAAGGTTGAGGAGTGCCATTTTACATTTTCCCTCTGACATTTATATTATTTTGAAAAAGTGCTAACTTAACTTCTTTGTAGATATTTGGGTTGCATGAAGACAAATTGTGTAGCATAAAGGCCAATTTCTTCTATTTCTTGAAGTATATATTTAGTTGTGACAGCTGCGATGATACTCTTACATTAAATGCTTTCAGCCTCTCTGGGTCCATTCCCTCAGCGTCAGTGATCTTGTCACTGTCATCGTGGTCGTCATGATCGTCATCATCATCATCGATGATCTGAGCACGCCCAGAGGTCAGGTCCTCAGCACTCATGCTCAGTTCTGTCTTCAACGAGTCATAGCTTCCGGAGCTGTGCTGAGGAGACTGTAAACACCCACAAAGAAACAAACACTGTTACTATTACCATAGATAAGGACACAAAACAGCATTCAAGTTGTAATAAAACATCTGGTGTGGCTATCACCACAACGCCATATTCAAATGTATTTTCTGTCCTTACCTTGTTGCCGTAGTCTGGTTTCCCAGGGGACTTCCTCGTAGGGTCAGCTGAGTAGGGCGTCCCAACAGGGCTCCCCACAGGCAGCAGTCTGTCAGTCAGATTGACTGGTTGCTGGTCCTCTGAGGAGGAAGAGGAGGAGGTGGTGGTGCTGAAGTCCAGGGGAGCACTCGCCCCGTTCTCAGTCACCTCCCTGTATGGAGCCACACCATCTGAAGGGACACTGCCCACAACCATTGCCTCCGGGGGGGTCAGGGATGGCAGTCCGTTGGCACTCTCAGAGTCGTCATCTGAAAGAGAGAGAGAGAGAGAGAGAGAGAGAGAGAGAGAGAGAAAGAGAGAGAGAGAGAGAGAGCGAGAGGGGGGGAGAGAGAGCGAGCGAGAGAGGGAGCGAGAGGGGGGGGGAGAGAGAGCGAGAGAGAGAGAGAGAGAGAGAGAGAGAGAGAGAGAAATTGAGGCATGATATAATACATGAATTAGTCTCAATAAATCCAGATATTATCATTCATAAAATGTTGCTTTTCCTGGCCCCCATTTGAAAATGTGAATTGCCAAATCCAAAAAATTTAGGTTTTTGCTAACTGTCATATAAGTACGATGACTTGGTGTGTTGTGAGGATGTGCAATGTAGTTGTTTTTGATAGGATTTCTATCCTTAGCAATCACTCTATTTGAGTGTGTGTGTTGAGGGGTGGGGTGGATTTACATGCTATATGTTGTGCTCTCAGTGTTTGTATAGGAAGAGGAGGGTATTGGGGTCAACTGTCAAACTAAATAGGGGGTGCTGCCACAGTTTTGGGCTGTGTTTCTAATGGGGGAGGGAGGGATGGAGATGAGGAGAGAGGAAGGGAGGAGGAGGACATGATGGGATGGTAGGGGAGGATGTGATGGGATGGTAGGGGAGGATGTGATGGGATGGTAGGGGAGGATGTAATGAGGGATAAGCTAAGGGGGAAACAGACCCTCACAGGGTGGCATGCAAAGTACAAGTGAACAGTAATAATAAAAACACTAATGTGGGGTTATGCTGTTAAACCACAAAGACGACTCATTTCTACCATCACCTTTTCCTTGAGGCAGGGGAGCAATCAAAGTCTCCCTTTCCCCCATCCAAATCTAAAAGGCCCCTCTCACAGGCATTTCCATTGTTGTGCTGAGCCTGTGAGGGCTGATATGGCTATTTTCTATTGTGTTGACTACCTAGAATCCAGCCAGTACAAAATCTGTGACTTTTTCTTTGAATACACTATTCAATACAAACTGGTACCCAGAGTGTCTGGTTGTCTAGAGTTTTTAATATCTGGAGTTTCTTAGTGGATGTCCACTTTCCCATCATGGGTTAGTCATGGATGGAGGTGGGGGTGGCTGGAGGCCCCTCAGACATTAGGGATCATTGAGGTTGGGGTGGGGTAGTGAAACACAACACATAATGAGGGATTTGGTTGGATTAGTACATTAATAGAAGCACAAACTGCTCCCTATCCTATACTACTAGTACATGGTTCTCCCACACCTGCTTAAGGTACAGCCATGGCCAAAAGTTTTGAGAATGACACAAATATTAATTTTCACAAAGTTTGCTGCTTAAGTGTCTTTAGATATTTTTGTCAGATGTTACTATGGAATACTGAAGTATAATTACAAGCATTTCATAAGTATCAAAGGCTTTTATTGACAATTACATTAAGTTGATGCAAAGAGACAATATTTGCAGTGTTGACCCTTCTTTTTCAAGACCTCTGCAATCCGCCCTGGCATGCTGTCAATTAACTTCTGAGCCACATCCTGACTTATGGCAGCCCATTCTTGCATAATCAATGCTTGGAGTTTGTCAGAATTTGTGGGTTTTTGTTTTGTCCACCCGCCTCTTGAGGATTGACCACAAGTTCTCAATGGGATTAAGGTCTGGGGAGTTTCCTGGCCATGGACCCAAAATATAGATGTTTTGTTCCCCGAGCCACTTAGTTTTCACTTTTGCCTTATGGCAAGGTGCTCCATCATGCTGGAAAAGGCATTGTTCGTCACCAAACTGGAGGATGTGTTGGTACCATTATTTATTCATGGCTGTGTTCTTTGGCAAAATTGTGAGTGAGCCCACTCCCTTGGCTGAGAAGCAACCCCACACATGAATGGTCTCAGGATGCTGATGGTAGCGCTCACCTTGTCTTCTCCGCACAAGCTTTTTTCCGGATGCCCCAAACAATCGGAAAGGGGATTCATCAGAGAAAATGACTTTACCCCAGTCCTCAGCAGTCCAATCCCTGTACCTTTTGCAGAATATCAGTCTGTCCCTGATGTTTTTCCTAGAGAGAAGTGGCTTCTTTGCTGCCCTTCTTGACACCAGGTCATCCTCCAAAGGTCTTCACCTCACTGTGGGTGCAGATGCACTCACACCTGCCTGCTGCCATTCCTGAGCAAGCTCTGTACTGGTGGTGCCCCGATCCCGCAGCTGAATCAACTTTAGGAGACGGTCCTGGCGCTTGCTGGACTTTCTTGGGCGCCCTGAAGCCTTCTTCACAACAATTGAACCGCTCTCCTTGAAGTTCTTGATGATCCGATAAATGGTTGATTTAGGTGCAATCTTACTGGCAGCAATATCCTTGCTTGTGAAGCCCTTTTTGTGCAAAGCAATGATGACGGCACGTGTTTTCCTTGCAGGTAACCATGGTTGACAGAGGAAGAACAATGATTCCAAGCACCACCCTCCTTTTGAAGCTTCCAGTCTGTTATTCAAACTCAATCAGCATGACAGAGTGATCTCCAGCCTTATCCTCGTCAACACACACCTGTGTTAACGAGAGAATCACTGACATGATGTCAGCTGGTCCCTTTGTGGCAGGGCTGAAATGCAGTGGAAATGTTTTTTGGGTATTCAGTTAATTTGCATGGCAAAGAGGGACTTTGCAATTAATTACAATTCATCTGATCACTCTTCATAACATTCTGGAGTATATGCAAATTGCCATCATACAAACTGAGGCAGCAGACTTTGTGAAAATTAATATTTGTGTCATTCTCAAAACTTTTGGCCACAACTGTACATCCCAAATCCCGCTCAACCAATGAAAACAGGGACATACAGTAAACAAACAAACATACAGTACACACAAACACACACACTCTCACACACAAACACACGAAAAGGCTTACCGTCTTCCTCTTTCAATGCGGCTTGTGGGCTGTGTACCATCCCTCCATTGGGGGGACTGAGCTCAGGGACAGGGGGACGCTCAGCAGAGACCCACGTGGGCTCAGCCATATCCATGTCCTCACTGCTCACCGAACTTTCATCCTGAGAAGAGAGAGAGAGAGAGAGAGAGAGAGAGAGAGAGAGAGAGAGAGAAAGAGGAGAGAAAGATTGAGACACTTCTCAAATTACGATTTCGTCCCTGAGGACGATTGAATAGGCTGCTGAAGATTTTATTGTATTTAATTTATTACGATCTGCATTAGCCGACGCCAATAGCGACAGCTAGTGTTACTGGGGTCCAACACATAACGAACAAGACATTACAGACTAAAGACTATACAATTGATATACATTTAAAAACATTAACATGTAGTGTGTGTGTGTGAGGGCATCTATCAGTTACACATACATGTCGCGAGGTGTCGCTTTGTTGGTTTTTTTAAACCAGATTTGCTGTTCAATTACGCTATATAAAATGGGAGTTCCATACACTCATGGCTCTGTATAATACTGTACATGTCCTTGAATTTGTTCTCAACACCCCTTGTGGCATGTCTGATTACAATAAAGAGCTGGGCCAGCTACATCTTAACTAGGTCTTTATGTGCAGCATTTGACTATATGACTGGACAACAATCAAGATAAGATAAAACTAGAGCCTGCAGGACTTGCTTTGTGGAGCGTGGTGTCAAAAAATCAGAGCATCTCTTTATTACGGACAGACCTCTCCCCATTTTTACAACCATTGAATCAATATGTTTTGACCATGACAGTTTACAATCTAAGGTAACACCAGGTGACTTAGTCACCTCAATTTGTTCAACAGCCACACCATTCATTACCAGATTCAGCTGAGGTCTAGAATTTAGGGAATGACTTGTACCAAGTACAAAGCTCTTAGTTTTAGAGATGTTCAGGACCAGTTTATTACTGTCCACCCATTCCAAAACAGACTGTAACTGTTTGTTAAGGGTTTCAGTGACTTCATTAGAGGTGGTTGCTGATGCGTATATGGTTGAATCATCAGCATACATGGACACACATGCTTTGTTTAATGCCAGTGGCAGGTCATTGGTAAAATAGAAAAGAGTAGAGGGCCTAGAGAGCTGCCCTGCAGTACACACACTTTACATGCTTGAGAAGCTTACATAAAGAAATCTCACAGTACAGCTCCCACAATCTTCTTATTATGAATTTCTTGTGTCAGTGCAGTACATGCTGAGTGCCATTTGTTTACAAAGAAATAGCACTGTATTTGGTCAAACACCGTTTTTTCCAACAGTTTGCTAAGAGCTGGCAGCAAGCTGATAGGTCTGCTGTTAGAACCAGTAAAGGCTGCTTTACCACTCTTGGGTAGCGGCAGTGGCGGATTTAGGTATAGGCGACATGGGCAGTTGCCCAGGGCGACATCTTGCTGAGGGCGGCACAGGACGCCCGCACAAAAAAAAAAGTTAAATGGTGACATTTGCGCGATCGGTTTTCTATCACTCATTTGCACGTCACATCAATGATATTATGTCACCGTGTGGGACTGTGGGTCAATTAACCTTGTCGGAGTGGGCGTCCTGATTCTAGTTTGTGAGCTAGGCAGGCTACTGCCTGGGAAGGTCTCCCACTCATAGGTACGAGATGGGGAGGGGGGTGGGGGTAGGTTGACCTCAGGTCTCCCCACTGGAAGCCCGAGGTAGGGTGAGCAGGGGAATCTATCAAAAAGCGCACCTCTAACTTTGTACAGTGCTAATGCAATTAGTAAAATCAGTCACACTACCAAATGCTACCAAAGAAATCACAATTCATTTATAATACTGTGAATATATAGTTTCACAGACATATTGTTGTATTTTTTTATGGTTTGAGTGAAATCATTAAGAATAATATAAAACCAGTCTGCACACCGCCAAGGTGAATTGGTTAAGTCTTGACTCTTGATTGACAGTGTTGAGGGATGGGTAATGTATTGACGCTCGAGTGCCAAATCAACACAAATGTGTTTCTATTTGTTATTGTTACTTATTTTTGGATATATTTTTTATATTTATATAGTTTTAAATATTATGATTATTGATTTGTGTTGTTCCAAATGTCTGAATAAAAATGATAGTTAGTGCAGAATGGTGCTTTTTTTTTGGTTGGAGGGGAGGGGGGGGGGGGGGATCCGCCCAGGGAGACATACAAGCTAAAAACGCCACTGGGTAGCGGAATGACTTTGACTTCCCTCCAGGCATTAAAGATGACAGATAGGAGTGGTAATAGAGTCAGCTACCATCCTCAGTAGCTTTCCATCTAAGTTGTCAATGCCACGAAGTTTGTCATAATTGATCGATAACAATCATTTTTCCACCTCTCCAACACTAACTTGTAGAGAGCAACAGACTACAGGAGTAAAATCACATACACTATTTTCATGTGAGCGAGCATTCAGTACATATGTCAAACACACAATAATATGCATTATTACAAATGTCAATAGAAAGCACTGTACACAGTCACAGTTTAGCCAATGCCATTTTCTCCTGACACTGCCAACACCACTGTGGAACTTTGACAGCAAAAGGGTAAGAATGAGGGGAAAAATCTCACTGTTAAATAATGTGTCTTGCAGCACTGCTATTTTTAACTGTGGAAAGAAGAAACCTCAAACATGCTCACTATAGCGGAACACAGACAGGAGTGGACCAGAGTGGGTTAGCTGCCAGAGCTTGAGGAAAATAAACAACAAACACACAGACTACGACGATGGTGGTGCTGAACATTGTTTAATTATATAGCGGGAGGAAGGGTCCTTAGTCAGTTGTACAACAATGCATTCAACTGAAATGTGTCTTCCACATTTAACCCATCCTCTCTGAATCAGAGAGGTGTGGGGGGCTGCCCTAATTAACATTCACCTCATCAGCGCCCCATAAGCGCCCAGGGAGCAGTTGTTGTTGGGGGTAAACTGCCTTGCTCAGGAAGAGAAAGGCTCATTTTTACCTTGTCGGCTCAGCGATTTGATCCAGCAACCTTTGGGTTACTGACCCAACACTCCTACCCACCAGGCTACCTGCTACTGAACCTCTACCAACAGGGAGGACAACTCTGAATGTAACATTCTGCAATACACTGGAGTACCTAGTCACAGAGAAGCAACCCAACACAGAGAACGCAAGAGAACACATTTGGCAGAACCCCACACATACAGTACAGCACAATAAGCACTAAGCACACACTGCTATCCTCCTGAGGAAACACAACACACCCCTCTGAGGGTTCTGTAGAGGACTGAGGCATTTACTGAAGGCTCTATTAGTGATGCATGACATAATAAAGAGAGGGAGAGGAGGGGAAGAGAGGGGAGAGAGAGATTGAGAGAGAGGGAGAGAGAGTGGCAGATGGATACAGAGATTCATTTAGCCACTTGCGCATGTCTAAACAACATGCACAATCTCCAAACAAAAGCTGTGAAAAGTGACATCATGATGACATAGGCTGACATTCCCTGCTGCCATAATGTCATCTGGACACGCAAAGGTGAGATTCCTTCAAAACGGAAAGGACAGTGAGCTGCATCACTACAATATCTGAAAAATATGTTTAGTAGGCATAATATTGCTGCTAGCCAATACAGACGATGGATCAAATTATTGTCAATATTCTAAATAAATATAAATGTGTAAAATACACATTACTAAACATGGGTTTAAGCACAGGGAATAGCTCTTACCTAGATAGGGTCCTGGTTTTCACCTAAATAAAAACAGCAAGTTGTATAATACATGCTTCATCTCTTTGTCAACAACACTTCTATCCTTCCGGTGATTTTACAAAAATCCTACTGCACGGGTGTGCATTGAAGTCCAGTGTTGGAGGAGAACAAGGCGGAGCGTTGCCTCTGATGTCACTATCACGGTACAGTGAATTCAGTATCTTACAGTGGCATACATTCTAATCTCTTGGTGTCTTTAGATTTTGATTGGTAAATCTGCCGCTGCCTCCTATGCTTTGTTTGGTTAACTTGTTGATTCCCTGATTACAATAAAGAACACCTACACTACACTACACTACACTACACTACACTACACTACACTACACTACACTACAACTACTCCATCTTTAATAAAATGTTCACACTTTGTAATCATTTCCAATAGGCCTATGCCTTGTGCAGAATGGGAAATACTAGACAAAGATGATGAACTGAGACAATCTGAAATTTTATTTTTGCAAAAAATGACAGTTGAGTGGTTTCTCTGGTTCCAGAGAATGTAAAACTGTCAGTGTCTCTCCAACTTACAAAGTAATAGAAAGTTGTGGATATGTGAAATATGTTGATGATTTCTCTCAATCAGCCTCCCCACACACACCACCGTAACTCTCTCGCTCTCTTCTTTTTCTCTCTCTCCCCCTCTCTCTTTCTCACACACACACGCACACACAGCACAGCATTCACACACACACATGCACGCACACACACTATGCCTTACCCGCTCATTGGCAGTCATGCACTGTAGTTTCATCTGTTTCAGGTAGGTGGCCGTCAGGGGCATGTTGTAGTCAATGAGGTCCGGGACCAGGGAGGTTGGTCGATCATTTTCTGTACAGAACATAGAGCACAGGAGGTTGGTGGCACCTTAATTGGGGATTACGGGCTCGTGGGAATGGCTGGAGCGGAATAAGTGGAATGGTATCAAATAAATCAAACACATGGTTTGATGCCATTCCATTTGCTCCGTTCCAGCCATTATTATGAGCCGTCCTCCCCTCAGCAGCCTCCACTGACATAGAGATAGATACAGTAAGATGTTTTTCAAGACAAACAATCAAGTAAAGCAAGCCAGGTATGATCTCTTTTGTACCACTTTAACTGAACAAAACTCTCATGGCTCAAACCAAACAGACATGCCTTTAGAGCTTTTTGACTTCTCCCACATGCCCTTTGGGCTCTGCCACTCCCCTGCACTGTCTATTGGTTTTCTTTGACCAGAGAGTTCGTTCATCTGATCTGGTTTCTCTGGTTTCTCTGATCTTAATTAAAATCTGATTAAAAGGCAATAATGACAACCAGTAGGTACTGTGGCCCTTTTTCTCATATTCTGTTATATACTGTTGTTTTCTCACTGTGTATGTACAGTATATACTGTATTCTCAACATAGCTCATCCTAATATTTCCTTTCCAAATGGTATACTGTCTATACACAACGCATATTTATATTCTGGATTCTGACACATGCTCACTCTTATATATCTACTCTGGATTGTTAATTGGACTCATTCTATATTTCTAGATTTTTCGTTTTGATTTCTCTTTTGTATTTGTACTCTATTTGAGATACAATCTACTGCACTGTTGGAGCCAATAAACATAAGCATTTCGCAGTGCCTGCTATAACACCTGAAAACCTGTGTACGCGACCAATAAACTTTGATTTGATTTGATCTGGAGTCATGGACTGCTGTTCTAATGCTGTAAACCAGGGGCGTTAAACTAATTCCATGGAGGGCCTAGTGTCTGCAGGTTTCTGACAACCAGGTGAGGGGAGTTCCTTACTAATTAGTTCCTTACTAATTCATCAATTAAGTACAAGGGAGGAGTGAAAACCCACAGACACTCGGCCCTCCGTGGAATGATGAACTATGCTGTAAACTAAATGGGAAGCCCTCTGTGTTCCCCACCATGGCCACTAGAGGGACCCCATGCTACTTCTCTTGGAACATCTCTTTCATAATTTAGGACCTCTTGGGTCTTTCTTACATCATTTGATGGCCTCTGCTTTCAACCATAGTCCACACCTTTAATTGGCTGACGAAACATACACAGAGACCTAAGATATATTTAAACGACAGATTGGACATTGAGTTGAGGGTGTGAAACACAATGAATATGGAGCTATAAATGTACTAGCAGTCAATTCAATATTTCATTATTTGTGGTAGCATTACAATTAATAATTTTAACAAAGGCAGTAGGAAGGTGATACATGTTATAACAATGCATTAGAAGTCTTTGGCATTGTTGCTATTCAGATAGATATCAAATTGAAAGAAGCCTTTCTTTTCAAACTGGGATTTAATGACTGAATAAATATATACAGTAAATTAATAAAAAGGAACGAGCAGACTGACTGGGAAGTTAGTTACCTTTAAACTCTGCAGTGTTGGGATTGATGTGCATCCTTTTCTGACACTCTCCACAGCTCATTAGGAAGCGTGTCACTGCCTCCCTGGGCAGGAAGGCATATGTCTCCGCTATCTGTGCCAGGGGAAAGGTCAGAGGACAAAGTACAGGTCAGGCAGGACAGGAGCAAAGTAGGCATGAACTGTTATTAAATCCTGGGATCAATGATTATGTTAATGCTGTGTTATGTGGCATAGTGAGGAATGAGGAAGGAATCCTCCCTCAAGGACTCCAACAACCTCTCTCTCTCTCTCTCTCTCCTGTCTACTGCCGAAGCCCTGACCGTTTGACTCTACCATCTACTCACAGTGCATTTGGAAAGTATTTATACCCCTTGACTTTTTCCACATTTTGTTATGTTACAGCCTTATTCTAAAATTGATTCAATTGCCCCCCCCCCCGGTTGAATTTTTTTATTTTGCAAATATTACATTTACATAAGTATTCAGACCCTTTACTCAGTACTTTGTTGAAGCGCCTTTTGCAGTGATGACAGCCTCAAATCTTCTTGGGTATAACGCTACAAGCTTGGCACACCTGTACTTGTGGAGTTTCTTCCCTTCTTCTCCGCAGATCCTCTCAAGCTCTGTCAGGTTGGATGGGGAGCATCGCTGCACAGATATTTTCAGGTCTCTCCAAAGATGTTTGATCGGGTTCAAGTCCGGGCTCTGCCTGGGCCACTCAAGGACATTCAGAGACTTGTCCCGAAGCCACTCCTGCGTTGTCTTGGCTGTGTGCTTAGGGTCCTTGTCCTGTTGGAAGGTGAACCTTCACCACAATCAGGTCCTGAGTGCTCTGGAGCAGGTTTTCATTAAGGATCTCTCTGTACTTTGCTCTGTTCATCTTTCCCTCGATCCTGACTGGTGTCCCAGTCCCTGCCGGTGAAAAACCTCCTGACAGCATAATGCTGCCACCACCATGCTTCACCGTTGGGAAGGTTGCCAGGTTTCGTCCAGTCGTGAGGCTTGGCATTCAGGCCAAAGAGTTCAATCCTGGTTTCATCAGACCAGAGAATCTTGTTTCTCATGGTCTGAGAGTCTTTAGGTGCCTTTTGGCAAACTCCAAATGGGCTGTTATGTGCCTTTTTACTGAGGAGTGGATTCCGTCTGGCCACGATATCATAAAGGCCTGATTGGTGGAGTACTGCAGAGATGGTTGTCCTTCTGGAAGCTTCTTCCATCTCCACAGAGGAACTCTGGAGCTCTGTCAGAGTGAACATCAGGTTCTTGGTCACCTCCCTAAACAAGGCCCTTCTCCCCCGATTGCTCATTTTGGCCGGGCGGACAGTTCTAGGAAGAGTCTTGGTGGTTCCAAACTTCTTCCATTTAAGAATGATGGAGGCCACTGTGTTCTTGGGGACCTTCAATGCTGCAGACATTTTTTGGCACCCTTCCCCAGATCTGTGCCTCGACACAATCCTGTCTCGGAGCTCTACGGAAGATTCCTTCGACCTCATGGCTTGGTTTTTGCTCTGACATGCACTGTCAACTGTGTGGCCTTATATAGACAGGTATATGCCCTTCCAAATAATGTCCAATCAATTGAATTTACCATAGGTGGACTCCAATCAAGTTGTAGAAACATCTCTATTTCGAGTCTCATAGCAAAGGGTCTGAATACTTATGTAAATAAGGTATTTCTGGTTTTCGAAAAACCTGTTTTCGCTTTGTCATTATGGGGTATTGCGTGTAGATTAATGAGGAACAAGTTTTAATTCTTCCATTTTAGAATAAGGCTGAACCGTAACAAAATGTGGAAAAAGGGAAGGGGTCTGAATACTTTCCAAATGCACTGTATTTCTGGTTTGATATATCAGACTGGAGTCAGAGCTGGGGCCTTTCTCCTCCTCATTGTGTCTCTCAGGTGCAGCTGACTCATATACAGTCAGGTTCAAAATGATTGGCAACATTATTTATTTTATACTAATGCAATTGCTCAGATAAAGAGGTTTTGTTTAACAAGTAATAAAAAAAACAAGGGCCTCAAGACCAGTGGAACAAAATAGCCCCAAAGACCCAACACCACATTTTACAGTACAGTGTAGGTATGAGGTACTGGTGTGTGTGGCCAAAGAGCTATATTTTTCATGTAATCTGACCATAGCACACCAAGTGCCATTTAGCAAAATCCAGGCGATGCTATGGTCAGATGAGATGAAAATAGATCTCTTTGGCCACGCACATAAATGGTGGGTTTGGCGTCGAAAAACAGAAGCATATGCAGAAAAGTACCTCATAACTACTGTACAATTTGGTGATGGATCTTTGATGCTATGGGGTTATTTTGCTTCCACTGGTCTTGAGGCCCTTGTTAACGTCAACGGCATCATGAACTGAACCAAGCGCCAGGACATTTTAGCCAAGAACCTGCTTGCCTCTGCCAGGATGCTGAAAATTCGCCACAGGTGGATCTTCCAGAAAAACAATAACCCCAAAGACGCATCAAAATCCACAAAGAAATTATTAATAGACCACAAAATCAACATTTTGCAATGGACATCTCAGTGTCCAGACTTGAAAACCTGTGGTTTGAATTGAAGAGGCCGGCAGTCCATAAGCGCAGACAAAGGATATCAAGGATTTGGGAAGATTCTGTATGGAGGAATGGTCTAAGATCCCTCCCAATGTGTTCTCCAATCTCATAACACATTTTTGTAAAAGGCTCAGTGTCTTTATCCTCGCAAGAGGAGTGTGCTGGGTTATTGAAAACAGGGGTGCCAATCATTTTAACCCCTATCTTATTCAGATTGTTTTTATTACTTGTTAAACTAAATCTCTTTCTCTGAGCAATTGTATTAGTATAAAATAATATCATTTCCCACTTTTTGTAGCATACAACATAGCTCAGTATTTGTATTATTTATATTATACAGTGTTTTTCGCTCATCTTTATCAAGGGTGCCAATAATTTCAGACCTGCCTGTATATTTCCCTCTCTCACGCTCTAGCTCCCTTCCCTGTTTATCTCTGCTTCTCTGCTCCCCCTGGCATTTCCCTGCTAAACAAGGCGACCTTCATGTGACCATGGCGAGGCAGCAGGGGTGCCCAGCTTACCCCCCTCTCTCCCTCCCCCAGAGGCAGAGGAGAAGGAAAGGCCACCCAGAGGAATCTGCACTTCCCAGAAGGCCACAGTGACAGCTTCATATTATGCCCCAATGGCGCTCAGTGCCTTCTCAAAAGGGTACGTACTATGAGACATGACAGGACCTCTCTACGGGGCAGGGGCGAGAGGCGCGAGGGAGAAAAGGCCCTGGTCCCTGGGGGTGTAACAGCCATGCTTCCCAAAAAACTATCTCACAACACAGACAAAGACCCCCCAGCTGCAGACACAGACATGGCATCTCAGACCTAACTAGATGCTGAATACACTGGGTGAATACACTAGGGCTGGGTGAATACAGATACACCATAGAACAATTTAACCTAGGAATGCATATGCTGTTGATTATGTGATATATATAGATTTTACTTTTGTCTCCTGTTGAGGATGCCTTTTTGCCTTAGTAGCTACTGATGCTATGAATAAGAAATAGTCAGTCTATAAAATGTCTATTTTATGTGGCAGTCTCTAAGAGAATAGGAAGAATATGTTTTAGTACAGTCTTTAGCAGGGGTAGGCAACTAGATTCAGCCGTGGGCCGATTTCTGTCAGAGCAGAGGACGAGGGGGATAGATCATAATTATAATAATTTGTACACTGCAAATTGACCACAACAAAGCCCCAAACAGATTGTATTTGAAAATAACAATAATTTCATACCTTGATTACACTGAGACACGATCACATGCCTCATTTTTCATTTGTGTGAATACTTGGTGAACAGATTTCCTAAATGAAACGCATTCTTAGCAGAATACTGGGTGGTTTTAGTATTTTTGACCAAAAACTAAAATCCCCCCCCCCAACAGCATATATATATAGATTTTTTTTATTCTAAAAACTTTGGAGGGACAAAATAAATCACTTGCGGGACAGCTTCTTACCGCTTTGTAGGTCTTCTTCTGGCCAGCGTGTTTAGGTGCTCTACCAGGGTCGGCACCCATCTCCACATGCATGGCATAGATGATGTCGAAGAAGTCCTCCACCACTGCCACCCTCTTCAGGGACAAGCTGTCCTGGGCCGAGCCTGCATCTGCACACTGTAAGACAGAGAGGGAAACATTCAGTACCCTGCCTGAGGAAACTGAGACCTGTGTGTGTGTGTGTGTGTGTGTGTGTGTGTGTGTGTGTGTGTGTGTGTGTGTGTGTGTGTGTGTGTGTGTGTGTGTGTGTGTGTGTGTGTGTGTGTGTGTGTACGTGCGTGCGTGCGTGCATGTGTGTGTGTCCTTACAAAAAAGCACATGTCAAATTAGCAGTTTCACATGTTCACATGTTAACACCACTTTTCACATGAGGAGAATAACATGTTTTCACCTCACATGTGAATTTCAGTTGCAAATGTGAAAATCAAATTTGCCATTTTACATGTAAGAAAACTCCAACTGTGTAAAAAATCTCACTTTGACATGTGGAATTGCAGATTCACATGTTTGGTTGAAATAATGTTATTCTCTGTATATGTGATAAGATGGTGTTAACAGTAGCAATGTTTCCACTGGTGGAATTAAGTTGACCACATCTAAAAAGCCCAAATGTGGGCCAAGGCAACGATTTTTCGGGACATTTGCTAAACAGTCGACAGAATACATTTTTGGGGGGGTAGGTTAATGGATCATGTGCAAATGGCGACATAGTTTGGCTGTATGAAGGTCACTGCCTGTCAAAGAGGTAATCCTTAGTTGCTGTATCCATATAAATGAATGATATGTACCCGTTGATTCTTAAACAATATAACGTATAAATGCCTCTTGCGCTTAATTCAACTGTTGTATCCCATCAGAACCCAAAATATTAAATGTTTGATTCCAATGTTTGAAACAAAGTAGATGTAAACAACCACTGTATAGCCTAAAAACATGGTTAAAACTATCATTTTGATATCATGGACAGCTCTCGCATCCATAGCGTAGTCTACTGATTGAGAGCAGGACATTTCTCCAGTCTCATCCCTCAGATTTTTACTGAAACTGTGGTGGGGAAAACACTTCGTTATTGTTTCAATTAAGGATTTCCGCTTTAAACACCTTAAATAGAGTGATAGTGTTATTATATGGTGCAATCTTCTAGTGAGTGAGTTACTTTTGTGCCATTAATATCAAGCAAACTTCTGAAGCCGAGAACAAAATTCTTACTATTGCAAACAAAAATAATGATATTTAAAGCAAAACATAAAACCCCAAATATTGATAGCAAAAACAAAACATTTCAAGGAACTAATTTCGAAATGCGAGAACAAATAAAATCTAAATGGTTGCCCCAAAAAATGTAATCAGTGATTTTTTTTTATGATAACATGATTAAATAAAACGCCTCCCTCTTTCCTGCAATTTTCTCCATCTTTGGTTATGTTACACTGGCCTTTGCTTTCGCTGCCTTTTTTCCAGTTGCAAGTTTTGGCAAATTCATTCCAGAAACATAGTACCCTGCATCCCACTGCTAGTTTGCCTCTGAAGGTAAGCAGGGTTGGTTCCTGGATGGGGAGACCAGAGGTAGCTGGAAGTGGTAAAAAAAGAAACCAGTGAAAAAAAAGATGGAAGGTGGGAACTTTTTTTTTCATGAGAGAAAAACAGCTGAAACTTCACACGGTGTCCCAAAACCATGTGTCACTCATATGATATAGATGTATTTTTATTTTTCATGTGATTTGTTTAAGTGATTTCATCATGTGTTTTTTTTTGTAAGGGTGTGTGTGAGCGCATGCATGTATACCACATGGGGATGTGTGAAACTCTTTCCTCAGCCGGAAGTGTCCCCACTAGCGACAGCAAATAGCTAGCTTTTAGTGTGGCGCCGACTGGTAAGAGGCTTTAGGAGGGCGGTCACATGTGCTAGCAAGGCAGAGGTCACAATTTCACATCAGGTACGGTCCAACTTGGGAGGAAATGGTACTCGCAGCTTGTCGTCCTTTACAGTGGTGCCGTGACCCAGATCTACAGTTGCGCTCAGCTCAACAATGGGGTCGCTACTGAGTAAGTTTAAGGGGTGAATGGAGCACATTGGGATGTGTGAAACTCACTCCTCAGCCTGAAGTGTCCCCACTTGTGACAGCGAATAGCTAGCTTTTAATGTGGCGCCGACTGGTAAGACACTTCAGGAGGGCGGTTAAGTGTGCTAGCAAAGCAGAGGTCCCGAGTTCGCACCAACTGTGGGCCCAATCGGGAGGAAGTGTACTCACTAAGCAAGCAGCGTGACGTCCTTTACACATGCACGTGTGTGTATCGGTTCTATATGGAAAAATATATCTGAAACATAATAGTCATGAAAATCGGAAAATATCCTAACCCCCAAGGCTATTAGCTGATGCAGGGCTCGTAGTGTGAATGTTAACAAGATGGCTTTCTTATTCAAGCACTGAGAACAGTGAGTATGATTCAGCAGAGTAATATGGATCAGCACACAGGAGAGAAGAATATGGAGCAACTCAAACAGGGGGCAGGAAAAATCACCACTGGGTCAGCTCTCCTGAGATGTCCAGTGCTACTGTCTGTGTCAATGTAGATCCCAGCTCTACGGGCTGGGTGCCTGTCTGTGTCTGGGGCTAGCCTAACAGAGTGTTTCCTGACAGATGTCACTGATTCAGGCTGCTGCTTCTGGCTCTTGGTATCATCACCCACCCACTGTCCAGAGCACTGCTGGGACTGGGGATAGCGCTGGGTCTAGTGTACTGTGGTGGGCACTGATTTATTTTGTGTTTAGGGAATTAGCTGCCAGATTAGCTTCCCCTTAGCAGAGCTTCTTCACCCCTGCAGAGTCAGTCTCTTTCTCTGTTACACACACTCTGAGATTGCTCCACTGCAGAGAGAGAGAGAGAGAGAGAGAGAGAGAGAGAGAGAGAGAGAGAGAGAGAGAGAGAGATGTCTGGGGCTTCATTTGATGGGCACCACCAACACCACCTCATCCCTGCAGTCAGTGTTTAAAAATAACACCACCTCTAGTCCTGTCCAATGCAGAAAGCTACTCCTACAGCCAGCCCCCAGCAGCTACCCTGCTTCCCATGTAGCTGACCCCGTAACCATAGAAACTGCCACAATCTCTCTCTCGGGCAGGTGTGGTTGGAACTCACATCGCTATGACAGCGGCCTCTCTGCTTAATAGCCTACCTACCACATGGGCTTTCTTTCGCGTGGTCAACGCTGGGTTTTCTCTCTCTCCTTTTCTCCCTCAACTTTTCTGTATTTCATTGTTACATTTGTCTCTATTCTTTATTACTTCCTTGTTTAGGTTTATCTGGTGTATTATTTCCACGAGAAATGAGTTTTATGTAAACAAAAGAACATGTGAACTGAGGCTTATATGCATGGTTTATAGCTCTGAATAGAAGCTAAGGTCAGTGAAACAAAATAATGGAATATTATATGCATCTAGTTGAGTGCCTGGTAGACAGAACAAATGTAGGTTCCAAAAGCTGTGCTTTATGACTAGCTGTGAGATGTCAGGGGATGTGTTCTAGTGTTCCCGGACGACGGTCCAGAGCTCAGAAAGTTCTCTGGCATCACTGAGGAATCTCACTATTTTTCTCTCCTTTGGCATTTCTATCCTGTTCCTGCTATCTGACGTTTCTTTCTCTCTTCCTCCTCCAACTGTGTCCTTCTCCTCCTCGCTCCCTCTGTCCCGTTCATTCTTTCTTCCCCTTCTCCTTGCTCCTGCTCTCCCAAGTGCAAGGTAATGATCGTTGCCATGGCAACTAAAACCAGCTCCCAGAGCAGGTTTGTTTTAATCCGGCCCCACTCCTCTCTCTCTCTCTCTCTCTCTCTCGCCACTCTCCTTCCCTGTCAGCATGTTCTAAATGTAATAGCCTAATGATAATGCTAACAATCCTGATCATCATCACTCCAGTCTCATTTTCCTGATGACATCATCATTATTCAGGACAAAAATAGTGAGTGAGCCAGTACATAATTTTTTTTGCATTCTCTCCAAAATAGTAATCCAACCTAGGATGCTTTTGTACTGCACATACCTGGACATCTACCAGTGTTAGATCTGCTATTGTCCTCTAACACAGCAACACTTTATATCTCACTAACCAAGATTCCTATAGCTGTTGTTGCCTCTTATGCCTCCTCGTTTTTGAGTGAACTGTGGTACAGCAAAGATTCCATCACCCTTGGCAGGAATCAACCTAGAGTCAAAACAGCCATCCATTTTGCTAAAAGATTTTGGATCCCTTTGAAGGGTTGCGTGTGTGTGTGTGTGTGTGTGTGTGTGTGTGTATGTGTGTGCGCGCGCGCGTGTGTGTGTGTGTGTGTGTGTGTGTGTGTCAGTGTCAGTGTCTGTGTCTGTGTGCGTATGCGCATGCTCATGTTTGTGTTTTTAAATGCTCCTCTGTCTGTTTATTCAGCATAGTCCACAAGGTGTATGTTGCGTTGCTGGAGGAGACCAGCTGTTGAATGGTTGTGTAACTATGTGTTCTCATCAGCATCACAGCGTTTTACAGGAGGAAGACATGTCAGCAGCCCTAATCACCATCACCACATAAACCTATCAAAACTCAACTGCAACTCTCTCTCTCTCTCATTCTTCCCCTTTCTCTTTCTCCCCATCTTTCTAATCCCATAGGACTTTGCTCTCCCCATCCCCTCCTATCTCTCTCTCTCTCTCCTCTCCCTGTCCCGCTCCAAACAGCTCTGTTGCTAGGAGACTGGAGGGGTTGAATCGGACCCCCCCCCCCGCCAAAGTGAGAGGAGAGGAGAGAGCAGGAGGAGAGGAGAGAGCGGAGAAGAGGAGAGAGCGGTCCTGCACACAGACAAGTCGGGGGGGGGGGGGGGGGCTGGAGGCAGCTGGGTCACACAGACAGGCCAGTGGAGAGAGGAAGGGAGAAAAACACAGCAAACATTTAAAATGGAAAGGGCACTTTATCCTCAATGGAGTAGGGAGAGCAAACATATAAAGCCCTACAGCCATCACTCCACATACATCATAGGATTTACAGTTATATGTTGTCTCAAATACCGCCAGCAGCAATAGTACAGGTACAGTAAAGCTACACTACCAGTCAAAGTTTTATAACACCTACTCGTTCAAGGGTTTTTATTACTTCTACTATTTTCTACAATATAGAATAATAGTGAAGACATCAAAACTTGGAAATAACACATATGGAATCATGTAGTAACCAAAAAAGTGTTTTATATTTTATATTTGAGATTCTTCAAATAGCCACTCTTTGCCTTGATGACAGCTTTGCACACTCTTGGCATTCTCTCAACCAGCTTCACCTGGAATGCTTTTCCAACAGTCTCGAAGGAGTTCTCACATATGCTGAGCACTTGTTGGCTGCTTATCCTTCACTCTGCTGTCCGACTCATCCCAAACCATCTCAAATTGGTTGAGGTTGGGGGATTATGGAGGTCAGGTCTTCTTATGCAGCACTCAATCACTCTCCTTCTTGGTCAAATAGCCCTGGCACAGCCTGGAGGTGTGTTGGGTCATTGTCCTGTTGAAAAACAAATGATAGTCCCACTAAGCCCAAACCAGATGGGATGGTGTATTGCTGCAGAATGCTGTGGTAGCCATACTGGTTAACTGTGCCTTGAATTCTAAATAAATCACAGACAATGTCACCAGCAAAACACCCCCACACCATAGCACCTCCTCCTTCATGCTTTACAGTAGGAAATACACATGCGGAGATCACCCGTTCACCTACACCGCGTCTCACTAAGACATGGAGGTTGGAAGCAAAAATCTCAAATTTTGACTTCAGACCAAAGGACAAATTTCCACAGGTTTAATGTCCATTGCTCATGTTTCTTGGCCCAAGCAAGTCTCTTCTTATTATTGGTGTCCTTTAATAGTGGCTTCTTTGCAGCAATTCGACCATGAAGGCCTGATTCACACAGTCTCCACTGAACAGTTGATGTTGAGATGTGTCTGTTACTTGAACTCTGTGAAGCATTTATTTGGGCTGCAATTTCTGAGGCTGGTAACTCCAATGAACTCTGCAGCAGTTAACTCTGGGTCTTCTATTCCTGTGACGGTCCTCATAAGATCCAGTTTCATCATAGCGCTTGATGTTTTTTGCAACTGCACTTGAAGAAACTTTCAAAGTTCTTGAAATTTTCCGTATTGACTGACGTTCATGTCTTAAAGTAATGATGGACTGTCGTTTCTCTTTGCTTATTTGAGCTGTCCTTGTCATAATATGGACTTGGTTTTTTACCAAATAGGGCTATCTTCTGTATACTCCCCCTACCTTGTCACAACACAACTGATTGGCTCAAATGCATTAAGAAGGAAAGAAATTCCACAAATTAACTTTTAAGAAGGCACACCTGTTAATTGAAATCCATTCCAGGTGACTGCCTCATGAAGCTGGTTGAGAAAATGCCAAGAGTGTGCAAAGCTGTCATCAAGGCAAAGGGTGGCTATTTGAATCTCAAATATTAAATCTATTTTGATTTGTTTAAGACTTTTTTGGTTACTGTCACACCTTGATCTGTTTCACCTGTCTTTGTGATTGTCTCCGCCCCCCTCCAGGTGTTGCCCATCTTCCCCATTATCCCCAGTGCATTTATACCTCTGTTTGTCTGTTGCCAGTTCGTTTTCTTTCGTAGAGCCTACCAGTGATTTTCCCTTGCTCCTGTCTTTCTCTAGTTCCTGTTTTCTAGTTTTCCTGTTTTTGACCATTCTGCCTGCCCTGACCCTGAGCCCACCTGCCGTTCTGTACCTTGTCACACCTCCCTGTATTACTGACCTGTGCCTGCCCTGACCTTGAGCCTGCCATTCTGTACCTTTTGGACACTGCTCTGGATTACTGACCTCTGCCTGCCCTTGACCTGTCGTTTGCCCTGTTTTTGTAATGAACTTTTGTTACTTCAAAACAGTCTGCATCTGGGTCTGCTCCTGAGCCTTGACAGTTACTACATGATTCCATATGTGATATTTCATAGTTTTGATGTCTTCACTATTATTCTACAATGTAGAAAATGGTAAAAGATAAAGAAAAACCTTTGAATGAGTAGGTGTTCTAAAACTTTTGACTGGTAGTTTATGTGTAAACTAATTAATAATTATGAGGTATAATAGGCTACAGTACATGAAAAGATAGCTGTAATGATATATTTTTGTACCTTTATTTAACCAGGTAGGCCATTTAAGAACAAGTTCTCATTTGCAACTGCGACCTGGCCAAGATAAAGCATAGCAATTCGACACATACAACAACACAGAGTTACACATGGAATAAACAAAACATACAGTCAACAATACAGTAGAAAAAAAATGAAAACAAAAAGTCTATATACAGTGAGTGCAAATGAGGTAAGTTAAGGCAATAAATAGGCCATGGTGGCGAAGTAATTACAATATAGCAATTAAACACTGGAATGGTAGATGTGCAGAAGATGAATGTGCAAGTAGAGATACTGGGGTGCAAAGGAGCAAGAGGATAAATAAATACAGTATGGGGATGAGGTAGGTAGATAGATGGGCTATGTACAGGTGCAGTGATCTGTGAGCTGCTCTGACAGCTGGTGCTTAAAGCTAGTGAGGGAGATATGAGTCTCCAGTTTCAGAGATTTTTGCAGTTCGTTCCAGTCATTGGCAGCAGAGAACTGGAAGGAAAGACGACCAAAGGAGGTGTCAATATCGGGTGTATGAGAAGCAAAGTCAGGTGCAGGAGAGAAGCGAAATGTAACCAAGCGCACTTTATTATAGTTCCAAAATATGAGAGCACTATAAATGCGCTCAAAACAACGGAACTTAACCAAAGTAAAGCGCGTAAATCAAACACCACGAAAAACATGAAACAATTACACACAAAACATGATGGGAAACAGAGGGTTAAATACAAGTAGATTGATTGGGGAAATGATAACCAGGTGTGTATGGAAACAAGACAAGACAAATGGATAATAGAAAAATGGAGCGGCGATGGCTAGAAAGCCGGTGACGTCGATCGCCGAACGCCGCCCGAACAAGGAGAGGAGCCGACTTCGGCGGAAGTCGTGACAGGAGGAATTGGCTTTGGGGGTGACCAATGAGATATACCTGCTGGAGCGCGTGCTACGAGTGGGTGCTGCTATGGTGACCAGTGAGCTGAGATAAGGCGGACCTAGCAGAGACTTGTAGATAACCTGTAGCCAGTGGGTTTGGCGACGAGTATGAAGCGAGGGCCAACCAACGAGAGCGTACAGGTCACAATGGTGGGTAGTGTATGGGGCTTTGGTGACAAAACGTATGGCACTGTGATAGACTGCATCCAGTTTGTTGAGTAGAGTGTTGGAGGCTATTTTATAGATGACATCACCGAAGTCGAGGATCGGTAGGATGGTCAGTTTTACGAGGGTTTGTTTGGCAGCGTGAGTGAAGGATGCTTTGTTGCGATATAGGAAGCCGATTCTAGATTTAATTCTGGATTGGAGATGCTTAATGTGAGTCTGGAAGAAGAGTTTACATTCTAACCAGACACCCAGGTATTTGTAGTTGTCCACGTATTCTAAGTCAGAGCCGTCCAGAGTAGTGATGCTGGACGGGCGAGCAGGTGTGGGCAGTGATCGATTGAATAGCATGCATTTAGTTTTACTTGTGTTTAAGAGCAGTTGGAGGCCACGGAAGGAGAGTTGTATGGCATTGAAGCTCGTCTGGAGGTTAGTTAACACAGTGTCCAAAGATGGGCCAGAAGTATACAGAATGGTGTCGTCTGCATAGAGGTTGATCAGAGAATCACCAGCAGCAAGAGCAACATCATTGATGTATACAGAGAAGAGAGTCGGCCCGAGAATTGAACACTGTGGCACACCCATAGAGACTGCCAGAGGTCCGGACAACAGGCCCTCCGATTTGACACACTGAACTCTATCAGAGAAGTAGTTGGTAAACCAGGCGAGGCAATCATTTGAGAAACCAAGCCTGTCGAGTCTGCCAATAAGAATGTGGTGATTGACAGAGTCGAAAGCCTTGGCCAGGTCAATGAATACTTCTGCTCAGTAATGTCTCTTATCGATGGCGGTTATGATGTTGTTTAGGACCTTGAGTGTGGCTGAGGTGCACCCATGACCAGCTCAGAAACCAGATTGTGTAACGGCCGTTGAAGGGAGTAGACCAAGGCGCAGCGGGTTGAGTGCTCATATTTAACTTTTATTGAACATGAAAACAAAACAAGAAACGAACGACAGCTTAACAGTTCCGTCAGGTACAAAACACTAGACTGAAAACAACCACCCACAAACACAAGCTGAAAAACCTCTACTAAATAGGACCTCCAATCAGAGGCAACAAGAAACAGCTGCCTCCAATTGAAGGTCAAACAAAAATCCTAAACATAGAAATAGAAAAACTAGACACAGACATAGAAATATACTAACATAGAACATAAATCAAAAACCCCGAAACACATAAAACAAACACCCCCTGCCACGCCATGACCAAACTACAATAACAAACAACCTATTTTACTGGTCAGGACATGACAGTACCCCCCCAAAGGTGCAGACCCCGGATTCACCTCACACAAAAAATAAACCCCAAAACAAAAATAATCCTAAACTAAAGGGAGGGAAGGGAGGGTGGCTACCGTCACCGATGGCTCCCGTGCTACACCCCCCCTCCCCAACCTCCTACTACGGAGGTGGCTCAGGCTCCGGCCTTACTCCCCAACCTAACCTGTCCACCCCCGCTACATGCTTATTATATTTTACCCCTCCCGAAGTCTCTGGGCTATGGCGCAGCGCTGAAGACCTCGGGCTGATGCGCGTCGCTGGAGACCTCGGGCTAATGCGCGTCTCTGGGAGCTCCTGACTGGAGGGCGACCCTGGGAGCTCCGGACTGGAGGGCGACTCTGGGAGCTCCGGACTGGAGGGCGACCCTGGGAGCTCCGGACTGGAGGGCGACCCTGGGAGCTCCGGACTGGAGGGCGACTCTGGGAGCTCCGGACTGGAGGGCGACTCTGGGAGCTCCGGTTCCGGACCCAAGGGCGACTCTGGGAGCTCCGGTTCCGGACCGTAGGGCGACTCTGGCTGCACCGGTTCCGGACTGTAGGCCGCCTCTGTCGGTTCCGGACTGTAGGCCATCTCTGTCGGTTCTGGACTGTAGGCCTTCTCTGTCGGTTCCGGACTGTGGGCCCTCTCTGTCGGTTCCGGACTGTGGGCCGTCTCTGCTGGCTCCGGACTGTGGGCCGTCTCTGCAGGCTCCGAACTGTGGGCCATCTCTAGACGGGGTAATGTCGCCGGAAGCTCTGGACGGGGCACTGTTGCCGGACACTCTGGACGGGGCACTGTTGCCGGACACTCTGGACGGGGCACTGTTGCCGGACACTCTGGACGGGGCACTGTTGCCGGACACTCTGGACAGGGCACTGTCGTCGGAAGCTCTGGACGGGGACTGCGCACTGAAGGCCTGATGTGTGGGGCTGGCTTAGGAGGTGCCAGACTAGGGACACGCACCACAGGGCTAGTGCGAGGAGCAGGAGCAGGACGAGCTGGACTGAGTTGACGCACTGGATGCCTGGTGCGTGGGCTGGTACTGAAGGTACCAGACTGGAGACACGCACCCCAAGGCTAGTGCGAGGAGCGGGAACAGGACGTACTGGACTGGACTGACACACTGGAGGCCTGGTGAGTGGTGCTGGCTTTGGAGGCTCCAGACTAGAGACACGCATCTCAGGGCTAGTGCAAGGAGCGGGAGCAGGACGAACTAGACTATGGGTAAGCACTGGAGGTCTGGAGCGCACAGCCTGCACAACCCTTCCTGGCTGAGTGCTCAATGTAGCCTGGCCACACTGAGGAGCTTCCACCGATCACACCGGCATTTGAATGCTTCTTCTCACTACAGTGCGCATTTCCCCATAGCTCGGTTCTGTCTTGACTCGATGCTCCCCATAATAAGCACGAGGAGTTGGTTCAGGTCTATTGCCTGACTCTGCCCAACTCCCCGTGTGCCCCCCCAAAAAACTTATTTGGGGTTGTCTCTCAGGCTCCCGTAGCTCCCGTAGCTTGTCCTCCTATAATTGCCGTTCCTTCTGCCAGGTCCATCCTTCGGGCCGGTGCTCCAATCCCCGCTGCTTGGTCATCTTGTGGTGGGTGGTTCTGTAACGACCGTTGAAGGGAGTAGACCAAGGCGCAGCGGGTTGAGTGCTCATATTTAACTTTTATTGAACACGTAAACAAAACAAGAAACGAACGACAGCTTAACAGTTCCGTCAGGTACAAAACCTTAGACTGAAAACAACCACCCACAAACACAAGCTGAAAAACCTCTACTAAATAGGACCTCCAATCAGAGGCAACAAGAAACAGCTGCCTCCAATTGAAGGTCAAACAAAAATCCTAAACATAGAAATAGAAAAACTAGACACGGACATAGAAATATACTAACATAGAACATAAACCAAAAACCAAAAACCCCGAAACACATAAAACAAACACCCCCTGCCACGCCCTGACCAAACTACAATAACAAACAACCTCTTTTACTGGTCAGTACATGACAGATTGCATAGCGGAGAAGGTACAGTGGGATTCGAAATGGGACGGTAATCTGTTTGTTAACTTGGCTTTCGAAGACCTTAGAAAGACAGGGTAGGATAGATATAGGTCTGTAGCAGTTTGGATCTAGAGTGTCACCCCCTTTGAAGAGGGGGATGACCGCGGCAGCTTTCCAATCTTTGGGAATCTCAGACGATACGAAAGAGAGGTTGAACAGGCTAGTAATAGAGGTTGCAATAATTTCGGCAGATCATTTTAGAAAGAGAGGGTCCAGATTGTCTAGCCCGGCTGATTTGTATGTGTCCAGATTTTGCAGCTCTTTCAGAACATCAGCTATCTGGATTTGGGTGAAGGAGAAAAGGTGGGGGCTTTGGCGGGTTGGTAGCCAGGTGGAAAGCATGGCCAGCCGTAGAGAAATGCTTATTGAAATTCTCAATTATAGTGGATTTATCGGTGGTAACAGTGTTTCCTAGCCTCAGAGCTGTGGGCAGCTGGGAGGAGGTGCTCTTATTCTCCATGGACTTTACAGTGTCCCAGAACTTTTTTGAGTTAGTACTACAGGATGCAAATTTCGGTTTGAAAAAGCTAGCCTTAGCTTTTCTAACTGCCTGTGTATATTTGTTCTTAACTTCCCTGAAAAGTTGCATATCACGGGGGCTATTCGATACTAATGCAGAATGCCACAAGATATTTTTTGTGCTGGTCAAGGGCAGACCGGTCTGGAGTGAACCAAGGACTATATCTATTCCTAGTTCTACATTTTTGGAGTGGGGCATGCTTATTTAAGATGGTGAGGAAGGCACTTTTAAAGAATAGCCAGGCATCATCTACTGACGGGATGAGGTCAACAGGTCACCTTTTAAAGTCCCATCTCATCGTGGTAAACCCATCAGCAAGGTAATGGACGCATAAATAGGAAAGCCCTAGTGTCCTCAGTGGGGAAGGGGTAGAAGGGGGGTACCACAGTGAGGAAGGGGCTAAGGGACTAGGACGACCTAATAGGGTGAAAAAGATATAAAACATAATCTCCTTGACCCTCTTTTTAATACGTACCTTCACCCTCTCCTCTTTCTGCCGGCCACCCTCCTTTATTTCCTCCCTTTCTCTTTTTTTCTCCCTGTTCCTTTGCTCACTCTGTTCTCCAGACTCTGTTCATGTTCCAGTCACCACCCCCAAACGGAACATTTTAATGTACTACACATTCGCTCTGCAATCTGGGCCTAAAACATTCCTTTTATCATTGTGTTATTACTACATAATTACTATATATTTTCTATTCATGTTACTCTGGTGTAGTTTGTTAAATATTGGTCCTACTACTGCATAAGAAAATTACAGTAGCAGAGTGTAGTAGTAAGATTCAACACTGAGTCGTAAGGCTGTGTGTGCGTGTGCGTGTGTGCGTGCTGTGATCTGGAGCAGAGCTCAAACTCTCTCCCACACAGAGGCGAGGCCTCCAGACCAGTTAAAAATTGTGTTAATTTCTCCTCCTATGGGAGCAAAGAACTGTCTCTCCATGGCAACAGAGAGGGTGCTTAGAGGAGGAAAACCGAGCAGGGCGATCAACGACCCCCCCTTTTGTACGGACACACACACACACACACACAGTAACATACATATTTTTAAAAACAAAAACACACACACTCACATATGAACCCACTGTGATATCACACTCCGTGCACAGCTTACTAGAGATTAATTACAAACATATTAGCAAAAGGCTAGGAACACATTGGCTTATAATATGTAGACCTATTGAATTCCCTTGTCCTAGAAGAGGCCTCATTCACACAAAAAGTGATTAGATTGTGTGTCTATGTGTGTAATCTACATCCAAAGCAGAGGAACCTTGCACATCATTTATTAGGAGACACTGAGGGTCCAAATTCAATATATTTAATTTTGTGTAAAATGACCTGTATAGGGATCAGATTGAGGAGGCACTCTCCCATGGCCAGAGAAGCACTAAAATAACCACAGCACACAATCACTCCTAAAAAAGTAGGTATCTTGGAGATATGGTTTGAGAGAGACCTTGTTGCAGAAACATCGACATCAAAAGCAATCTTTATTATAATGCCTTGTCCTTTTTATATTAAGGGGGCAATCTGCTTCATCCATTTTTGGACATCTGAATTAATGTATCCATTTATTCTTGAAGAATATTTTTTTACCTTTATTTAACTAGGCAAGTCAGTTAAGAACAAATTCTTATTTTCAATGACAGCCAAGGAACAGTGGGTTAACTGCCTTGTTCAGGGGCAATGACATATTTTTACCTTTTCAGCTTGGGGATCTTCCAACCTTTTGGTTACTAGTCCAACGCTTTAACCACTAGGCTACCTGCCACCCCATGATATTAACCTAGAAATGTTTCATGAGCTTAGTTCAACTGTCGTTCCCCATCAGAACCCCAAAAATACGCTTATTTTACTCCAAGGTTTGAAACAAAGCAAATGCAAACAAACATTATATAGCCTCAAAACATGGTTAAAGCTATAATTGTGATATACAGTATATCATGGATGGCCAATCCTTGCATCCATAGTTATGTCTATGAATTTGAGAGTGGTTACATTTCTCCAGCCCTAACCCTCAGCTTTTTACCAAAACAGGGGTGGGGAGAACGCTTTATTATTGTTTCAACTGCCGATTGCCGCTTTAAGGTCAATTGTCCCCCATCTCGCCAGGTGGAGAGTGAAGTGGTGGCTTTGGGTAAGGTATTCAGCATTTGGTGTAGACTTAATAACCCATGCGCCAACCCATAGAGACTGAACAGGAGGGATAAAACAATGGCTAGATTATGCTGGAGTTGTGACATGCAAAACTGTTAGCATTAATGCAAATGTTGTTGAATGAAAGGAGCACTATTCTTTTGACTCCGTGCCCTTCTAACAGAGGGGAGCTCTCAGGAGAAGTGGAATAAATAATCAGATAATAATGATGATGTTCATGCTCCATTTTGATGGCAGAACACAAATATTTAGTACTTAATTGCCGTTCCATGTCTGCCTCAGAGGGGGACATACTTCACAACTCCAACACCGCCCAACCTTTTCTTTCTGTTGTCTTTCATTAAGTTACAATAATATATTCACTGGTTTACAGTTCACTGGGTTACAGGGTTACAGAGCGTTTAAGACGTCAATTAACCCTTTATGCCCTTTATGACAGCACTTCCTACAACCTCAGTCTCAACACAGGTAGCTTACATATGGAGTCCCATGCCTAAGGCTGTGCTGTGTGTGGTGAGAAAGTCCTACCAAACCCAGACTGTGAATGAGGGATAGAGATATTTACAGGTTGCTGTTGGCATAGCAACAAAAAGCAACCGCTCTCATCCATTAAAAAAAAAATCACTGCCATATTCTGAGCAACAAAAGAGAAATTAACACAACATTCCTCTTTGAAATGGAGGGCACACCTATTGCTGAATAAATGATTATATGTGCAAACTAGATAAGTGTTAGACTATACTATATATGGTGGCAGAGTATTTTATATCTGCTAATAATAATAACTAAAAATAACAGGCCGGTATGAATTAATGAGGTAATAGTGGTGTGTGAATGTACCACTACAGTGTGCATGTCTACAGTAGTGTATGACTGCAGAGCGTCTCACCGTGCCGTGGTCTATCTATGGTTTTATTCACCTCCTCTCTGCTTGGGGTCTAATCACGACATAATGAGAGTTAAACGAAGTTGCATCCCCACACTGAGGCCTGCTGGATTCTCTTAGCACTGGCTGTTCTGCTGCGTTCACCACATTTTTGTTTTTTATTTAACCTTTATTTAACTAGGCATGTCAGTTAAGAACAAATTCTTATTTACAATGACGGCCTACCAAAAGGCAAAAGGCCTCCTATGGGGACAGGGACTGGGATTAAAAATAAAAATAAATTAAATAAAAATATAGGACAAAATACACATCACGACAAGAGAGCCAACACAACACTACATATGTTGGAAACTCGGAACTACCGAGTTAAAACGAACATAAGTTATTTGCTAGAGCTTCTTATTGGTTGATTCTAAAACTTCCCAAGTTGGAAACTCGGGTATCATCGTTCTACAATTAGCAACCAAGTCGGAGATGTCTCAGTTTCCGACATGACTTGAATGCAGCATTAGTCATACAGAAGGAGAGCAAGAGAGAGGACTGGGATACAGGCAGAGACAGAGAGTGTGAAAGAGAGATAGAGACTCCATACAATCCCATCAACTGTCTGAAATTACGATTACACCAGGCCCGTGCAGCAAAACTGTTTAAATCCACAAATCCCTTTAGTCAGTATCTGTCTCCTTCCTTCCACTCATGGGCTATCCTGTATAACGATCTCTGTGTTTACACCAACTGAAAACCGGTTCCTTTCTGCCCATCCACCACCATGCCATCCCCGCCCACACCCCCACCCCCTCATTTAGACCCCGCAGTGAAACTTGGCACACCCCAGGAGCAGCTGCAGAGAGGCCGCCAATGCACACGCTGTGGAAACACACCCCCACCACACAGGAGGGGTACTGGGGGGCATTGGGCATTGTGGTTTTGTACTCTCTGTCTGTGTGTGTGTGTGTGTGTGTGTGTGTGTGTGTGTGTGTGTGTGTGTGTGTGTGTGTGTGTGTGTGTGTGTGTGTGTGTGTGTGTGTGTGTGTGTGTGTGTGTGTGTGTGAGAGAGACAGAGAGAGAGAGAGAGAGAGAGAGAGAAAGAAAGGGAGAGAGAGAGAGAGAGAGAGAGAAAGAGAGGGAGAGAGAGAGAGAGAGAGAGAGAGGGAGAGAGAGAGAGAGAGAGAGAGAGAGAGAGAGAGAGAGAGAGAGAGAGAGAGAGAGGGAGGGCAGGTCTAGGCATACCTTTTCTCTGTATCTTGTATGTATTTATCTGGGTGGCACATGGCGTAGGCCTGAAGCAGACAGAGCGAGAGAATGAAGAAGAGAGAGAGATCTGAGGACTGATAGCACATGACCGTTAAATCGACTGATACACTATCTACCACTCAGCAAGGGAACAGTCCAGGATGACATACCACTGGCTGACAGACAAGAGAACACACACACACAAACCCCCTCCACACTCACATTGATACACATGGACCTTTCTCGCATCTAGTTGCACCTCAACTTCACTATTTGACATTCTACTTCCCACTTTAATTAATGATTTAATTAATGTTGTAATTACTGCCTTGTGTTTGCTTATGTTTTTCTCTTTGTTGTGAAGTTTTGCACAGGTGGGGGCTGGACATGGGGGAGTCCACTGCTGTTTCCCATCAATAATTACATATGTGATATTCAGGAATGCTCTCATTTAGTAGGACTGGAAATCCCACATAGTCCTCTACAACATAATTTGCATGCTCTTCTCACTCATGCATGGAGTAAAAAAATGGTTCCCTGCCCAGGCTCCAACCTTGTATTTCTGTAGATCTGTACATTTACAAACTTAGCCCTTACAGATTGACTTCAGTTTAGCCATTTCTGGGTTTGTTTCTTGGACATCAATCTGTGTCAAAATAAAAGGCTGTGGCCCACAAGCACTGTAAGATTGATAAAGTGTTGAAAACGAAGACATTTAAGAACTATAATATGACATAATGACACGTAAAGTGTAGACTGATTCCTGTGGGTAATAAATGTTGTCGCTCAAAAATCTATCACGACATCCATAACAAACACAAAAGAAAAAGGTAATGTAACGCTTTATCATCAAAAGGTAATGTAACGCTCCATCATCAAAAGGTAATGTAACGCTCCATCAGCAAAAGGTAATGTAACACTCCATCATCAAAAGGTAATGTAACGCTCCATCATCAAAAGGTAATGTAACGCTCCATCATCAAAAGGTAATGTAACGCTCCATCATCAAAAGGTAATGTAACGCTCCATCATCAAAAGGTAATGTAACGCTCCATCATCAAAAGGTAATGTAACGCTCCATCATCAAAAGGTAATGTAACGCCCATCATCAAAAGGTAATGTAACACTCCATTATCAAAAAGGTAATGTAACGCTCCATCATCAAAAGGTAATGTAACACTCCATTATCAAAAAGGTAATGTAACGCTCCATCATCAAAGTCAGAAAAAAAGAAAGACAAACAAAACTAAATCTCAGACTCTAGATGCACCTGCCAAGAGGCTTTCACATGAAAACAATATAACTGATTGGAAATAAGTGTTTAATTAAGCAGAAAAATAAAGGCTATGCATTTACACAGGCAACACACCTGAGGAAGAATCGGTTGTATAATCCACACCTTAGTGGTACTGATATTTCAATGTAGATATCCTAATTGGAGTCTTTTGTTCACACTAATCTTAAGGGTCCTTGGAGAGCTTGACCCAGCACCATGGTGGGGGTTGGTGTGATTCCCTGAAGGCATCATATAAAATGGTGGCAATCTCAATTGACACTGAACACACACAAAACCTCTACTATACTGTGCCTAAATGGTGTATGTATTCTTAACCTTTGGTCAGTCATCCTAGACAATCACTGTATCAGAATGGCTATCCATCTCCAACCCTAAAAATAGTCTACCTAAATAAATCATTTAGATTATCACCTTAGATTAACACAGGATTAACAAAATCCAAATCAATGTCTATTGTATGAGATGATCAAATGGTGAAATCATTCGAATTTAAATCCTAAACAGAAGTGGTTTTAACTTTAATGGAGGGAGGATTCCATTATACTGATGCTGAATAGCCTACTCTTTTGTTCCTGCCTGAGACCCTCATAAAGACCAAATACGCACGGTTACTGCGCTCATTTCAAACACTGTACAAACGCAATATCACTGTTATCTATTTATAAGCAAACATGAGAATAGAACGTTTGATGAATGTGAATAAATGCACTAAGGGGGATAAGTCATAAAAATACATGCAATGTAGTGTACCAGCGCAAGGCGTGCATGTGGACCGACCCGCATCTATCCTGCACAGGACAATGCTAGGTGGTGGGGTGCACACATATCCTACTGTAACTATAGCTAGTTTTGCTTTTCATAGCATGACCATATTGTCAATAGAAATGTATGTTTGTCAATTAGTTCAAGACATTCAAACGAAAAAAAATATGCTCATGGTTACAATACATTTAGGCTAGGATGTTCAAGGCTTGTGGAGCGCAATTAGCCCTCCCCATTGAAAATAGGATGGCTTTGGGGATTTATGCTATCATACGAGGTAAAGGTGAACATGATCAAATATTTGGATAATCTATAAACCCTCACCTCTACCTTCCTTACAATGCCCTCCTCCAAGGGACACACCAACCACCCCGACATCCCCCATTTGGGCACGCTGCTGGCACCCAATGTATGCGCGTTCACTCAATTGTCCTACATGGCAGGAGTCTGGACCAGACATAGGCTACTAGGCATATGCCTACTTTTATCATTATTTTGTGAATGGGCTATCAACTCATAAATACTGCTTAGTAGCATAACGCACTGCATCTCAGTGCTACATACACCCTGGTTCGAATCCAGGCTGTATGACAACCGGCCGTGATTGGGAGTCCCATACTGCGGCGCACAATTGTCCCAGCGTCGTCCGGGTTTGGCCGGTGTAGGCCGTCATCGTAAATAAGAATTTGTTCTTAACTGACTTGCCTAGTTAAATAAAGGTTACATTTAATAATACAACAATAATGCTAACGATTCGTTAACAGAACATTAACCGAGTCATTCGCGAGACGAGCACAGAATGATACCCCACACTGGCGATTTTGCCTCTTTATGCACCGGCGTTGCTATGGTAACTGATCGGGTTGGGAGTATGACTGCTCTGTTCAGAGGATGAGAGTCGGAATAGGTTAGAGTCTGTGAATAGGTTGGGGTGAGGAGGGAAAAACAAACACGGAAAAGTTGTAATCAAATAGCCTATGACAGGTACATGTGGTTGTGGTGAAATCAAATGGCCTAGGTTTAACTGATGGTATGGGACTTGTCATGCGACCACGCGCATACACACACAAACACGCACACTTTACCGTTGACTTGACCGGGACATATAGGACGGGCTTCCCTGACGCTCCTTTCTTGTGCTCCCCGAGGATGTTGCTCCCGACCTGAAACCCTTTCGACTTCACCCAGAATTTGAATTTAGCGTTGATGTGACTATTGTCGACATACATGCTGTCCGACTCTTCGTTTTGCAACAATGTCTGCATGATTTTGTTGTATTTTCGCCGGGTGACGGTCTTTGTTTTACCCGAGTCCCCATATGTCCGGAGGCACCAGTCCTGAAATTCACGGAACATCTCAGCCTCTAAAACGACGGGACTCTGGCTTCTTTTCGTTATATCAGTGCATGATGATTTTTTTGTTGCCATAGCGTTCGCTCTTATAACCCGTTTGTCCCTTCAAATAATAGGCTATAATAGCTAGGCTACTAAAATGCAGGTTTCCCCCTCCTCTGCCCGTCCCGCGTCGAGGAGGATGGTTCCGCAAATGGGATGGCTTTCTCCCTTTCCTTAAACTGGATTAAAGGCGTAGGAAACTGATTCGGGCAGCAGCTGCACACCTGTTTGCAGAGACGCTTTGCCTGCTGTCCCGAACCGCAACGGCAAAATGTCACTTGCTCACATATTCCGATGAGGAACTGAGGGAGGGGGCTGTCCTATAGAGCGGGTATTTCCCACCTGTGCGTAAACGGTCTCTAGACTGGAAGCTGAGATATGGATAAAAAAAACACAGTGCTCACTAAACAATAAAGAACAAAGGATGAGGGGAAAACCTTGAACCGTGGTTTTCTAATGAACTACTTTTAGACATCCGACCTGATGCAGGCTCAAGTGAAAACCGTAACAATTCTCAAACATTTAGGCTACTCGGTATTGAGCCATGTAGGCTATCCTATCATCACAACCAGTCACGCGCACCGGGGATGTTTCCCTGCTTCCCACCTGTTTGAATGGGACCTGCGCGTGCACCATCCCGAACCGCCTATAGGACGTTCCGTAGAAATGATATTCTCAAAGAAGCAATAGGATATAAATGCAAACCAAGCATTTTAGGTTAATTTAAAGGCGTTATCTGTAAGGGAATGGGAAATTACAAGGTGCATTATAGGCAGCAGCCTAATCGTAGAGTGAAAATGTCCGATACACCGACGACGCCTCTGCATCAATGAAGAACTATGATTCTTTGAAGAATTTCCTCAAATATGAATAAGACATGTTAAATATACACTGTTAATTTGGTGGTCATGAAAAAGCAGTCTCTTGTCTTCACTCACAAAAATAGACTGATATCAGATCTGGTCCGGACAGAAGACTGAATTATAGACCTATAGCAAATATAAATGGTGCATCTGTCCCACCCAAAAATGATAACTATTGCACATAGTCTACAGTGAGAGATGCACAAGCATGTAAAGTATCAACTCTGTCTGTCTATGTGCTATTCCACCCACATTGACACAAAGAAAATCCATGGAGTTCAATAGACTCCGATCTGAGGTAAAATGCTCTTAATGCTCTCTATGTTTTGGCATTCGCCTGGCTAGTGTCCTATAATGTTCCAGTGTGTTCTCTGTGTCCATGTGTGTGTGAGGCCTCTGTAGAACCATGCCGGGACTGCTGCTGGTGGTGACTGCTCCTGTTGCCATGACAGCAGGGCAGCAGAGGTGGGATGCCCCATCCTCATCTCTCCATCCTCCCTGACTCACACCAACACACAACGGAATTCTGGACAATAATACCACCCCTCTGCTCTCGCCTCCATATCCTAACACTGAATAATGAACAGCTTCAACTCAATCAATAGGTCCCTGACCAAATAACAATGTGTTTGTGTGTGTGTGTGTGAGAGAGAATTTATTTTTTCTTTTATTCAGCCACACACAGATGTGACTATTTCTTTTTGTTTCTTCATGTGGTATTATTTTGATACATATCTCTCTGGCAGGACTGGCCTGCATTAGTGAAGGTTGAGTGGATTAGCCAGCCCACTGAGCGGCCCGGCTCAAGGCTACATAAGTCCCAGCATCTGCTAGGGACATGGTTTGAGATGCCGCCGGAGTAGGAATGTTAAGTTGTTTCACAGTTTTTCTTGTTTGTTAACTCCTGATGTCACAGGAACACTGATGTAAACGCTGCTCAATCTGATAAATCACATAACCAAAGGCACGTGTGTGTGGGTTTGGTATATTTGAACCTGAAATGAATTTGGATCAACATAGACACACCATCACTGAGCACAGACATGACACAAACACACACGCACGTGCGCACACAAGACAAGACCTCTGACTGAGAGGACCTTTAACCTGGTCCAGTGTACCACTGCACCCCATTCCACAATCAAATGAGGTTCAGCTGGTGGGAAGTCACACTTTCTCACTCCTAATGAGGCGATATAGTGCTGGAATTATTGCCACCATCCCCCACTATAATGATTCTCCACACCAAGGGGTGGCTAGGGGTGACTCTGGTGCTGACAGGCTGAGCTTACAGTGTGTCAGGCAGCGAGGGAGAGAGAGAGAGTCAGAGAGAGAGAAAGAGAGAAACGGAGAAAGGGAGAGAGCGAGAGAGACAGAGCGAGAGCGATGGAGAGAGAAAGAGAGAAAGACACAGAGAATGAAAGAGAAAGAGAGAGAAACGCAGAGAGAGAGAGAGAGAGAGAGACAGAGAGAGAGAGAGAGAGAGACAGAGAGAGAGAGAGAGAGAACAAGAACGAGAGAGGAGAGAGAGTGTGGCTGAGATGGATGGAGACAGAGAGTGTGAGACTGAATGAGAGAATAAGAGGCTGCTGAATCAGTCTCAGTTAGAATGACAAGTTAACCTTGCACTGCGCACTGATCCCAAACATACTGGTAACTGCACCTTCTTCTTTCTGTACTGATCTTCTCCATATGATACTCCACTCTCAGAGAGACGATCTGTTGACTGCTGCCACCTGGAGGTCATTCTTTAGAACTCCTGCTTTCAGTTTGGTGAGGGAGATTGGGTTACCTATTTATTCAGGCATGGTATCATGGACCAGAAATTAGTCATCGGACCACCAGAATTTAGATTACTGATCTGGAATAGTGGCGAGCTTAGGGTTGCGAAATCAAACAAACAATCTCAGTTCATCTAATTATGTTTTTAAATGTACTTATTTCTATAAAATATACAGTACCAGTCAAAAGTTTGAACACGCCTCCTCATTCAAGAGTTTTTCTTTATTTGACTATTTTCTACATTGTAGAATAATAGTGAAGACATCAAAACTAGGAAATAACACATATGGAATCATGTAGTAAATAAAAAAGTGTTAAATAAAAATTTATGAAATATTTGAGATTCTTCAAAGTAGCCACCCTTTGCCTTGATGATAGCTTTGCACACTCTTGGCATTCTCTCAACTAGCTTCACCTGGAATGCTTTTCCAACAGTCTTGAAGGAGTTCCTACATATGCTTCACTCTGCGTCCAACTCATCCCAAACCATTGGGACAGCAAAGCCAGGAGGCAGAATGGGCACAGTTACCATGGAAACACAAACGGCCCAGGCAAATCATGGCAACTGGTAACTAAGTAACAGGAAATGACAGACCATAGAGGCCGATAGGCCTGGTTAATCATGGAGTGAAAGAGGTATGGGAGAGAGGGAGAGAGGGAGATATAGACAATTATGCTTGCATATTTCTTTTCATGCTTTAGTACAAAATTAAATATTGAATACCTTTGAGCATAGTCTGGCAATTGTTTGTGTGTGTGTCACAAAGACAAAGAGCTAGAGCATATACTGCAGGCCAATTATTTCTCCCCCAACCCCATTGCAGCTGTTTATGGGCTGGGCTCTGATCGTTTGAGAGACTCTTATAGGCTGATTAACTCTGGGTCTGTTTACTCAACTCTAATAGCGCTCCCAGAGAGAGGCTGATAACACAAAGAGGGGGCCGTAGCTTTGCTCTATAGACTACAGAAGAATCTACAGTTGGAAACCACATGGTATTAATACGCAGGAAGCACTTTGTGGAGAGGAGAGAAAGGAGTAAGCAATAGGTGTCATAGGCTGTTGAATTGGAAGAGCTCCACTTTTCAAACTCATAAAACCCCACAAACACATACAGTCATTGTATTTATACCCATGCAGCAAACACTCAGCCAATAACACCTGCATTGAGATTTTCCAGTTTCTTCTGGCCGTTAGAGAATAGAATTGCCACTTATAGTATTTGGACATTACAGTGTGAAATATGTGTGAAATAAAAGGTTATAGAATAGCAAAAGATAAAAATGGATAGATGATAGATTTGATAAAAAATATTATATTTTCTATCATCTGTATTATATATTTCATTGATCTATATATAACCATGGGTATCACAATTCTTAACACGTCTGTGATTTTATTTCACCATGGGGGGAAATCTACAATACTGTGTAAATGAACAATGTGGGTTTCATTGAATTAAGTGAGTCAGAACCCAAGACGATAGATGGCGCTGTTCAACAATCCTAAAGTCTTAGTGAAGTCTACAATGTGAGGACTGTGTGTGCAAGTGCATGCATGTGTGCAGGCTGTACTTTTACTCAATTGAAGTTTCATTGGGACTTGTGTGGTTCCTATTGTAACTGAGACTCGGAGCCATGGAGGTCTTTGAGGTGTGCATCAAGTCCCTCTCTAGGCTGCAAAGCTATGTCCTCAGGAGGCTGCAGAAAGACCCTCACAAAGTTTTGTAGATGCACCATTGAGAGAATCCTGTCGGGCTGTATCACCGCCTGGTATGGCAACAGCACCGCCCACAATCGTAGGGCTCTCCAGAGGGTGGTGCAGTTTGCCCAAAGTATCACTGTGGTTACACTGCCTGCCCTCAGGACACTTACAGCACCTGATGTCAGGATCCGGCCTGTTCACCCTGCCATCATCCAGAAGGCGATGTCAGTACAGGTGCGTCAAATCTGGGACCGAGAGACTGAAAAACAGCTTCTATCTCAAGGCCAGTAGACTGTTAAATAGCCATCACTAGCCGGCCTCCACCCAGTACCCCGCCCTAAACTTAGTCTCTGTCACTAGCCGGCTACCACCCGGTTACTCAACCCTGCACCTTAAAGGCTGCTGCCCTATCTACATAGACATGGAATATCCAGTCTCTTTAATAATGGAACACTGGTCACTTTAATAATGTTTACATACTGTTATACTCATTTCATATGCATATACTGTACTCTACTGTATTCTAGTCAATGCCACTCCAACATTGCTCGTCCTAATATTTATATATTTCTTAATTAAACATTTTTACTTTGAGATTTGTGTGTGTTGTTGTGAATTGTTAGATACAACTGCACTGTTGGAGCTAGGAACACAACCATTTCGCTACACCCACAACAACATCTGCTAAATATGTCTTTGTGACCTATACAATTTGATTTAATGTGATTTACATACAAATGTTCATGATCTGAAAAATTGTGTTTCAGTTTGAAGAAGTTTTCCTGCTTCTGACAGCTCTGAACCCCATACCAGTGGAAAGACAGGTGTTGGCTCAAGTCCAATGTTTTACAACCCTCACATATCATACCTTCCACACTTCCTGTGAAGCCAAATCCAACCCCTTACACTCTCTTTGCACTGCCATTGTTAAGGGTATAATGCACAACATATTATAAGTGTGTGTGTGACCCTAGTGACCCTGCCCTCACTTACCAGAGCACATTAAGGTTTGACATAACATCTGGTAGAAAGGGTTGGCAAGCTCAAGACCATAAATCACACATCCTGTTGGACAATAAATAGTCTTCCTGGTCAGTTAGTAGGCCTACCAGAAAACATTTATACTATACCTATGTGTACTTCCTGTGAACAAATATTTACCAAAGAAAATGTTCCAATTCTGTCAGATGCGTGAAGGGTTCATTGCATTTACCCACTACTCCTTTGTTCATAATATTTGTTTTAATAAGAAGTTATTTCTTTACTCTACCAACATCACACAAACATGATGCAAATGCCACAAACTTTCCCTTCCTCTTACCTAATCTCATACATACAAAAAGCCACTTAGATGTCCATACATCTGCTTGTCTTACATACACTGGTACACTTTCACACTTTATCATGGCTGCCTTTTTTAACTGTCGCAGCCACCTGTGTTTCTCCCTTCTCCCCTGTCAATCCCAGCTCTAATCCGTGGCAATAACAAGTTCACTGTGGTAGGGACACAAACACTCCCTGCACCCCGGTGGGGACACAAACACTCCCTGCACCCCCCTGCACCCCTAATCTAGCTCCCTGATTGGTTGTGACATGCTTATGTAACCGATGTGAAATGGCTAGTTAGTTAGCGGTGGTGCGCGCTAATAGCATTTCAATCGGTGACGTCACTCGCTCTGAGACTTGAAGTAGGGTTTCCCCTTGCGTTGCAAGAGCCGCGGCTTTTGTGGCGCGATGGGTAACGATGCTTGTCAGTTGTTGATGTGTGCAAGGGTCCCTGGTTCGAGCCCGGATTGGGGCGAAGAGAGGGACGGAACCTACACTGTTACATTGATGCTGTTGACCCGGATCATTGGTTGCTGCGGAAAAGGAGGAGGTCAAAGGGGGGGTGAATGTAACCGATGTGAAATGGCTAGTTAGTTAGCGGTGGTGCGCGCTAATAGCATTTCAATCGGTGACGTCACTCGCTCTGAGACTTGAAGTAGGGTTTCCCCTTGCGTTGCAAGGGCCGTGGCTCTTGTGGCGCGATGGGTAACGATGCTTCGGTGGGTGTCAGTTGTTGATGTGTGCAAGGGTCCCTGGTTCGAGCCCGGGTTGGGGCGAAGAGAGGGACGGAACCTGCACTGTTACACTTATAGTGACCCCCCATGGTCACACTGACAACCACTTTGGCCTGGACATGTGACATGTCTGATCGCACTTGTCAGTCCTTATCCTTAAAGCATTATCCTACACCACCACCCTTCCTTCTCTCTGACTCCTGTCTCTGTTTTCTCTCCTTTTTAGACTCCCCCTTTCCCTTCCCTTTTTCTCTCACTAACAACCCATTCTCTCCCACCTCCCTCTCTATTTAACTGAGGGTTTGAAAGAAGTTATTACCTAGGCCCACATACTTACCTCTGTTTCTTAAAGAGATATTGCAAGATTCTGACAATTGAGCTCTTTTTCTTCTTACCCAGAATGGTATCCACCAGTTCATCTGACTCTGGGTAAGTATAAAAATATCTTAATTACCAGAATCTCGCAGTATCCCATTAAAGCTCACTCTTTGATGGTATGCATTAGCAATGTCTACAGTAACACTGCTAATTCAAACTTTTCCTACAGACTATTTCCTTAGAAGCCTACCACAGCCAAGCAAACAAACTGTGTTTGGGCACCATGTGTTTGTCTCAAAGTCAAATCATTTACAGCAATGGCTAAACGCACATTTATTAAGTCTCTGTGGGTTAACACACTCAGGTTGTGTTGGACAGGGGAGCTGCATGCGCAGTTTGGGTAGTGATAAACCACCTTCTGTAGTGTGTAATAAACTGGTCATTGTTGTGTGGCACTGTTTTAACTTTAGAAACACTCTGACGAAGGCTGTTTTAGCCACATCGCATTAGTGTCCTCCTTTCCAAATGCATGAAAATGGATCTCACCTTGCTTACTCTTCATGGTGTGCTAATCTTCCTCCTTCTGTGTGACTCTGTGTGACTCTGTGTGACCAAAGTTGGTGGAATTTATGTTTGTGTGCTCTCCTCTTTCTGACTGATTTCATCTCTGTGTTAGAAATGGAAACACAACCCACATCCTGTATTAGGAGGAAACTCACAAAAAAAATATTTCTAACATCTTCCACTTGTCTGCAAGACAATAATATTCAAATCATCCTATTGGCATGGTAATCATTCACAGAGTCCTTTAAGATTGACCGGCTGTTCCACACTGGTATCAGTCCCACATAGATAACTATTAGAGATTATGTTCTGACAGCCTGCCGGTAGTGAGGAATTCTTATTCTGTTCCACTGGTTGACAAGGACATCTCTAACGAACACTTCACTTCACCTTGTATCGTTTTAGGTACAGGCCTCGGGTCAGGGGATATTGCTGCAGCCTCAGAAGGTAGATACTCGTAATCTGTAACGGAGGGAAAAAGAGTGAAAGTAAACATGTCCTGGTTTCAGGAGAAATGTATTTAGATCTCCCAGATCTCCCTAAGTAAGCATGTCCCGATTTTTAGGAAAAAGTGGACACTTCATCTAGATATCCCTAACATGATGACTGCGGTGTACAACATAAAAGCTTATCAGGTTCTGATTGGCTTACTATGCCTCTTCACCCGAGATCGGCCCCCGACAGCTAATCAATCCGTTTTTTATTCTCCAGGCTCCGCTTTGTCATCAAAATGGACAACCTTGCAATGAGTGACATGTATCCATTTACATTTACATTTACGTCATTTAGCAGAAGCTCTTATCCAGAGCGACTTACAAATTGGTGCATTCACCTTATGATATCCAGTGGAACAACCACTTTACAATAGTACATCTATATATATAAAAAAAAAATGTGGGGGGGGGTTTAGAAGGATTACTTTATCCTATCCCAGGTATTCCTTAAAGAGGTGGGGTTTCAGGTGTCTCCAGAAGATGGTGATTGACTCCGCTGTCCTGGCGTCGTGAGGGAGCTTGTTCCGTGAGGGAGCTTGGCACCATTGGGGTGCCAGAGCAGCGAACAGTTTTGACTGGGCTGAGCGGGAACTGTGCTTCCGCAGAGGTAGGGGGGCTAGCAGGCCAGAGGTAGATGAACGCAGTGCCCTTGTTTGGGTGTAGGGACTGATCAGAGCCTGAAGGTACGGAGGTGCCGTTCCCCTCACAGCTCCGTAGGCAAGCAACATGGTCTTGTAGCAGATGCGAGCTTCAGTGGAGTGTGCAGAGGAGCGGGGTGACGTGAGAGAACTTGGGAAGGTTGAACACCAGACGGGCTGCAGCATTCTGGATGAGTTGTAGGGGTTTAATGGCACAGGCAGGGAGCCCAGCCAACAGGGAGTTGCGGTAATCCAGATGGGAGATGACAAGTGCCTGGATTAGAACCTGCGCCGCTTCCTGTGTAAGGCAGGGTCGTACTCTGCAAATGTTGTAGAGCATGAACCTACAGGATCGGGTCACCGCCTTGATGTTCGCGGAGAACGACAGGGTGTTGTCCAGGGTCACGCCAAGGCTCTTAGCACTCTGGGAGGAGGACACAATGGAGTTGTCAACCGTGATGGCGAGATCATAGAACGGGTAGTCCTTCCCCGGGAGGAAGAGCAGCTCCGTCTTGCCAAGGTTCAGCTTGAGGTGGTGATCCGTCATCCACACTGATATGTCTGCCAGACATGCAGAGATGCGATTCGCCACCTGGTTATCAGAAGGGGGAAAGGAGAAGATTAATTGTGTGTCGTCTGCGTAGCAATGATAGGAGAGACCATGTGAGGATATGACAGAGCCAAGTGACTTGATGTATAGCGAGAATAGGAGAGGGCCTAGAACTGAGCCCTGGGGGACACCAGGGGTGAGAGCACGTGGTGCGGAGACAGATTCTCGCCACGCCACCTGGTTGGAGCGACCTGTCAGGTAGGACGCAATCCAAGAGTGAGCCGCGCCAGAGATGCCCAACTCGGAGAGGGTGGAGAGGAGGATCTGATGGTTCACAGTATCAAAGGCAGCAGATAGGTCTAGGAGGATGAGAGCAGAAGAGAGAGAGTTAGCTTTAGCAGTGCGGAGAGCCTCCTTGACACTGAGAAGAGCAGTCTCAGTTGAATGACCAGTCTTGAAACCTGACTGATTTGGATCAAGAAGGTTATTCTGAGAGAGATAGCAAGAGAGCTGGCCAAGGACGGCACTATCAAGAGTTTTGGAGAGAAAAGAAAGAAGGGATACTGGTTTGTAGTTGTTGACATCGGAGGGATCTAGTGTAGGTTTTTTATCCGTCGTGATTTGCCCTGTACTTTCACTGCTGACCTCGTTATGAGCAAAACTTGATAAGGACCTAATGTGTCTGTTACGTATTTTTTTACCATCCCCCACTGTCCTGGCACTATGGCATGTCTCCCCTCGGGCATTTTTCCCCATGCCTTTTTCACTTGTCTGTCTGCATCCCCTACTGCATTAGAAAGTTGTATGCAATAGTTAAGCATTGTGTCACTCATAATGTGTACGTCTGCCTTTCTAAAATCTGACATGCCTGGTAGTGACATGGGTCGACCTGTGACAACCTCAAATGGACTCAAACCTGCAGTTTTGTTGTGAGTGCCCCGTATACTACATTAGACCATAGGCAATGCATCCAGCCACGCTATCCCTTCTTGATGCATATTTGACAGTCTTTCTTTGAAAACCCGATTTGTGTGTTCTACCTGACCACTTGATTGAGGATGGTAAGGGCAGTGTAGTTGCCAGGCTATGTTCAGAAGACGAGCTACCTCCTGACACACTGTTCCTGTGAAATTAGTGCCTTGGTCTGAATCTAGTTGGTCCGGAAATCCCCATCTGGGAATTACTTCTCGAATCAGGATTTTGTCTGTGTGTTATGCGGTTCCTTTCCTAGTAGGGTAGGTTTCAACCCATCATGAGAAACAATCACCAAAAACCAACACTTCTCCCGGCCCTTTACCTTTGGGCAGTGTGATGTAGTCAAGCTGTTTATTTATGAAGGGTCCTGGTGGGGCAGTCGCTCATCGTGTCTGTACTTTCCCTCGTCCCTTGGTGTTGTTTTCCATATAAATGTTGTAAATCGCCATGACAGCCTCAGCCTCTTTCCGCACACTAGGATTCCACCATTTGCCCACAAAGCGATACATTATCTTATCCACACCAATGTGTCCCAAAGAGTGGATCTGTGTCACCAAGTAGAGTTTTTTCACTGCAGCCATCCATTCCCACACTTCATATTTTGGTGCATTGCTCTGCATGTCTCTAATGTGTTGCATCCAAGGTGTATTTCCTAATCAGTTTAGGTGACAGAGGTGTTCACTTGACAGCTGCCTTGGCAGCTCTGTCAGCCAGGTCATTACCTTTACTCTCGTCTGTAAATATTTTTCCATGTGCTTTCATTTTCATAATTGCAACTTGTGCAGGCAACTGGAGAGCATTCAGTAGAGCCATCACCTCTGGTCCATTCTTCACAGGAGCGCCCAGTGATGTCATGAATCCTCTGTTTTTCCATATTTTTCCAAAATCATGGGTAACACCTTCAGCCTGTTTGCATGCTTCTGTCAAAGCCACCAATTTCGCCACCTGTGCTGATGTTCCTGCAGGTAACGTGCCTGTCACTATCACATTGTCCATTGTAGTAGTCCAAAATGGCGCCGGAAGAAATGGCAGCAGTTTTATGGGCGCCCAACCAATTGTGCTATTATGTGGGTTTTTTTGCGTTATTTGTAACTTATTTTGTACATAATGTTTCTGCAACCGTATCTTACGGCAAAAAAGAGCTTCTGGATATCAGGACAGCGATCACTCACCTCGGATTAGACAAAGATTTTTTCTTCAACAAGCAAGACTCACAGGACATTCTCCAAACACCCGACAGGGCCAACGTCCCGTTATTTGCAAGAGGAAGCGACGCAGGTACAGAGGACAAGAGCCGGATGCCTGGTCAGGACCCAGAAAAGTTGAGTGGGAAAGCTGCCGTTACAGTCAATACTACTCGTCAACGTGCAATCATTGGACAATAAACTAGACGAGGTACGATTACGAATATCCTACCAACGGGACATCAAAAACTGTAATATCCTATGTTTCATGGAATCGTGGCTGAATGACGACATGGATATTCAGCTAGCGGAATATACGCTGCACCGGCAAGATAGAACAGCACACTCCGGTAAGACGAGGGGGGGCGGTCTGTGCATATTTGTAAACAACAGCTGGTGCATGAAATCTAAGGAAGTCTCTAGATTTTGCTCACCTGAAGTAGAGTATATTGTGATAAATTGCAGGCCACACTAATTGCCTAGAGAGTTTTCAGCTATACTTTTCGTGGCTGTTTATGTACCACCACAGACAGATGCTGGCACTAAGACCACATTCAGTCAGCTGTATAAGGAAATAAGCAAACAGGAAACCACTCACACAGAGGCGGCGCTCCTAGTGGCCAGATTCTTTAATGCAGGGAAACTTAAATCAGTTCTACCAAATTTCCATCAACATGTTAAATGTGCAACCTGTTAGGAGTGTGTATCGGAGGCAAAGTCAGTTGCAGGAGAGCAGAGTGTAGTGAACAGGCGCAATTTTTATTCCGGTCAAAAGACAGCACAAAAATAACATAAAATGTGCCCAAAACACAGAACATAGACAAAAAATAATGCGCGTAACAATATCCACAATATCAAAATACACGTAACACAAACAATCCTACACAAAGACATGATGGGGAAGAGAGGAATAAATACATATGAATTGATTGGGGAATGAAAACCAGGTGTACAGGGAACAAGACAAAACAAATGGATACATGAAAAATGGAGCGGCGATGGCTAGAAAGCCGGTGACATCGACTGCCCAACGCTGCCCGAACAAGGAGAGGAGCCGACTTTGGCGGAAGTCATGACAGTCATGAAAAAATTCTAGATCACCTGTACTCCACACACAGAGACGCGTACAAAGCTCTCCCTCGCCCTCCATTTGGTAAATCTGACCAGAACTCCTCCTGAATCCTGCTTACAAGAAAAAATTCAAGCAGGAAGCACCAGTGACTCGGTCTATAAAAAAGTGGTCAGATGAAGCAGATGCTAAACTACTGGACTATTTTGCTATCACAGACTGGAACATGTTCCGGGATTCTTACGATGGCATTGAGGAGTACACCACATCAGTCAATGGCATTATCAATAAGTGCATCGAGGACGTCGTCCCCACAGTGACTGTACGTACATACCCCAACCAGAAGCCATGGATTACAGGCAACATTTGCACTGAGCTAAAGGGTAGAGCTGCCGCTTTCAAGGTGCGGGACTCTAACCCGGAAGCTTACAAGAAATCCTGCTATGCCCTGTGACGAACCATCAAACAGGCAAAGTGTCAATACAGGGCTAAGATTGAATCATACTACACCAGCTCCGATGCTCGTCTTATGTGGCAGGGCTTGCAAACTATTACAGACTACAAAGGGAAGCACAGCCGCGAGCTGCCCAGTGACACGAGCCTACCAGATGAGCTAAATCACTTCTATGCTCGCTTCGAGGCAAGCAACACTGAGGCATGCATGAGAGCATCAGCTGTTCCGGACGACTGTGTGATCACGCGCTCCATAGCCGACGTGAGTAAGACCTTTAATCAGGTCAACATTCACAAGGCTGCGGGCCAGACAGATTACCAGGACGTGTGCTGACCAACTGGCAGGTGTCTTCACTGACATTTTCAACATTTCTCTGATTGAGTCTGTAATACCAACATCTTTCAAGCAGACCACCATTGTCCCTGTGCCCAAGAACTCAAAGGCAACCTGCCTAAATGACTACAGACCCGTAGCACTCACGTCCGTAGCCATGAAGTGCTTTGAAAGGTTGGTAATGGCTCACATCAACACCATTATCCCAGAAACCCTAGACCCAATCCAATTTGCATACCGCCCAAACAGATCCACAGATGATGCAATCTCTATTGCACTCCACACTGCCCTTTCCCATCCGGACAAAAGGAACTCTTATGCGAGAATGCTATTCATTGGCTACAGCTCAGCATTCAACACCATAGTACCCTCAAAGCTCATTACTAAGCTAAGGATCCTGGGAGTAAACACCTCCCTCTGCAACTGGATCTTGGACTTCCTGACGGGCCACCCCCAGGTGGTGTGTGTAGGTAGCAACACATCTGCCACGTTGATCCTCAACACTGGAGCTCTCCAGGGGTGCATCCTGGACCCTTTGTTGCTGCAGGACTAAGAGTACAGTTAGATAGCAATAAAACTGTACCATAGAGGCACAGAATAAGTTAGAGGAAAAACAAAAAGAAATGGAGGAACTTATTCAAGAAAGATCCAGTGTAATATATTATAAAAATAAAGCGAACTGGATGGAATATGGGGAAAAATGCACCAAATTCTTCTTGAATCTTCAATATAGAAATGCTACTAAAAAAATGTATTGAAACTTGTTCCAAATCATGGAGTCACGCATGATTCATCTAATGATATTTTCAGTCTCCTCCATCTCCACTAACTGAAACTAATTGCATGGATTTTTCGCCCTAATAATAATGTAAAATTAACATCTGTACAGAAAGACTCATGTGAAGGCCAAATTACAGAGGAGGAAGTTCTTGATGCAATTGTGGCCTTCAAGGCTGGGAAAACTCCAGCGGAAGTATACAAAAGTTTTTTTGATATACTCAGAGGACCTTTATTAGCATATTTTAACCACTCCTATATAAATGGTAGATTATCAGACACACAACAAGAAGGTCTGATATCATTATTACTGAAACAGGACCCAAGTGGTATATATAAAGATCCAGTCCATTTAAAACATTGGAGACCTCTTACACTTCAGTATTGTGATGCAAAAATCCTAGCAAAATGTATAGAATGAAAAAAGTATTGTCAGATATTATTCATCCTAATCAGACAGGTTTTTTACATGGATGATACATTGGAGATAATATAAGACAAGTACAGGAAACAATAGAATATGAATGGTTTGAAATGGAATGGTTGTTGTGAGAACCTAAGAATTTCTTACGTTTTATATGGATTCTGTGAAAATATGATAAATTGTATGTGTGTATAATCGATTACTAGAGATTTGATAAAGTAATTCTGAGAATATCATTAGATACAATTTAAACCACCCATTCGTAGACATTCGTAGGTTTTGAGTTGGTATTTTTAATGGATAATTTGATAAAGATGAGTTTTAAGCATTATTAAACTGTCTACAAAGTATTGGCAATTGTGCTCTAGAAACTGATTGGAGTGTGTCCACTTTTGGTTAACTTACCCTAACGATGTAACTATAAAACGCTTATTGGTGTCACGTCGTGACCCTTGTAAGAGGTCATTTTCTATAGTAGAGTGGTCAGGGCGTGACGGGGTGTTTTGGGTGTTTTTTTTGTTTTCTGTTTCTATGTGGGTTTTCTAGATTTCTATTTCTATGTTGGGGTTATTGGGATGATCTCCAATTAGAGGCAGCCGGTTCTCGTTGTCTCTAATTGGAGATCATATTTATGTAGGGGGTTTTTCCTTTTGGTTTTGTGGGTTGTTAATTTTTAAGTAGTGTGTTTTCCTCTCTGCGTCACGGTTTGTTGTTTTCTTATTTCAAGTGTTTGGTGTATTGCATTTAGTTTCATGGTTAATAAAGATGTGGAACTACGAACACGCTGCGCTTTGGTCCGATCATTTGAACAGCCGTGACAATTGGATTTTCTCAGTCTGGGTACTACTACATTTTAAATAAAACTGCCCTTAAGGCAAAATTTGTTTTATTTTTTTCTTCCCAGTATGAGAGGAGTTGCTGGATTTATTGAATAAACCTTTTTCCATAAAGTTAGGGCGAATTAAGATGGAATCTCGACGTAATTTATAATCTCGTACAAAGCCTAGGGTATCTATCAAACTAATTATCATTGCGTGATTAATGTGATGAAGTAAAGTAATTGAAATACGTTGCATGAGTAAACATAATCTACTTTTATTAAAAAGCGCGAGATTTGTTTCCTAGTCAATGAATGTCGATTTAACTCTTTGCTAATCTATTCCTTTGGCATGTGAGAATCTCGCCGGAGAAACGCTTGGACCTTTAGGGCTATTTTCTGGGAGTTGTGTCGTTAGTATGTGCCTGATTTTACGACTACAGACAATTGTAAATGAGGTTATTTGCGGGGTTTCTTCATCATTTGAATAGCATTCGGTCTGTGGTATTGACTACAATCTGGGTTTCTGATTGTAATTCAACTACTGGTATGTTTTGCCTGGAAAGATACGGCCGCTAGTGATTGTTTAAGATATGAACTGAACGTTTTAATAGCTTGCTTAGTTCAAATTGAAAGACTAATTTATTCAACATAAATAGCAAGGCGATTTCGATGTAATATGTTTGTTGCTAAATGGTCTGCTGGAATAACATATTGAGAATGGAGTCGTATTTAAATAACTGAATCAACGAAGAGACACTTACCTAAATCTAATGAATTATAATAATAGCGGATAGGTAATTGCGATAGCGCTGTGTCCACCGAAATGTGTTTTTTTATTGTTATGGATTGACTGATGTATTTTATAAATTTGGCGCATTACTTGTTACTTTTTAAAGTTTTGGACAATTCATAAATGTGAAGCCGAAAGAGAAGAGAAAGTTGTAAAGTTTGTTTTTAATCTTACGATAGAGGTAAGCGCAGAACGTTGTTTGAGTATGGATTATATTTTTTCCTACTGGTAAGAATAGGAGCGTTAGTTGTGTTCGCTGGGCTATATCGGATTGTAAGGGAAACGTTTTGTGATAGTTTCTGGTTATTGTTGCTTGGTTTTATTGTTTAGGTAACACCAGTGAATTTGAGCAGGAAGTTAATATATTCTAACATGATCTGTTTCCATTACGTTGTCCGTATCACGACTCCTACCAAAGGTGCCCCCCCCCCTCCTGCTCGGGTGGTGCTCGGCGGTCGTCGTCACCGGCCTACTAGCTGCCACTGATTCCCTTTTTGTTCCCCCCCTTTTCGTTATTAGGTGCACCTGTTCTGAGTTGGGCTGATTAGCGGGCTTTATTAGCCAGTAGGCCCGCCTGCTCTTTGTGCGGGATTATTTCATTGTATGCTGTGCGTGGTGACACGCTGTTTGTTGTACATTTTCAGTGGTGCGTGTGTTTTGCGCAAGCTGTGCTTTGTCCCTTGTGTTTGGGGCACTTTGTTTTGTAGTGCGCTCTGTGCTCTGTTTGGGTTGGCTTGTCGTTTAGCCATTGTGCCTATTAAAGCCAATACCCTGAATCGCTGCTTCCTGCACTTGATTCCTCCTCAGCAAACACCCACGCCTTACAGAATCCCGCACCTAGATGGAGTCAGCAGGAGCAGCTGACAACCCCCTTCCTTCGATGGAGGAACGTGTGCTCCATCACACCTCAGTCCTCCATCGGATTGGTTCCGCAATGAACCAAATGATGGGGAGGATGGACCAATGGGAGAGGAGTGGTCTCCTCTCTCACCCTCCGGCTCCTCAGACTCCTCCGGCTCCTCCGACTCCTCCGACTCCGCCACCTTCTCATCCCACTGCGTCCGGCTCCGGCGCGCTTCGTCTTGCGTCCCCGAGGGAGTATGATGGAGCGGCAGCTGGGTGCCAGGGATTTCTGCTCCAGTTCGAGCTGTACCTGGCTACCGTGAGACCTGCTCCCTCGGGGGAGGAGAGTGTGAGTGTCCTCATTTCCTGCCTGACGGGCCGAGCTCTGGAGTGGGCCAACGCAGTCTGGAATGGTCCGGACTCGGCGAGGGACCACTATCCGGAGTTCACCCGCCGCGTTCGGGCCGTGTTCGACCATCCTCCGGAGGAAAGAGCGGCGGGTGAGCGGCTGTTCCACCTCAGGCAGGAGACGAGAAGCGCGCAGAACTTCGCGCTGGAGTTCAGGACCTTGGCAGCTGGAGCGGGGTGGAACGACAGGGCCCTGATAGACCATTACAGGTGTAGTCTCCGGGCGGACGTTCGCAGGGAGCTAGCGTGTCGGGACACTGCTCTCTCTCTCTCGATGAGTTGGTCGACATGTCGATCCGACTGGACAATCTGCTGGCTGCCCGCGGGCGTTTGGAAAGGGTCCTGTCCGTTTCACCTCCGTGCACTCCCGCCCCTAACCCTATGGAGTTAGGTGGGGCCGTACCGAGGGGTACCGGAGGAGGTGGCTCCTCCTGCACCAGCTGTGGTCGGAGAGGACACACGGCCGACCGGTGCTGGAGGAGTCAATCTGGGAGTCGAGAGGGCAGGCAGAACACTTCTCGGTCACCCCAGGTGAGTCAGCACCAAACTCACCCAGAACCCCCTGTTGGTCACATGTTCGTATTAAATTTTTCCTGATTTTTCTCCCTCTTCCCAGCATAAGGCGCTAGTCGATTAAGGTGCAGCTGGGAATTTTATGGATCGCGGACTCGCCATCAAGCTGGGCATTCCGCTGGTGCCGATAGATTCCCCCTTCCCCGTGCACTCCCTAGATAGCTGGCCATTAGGGTCAGGGTTGGTCAGGGAGGCCACGGTTCCACTGGACATGGTAACGCAGGGGAATCACAGGGAACGGATTAGTCTCTTTCTTATCGATTCGCCTGCGTTTCCAGTGGTGCTGGGGGTTCCCTGGCTGGCTGATCACAATCCCCGGATTTTGTGGAAACAGGGGCTTCTCCAGGGGTGGTCAGAGGAGTGTTCAGGGAGGTGTATAGGAGTTTCCATAGGTGCCACGTCGGTGGAGAGTCCAGACCAGGTTTCCACCATGCGCATTCCCCTGAATACGTCGATTTGGCGACCGCTTTCTGTAAAAAGAGGGCGACTAAATTACCACCTCATCGACAGGTGGATTGTGCGATAGATCGCCAGGTAAACACTGCGCTTCCCAAGAGTCAGGTGTACCCGTTGTCACAGGAGGAGACGTTGGCTATGGAGACATATGTCACGGAATCTCTGTGACAGGGGTACATTCGGCTCTCCATTTCACCCGCCTCCTCAAGTTTCTTTTTTGTGAAGAAAAAGGAGGTCTGCGTCCGTGCATTGATTACAGAGGTCTAAATTCTATCACGGTGGGGTTTAGTTACCCGCTACCTCTCATCGCTACGGCGGTGGAATCATTTCACGGAGCCAGATTCTTCACAAAACTGGACCTCAGGAGCGTGTATAACCTGGTGCGTATTAAGGATGGAGACGAGTGGAAGACAGCATTTAGTACCACATCGGGCCATTATGAGTACCTCGTCATGCCGTATGGGTTAAAGAATGCTCCAGCCGTCTTTCAATCCTTTGTAGATGAGATTCTCAGGGACCTGCACGGGCAGGGCGTGGTTGTCTATATCGATGATATTCTGATATATTCCGCTACCTGCGCCGCGCATGTGTCCCTGGTGCGCAAGGTGCTTGGGAGATTGCTGGAGCATGACCTATACGTCAAGGCTGAGAAGTGTGTGTTCTCCAAATGAGCCGTCTCCTTCCTGGGTTATCACATTTCCACCACGGGGGTGTGGATGGAGTGTGACCGCGTTAAGGCAGTGCATAATTGGCCAACTCCAACCACGGTGAAGGAAGTGCAGCGGTTCTTAGGGTTTGCCAATTACTACCGGAGGTTTATCCAGGGTTTTGGCCAGGTAGCGGCTCTCATTACCTCACTGCTGAAGGGGGGGCCGGTGCATTTGCGGTGGTCGCCTGAGGCGGACAGCGCCTTCAACAGGTTGAAGGTGCTGTTCACCAAGGCACCCGTGTTGGTGCACCCGGACCCCTCTCTAGCATTCATAGTGGAGGTGGACGCATCCGAGGCTGGGGTGGGTGCCGTGCTATCACAGTGCTCGGGTGTGCCGCTGAAACTCCGCCCCTGCGCTTTCTTTTCGAAGAAGCTCAGTTCGGCGGAGCGCAACTATGATGTGGGGGACAGGGAGTTGTTAGCGGTGGTAAAAGCCTTGAGGGTGTGGAGACACTGGCTTGAGGGGGCTAAGCACCCCTTTCTCATCTGGACCGACCACCGGAATCTGGAGTATATCCGGGCAGCTAGGAGACTGAATCCGCGTCAGGCAAGGTGGGCATGTTCTTCACCCGGTTTAGGTTCACCATTTCCTATAGACCAGGCTCCCTTAACACGAGGGCCGACGCGCTGTCACGTCTCTATGACACGGAGGATCGGCCCATCGATCCTACTCCCATCATTCCGGCTTCTAGGCTGGTGGCACCGGTGGTATGGGAGTTGGACTCAGACATCGAGCGGGCGTTAAGGGTGGAACCCGCGCCATCACAGTGTCCCGCGGGCCGCATGTACGTGCCGCTTGGTGTCCGTGATCAATTGATTCGGTGGGCCCACACACTACCCTCTTCGGGTTATCCTGGTATAGCGAGGACAGTGCGAGGTCTCAGGGGGAAGTACTAGTGGCCCACCTTGGCTAAGGACGTGAGGTTCTACATCTCTTCCTGTTCGGTGTGCGCTCAGAGTAAGGCTCCTAGGCATCTCCCGAGAGGGAATTTACAGCCCCTCCCCGTTCCACAACGGCCATGGTCTCACCTGTCAGTGGACTTCCTGACCGATCTCCCTCTGTCTCAGGGGAACACTACGGTTCTGGTCGTTTTGGATCGGTTTTCAAAGTCCTGCCGTCTCCTCCCGTTGCCCGGTCTCCCTACGGCCCTGCAGACTGTGGAGGCCCTATTTACCCACGTCTTCCGGCAGTGCGGTGTGCCGGAGGACATTGTCTCTGATCGAGGTCCCCAGTTCACGTCCAGGGTATGGAAGGCGTTTATGGAGCGTCTGGGGGTCTCGGTTAGCTTGACCTCCGGTTATCACCCCGAGAGTAATGGGCAGGCGGAGAGGGTGAACCAGGAGGTGGGCAGGTTTCTGTGGTCGTATTGCCAGGACCGGCCAGGGGAGTGGGCGAGGTACATTCCATGGGCTGAGTTGGCCCAGAACTCACTTCGTCACTCCTCCACTAACCTGTCACCTTTTCAGTGTGTGTTGGGTAACCAGCCGGTCCTGGCACCATGGCACCAGAGCCAGACCGAGGCTCCTGCGGTGGAGGACTGGGTGCAGCCCTCCAAGGAGACCTGGAGAGCCGTCCAGGAATCTCTGAAGCAAGCCAGTGGACGGCAGAAGAGGAGTGCTGACCGCCACCGCAGTGGCGTGTTCATACCGGGGGACAGAGTCTGGCTCTCGACCCGGAACCTGCCCCTCCGCTTGCCCTGCCGGAAGCTGGGGCCGCAGTGTGTGGGGCCCTTCAAAGTCCTGAGGAGGATAAACGAGGTGTGTTATAGGTTACAACTCCCTTCCTATTACCGTATTAACCCCTCATTTCATGTGTCTCTCCTCAGGCCGGTGGTAGCTGGTCCCCTGCAGGAAGGTGAGGTGCCGGAGGTCCCTCCGCCCCCTCTGGACATCGGGGGCTCCCCGGCGTACAGCATAAGGGCCATTCTGGACTCGAGACGCAGGGTGAGGGGCCTGCAGTACCTCGTGGACTGGGAGGGGTACGGCCCGGAGGAGAGGTGCTGGGTACCGGTGGAGGACGTCTTGGACCCATCCCTGTTGGGGTACTGTCACGACTCCTACCGAAGGTGGCCCCCCTCCTGCTCGGGTGGTGCTCGGCGGTCGTCGTCACCGGCCTACTAGCTGCCACTGATTCCCTTTTTGTTCCCCCCCTTTTCGTTATTAGGTGCACCTGTTCTGAGTTGGGCTGATTAGCGGGCTTTATTAGCCAGTAGGCCCACCTGCTCTTTGTGCGGGATTATTTCATTGTATGCTGTGCTTGGTGACACGCTGTTTGTTGTACATTTTCAGTTGGGCGTGTGTTTTGCGCAAGCTGTGTTTTGTCCCTTGTGTTTGGGGCACTTTGTTTTGTAGTGCGCTCTGTGTGCTGTTTGGGTTGGCTTGTCGTTTAGCCATTGTGCCTATTAAAGCCAATACCCTGAATCGCTGCTTCCTGCACTTGATTCCTCGTCAGCAAACACCCACGCCTTACAGTCCGGTCATTAAAGTGCCATAGATTTGGGTTTTCTGTTTAACAAAAGTACTGAGTGGAGGGGGAGCAAGGCCATTTAGAATCTTGAATAGAAGACATGCGTCAGTGTATTGCACAAGATTTTCCAACTCAGGAGCTCATTCTTTCTGAGAATGTAACAGTGATGATAGCTATTGGGCTTCCTATCAAGCACTTTAAGAGCCTGTTTGCAGACAGACTGAATGGGTTTTAATGTTGTAGAGCAAGCTTGGGCCCAACTAGTCAAGTAGTATGTTAAGTGGGGGAGTATCATAGATTTGAAGTACAGTTTTGTTACCTCTGTAGTCAAACTTAAATAAAGGTGAAATAAATAAAAATAAAAATAAAAACAATTTCAGATGTTTTGGAAATTAGCTAGGATGAATTTGGTTATTTGAGTTACCTTTTTCATTTGCTTTTAAAAAGAAAGGTTGGAATCAAGTATGATACCATGGTACTTAAAATCGGATACCACCTGGAGCTTTTCCCCTGATACATAGACATCTGGCTCAGTGGCATCAGTTGTCCTCTTTGTGAGGAACTTGCAGACTGTGTTTTTTTACATTGAGATGCAAACATGAGTCCCTGAGCAACTTTGTCAAGTGGACCATTAGAGTAGTGAGTTCTTGAGTAGCTTGTTGTTTGCTCTTTGCATGCATATATCACTGTATCATCTGCATACACTGGAACTTCAGACCCAGTACAGACAGAAGGAAGATCATTAATGTACAAGCTGAACAGTATTGACCTTTGGGCATGCAACATTGTAGCTAAGAGTGAGAAACAGTTAGTTTTGACTATTACGCTGATGAGACAGCACCAACTTTTTGAAGGTTCTAGATTTGTTAAACAACAGGTTTATATTTTTACTATCTTCATGCAACAGGTTGAATTGATTAGATTACTGGAAAGGTGTTATGATTGTTTATTGTTTATTTTAGGTGTAATTTTCACTTAATGAAACATCTGTGTTTTGAGTAGGATTCTTTCTTCCCGGGACTGATGGAAGTCACCTACAGTACTCTATGTATGCTAAAGGAGACATAGGTGACCACGTCTCTAACAACTTTTTATTAAATGCCTGGGATTAAATATCACTGATTCCTTACGCTGAGAAATGTACTACATTTGGTACAGAAAAAATGATTACATTTAGAGGGGTAACAGGAATAATCTAAGGCGAAACAGCTATCACATATTAGCTGGACATTGGGCTAGTAATGATACCAGGATAATTGTATCTAAGGTTAGCGCATATTAAATGAAGCACATATAAACATTGAAGTTTAAAACGAATGATTAATGATTTGAGGGAGTACAGTGGATTTATCGTTATCAGGTTTTGTTTGTAGTTAAAACTTTGGGTTGCTGAATCGGTGTAGTACAGTGAATGCTGACAAAATGTTTTGTTTTGTCTGGGAAAATGGAGGTTTCATTGTCTCTCTTTGAAATGTTTGCTAGGGCAATAATCTTGGGGAGAGTGAGTGAGATTAAGGCCGTCAACTACCAAATTAAATAAGGCCTGGATGTTTTTTGTTTGTTTTTACCTGAAGGTTTGCAAATACCCACACACAACATACTCTTATGACTATTTGTTGGTGTTTTTAAAATACTATGTTTGATTTGTGTGTTCTATTTCCTTTGGGTTTAGTGAGTGTTCCATTTGTCTTAGTGCCAAGGTACCTTAAAGGGGCACGCATACATATGGAATTTTCAGAAGTTTTTCTTTTCTGAGTTTTAATTAAACACATAAATTCTTTTGATAAAGGGATGTACTGGAAACCTGGGATACAACATGTATGAAATGTTTGACTGTTTTCCATTAATTTGTCTAATATAGTAAGAAACACTTCTTTGAAGGGTTTGAATGACCTATGACCTCTGTCATGACTTTCCATTGTGGTTTGATCACCCTTATTGGAATGCTATTTGGATAATGAATTTAAGGTAATTTGTAATACCTATTTGAAGGTCATTTGTAATATTGATAATTATGATGAACTTTATAGTTCTTAGCCATATTTGTGATTTGGACCAATGTGAAGGAGAAGGTGTTGCCTTTGACTAAGGGTAGGCTGCCTTAAGTCTATGACCATATGGGTACAATTATTTTTCTTTATGGAGTTCTTAAGAGTAGTGATTTTAATTTTGATTTGTTTTTTGCAATTTTGTTATTTTTTGACAAGTATTGTTTGTTTTTTACACATTACTCACATGGAGAGTTATGTGTAAAAAAAAAATGGGGGAGGGCGCAGTCCTCTGAGGTTTTGTATTGAAGTTTACACACCTTGAGTGATGTGTAGGAGTGTATGGAGTGATGTGTGAAGGAGTGTATTGTTGTGGTGTTTGTTCTGTTCTATTCCCGATGGGTCATAGGTCTAACTTCCTGATCCTGTGGCTCTGTGATGAAGTTGACAGTGTGATGGGGAGTATAAGCCAATTTGAAAGAATAATTTCAATAGAATGTGTTGTTATTTTCTTTGACATATGTTTAGACATTTGTATTAAGAATAATTGGTAAAAGTAATAATTTATCATGTAGTTAATGAACTGAACTGTTGTTCTGATCTGTCCTCTCGAAGGTTATCATGAAAAGTGACATCAGACGGTATCTTAATGCATGGAAGAGATAATTGGACCGAACAGTGTGTGTACCTCAAACCCCCATCTAACTGGCGTTCAATTCGGCCCTGTCCGCATCACTTCTACCGAGAGAAATGAGTTCGAGCCAGCAACCGGTGTACAGCATCCGATCTAAGCTATCATCTGCTTTTCTCATGTCTTTTCTCAGGAGTGTGAGAGGAGTCCACGTGGAGTGAGCATGGGGAGAGATCTGTTCTAAACTTCTCTTATGTTGCTGGTATACTGGTTGACGAATGGACAAGACATAATGGGTGGGAAAGGTGATGGCGGCTCAGGTGAGACATTGAAATTGGGACATTATCATGGCCATCCACTTTGAACTGTAAAGCTATCTGAAGAGGATGAAAAGGATGCCAGAAGAATCAGTGTGTGTGTGGGGTGGGGGGGTGGGGGGGGGGGGGGGGGGGGTGGGGGGGGTTAGTCAACTGTGCCCAAAATTGTTTTAGACTTTTGGGGTATCAGGTTGATTGTAGAGGTCTACACTACATAAAAGTATAGTAATTTAGATTAAGAATGTATTGAGATACTGGTCTGTATTATAATCATGATTAAAAAAAATAGTAGAATTATGGGATAATTATACTGGATGTTAATATAAATGTACATTCTGCCAATGTTGATGTGTATTAAATTGAGGTTTTTTTTACTTTGAGTGATAGGACCAATTTGAATCACTGAGCAATGTCATTCTAAATTTTGGTTGGATAATTAACTGGTTTTTTAATTATGATTTGGAAACTGAATGATTTTTAAAACTGAAGGATTGATTTGAGTTAAGTATGTTAATAACTATATGAGTGAAGCTATTAATGTATTAGGGATTGATTGTTTTGATTGTTGTTATGAACCTAAGATGTTGGCACTATTCTCAGCATGCCCTAGTGAATGGAGAGGGTGAACTCTGATCCGGAGAGTGAAACTGACCCTAATCTATTGGATCTACAGGCATTGCCTTATAAATAGTGGAATCATGATGCTTGTCTCGGGTTCATGTTCATTAGAAACCAATGGAATACATTTTACTTTAACTAGGAGTCACTACCTGGATTTGTCCAACAAGATATGCTAATTTTAGTTTCTGGGATGGAAAAAGTCATTTCCACCATACCATGCTGATCCATTGGAGTGTGATAGATAACTAAAGCTTATTTTATTCAACTCCATTGTTGCATGCACTGCATTATGCATTAAATATGTGCTTTTCACTGTCTATGAAGATATAGCTTTGAATCTCATAAACTGTATGCATTTTTAGTTTTTCTTCATGAGTTTGTGCAGGTGACTGTATATCAAAACCTTTGCAGACAAATTGCTAGAGTGCTTAGAAAATGTGTTGGAGGTTGAAATGGGAGACGGTGCTAAGTTTCTTGGAAGGAGGCTGAGCCAGTGCTATGGCAGCCGGTCACGTGCTGGAACCCATGCAATGAGTTATTGCTTTTATGCTTCTTGGTTTATGTAGAATATATGCATTTTCTACATGTGAATTAAGGTTCTTAAATCTTGTAATTTTCTTTGAAGTTGAGAGGATTCTCAAAATGGGGCATTATGGTGGAAAAATTGCAAGATTATGTTATAATACTTTTATTGCATTAAATGGTTGTGCTATGCAACAGAATAGAGTATTCTCTTAACTATTGCGTGTGTGTTCTACTGAGGATGGGCCTCTGGGAGATAACACTGACACTGACAGAGGAGATTTACGATGTCTTTTGGGTGATAAAACCTAAAGATCATTCCAGAGCATGAGTTAATGTTTCTGTTCTATACCGTACCAGGGAGAGATGGTTCCAGTTTGGAGTCGGAGGGCCAGACACTGGTCTCTATACAATGAAAACTGTTGACACAGCAGATACTGTCTGCTATGTATTATAGGTATCTTTCATACAAATCTTAACCTTGTGACCCATTCTATATATCTGCTGTTCGTCATGTAGGTTGAAAGGGGTGTTGTTTGGCTGTAAAAGACCTTTGTACTTTTGTCTCGGGGCTCTCAACGAATCATTTGACCGTGAATCGTTGACCAGCCATGACCAGCCATCATTATCGTAGAGCACTCAATCGATTCACTTTATATATGTGCGTTGTATTGACCTGCTACCTTATTAATAAGTGATTAAAGATTTAGTTTGAGTATAACTCTGACTTGTGTGATAGGTTTGTCTCTCCTCATTTGATAGTAAAGAAATTAACCACCACACAGCTCAGGGATTTGATCCAGCAACCTTTCGGTTACTGGCCCAACGCTCTAGCCGCTAGGCTACCTGCCACACCTTATAACTGATAGGGCTTTAACGGTCTACTGGGGAACAGTGGTTTAACTGCCTTGTTCAGGGGCAGAACAACATATTTTTACCTTGACAGCTCGGGGATTTGGGGATTCAATCCAGCAACCTTTTGGTTACTGGCCCAACGCTCTAACCACTAGGTTACTTGCCGCCCCTTTAACTGATAGGGCTTTAACAGATATGTATCACTAATTGCATGCACTTAGAAAATATTAACCTGATTTGGTTCTTTTAGATGATGTAGGTCTACAATCACATAGCATTATGCAGTCAATCAGGAGATCAAGAGCTAACTCCCAATATGGGTTGGGCGCCACCCTCCCTTTTTCTCCTGGATCAACACACAGTTGAGCTTTTTGGTCAAGACCAAGTCATCCAGGTCAAGGCACCATGTGTTAGCAGTTGATGTTATTCTTCGACACAGACCCCAAAGCAGATCAGGGGGAGAAAAATATATTTATTCAAAGAGAACAAATAATAGTTGTTGGTCGATGTTGATTCTTCCCTGTTTTAATTTTTTTCTCCACTGAACAATGTTTATACCAAAACCTAGCATGTGGTAAACCAATTAGAATTCATTGCAGTAAAATTGGCCAATGGCCAAATACAAAGTATCCCATTTCAGGCTTCAATGTATAGATAGTTTGGACCAATGAGAACTTGCCACACATAGCTACGAGTCCGAATTAGAACCCCTACACAGATTCTAAACAGATGTTGAACTAAAAAACAACTACTTCCATTGATCTCTAGTTCTCTATTACAGAAAAACAACTAGTTCCATTGATATTTAGTTCTATTGATCTCTAGTTCTCTGCGTTGATTAGAGCACATATACTGAACAAAAATATAAACGCAAACTTCCAACAATTTCAAAGATTTTACAAATAGTGTGACCACTATTTGCCTCATGCGGCGCGACACATCTCCTTCGCATTGAGTTGATCAGGCTGTTGCTTGTGGCCTGTGGAATGTTGTCCCACTCCTCTTCAATGGCTGTGTGAACTTGGTGGGAAATGGAACACGCTGTTGTACACGTCGATCCAGAGCATCCCAAACATGCTCAACGAGTGACATGTCTGGTGAGTATGCAGGCCATGGAAGAACTGGGACATTTTCAGTTTACAGATATTGTGTACAGATTCTTGCGACATGGGGCCGTGTATTATCATGTTGAAACATGAGGTGATGGCAGCGGATGAATTGCACGACAATGGGACTCAGGATCTCGTCACGGTATCGCTGTGCATTCAAATTGCCATCAATAAAATGCAATTGTGTTCGTTGTCCGTAGCTTATGCATGCCCATACCATAACCCCCCCCCCATAGGGCACTCTGTTCACAACGTCTGCCATCTGCCCAGTACAGTTGAAACCAGGATTCATCCATGAAGAGCACACTTCTTCAGTGTGTCAGTGGCCATTGAAGTTTAGCATTTTTCCACTGAAATCGGTTACGCTGCTGAACTGCAGTCAGGTCAAGACCCTGGTGAGGACGAAGAGCACGCAGATGAGCTTCCCTAACATGGTTTCTGACAGTTTGTGCAAAACATTCTGCAAACCTACAGTTTCATTAGCTGTACAGGTGGCTGGTCTCAGACGATCCCTTAGGTGAAGAAGTCGGATGTGGAGGCCCTGGACTGGCGTAGTTACACGTGGTCTGAGGTTGTGAGGCCAGTTGGACGTAGTGCCAATTTCTCTAAAACGACGATGGAGGTGGTTTATGGCAGAGAAATTAACATTCAATTCTCTAGCTTTTTTTGTTGAAATATATAATTCCACTGTAGGCCAGTGACAAAAAAATCTAAATTTTATAAATGTTTTATGCAGGCTGTAACACAACAAAATGTGGGAAAAATCCTCAGTGAAATTTTATAAAAATAAAAACATTAGAAACATTAAAATAGTTATCCTTTTTAGATAAAACTATACTAAATATATTTATATTTCACCAAATAATTGATTGAAATACATTGTTTTGCAGTGAAGGTATACAGTAAATTCAACAGCACTGTCTGGGGTAGCACCATGGTGTAGCCGGAGGACAGCTAGCTTCCATCCTCCTCTGGCTACAATGACTTCAATTCAAAACCTAGGAGGCTCGTAGGCCCCTTCCATAGACATACATGGTAATTATGACCACTTCTGGAGGACGTCCTCCAACCAATCAAAGCGTTTGCAGTATGAACTGACATGTTGTCCATCCAATCATAAAATTAGGATCAGAGAATGAACCGAGTGTGTTGTATTGGGATTGTGCCACAGAGTATTATGGGGGTTCTATGTGTTGAGAATCTTGGTGACATTGTTGGATAGAGATTAAGAGTGAATAGTGATAGGTGAGAATTTTTGGGATATTATTCAATTGAAATTTGTTTTTTCAAAATACAGGAGATGGAAGAGGTATATTATAAATTGTTTTCTTGGTTTTAGAACTTTATTTTTGTGTCCAGTTAGCGCAATTTCTTAAAATATTTTAAAGGTTAGCCTTGCTAACTTCATTAGCTAACGTTAGCTAGCTACCAGCGCGAGTGTGCAGTTTTCTCCGTCAGAATAGTACAATGGCCAACGCTGTAGAAAATGTTGTAAACTTTTCGTTGAAGAACACGGAAAAGGTGCGAATTAAAAGCAAGGGTCGACCTCTGCCTGTCCATCTGGTCAGGGTAAACTAATTGGTAACGTTACGTATTTATAGTCCATTTGTGTGTCAGGATAAAATTATCAAATTTAGTTAATATTCAAAATTGGGCTGGCTAGACTGCCTATACGTTTTTAATCCAATATTATTAACTGGAATGAATCAATCAACATAATAGTAATGACAGATGTGAGTAAATATTTTATAAGGTCTACCGTTGCATAGGCCTGCATGATGCAAACATGCATAAAGCAAGCTCAGCAATGTGAATTCTATTGTCTATCAGTTGTTGTCTATGTGTCTGGGTAGAGGAAATCCCCCTCTTAATCTGGTCTAAATATAATTTATATGAACAAATATAAGGTAGTTGCAGTTTGACAGGGGTTTCATCCCCCCCAGGGCCAGGAGTTTTTTTAAAACCATGTTACCTGATTAGGAAAAACGGGTCCCATCATAGCCCATATAAAACCTTTCACTGTCATACCTCATAGGGTCCAGAGTTCTCCTAGTTAGGTTAACAGGAAAAACTCCAGGCCCCAGGGGGTAAAAATTGCCCCACCGCTCTCGAACCTATGGTGCCATCAGGCTGCTTGCAGTTGTCAGTTATTGTCAGGTATGTGGATGACCAGGGCTTATTGAGGAACGTTTCTTGGGCTACTTTGATGTGTCAAGTGGGCGAGACACGCAGTCTGTGTTTGACTTTATGAATTTGGAGATGTCTGAGTTTACCTTCATAGAGAAACACGTTGTCCAAACCTACGATGGCTCAGCTGTAATGGAATGTATCTGCTATTTGTATTTACAGCTAAGCCCCCTCCTGTTCTCTGATTAAGAGGTGATGACCACTCCACTACTATTGTCAACTCTCTCCTGACATGAACTGAAGCCACGTCTCATGTGCCCACTCATCCACTGGCACATTGAATGTTTCCTCTCCAAGCACTGTGAGTACCCTATCAATTTTATGTCAATCACACACACAAAAACACATCACATTATTACACATCAATGATTTTACTCCTTGCTTGGACAAACTCATTCTTAGCTCTTTTGTCTAACTGTGTAGTGTGTTGTGTTATTGTTTTTTGTCTTCCCAGTCAAATCCTGTCCTGCACTGGTCAAGCCACTGAACACCTCAACTCATGCCTCATACCCTCTTCCAATCACTGCTGTGATCCCTTTCCAACACAGTGTAAGTAGCCCTCTCATTCCCATTCCCCATAATATTGTACTATACATGTCTTTATCAAACGCTTTAGGTTAAAATAAGGACAAATCATAGATGTTATGCTGAGAAGTAGATGTTCATTCTTCCCTGTCCTCAGTTTTTCTCCACAGAACAAAGGGACAGGATGTAATTTGTAACCCCCAACCCTATTGTGTGGTTGACCAATTAGAATTCCTTGCAGTAAAATTAGGCCTGACATTCCTACACAAATTCTGAACAGATGTTGAACTGAAAACCAACTATTTCCATTGATCATTAATTCCCTATTGACCGTACTCTGCATTGTGTATTATCTTAAAATATTCTTACAGTTGCATGCTGTCAGGGAGAGGTCCAAGGTGCTACTTGAGGCCAAGCAGGAGCTAAAACAAATGGAGCATAGGATGGAACAGCTCATGACTTCACTAGCCAAACCACGCCCACAACCAGATGAACTTCCATGAGGAGCTACCAGAGCTCACCTTGGGAGAGCACCCTACCACTGTGCTCCAGCCGACACCTGTTGTGGAGTCCATCACAGTGACCAAAGAGCTAACAGAGCTTACCCTGGGGGAGCACCCTACCACTGTGCTCAAGTGGACAGCTGCTCTAGTGTCCCTCACAGTGGTCCTACAGCCTTCAACAGGGACGGAAGAGCTACCAGAGCTCACCCTGATAGAGCACCCTACTCCTACACCAGCCGACACCTCAGAATGTCAGTTAGTCCATAATGTGGGAGCCCTACCTGCAGCAGCTGTACATGCGAAGTCCAGCTCACCACTCAGACCTCTTCGAACCTAGCATGGTGGGATCTGCCTAGTCCTACCTTCGACGTTCAGCCTGCTCCTGTTCAAAGATGTCTCCAGACTCCTCCCTGGGAGCCCCCTTCCAGTCTCTGCTGCGGTGTCTAAGTCCATGTCTGCTGTCCAGACCCTGTCAGCCCCTGCTTGGTGGGACCTGCCTGTCTCAGGCTTGGGGTTCATGCTAGCCCCTCTGAACTTCCCGTAAGCTCAAGCCTTGGGAGACCCTCCTGACGTCCCCATAGGGGACCCGCCTGACGTCCCTGTTGGGGACCCGCCTGACGTCTCTGTGGGGGACCCTCCTGAGGTCCTAGTGGGGGACCCTCCTGTCTGAGGTGTTCAGTGTCCTGTCGTAATTGCCCTACTAGGTCTTCAGTCTATAGCCCCTATAGATCCAGTAGGTCCAGAGCATCTTAGCCCTCAGTTCCCTGATCTAGTGGTTTCACAGTTTCCTGCTATGCTAGGCCCACGTTTCCTATCCCAATAGGCACAGAGCTTTCTGTCCTGGCATGTGTAACATCCCCTAGATCACAGTCTGTAGACCAGCCAGGCCCCAAGTCACTAGCTCTGTCAGGCCCCAAGTCACTAACATCTGGGCACTCAATCAGTTTCTCCTGGACCAGGGGTCCAGTTTCAAGTGTGCAGCTATGTCCTGTCCCGGGCCCTCTCCTGTCGCTGGTGTGGGGATCGGGCCATCTGCTGTTCTGAGATCACCGTCCGTCCCTTCTGTGGCAATCCAGCCGACCTCAACTCCAATCTCGGAGCACTCACATGTCGTCGCCCTCCTGCTGTAGCCTGGTCTCCGGATCCGAGGCCTTCACCTGGTCCCTCTGCCTGAGTTCGCCGCCTGTTGCTGCTTCCTGGGTCCAGCCACCAAAGTATCCAGTCTTTAGAACGTCGTCAAGCTCTGCTGCTGCGGCCCTGATGTCTCCAGTCCCAGTGTCCTCAGCTGACTCCTACTCCTCCTCTGGGGGCCTTACCTGCCCTCACTGCCGAGGAACAATTTTCTACTGAGAGCTTATTTTCTGCCCTTAATAAACGCATTCATACTGAGACTGTCTCTCTGTTGCCTTAGGAGATGATTGAAGAAACATCATGTCATTGGATTAAGTAATTCAAAGACCCCTGGCCCTAACATGATTATATAGGCCTATAGGTCTGTTGACCAAAAATGTTGGGCTGTAACAAACGGAAGTAAAACCATGACATATCATCCGAACAATTATCTGTAAATAACTGACCAGCTAAATGCAATACCCTTTACATGATTACTTGTAGGCCGTAGGCGTTGAATACCGTAGGCCTAGACCTAGCTCTAGTTTAGATCTCTGTAATAATGGATATCTTCCATATAGGGTTCTAGTGCGAAGCACCCAGAAGAGTGTAATGCCACTACATGAGTTACTTTATAAGTCGATACTTGTAAGAATGTACATTCTTTAATGCTTTCCTTCTACCTATGTTTGTCCTGTGTGAATAGTGGCTTTTCTTTGGGTGCTGAAATAAAATAAAATGAAAATGTCACTTTATGTGACGTCTGTCAAACTGCTCCTTGTAATCTACTGTTTTACAATGGAGTAGGAAGTTACGACTTCAAGCGTGCACTACCACTCAATACTTTTATAAATATCCATTCTTAAACGCTTAGGGCCTTCTGTGTACCTGTGGTTGTCCTGATTGTTATAGAGTTGTCACTTGGATTTGGAATACATCATTTTTTATATCAAAAAATATATTCTATGCATCCCCTGCCCAAACTAAAATATCTGCTGTGCAATGATGGGCTGCTCCTCTACTAACAAACAATAGCTACCTTGGCAGGAGTCACATAAAATGATATTTTTAATCAAAAACTTCAGATTTCAGTACACAAAGAAAAGCTTGCAGTTACACAGCACAAACATAGGTACAAGGGAAGCATGAAATTCTTTTTTTTACAAGTATCTACAGATGGCGAACTCGATGTAGTTGGAGGTAGTTGCCCAGACTCATTGCAACTCAACTATATTAAGATGCATATATTATGGAGTTGAGTATACTACTCTGAATAATTAGGGTCTACTTTCTGCCAATATCACCTTTGTGATATCCAGTGCTTGACTTGGACAGGAGCTCACCGAAGCCGAGTACCAACACCTCAAATTCTCTACTGATTGAGCTCCTGTTCCTCTTATAGAATGTTAGCTCAAAAGTACTGTGGAGCTCCTACGCCTAAATATAATTAGTACCAGCACCCAAAATTACTACAGGAACTTATTTCTTTTTTTCTTTTGGTAAAGTTTTATTTTTGCATTTCCTTTAAAAACAGCTCAAATATATTTTTGTACGTCATTTCATCACACAACTTCCTCACCATCTTAAATAAGCATGCTCCTTTCAAGAAATGTAGAACTAAGAACAGGTATAGCCCTTGGTTCACTCCAGAGTTGACTGCCCTTGACCAGCACAAAAACATCCTGTGGCGTACTGCACTAGCTTCAAATAGTCCCCGCATATGCAACTTTTCAGGGAAGTCAGGAACCAATATACACAGTCAGTTAGGAAAGCAAAGGCTAGCTTTTTCAAACAGAAATTTGCATCCTGCAGCACTAATTCCAAAAAGTTTTGGGACACTGTAAAGTCCATGGAGAACAAGAGCACCTCCTCCCAGCTGCCCACTGCGCTGAGGCTAGGAAACACTGTCACCACCGATAAATCCACGACAATCGAGAATTTCAATAAGCATTTCTCTACAGCTGGCCACTCTTTCCACCTGGCTACCCCAACCCCGGCCAACAGCTCTGCACCCCCCGCAGCAACTTTCCCAAGCCTCCCCCGCTTCTCCTTCACCCAAATCCAGACAGATGATGTCCTGAAAGAGCTGCAAAATCTGGATCCCTACAAATCAGCTGGGCTAGACAATCTGGACCCTCTCTTCCTAAAATTATCCGCCGCCATTGTCGCAACCCCTATTACTAGTCTGTTCAACCTCTCTTTCGTATCGTCTGAGATTCCTAAAGATTGGAAAGCGGCCGCGGTCATCCTCCTCTTCAAAGGGGGACACTCTAGACCCAAACTGTTACAGACCTATATCCATCCTGCCCTGCCTTTCTAAAGTCTTCGAAAGCCAAGTGAACAAACAGATCACCGGACATTTTGAATCCCACCGTACCTTCTCCACTCTGCAATCCGGTTTCCGAGCTGGTCAAGAGTGCACCTCAGCCACGCTCAAGGTCCTAAACGATATCATAACCACCATCGATAAAAGACAGTACTGTGCAGCCGTCTTCATCGACCTGGCCAAGGTTTTCAACTCTGTCAATCACCGTATTCTTATCGGCAGACTCAACAGCCTTGGTTTCTCTAATGACTGCCTCGCCTAGTTCACAAACTACTTCTCAGACAGAGTTCAGTGTGTCAAATCGGAGGGCCTGTTGTCCGGACCTCTGGCAGTCTCTATGGGGGTGCCACAGAGTTCAATTCTCAGGCCGACTCTTTTCTCTGTATATATCAATGATGTCGCACTTGCTGCGAGTGATTCTCTGATCCACCTCTACGCAGACGACACCATTCTGTATACTGTACATCTGGCACTTCTTTGGACACTGTGTTAATAAACCTCCAAACAAGCATCAATGCCATACAACACTCCTTCCGTGGCCTTCAACCACTCTTAAATGCTAGTAAAACTAAATGCGTGCTCTTCAACCGTCGCTGCCGGCACCCGCCTAGCATCACAACTCTGGACGGTTCTGACTTAGAATATGTGGACAACTATAAGTACCTAGGTGTCTGGCTAGACTGTAAACTCTCCTTCCAGACTTATATTAAGCATCTCCAATCCAAAATTAAATCTAGAATCGGCTTCCAATTTCACAACAAAGCATTCCTTCACTCATACTGCCAAACATAAACAGTAAAACTGACCATCCTGCCGATCCTTGACTTCAGCGATGTCATTTACAAAATAGCCTCCAACACTCTACTCAGCAAATTGGATGCAGTCTATCACGGTGCCATCCATTTTGTCACCAAAGCCCCATATACTACCCACCATTGCGACCTGTATGCTCTCGTTGGCTGGTCCTCGCTACATATTCGTCGCCAAACCCACTGGCTCCAGGTCATCTATAAGTCTTTGCTAGGTAAAGCGCCGCCTTATCTCAGCTTACTGGTCACCATAGCAACACCCACACGTAGCACGCGCTTCAGCAGGTATATCTCACTGGTCATCCCCAAAGCCAACACCTCTTTGGCCGCCTTTCCTTCCAGTTCTCTGCTGCAAATGACTGGAACGAATTGCAAAAATCACTGAAGTTGGAGACTTATATCTCCCTCACTAAATTCAAGCATCGGCTGTCAGAGCAGCTTACCGATCCCTGCAGCTGTACATAGCCCATCTGTAAATAGCCCATCCAATCTACTTACCTCATCCCCATATTTGTTTTTGCTTTTTTCTGCTCTTTTGCACAGCAGTATTTCTACACGCACATCCTCATCTGCACATCTATCACTCCACTGTTAATTGCTCATTTGTAATTACTTCACCACTATGGCCTATTTATTGCCTTACCTCCTTACTTCATTTGCACACACTGTATGCAGATTTTCTATTGTGTTATTGACTGTACGTTTGTTTATTCCATGTGTAACTCTGTGCTGTTGTTTTTGTCGCACTGCTTTGCTTTATCTTGGCCAGGTCACAGTTGTAAATGAGAACTTGTTCTCAACTGGCCTACCTGGTTAAATAAAGGTGAAATAAAAAATTAAATAAAAAAGTAGACATAAAATGGCATCAAAGCATAAAACACAGCAGTTGAATATTACATTTAAATTTGTTAAAAAGTACATGTTGTTAAAAACAATAGAAACAACCACGAATAAAAGTAATTTTTCTTGTAAAACATCCAATCTGTAAAAGCCATTTAAAATGTGTACAAATTATTTAACAAAAGTAAAACATTTTTAAGACATGAAAACATTGTCACTTTGTTAAAAAGGTGTCTTAGGTCCTTTGTACAAGCTCGCCTCCTCCTGCTTTTCCGAATCAATAACCGTCCTGTCCCTCGGGCCCAGACGAGATCCCTAGGGTCAAGGCCCCCTTTCTTCTGTACTACCCCAGGGCTTACGTGGGTACCATGGCCACGGCCTGGGGGGTGGTCTCTACTCGAACTTATTTCAGTCCGAGTCTAGCACTGGTGATACCCATATGGTCAGGAGGTTTTTCAGTCGTGCTCGAGGCCCTTTATAGCCCACGACTGATTTTCCCTGGTCGGCCAATGTAGTCAAGAACTGGCAATAAAGTTCGCGCCGATCAACCGCGGTCGCCAACGAGAGAGTACGCACAAGCTTTTGACAGTGTTTCCATAAATCGTCGAGCAAACGCATTATCAAAATGCGAATAAAATACAATGATATAATTTTGCACAATTTCAACATCTGGGCCTTGCCATTTTTTCTTACTCTTGCTACCATTGTATGTATACGGGACGTCCCCTTTTCGTTCAGTCCGCCAATCAGAATAGCCAGGTTGGAGAGACGTCATCAGAGAGTATCGGGGTAGAAGCCCGGTTCTCCAACCCGGTGGTAGTCTACGGGGAGGAAGGACAACACAGGTAGGTGACCCATGATTCATATTTTAAAGCCACGAGTTATCATTCTCCACTGTACGACTTCGCATGCGCCACGACACGAATGGTGACGCTATGATTACGTGTATATTTATTGTTTATAGCCAACATTGTGTATGCCAATTGGTCTACTACCAACTATTAACAAAAGCACAAAGACTGGTTGAACAAAAGACAAGTCAACTGCCTAGGAACCGGCATGCTTACTCCTATGTTACCGTAGCCTACTGCATTTGATGATACCATGTCAGTAGAAGTAATGCCCTGTCTTTTATAATGAATAGGCCTACATTATTTGTTTACATGTCTGTTAGGGAATATTAGATGGCAATGCTGAAGAACAAGATTAGATGAAAAAAGTACAGTAGCCTATAGTATCATAACGTGTTGGATTACCCACCAGTACAAAGGCAACGGCTTTGTTGACAATAGAAGCTAGGCTACAGTATTACCATATCCTGAGCTGCAGTGTGCATGTCTGGCAATAACCGGTATCGGAGAAAAACTAAGGAAAAGACTGCTCTGCTCTTCCTTTGCATGGAACATTCGCGGCAAAAATGACCCCGCGAAAGTTCTTTATACACATAGGAAGGGGGAGAAATGAAACCAGCTGGCGGTTATCATTAGTTACCACAGCCACAAAGCTAAATGGGCTATATCTTAAAAATGCATACAAACAAAAATGTGCTTTTTGGTTGTAGTTTAAGGTTACGGTTAGCAGTGTGGTTCGGGTTAGGTTTAAAATCAAATTTTAAGAAGATAAATTGTAGAAAGAGGCGTTGTTTAGCCAAAATTAGGACTGTGGCTATGGTAACTAGTGATGACCCAGCGTGTCGAACTCAGAACTAACAGAGGCAGGGAAAGCAATGTGGTTTGCACGTTTTGCAAACGTGTGCCTGCAATATTCTCCCACGGATCCGATCATTTGAATTCGCCTATGTAACACACCCATATACTTGCACAGTAATTAAACCTAATAAACTACCCGTTGCATTGGCAGTTTGCCTTTTCCGAGTCCATCAGTCTTATGATGAACCCTTAAAGGGGTCTGTTTAATATTACAACCAGTAGGCCTTTATAAAGGAAATCCTAATATTACTGAAATAAGTTGTGTAAAATAGTAGGATTGATTTGGAGAAGAACTGTCCTTTGACTATTGCCACACAACAACACAAAGTCAAGCAGCCCTTTCTCTGTAGAACAAAAGATTGAGTGGCCTCATCAATTGGTCTGTCTACCCCAATACCCCATGCTGCCCCCTGAAGGGGAACAGGGTTGGTTTAATTATGGAATAGGTATGTCAGTTGTTATAACAACATAGAGCTTTGGACCTTCCTATGAAAGAGTGGTCCCGATCTTCTTTTTGACTGATTGGGGGCTGTTATGGCCTCAGATGACAGATAAACTGTTGTCAAGAAATCAAAATGTGACACTGGTAATTACAAATTTGACCCAAGAAAATATAGTCTTAAATACAGAAGGATTGTCATTTAGTTGTTGGTGTATAACATTTGAAACCAGTACTTTTTATAAAAAATGATTACAGAGGTTCAAATGTTATATTTGAAAGAAATGCTATAATGTCCATGTGAAACGTCTCTGTTTTTATGTCAGTTTTTAAATACCAGAAAAATGGCGACAAATGTGGACCTGGACCAGACCCCCGATGCCACTGCAGAGACATGCAGCCGTTTTGAACTGCTGGACTGGCTCAATAAGACCCTGGACATCAAATTCACCGAGGTGGAGCAGATATGCTCAGGTACTGTCTCACTAGGTCACACAGCTTCATTGCTATGCTATAACAAGAATCCTAGAGCCGTCTACAATGCTTTTATCATATAGAAACACGTAGACTCCTGACACTTAGTGGACAGGTACCTTTCTCTCTAATGTCTGATGAAAAGCACATGTTTCACTACAGCAGGGGTCTCCAACCTTTTCTTGCAAGAGAGCTACTTTAAAAAAATGAAACCTGTCGTGATCTACTCCTTATTTTCTAGCTTTTAAATAGGCCCATTATTTTCTCTTCCTCTCCCCTGCAAACTCTTCCCCGGGTCCTTAGTGTGCAAGAGAAAGTAGTGCACCATGTTCTCTGCCATTTAATTGTCAGATATTGTGTTCGGTAGGTCTTTTTAAGCCAATAGTGGCTAATCAGGAGTGGGATAATGTCAGTGTTACGTTAGTTAGAAAGTAGCTGGGAGCTTGCCGTGTCTGATACTTGTGAGATTTGATTATGACAGTTTGCGGTGGAAAATGTGAAAATTGCATGTACTTTCAGAATTGTTACTCATAGTTGGGCTGCGAGCTACTGGTAGCTCGTGATTGACCTGTTGGAGACTACAGGCTATTCTGTCCTGCTCTCCCTGGTTACTAGAGGGTCTTAAACGTATTTTGTGTGGGTGTGGGGTGAAGGTTCCTGCTACTGCCAGCTGATGGACTGGATCTTCCCTGGGTGCATCGACCTGAGCACAGTGAAGTTCCAGGCCCAGGACATGTCAGACTTCCTCCACAACTACAATATGCTCCAAGCTGGCTTCAACAAGACTGGTGTCACCAAGGTTTGACTACACCCCATTTTGTTTCTGAAAATAAATTACTTACACCCGTAGCTTTTTGTCCATCACATTTAAGTCAAGTATATTTTGAATTGTATGTTAATATTTTATATATGGGCAGAGGGATTCTCCCTTAGTTTCTTTGTGGTATTTGCTTATTGTTCTAAATCCCTTCCCTTTAGCCTGTTCCAGTGGAGGAGCTGATAAACGGAGAGTTCCAGCCCAACTTCATATTCCTGAAGTGGTTCAAGAGTTTTTTCCAGGCTAACCTGAAAGGGCAGGTGTATAACCCTGTAGAGGCTCGCCAGGGCCAGGACATCCAGCCTGCCAGATTCCGCTTCCACTCTCCTCAGAGACTTCACCTAGAGGACTGCAATTCTGCCAGCCGCAGCCCCAGTCAATCAGGTGTTCATTATTTTACATATAATGGGTTGAAATATTATTTGCGCTGTTTATGACCTTATAATCAAGATAGCTTATTGTTGATCTTTTTGTGTTAATCAATTTGTGTTTTCCTTTTTTCGACAGGGGGCTTGGAAACCAACACGGATGAAGAAGCTTTAGGGAAGTTTCAAAGGAAACGTATTATTTATGAGGATATATGGAGGGAGACTTACTCCTGGGTGGGGGCCAGCACTCTGGGAGAGATCTATGCCTACTGCAGTCTGTGCGATCTTAACCTCAACATCTATCACTCAGGTCTGTTTGACTTGAAGCGTCACTCACAGTCCAAGAAGCACCGCAAGCTTTCCCTGGCTGACAGTGATGTTACCCTAACGCCAGACTCAGGGAAAAGCAGACAGGGCAGCTGCAGCGACCTTCCACCCTGTAGTGAGTTGGTCTTTCGCTTCATTCAAGCCAACTGTGTCTCTGGTCCCTCCGCGGCTGAGGACCAAGTGTCTATCAGATACGGCCAGTATGTCCTGGGACTACAGTACCCAGAGGACATAGTGTCTGCCTGCCAAAAGACTCCTTACTGCATATACATGTACGGAGGAGTGGTGCTAGGGCAAACTGACATGGCTTCCGTAGTTCTAGTGGGGTATTTTGATGAAAAGGCAGCCAGGCACTGCATCAGGCTGTTGGATGTTCTGCAGCCTCCAGATGATGGCAATGCTGGAGAGAAAACAGCTGCAGCTCTGGTGGAGACCTTGGAGAGGTTTGGGCTTCCTGCAGCTAACCTCGCTGCTCTCTACTCAGATGGTAATGGTTCTGCCTCAGAGCCAATATGCTCACAACTCAGGGAACTCAACCCCAACATAGTGGTGCTAAGTGGGCTGTATGGAGTGGCTGATGCAGCCTGCCATGCTGGGGTGTCGGCGCTCTCCACTCAGGCCCAGGAGCTTATTGTAGATATCTACTCCCACTACTCCTCCTGCTCCACCAAGGATGACAACCTGAAGGAACTGTTTTCCAGCATTAGCGGTACTGATGGCCTCACCCTTCCCCTCACCACCTGCTGCCTTAACTTCTGCATGTTAGTCAGGAAGGTTTTGGGAATGTGGACCGATCTTATCTCCCACTTCAGCTCCTGTAACAAAGAGGATAAGATAGATAATAAAGCTAAGCTCATCTGCACACAGCTGCAGGATCCCAAACTCAGGGCTATCTTCATGTTTCTGGACCAGGCCCTAGAGCCCCTCCGTGTCTTCCAGGAGCGACTGCATCACCATGAGGGCTCAGCCCGGGCTGACTTGGTGCAGATCCTACAGGATGCCAGCGGCCTCCTGCGCTCCTATGCCTCCAGTTTCCTCCGTCCTCAAGCCGTTGTGGACTTCCTCAAGGAACGTGACACCTTTCTCCTCAAGACCACAAAGTTCCACTTGGCAGGGGCAGAGCTGAATGTGGGTGGGGCTGTAGTGGAGGACTACCTGTGTGAGTCATCAGAGACAGGAAGTGAAGCCCTGAAGTTATTACAGGAACAGGCTCTGCCCTTCTACACAGCGCTCACAGCCAGCGTGGCGGAGGGGCTGCCTCTTAGTGACGGTGTGTTGAGGAGCATGGCCCAGCTACTGAGCCCTCAGGGCAGGCTGAAGGTCACGGGGAAGGCTGTGGGAGAGCTGGGGTCCAAACTGGGGCTCTGCAGCTCACCCGAGGAGATCAGCCAGTTGAACAAGGAGTTCCTGGAATACCAGTTGGCAGAGAAGGGAGAGGGGGATGAGGGAGGAAACAGATGTGATGGAGGGGTCCAGAATGACTCAGCAGCACCCTCACTGGAGCAACATTGGAGCACTGTGCTGAAGGCTTCTGGGTCGACCACCATCTTCAGGAAACTTGTTTTGACCCTCTTAGCCATGCCCTGCCCCCCACTTGAAGCGCAGAAGGTCTTCACACAGGTATGTGAAAGATGAGAAGCATCACACACTTGTATGTCACTGCATGCCTGCATGGAAGTTATTGCGTTGGTACTGTCCCATTTATGTACTTACAGTGCCTTTGGAAAGTATTCAGACCCCTTGACTTTTTCCACATTTTGTTACGTTACAGCCTTAATCTAAAATGGATTAAATAAAAACATTTCCTCAGCAATCAACACACAATACCCCAGAACGACAAAGCCAAAACAGGGTTTTAGATTTATTTTTAGATACGTTATTTACAGTATTCAGACCCTTTGCTATGAGACTCCTGGAAATCTTGCACCATCCCTACGATGAAGCATAGTTGTGGCAGGGACTGGGAGAATAGTCAGGATCGAGGCAAAGATGAATGGAGCAAAGTACAGAGAGATCCTTGATGCAAACCTACTCCAGAGCGCTCAGGACCTCAGACTGGGGTGAAGGTACACCTAAGCACACAACGACCCTAAGCACACAGCCAAGACAATGCAGGAGTGGCTTCGGAACAAGTCTCTGAATGTCCTTGAGTGGCCCAGGCAGAGCCCGGACTTGAACCCGATTGAACATCTCTGGAGAGACCTGAAAATAGCTGTGCAGCAACGCTCCCCATCCAGCCTGACAGAGCTTGAGAGAATCTGCAGAGAAGAATGGGAGAAACTCCCACAATACAGGTGTTCCAAGCTTGTAGCGTCATACCCAAGAAGACTCGAGGCTGTAATCGCTGCCAAATGTAACCAATTTTAGATTAAGGCTGTGTGTGAAAAAAGTCAAGGGTTCTGAATACTTTCCCAAGGCACTGTGTGTGTGTGTGTGTGTGTGTGTGTGTGTGTGTGTGTGTGTGTGTGTGTGTGTGTGTGTGTGTGTGTGTGTGTCAGTCAGTATCTGCATCTATATTATTTGTGTCTGTGTTCTCAGGCTGTGGAGAATGGGGATGCTGCCCAGTTCGCTGACAGTGTGACAGAGAGTGAGATGGACTCCATTCAGGAAGTAGACCTTACCAGTGATGGCACTCTCTCAGACAACAACAGTGTCAACGGGCTTGGCAGGAAGAAGAAAAGTCGAGGTCGTTCCAGAAAGATTCCATCAGGTACATTATTTCATCAGGGGACTGGGATAGGAATTTAATAGAATGTGATATTATTATAATAATTAAGTGTATTAATAATGTGTTGAGTAGCACCCACAAGAGCACTCAAATGGTTTTTTAAGGTACAGCTCCATTTTGGTTTAGCATTAGTTTGCGTGTGTACCGGTAAGCAGCTTATCACCTGGATTAGCACATGAAAGGGTTAGCTTTGATGGGTTGAGATGTACAGGATGGCGGTAGCTCTCCATTGTTAGGGTAGCATGAGCATGCTTCACGTTTACATTTCTGGACAGTCTTATAGAAGTTGTTGTGTAAGTTTAACAGAGTGAATAGACAGATTTATATTTTTTTGTGCTAAATCATTATTGTTATTTAAAGGGGATGGTATTATCATAGAGGGGAAACTATCAACATACCATACCATTGGTTGAGTTAGCTGTAATTGTATGCCTCTCATATGAATTTCAAAACATGTGCATGCAAATACCCTGACATGGGCACTGTCATATATTACAAACCATTTGTCATCATCTCTGCATGTGTGTGGTGCCATTAGCATTGTCTGGTATGCACAAGCTTTGAGAGCAAAAGTGCATTTTGACATGACACCCTACACAGCACCAAAACAGCTACAAATCTAATCACCTAATATTGTAGTCATGATGCCATATTACAGTAGTATATGGGTTGTAATCTTTCACTGTCCATTGATTCTCTGTGTTTCACATACTTCTATCACAGGATCCCTGTTAATAATGGAAGCATCAATGTGTTGTTTTCCAGAGGGGAATTACCTTAATGGGACAGTGAAGCCATGCACAGTGCGGCTGCAGAAGATAATCAGTAAGAAAAGATATTGACAGTTACTGAAGATGGTCATTTGGTAATCATCTAGATCACTTAAAGGGGAAATCAGCAGTTGCTACATCCATATTTGGACTTATAAATGAATGATATGTTCCCATTGATTCCTGAAGAATATAACTTCTAAATGCCTCATGAGCTTAGTTCAACTGTCTTTTCCTATCAGAACCCAAAATATAAGCTTGTTTTACTCCAATGTTTGTAAACAAAGTCAATGTAAGCAAACACTGTAAAGCCTTAAAATGATAATGTTGATATCATGGATGGTCAGTCCTTGAATCCATAGACTTGTCTATGAATTTTAAAGTGGTTCCATTTCTCCAGCTCCGTCCCTCAGATTTCTACCGAAACAGTGGCGGGGACAACACTTTGTTATTGTTTCAACTGCTGATTGACCCCTTTAAAGCCCAGTGCAGTGATTTTCCTGTGTTTTCTATGTATTTCCACGCTATGAGGTTGAAATGATTCTGTGAAATTGTGAAAACGATAATAATGCCCTTTTAGTTTAAGAGCTGTTTGAAAAGACTGCCTGAAATTTCAGCCTGTTTTGGTTGGATGGAGTTTTGGCCGGCTGCTTCTTCTTTTTGACCATTTTAATTGAAAACAATCACTGTAGGGTACTTAAGAAATGATTTGTTATTGAGATAAAAACAGCTGTATTGGACCTTTATACTCCATTTAAGCAGTGTACAGGTGACACATTACCAGAGAACGCTTCACAAGTCGCCTACTGCTCTTCCCATGGTTGGGGTTCATTCCATTTCAATTCAGTCAATGCAGGGAGTAAAATGAAATTCAAATTTCCCTCAATGCTTTTCAATGAAACCCTGTCTCTTTAGTTATCTATGCGCTATCTTTTCACCTTTTGGACAATTTCAGGCAAAACTCATGTATTTTCTGAATAAAAAATGTTATTTGGTTTAATACAATTTGTGTTTGTAGATGGACCAAAGAATGAGGACAATACTGTGTTCGTTGAGGGTGATGTCATTTGGACAAATACTATGGAGGTAATGTTTAGTATTCTTTTTTCTTTATTTATTTCATGTCTGGCAGTATTGGGTGAACCAATTCCACAAATATGGTAACTTAAGATTTAGCTAAGAGTGGCGTTATTGTTTTGTTGGGACTCATAATCAACTTCGCATAACAGAGCTTCCCTGTAGAAAACAGACATCGATATTGGAGCCTGTGCTTGTTTTTACTATGTTCTTACCTTGCTGTAGTGGGGGGGGGGTGACAAATTAAACCCCAAATAAACTGCATGTGACAACACCTGACAATGGAAACAATATCATTCTTTCAAATCAAACAAAGCAAAGCGTTCATGGATCTTTTGTGTGCATGGATGTCTCTAAATCTTGACATTATGGTAAACTTTTTTCTACAGGCCTTGTTAAATAGAGGTCAGCAGTATGCTTAACTCTGCTGTTGCTTGTCCAATCAACCATTCTTTAAGAATTTACATTCTTTGAATTCAAAAACCTTAAACTCTGCCTTTGACAAGTGCATGCCAGCTTTTCACCCTTGTCTAACAAACTAACCTCATCAGTAGCTTTTTTATCTTCTTTTTATTTTTATTTCCATTTTTTTCACGTGGGTCTGCTTTATGGTTTGTAGTAGTGGGCTAGTTATTGGATGTGAGAAGGTGAGTGTGTGTGTGAGTGCTTGAATGCGTAAATGTGTGTGTGTGTGCGCGATGTGTGTAATGTGTGTGTGCATGTGTGTTGTCCCTCAGGGCAACATTAGGGGCATTTATGGCTGGGAGAGCAGCTTACGCCAGAAGCCAGAGGCGAGAACTGTATTTCATGCTGGTGCCGGTGCTGGTGCCTGGGCCAAGCCACCGGTTCTTGACAACGACAGCAAAAAGGACCAGGAGTCCGAGGCTGCGACGGTAGGTACTCTCAGAGCTCCTACCTGTGATGGTTGGTGGGCAGAGATACCTGAGGACAGGCTCATTGTAATGGCTACGGTATCAAACACATGGATTCATTCCATTCCAACCATAATAATGAGCCCGTCCTCATATATCTTCGCCCACCAGCCTGTAGGAGAGCCCCTCTGGCGAATGGGACAGTAAAAGGCGCAGTACTGTCAAAACAAGAGAACATGTATATTTCGTTATAAAGGTGTGCTTGGCTGTCATTGGCACATCATCATTGCTGTGCGTGGCTCTTGTGATTCGGCTTCTAACATTCTGACTTCCCTTCTAACACTTTTTATGGACATAGTAGTCTCCCATTTCCTCTCCTTTATCATTCTCAATACTCTGAAATTGTGCACCATGGTCAGCTGGATTGGGTCGCTTAAATAAATGCTGACAAACCAAGTACCAGAGTAGCGTATTACATGTGTGTGTATATATAAAAAAATATTAAAGGATATTTACAATTGTAGTCACACATTAGACAACCTTTCAAGTGTTTTTGTTTACATTTTTTCTGGTTAATCTGTGAATGTGTTTGTCATTGTCTTCAGACTATTTTATCTGTGTATTCAAGCATAAATATTTTTGATTTTCAGCCCCTGAAGAATGCGAATCAAACATCAGCATCCAATGTGTCTCCTCCGAGTCGCAGGGCAGCAAAGAAGGGCGTTGATTACCAGGTTCCTATTTTTACGACAATTAGTATCACAAATATTTTCTATGCATGGCAACATGCTTCCTTATCATGTAAATCCATGTGAATAACCCTCCATCTCCCGGGGTCTCACCCTGTAGGATGGGAAGGGTTTCCCCACTGGAGAGCTGGTGTGGGGAAAGGTGAAGTGCTTCTCCTGGTGGCCTGGACTGGTGGTGCTCTGGAATTCCAACAAAACACCGCCTGTATCCATGCGCCGGGTAGAGTGGTTTGGAGACAGCATGTTTTCCGAGGTGAGGACTTGACTTGACTCGTTGTAAATAACAAGATTGATCTGCAGAACAGATTGATGTTTGATCTGAATCCTTCCTTTGTTTTGTGTTTCAGATCTGTACAGAGAGGCTTCTGCATTTTGCAGCTTTTGCAAAGTGCTTCTGCAAGAATTCCTATGCCAGCTTTCCCACCTACAAAGATGCCATCTACCAGGTCCTTGAGGTAGGGCTGGAATTATTTTATCACTGTATAACATTCTAATGTAAAGCTCTGTACATCACTGTTTATTACCTTAACATATATATCACAATATTCCATACTGTATAATACCACAAAGCACCACATCACTCACTCACCACTCATATTTCATGTCTATGCAGTTGGCTGGTGAACGCTGTGAGAAGTTCTTTCTTGCAGCGGGGAATAAACAAGAGGAGCTTAAGTTGATGCTGGACTGGGCCCACAGTGGATTCCAGCCCACTGGACCAGATGGGTTCAGCCCCCCAGCCACTGCAGGTATGTGTGGTTTAGATTGAAGTTGCTCCTAAACGGTGATCTCCCCTAAAATGGTTAAAGTTAGGATTTGGGGAGGGGAAGCTGACCAAGCTCTGTACCTAGGTGAAACTTCACCCCGTAGTGCTTTGTGTTGCTTCTATTATATTTCCACAACAGGGTAACACTTATTCCTGTGTAGTAACACTGTAATTACACTTGTATTAGCAGGTCATCTCAGTTTCTTTTTGTTTTGTTTCATTCCCAAAGATCTGACGGCAGAATCTTCAGACTCAGACTACCAACCCCCATCTAAGAAGAAGTATGTGAATAAGAAGAAGCCCTCCTCTGGGAATCTGGTGTACAGCAGAGGTACGTCCTATACCCACCGTGATCCATATTCATTAATCAGGGCAGTTTTTCGAATTACTCTGTCACTAAATAATTATATTTACATAAATTCAATTCCTTTTTTGTTGTTCACAGGGGAAATGGTACAAAAGGTTATGAAAGGCAAGAAAATTGAAGGTATTTCGATTTCTTTCCACTGTAATTGTACTTTCTTGCTCTGTATTTCTCTGCGCTTTTGAAAGATGGCATATAATGGAATCAGTAATTTTACTATACTAATGTATACAATTAATTATTGTATCACCTCAGAATTCTGTTTATCATGTGGAACCCCCCAAATCCACACCTTCCACCCACTGTTTGAAGGGAGTCTCTGCCAGAAGTGTAAGGTAAACCGACTCCGTCTTCTTCTTCCCTTAATGACTGTTCAGTTTATTTATGTAAACGTAGACATGTTAGATCATGTCTGCTTATCATTTGAAAGATTGTTGACATTAATTACCCTCGTCTCCATGGTAAAGCTGTCCCTTGTAACCTTTACAGGAGAACTTTATTGAGACTTTGTACAGATACGACGAAGATGGCTACCAGTCCTACTGCACTGTTTGTTGTGCTGGCCAAGAGGTCATTCTGTGTGGCAATGCCAGCTGTTGCAGGTAAGCACTGCTCAAGAGTACACTTTCCCCTCTCTCTTCTGTCACTCCCATTTCCTCTTTTACATGTATATCCTCTCTGTCGTTCTCTCTCTCTCTTCCTCTCTCAGGTGTTTCTGCAAGGACTGCCTGAACTTTTTGGTTGGCGATGGAACCTTTAACCAGCTGAAGGACGTGGACCCATGGAGCTGCTTCATGTGCTTACCATCCCAGTGCAATGGATCACTCAAGCCACGGCCTGACTGGAGCGTGCGTGTTCAAGAGTTCTTCGTCAACAACAGTGCCCTTGAATTTGAACCCCACAGGATGTATCCCTCCATCCCTGCACATCAACGCAGACCCATCCGTGTGTTGTCTCTCTTTGATGGGATTGCCACAGGTTTATACATTCTCAATATGGGCTTTCATTCTTCTTGGGGAGATTGTTACAGATGAGTGATTGTGATGTGTTGTATGAGGATGTATGCAATGGCAGGTGTTTCTTCTGTTATCTGACAGGTTACTGTGTGCAGAAAGGTCAGGGTTTGGTCCTTGCTGTGTCTTTTTTAGGTGTGGTTAATAGTGTTGGATGGCTGTGTATGACCATTGTGCTCTTGTAGGGTACCTGGTGCTCAAAGACCTGGGCTTCATCATAAAACGCTACATTGCCTCTGAGATCTGTGGGGACTCGATTGCTGTGGGTATGATCAAACACCAGGGCCAGATAGAGCATATCAACGACGTACGCACCATCACCAGGAAACATGTGAGTTCAGCATACACACACACACACATTCATGTTAGAACACATTACAACACACACACACACACACACACACTCCTATGGTCATTCTCTACAAAAATGTGCTATCTAGAACCTAAACGGGTTCTCCAGCTGTCCGCATAGGAGAACCCTTTGAAGAACCCTTTTTTGGTTCCAGGTAGAACCCTTTCCTTTTGGAACCCTTTTTTCTAAGAGTGTAACCTTTGTGTGTCTGTGTGTTTGCTTTAGCTGGCTGAATGGGGTCCTTTTGACCTCCTGATTGGAGGAAGCCCCTGCAATGATCTGGCCTGTGTCAACCCTGCTCGGAAGGGCTTATTTGGTAAGGAACCTCCTGACTTCAAAGTAAAAAGAATGATTCTACTAGACAATGTAGAGAGCAAATGTCTGAAGCACTTTATCCAGTCCGTTTTCACATTATTTTATCATCAGTTAACGGAGTAGCCAACTGTTACATGTACATGCTTACCTTTCCATTGGCCTAGTAAAAGTGTTTTAATGATGTTTCATTGGTTTTCTCTGTCTCTGTTTCCAGAGGGCACAGGCAGGCTGTTCTTTGAATATTACAGGATGCTGACCATGATGAGGCCAAGGGAAGATGATGATCGGCCATTCTTCTGGCTCTTTGAAAATGTGGTGGCCATGAGCGGTCATGACAAGGCTGACATCTGTCGCTTCCTTGAGGTAAAAATACTAGGTATTTCTATAAGAAAACGCTATTTCATGGTCAATGAGGCCTGTCTCTCTCTCCTTCTTTCACTCTCTGGCTCTTTCTCACTCTCTCTGTGGTCAATACATTTGCCTGTATGTTTGCGTATTCATTTCATAATGACTAATAATCTCATCTGTTTCCAGTGCAATCCCATCCTGATCGATGCAGTAAAAGTGAGCCCAGCTCACAGAGCTCGCTACTTCTGGGGAAACCTCCCGGGCATGAACAGGTAAACATACAGTTGAAGTCGGAAGTTTACATACACTTAGGTTGGAGTCATTAAAACTCGTTTTTCAACCACTCTGCAAATTTCTTGTTAACAAACTAGTTTTGGCAAGTCGGTTAGGACATCTACTTTGTGCATGACACAAGTAATTTTTCCAACAATTGTTTACAGACAGATTATTTCACTGTATCACAATTCCAGTGGGTCAGAAGTTTACATACACTAAATTGACTGTGCCTTTAAACAGATTGGAAAATTCCAGAAAATGATGTCATGACTTTAGAAGCTTCTGATAGGCTAATTGACATAATTTGAGTCAATTGGAGGTCTATCTGTGGATGTATTTCAAGGCCTACCTTCAAACTCAGTGCCTCTTTGTGTGACATCATGGGAAAATCAAAAGAAATCAGCCAAGACCTCAGAAAAAAAATTGTAGACCTCCACAAGTCTGGTTCGTCCATGGGAGCAATTTCCAAACGCCTGAAGGTACCACGTTCATCTGTACAAACAATAGTATGCAAGTCCATGGGACCATGCAGCCGTCATACCGCTCAGGAAGGAGAAGCGTTCTGTCTCCTAGAGATGAACGTACTTTGGTGCGAAAAGTGCAAATCGATCCCAGAACAACAGCAAAGAACCTTGTGAAGATGCTGGAGGAAACATGTACAAAAGTAGCAGTATCCACAGTAAAACGAGTCCTATATCGACATAACCTGAAAGGCCGCTCAGCAAGGAAGAAGCTACTGCTCCAAAACCACCATTAAAAAAGCCTGACTACTGTTTTCAACTGCACACGGGGACAAAGATCCTACTTTTTGGAGAAATGTCCTCTGGTCTGATGAAACAAAAATAGAACTGTTTGGCCATAATGACCATTGTTATGTTTGGAGGAAAAAGGGGGAGTCTTGCAAGCCGAAGAACACCATCCCAACCGTGAAGCACCGGGGTGGCAGCATCATGTTGTGGGGGTGCTTTGCTGCAGGAGGGACTGGTGCACTTCACAAAATAGATGACATCATGAGGTAGAAAAATTATGTGGATATATTGAAGTAACATCTCAAGACATCAGTCAGGAAGTTAAAGCTTGGTTGCAAATTAGTCTTCCAAATAGACAATGCCCCCAAGCATACTTCCAAAGTTGTGGCAAATGGCTTAAGGACAACAAAGTCAAGGTATTGGAGTGGCCATCACAAAGCCCTGACCTCAATCCTATAGAAAATTTGTGGGCAGAACTGAAAAAGTGTGTGCGAGCAAGGAGGCCTACAAACCTGACTCAGTTACACCAGCTTTGTCAGGAGGAATGGGCCATAATTCACCCAACTTATTGTGGGAAGCTTGTGGAAGGCTACCTGAAACGTTTGACCGTAGTAAAACAATTTAAAGGCAATGCTACCAAATACTAATTGAGTGTATGTAAACTTCTGACCCACTGGGAATGTGAAATAAATAAATAAAAGCTGAAATAAAAATCACTCTACTATTATTCTGACATTTCACTTTCTTAAAATAAATTGGTTATCCTAACTGACCTAAGACAGGGAATTTTTACCCTGATTAAATGTCAGGAATTGTGAAAAACGGAGTTTAAATGTATTTGGCTAAGGTGTATGTAAACTTCTGACTTCAACTGTATATACAACTAACACATAGACACATCCCCATACATCTACACACACTCCTACTGATAAACACTAACACATGTACTCTCAATATCATGTTGTTTTTCTTATGTTCAACTCATCTACATGAAGTAAATTACTTTAAGATGGTTTGGCAGAGAGTTCACTGACTGTGTGTTTCTCTCCTTAGACCTCTAGCTACCTCTCTGGTTGACAAGGTGAACCTGCAGGATTGTCTGGAGCTTGGACGCACGGCCAAGGTAACACTAATAAGCTCTTGCGATTAGATGGTTTTATAATTCAGTTGAGCCATCGGTTCTTCACTGGCAAGAGAGGTTGAAGTTAAAAGTTTGAAGTTCAGATTAATTCTAATGTATATTTTCAAATGTAGGAATGAGTTTCTAGCATCAGATGGGATGTCCATATTTGAAACATGGTTAAAGCTGTGATTGTTATGTCTGTTCTTTCCCTTATAGTATAACAAAGTTCGTACCATCACCACCAAGTCCAACTCCATCAGACAGGGGAAGATGGGAGCCCTACCTGTCGACTTTAATGGCAAGGAGGACTCTCTTTGGTGCACAGAGATGGAGAAGTAAGCCTTTATTATTGATAGTAAAAGGGTAGGGGTGGACAGCGTAGAATATAGAAGTGATTACAGTGTAATAACATTCTTTTCATTTGTTATCGTTACCATTATTCTTATACCATGACTGTTCATGGATACGGCTCTCACTTGTCAATGGTCTTAGTTAACGGAATGTAATCTGTCATTTCTGGTACAAATACACTTACCTTCAGGTTGTTTTGACATTGTTCTAACATTTTCCACGTTATGTGATTGACCTTCCTGCAGGATCTTTGGCTTTCCCAAGCATTACACTGATGTCAACAACATGGGTCGGAGCCAGCGGCAAAAAGTACTGGGCCGATCATGGAGTGTACCAGTTATCAGGCACCTCTTCGCTCCACTCAAGGACTACTTTGCCTGTGAGTAGGAACCTCACGTTCCTGTATGCTACACTGTAAACAACAACAGCAACATGAAATGGCTGATTGTTGGAGAGGGGAGGATAAAAACAGTATACTTATCCTGCCCTGCTTCTCAGTGAATGAAATGATCCTGTGTTTATCAGACTGACCTTAATCATCTTAGTCTTTTTGTACCACTGTCTGTATTGTCTGTTTTATTTGTTTTCAGTTAATGAGCAGCTGTTTCAATGCAGTGTGGTCATAGGATCACAGTATTCCCAGAATGCACTGACACTTTTTGGTTATTTCGGTTTGTCTGGAGTAGTTCACGTTTGTCAATCATGTATTTGATGTTTTGTTTACATTTGGTCAATGATGGTGAGATCAGACCTCAAACCCTGCCCACAATCTACCTCAGTACTGATCTGTGTCTTAAATCTGCCGTTTTCTGTATTTAATTACATTTTATAAATAGTCATAAAATCCTATTCAGTTGTAAATATGACTGAACCTTCTAATGTTTTCTTACTTGTTTGGATAAAAAGATCCTGAGAATTGAAAATCTGAAATTCATATTCAAACTAAGGCAGAAAATGTGCCTTGAGTGTTTGTTTGTATTTTAACTTGGCCAATATTCACCATTGTTACTCTCTCTGTGGTGCTAGAGTATGTTTTAGGTTTTTAATGATAGAGTTGGTCACAGGACACACATTTTGACTTACATTGTCTCACTTGCCATTTATAGGCTTTAATTTGGGTGATATAGTCAAGCATGTGGATACTATATACAGTGAGGGAAGAAAGTATTTGATCCCCTGCTGATTTTGTACGTTTGCCCACTGACAAAGAAATTATCAGTCTATAATTTTAATGGTAGGTTTATTTGAACAGTGAGGGACAGAATAACCCCCAAAAAATCCAGAAAAACGCATGTCAAAAATGTTATAAAATGATTTGCATTTTAATGAGGGAAATAATTATTTGACCCCTCTGCAAAACATGACTTAGTACTTGGAGGCAAAACCCTTGTTGGCAATCACAGAGGTCAGACGTTTCTTGTAGTTGGCCACCAGGTTTGCACACATCTCAGGAGGGATTTTGTCCCACTCTTTGCAGATCTTCTCCAAGTCATTAAGGTTTCGAGGCTGACGTTTGGCAACTCGAACCTTCAGCTCCCTCCACAGATTTTCTGTGGGATTAAGGTCTGGAGACTGGCTAGGCCACTCCAGGACCTTAATGTGCTTCTTCTTGAGCCACTCCTTTGTTGCCTTGGTCGTGTGTTTTGGGTCATTGTCATGCTGGAATACCCATCCACGACCCATTTTCAATGCCCTGGCTGAGGGAAGGAGGTTCTCACCCAAGATTTGACGGACATGGCCCGTCCATCGTCCCTTTGATGCGGTGAAGTTGTCCTGTCCCCTTAGCAGAAAAACACCCCCAAAGCATAATGTTTCCACCTCCATGTTTGACGGTGGGGTCATTCTTGGGGTCATAGGCAGCATTCCTCCTCCTCCAAACACGGCGAGTTGAGTTGATGCCAAAGAGCTCCATTTTGGTGTCATCTGACCACAACACTTTCACCCAGTTGTCCTCTGAATCATTCAGATGTTCATTGGCAAACTTCAGACGGGCATGTATATGTGCTTTCTTGAGCAGGGGGACCTTGCGGGCGCTGCAGGATTTCAGTCCTTCACGGCGTAGTGTGTTACCAATTGTTTTCTTGGTGAATATGGTCCCAGCTGCCTTGAGATCATTGACAAGATCCTCCCGTGTAGTTCTGGGCTGATTCCTCACCGTTCTCATGATCATTGCAACTCCACGAGGTGAGATCTTGCATGGAGCCCCAGGCCGAGGGAGATTGACAGTTCTTTTGTGTTTCTTCCATTTGCGAATAATCGCACCAACTGTTGTCACCTTCTCACCAAGCTGCTTGGCGATGGTCTTGTAGCCCATTCCAGCCTTGTGTAGGTCTACAATCTTGTCCCTGACATCCTTGGAGAGCTCTTTGGTCTTGGCCATGGTGGAGAGTTTGGAATCTGATTGATTGATTGCTTCTGTGGACAGGTGTCTTTTATACAGGTAACAAGCTGAGATTAGGAGCACTTCCTTTAAGAGTGTGCTCCTAATCTCAGCTTGTTACCTGTATAAAAGACACCTAGGAGCCAGAAATCTTTCTGATTGAGAGGGGGTCAAATGCTTATTTCCCTCATTAAAATGCAAATCAATTTATAACATTTTTGACATGCGTTTTTCTGGATTTTTGTTGTTGTTATTCTGTCTCTCACTGTTCAAATAAACCTACCATTAAAATTATAGACTGATCATTTCTTTGTCAGTGGGCAAACGTACAAAATCAGCAGGGGATCAAATACTTTTTTCCCCTCACTGTATACCTGCATGCTTTTTTTCTTCAAAGAAAAAGTTGCTGAAAGCCAGTCCTAACAGCTTTGATTTAAATAGTAAGATGTGTACATTCTCCCTCTCTCTTGGAGCAATGGGCAGAGGAACGGTTTTAATTGCAAATGCCTACTAAACAACTGTTTAAAACCCAGGAACAACACATGTGTAGAACTATTTTTCTCCTGTAATTATTATTAATTCTTTAATATTTCAAAGGGAGCTGGACAAAGCTCTGAGGAAAGGAATACATCATAAACGTTGTCTCGTAATCCTTTCAGTAAATCAGACAGGCAGCGTGTAAGTTTGAAAGCAACTATTTTAAAATTCCCTTGTATGTTCTTAGGGTGTTGATGAAGGTCACATGGAGGGCCTAGTCATAAAATACCCACTTCGGTTTCATGCCTGTGTTTGACGTGTGCTGTTATGACCAGTAGACTGTGTTAAGTTGAAGTGATGGTTTTAACTGCAGTGTTCTGTTCATCTCTCGCAACAAGTTTGTTGAAATATACCACAACACAACCATCTTTCATAGAACAACTTGAAGTTACTCTACATTCTGAAATCATAAGTACTGTTTGTCATTTGGGGTTATTGAGATTCTTAACTCATTATCAGTTTAGTTTTGAACCCTTGTTCCCCTCCAGCATCCATAACTTCCTCTCATGCTGTGTGTCGGTTCCATACCTTCCTCTCATGCTGTGTGTCGGTTCCATACCTTCCTCTCATGCTGTGTGTCGGTTCCATACCTTCCTTTCATGCTGTGTATCGGTTCTATACCTTCCTCTCATGCTGTGTGTTGGTTCCATACCTTCCTCTCATGCTGTGTGTCGGTTCCATACCTTCCTCTCATGCTGTGTGTCGGTTCCATACCTTCCTCTCATGCTGTGTGTCGGTTCCATACCTTCCTCTCATGCTGTGTCGGTTCCATACCTTCCTCTCATGCTGTGTGTCGGTTCCATACCTTCCTCTCATGCTGTGTCGGTTCCATACCTTCCTCTCATGCTGTGTGTCGGTTCCATACCTTCCTCTCATGCTGTGTCGGTTCCATACCTTCCTCTCATGCTGTGTGTCGGTTCCATACCTTCCTCTCATGCTGTGTGTCGGTTCCATACCTTCCTCTCATGCTGTGTGTCGGTTCCATACCTTCCTCTCATGCTGTGTGTCGGTTCCCTACCTTCCTCTCATGCTGTGTGTCGGTTCCATACCTTCCTCTCATGCTGTGTGTCGGTTCCATACCTTCCTCTCATGCTGTGTGTCGGTTCCATACCTTCCTCTCATGCTGTGTGTCGGTTCCATACCTTCCTCTCATGCTGTGTGTCGGTTCCATACCTTCCTCTCATGCTGTGTGTCGGTTCCATACCTTCCTCTCATGCTGTGTGTCGGTTCCATACCTTCCTCTCATGCTGTGTGTCGGTTCCATACCTTCCTCTCATGCTGTGTGTCGGTTCCATACCTTCCTCTCATGCTGTGTGTCGGTTCCATACCTTCCTCTCATGCTGTGTGTCGGTTCCATACCTTCCTCTCATGCTGTGTGTCGGTTCCATACCTTCCTCTCATGCTGTGTGTCGGTTCCATACCTTCCTCTCATGCTGTGTGTCGGTTCCATACCTTCCTCTCATGCTGTGTGTCGGTTCCATACCTTCCTCTCATGCTGTGTGTCGGTTCCATACCTTCCTCTCATGCTGTGTGTCGGTTCCATACCTTCCTCTCATGCTGTGTGTCGGTTCCATACCTTCCTCTCATGCTGTGTGTCGGTTCCATACCTTCCTCTCATGCTGTGTGTCGGTTCCATACCTTCCTCTCATGCTGTGTGTCGGTTCCATACCTTCCTCTCATGCTGTGTGTCGGTTCCATACCTTCCTCTCATGCTGTGTGTCGGTTCCATACCTTCCTCTCATGCTGTGTGTCGGTTCCATACCTTCCTCTCATGCTGTGTGTCGGTTCCATACCTTCCTCTCATGCTGTGTGTCGGTTCCATACCTTCCTCTCATGCTGTGTGTCGGTTCCATACCTTCCTCTCATGCTGTGTGTCGGTTCCATACCTTCCTCTCATGCTGTGTGTCGGTTCCATACCTTCCTCTCATGCTGTGTGTCGGTTCCATACCTTCCTCTCATGCTGTGTGTCGGTTCCATACCTTCCTCTCATGCTGTGTGTCGGTTCCATACCTTCCTCTCATGCTGTGTGTCGGTTCCATACCTTCCTCTCATGCTGTGTGTCGGTTCCATACCTTCCTTTCATGCTGTGTGTCAGTGTGGTGACTGACATCAAACTTCTCTTAACTCAGAGACCGAACACATACTCGATACCAAATGTGTTTTTTCTTACCATTTCTGTTTTTAATAAGCACCATCAGTTGAACACCGTCTGGACTGTGACTTACGTACATAAAATGCTGGCCTTATTAATTCGTTTTTTAAATGAAACAGAAGGAATGAACAATATCGTTCTGTGTACTGTATGTTTTGATAATACTTTTATACCAATACCTCAAATGTTATGTTATAAGGGTCTTCGCTAGACTCCTGTTGGTGCTATGTTATTCAATTGTTTTCTTATTTTCTTGCATGGTGTGTTTAATATTGATATAATATTGGTCAGGTTGTATAAAACATGTCTAGTTGTCCACAGACTAGTTTAATGTATAGTTGTCACAGTCTCATTACTCCATGTAAAGCTTTTGTCCCATGTCTACAGTCATGTTAGAGATTAGAAATAAACTTCCCAAATTGTATTATTTGTACTTTGTCCTTGTTGTCAGTCGGTTAATTTATTGATTTTATATTATAGTGTGTGTGCACTTAAAGCTTATAGGTGGCCTCTGGGACCATAGCCTGTTGTGTACACGCCAAGCCTGTAGGTGAAATGTGCTACTGTGGTTTTATACAAGGCCATATGTTAATCTTAACCTGAACAAAGAAAAGAAACAGTGGTGTGAAGAAGATCATGTTAGAATAATAGTGGATCAATATATTAGTAATACGTTGTATTCTTGTTTGGCAGTGTACACAGATGGTTTGAAGGATCCCCATTGACGTGAATACAGGAACAGGTGTATTTATTCCTGAGTTTGATGTTAATCTATGCAAGAGATTAACAAATAATAGATTGGTATATTCAACAGAAATGGAAGCAATAATTTTTGGATTGCAATGGATAGAGGAGGTCCAACCAAGAAGAGTATAAATATGTATGGATTCTGCATCAGTTTTATGTAGTTTAATATCTGGAAAATCAGAGCAAGAGGATTTATGGTTTGAAGTTATTACGATTTTGTTAGAATTACAAAGAAATGGTACAGAGGTTTTGTTGGATTCCTGCTCATACAGGAGTCAGTGGAAATGATATAGTAGATACTGTATAATTGCAAAGAAAGCAATGTAAATGAATAAAGTGGATATGCAGGTGCAGCTTGGTAGAGGAGAGGTTAAAATGTTGAACTGAAAGACTGGGTTGGATTGCTGGCAGAGGCAATAGGATGCAAGTTCTAAGGGGATACATTTTTATAGTACAAGGAAATCTGTGTGGGCGGTAACCTAGTGCCATGTAATGGGAACAGAAGGGAGGAAGTTATGTTGAGTAGGATGATATTAGGGCATATGGGATTGAATTCTTCTTTGAAATTGACATGATACTGGAATGTGTGATGGGTGTATGGTAGAGGAAACGGTTGAGCATGTATTATTAGTCTATTGTGAACTGAATGATGTATAAAGGGAGAGTTTGTTTGATAGGGTCAGGGGGTGGGGGGGATTAGTGAGGTTTGTAGGGAGCTCCACACTGGAGTTCCCCAGGGGTGCATGCTCAGTCCCCTCCTGTACTCCCTGTTCACCCATGACTGCATGGCCAGGCACGACTCCAACACCATCATTAAGTTTGCAGACTACACAACAGTGGTAGGCCTGATCACCGACAACGACGAGACAGCCTATAGGGAGGAGGTCAGAGACCTGGCCGGGTGGTGCCAGAATAACAACCTATCCCTCAACGTAACCAAGACTAAGGAGATTATTGTGGACTACAGGAAAAGGAGGACTGAGCACGCTCCCATTCTCATCGACGGGGCTGTAGTGGAGCAGGTTCAGAGCTTCAAGTTCCTTGGTGTCCACGTCAACAACAAACTAGAATGGTCCAAACACACCAAGACAGTCGTGAAGAGGGCATGACAAAGCCTATTCTCCCTCAGGAAACTAAAAAGATTTGGCATGGGTCGTGAGATCCTCAAAAGGTTCTACAGCTGCAACATCGAGAGCATCCTGACTGGTTGCATCACTGCCTGGTACGGCAATTGCTCGGCCTCTGACCACAAGTCACTACAGAGGGTAGTGTGTACGGCCCAGTACATCACTGGGGCTAAGCTGCCTGCCATCCAGGACCTCTACACCAGGCAGTGTCAGAGGAAGGTCCTAAAAATTTTCAAAGACCCCAGCCACCCCAGTCATAGACTGTTCTCTCTACTACCGCATGGCAAGCAGTACCGGAGCGCCAAGTCTAGGACAAAAAGGCTTCTCAACAGTTTTTACCCCCAAGCCATAAGACTCCTGAACAGGTAATCAAATGGCTACCCGTGCCCCCCCAACCCCCCTTTTTACACTGCTGCTACTCTCTGTTTATCATATATGCAAGGTCACTTTAACTATACATTCATGTACATACTACTTCAATTGGGCCGACCAACCAGTGCTCCCGCACATTGGCTAACCAGGCTATCTGCATTGTGTCCCACCCACCAACCCCTCTTTTACGCTACTGCTACTTTCTGTTCATCATATATGCATAGTCACTTTAAACATATCTACATGTACATACTACCTCAATCAGCTCGACTAACCGGTGTCTGTATGCATCCTCGCTACTGTATATAGCCTGTCTTTTTACTGTTGTTTTATTTCTTTACCTACCTATTGTTCACCTAATACCTTTTTTGCACTATTGGTTTGAGCCTGTAAGTAAGCATTTCACTGTAACGTCTACAACTGTTGTATTCGGCGCATGTGACAAATAAACTTTGATTTGATTTATTTTATTAGAAATGCAGGGTTAGGTAGCTAAGAGTTCCGACTTCCGAGTGGCGCAGCGGTCTAAGGCACTGCATCTCAGTGCTAGATGTGACTACAGACGCTGGTTTGATTCCGGGCTGTATCACAACCGGCCGTGATCGGGAGTCCCATAGGGCAGCGCACAATTGGCCCAGCGTCGTCCGGGTTAGGCCGGGGTAGGCCGTCATTGTAAAATAAGAATTTGTTCTTAACTGACTTGCCTAGTTAAATAAAAGGTCAAATAAATAGAATATACAGGTAACTGCCAAAATAAAGGAAACACTTGAGTAAATGAGGGATAAAAAGTATATTGAAAGCAGGTGCTTGCACACAGGTGTGGAATTAACTTCCCATCATGCTTAGGGTCATTAAAAAAAAAATGTGCCCATTATTTTGTTTACCAGGCTAGAAAAAGAGATCTGTAACTTTGAAAGAGGGGTGATTGTTCGCACACATTTGTCAGGAGCTTCAGTGACGAAGACTGCTCAACTTGCTGATGTAACACGATTTGCCATGGCCGTCTCAGTCCCCAGGTGTCAAGCCAATTGAACACTTAGGGGAGTTTCTGGTACGACGCCTGAAACAGTTTTCCATCACCATTAACAAAACACCAAATTATGGAATTTCTTGTGGAAGAATGGTGTCACATCCCTCCAATAGACTTCCTGACACTTTTCTTGTGGCTCATGGTGGCCAAATGACCTATTAAGACACTAATGGTAATTCCGTTATTTTGGTATAGGCAAAGATTTGTATGACTAACTCAAGATAGACCAGAGCCTGTCCTTTCCAATGGGAGCAAATTAATCATAGAGGGCAGAACAAGCGAGGAGGTGGGCAGAGCCAAGCACGAGCTAGTGAGATGCTATTCGTGTTCTAGCATTTATTTGCATATTTCCGTTAGGGAACGCCTACTCTGAAGTGCGCGTGTGCAAGAACTCAATTCGCCCTTGTGCTCAATCTAAACAACGCAATTTTTATAAACTTCGGCAAATGGTAAAGTCAACAAAACCCAGTCCACTCTGTTTGTTACAGATTCTAGTTTTGGAAACAGAAAACTGTATGGAGATCAAATGTTTCATCGATGAGAAAATTAGCGTAATGTCGGCTAAAATCCATCTCGTTCCATCTTCTCCCACTACCCGCCACTGGGCTTCCTCTCATCACCATATTTGGTAGTGAATAAAACACCTCTCAGATACTTCACATGTATAAAGCACGTAAAATATCTGGCTCATTGTTTCATCTGTGGTGCATATATAGGCCGTGACCGGCTTCACACTCCTGTACCGTAGGTGGCAGTGTATATACCTTTCAGTTAGTTGCGATCTTTTTACAGTCTATGGTTGCGATCCCTTAATACATTTTAAAGAAGACGAGTTCGTGGGGAAGATCTCATTTGTATCCTCCTCGCGTCCTCTCTCGGCTCTCCAAAACTCATTGGATGAGAAAGCCAGAGGCCCCGCCCCCTGACCTTCTCCTCCAATGGGTTTTGAGAAGGAGACGAGGACGCGAGGCGTTCAATTTGAGATATTCCAATGTTCGGGTTGTTCAGGCTTACTAGCTACATCACAACTGTGCAAGAGCCAAGACACTAACGAAATAAGCCGCCGGTGAACGGCGAGAAAGTATCTACAAGTTTTAACCTTTTTGAATAATTTGATTTAACTGGTGGAAAATTAAGACAATGTAAGTTCAAAAGCATGTGTCTTAAATGGTTCATTGTCAGTAAAACTAGCTAGATGGCTAACGTTAGCGATGATGTCGTTGAATGATGGGTGTGTTTGATAGCTAGCTAGCTGTTGTATCGGTAGCTAACAGTTCCGGATTAGCTAAATATTAGCAAGTTAGCTAAAATGAAACGCGATTTTTTTTATACCAACGTTAGCGGTATAACGTGTTACCATAATAGCTATAACTAATGTTAGCTCACTGTCAACGATGGCCAACTCGTTTAATATAACGATAGCTAGTTTAGCTAATCCGATAATTTAGCTGGGCGTAACGTTAGCTAAAGCTTTGACTAGCTAGCTAATGTTATCCATAAATAATAGTTGTGCGTGTTTTAGCTAACTAGCTAAAATGTTACGGGTTTCTAGGTAATGTAAAATGGGCAAGTTAGATGTGTCTTTGTCTCTTCCATAACGTAACTTACATTCTTCTCATGTCTTCCCTTACCAAGTTAACGTTAGAAGATGGCTGTGAACGTTTACTCTACATCTGTGACCGGCGACAACCTTAGTCGCCATGATATGCTTTCTTGGATCAACGAGTCTGTACAGATGAACTACTCCAAGATTGAGCAGTTGTGCTCAGGTCAGTAAGATGACGTCTGGGTCAAACCAGAAGTACGTTCATTGGCATGGCTAACTAGCTTGTGATGGCTGTTGATCCGATGGCTCATTCAAAGTGTGGTAGTTATTTTCGATCAACATTTTACTTGGAGATACTTCATTATTTTTAGATTCTGAAGGCATCAGTGATTTATAAATTAATGTTTTCAGTTGCAGGTGGAACTCCAAAAAACGGAATATTCAGAAAGTTAATAAATCGTATTTTTGCTACATGTGAAGTTAAGCCGACATAGCGACCAGACATCTCGAATTTCCCATCTTTGCAGAAGCTTGTCATTTCTAAGCAAAAGCAGCGGTGGCCACATGTCGACCAAGATGACAGCACTTGACCCAAACGAAGATTTGCACACATGCGATAGGCCATTTCTCACTTGATAGAAAAAGTGGATTTAATCTTTCTGAATATTCCGTTTTTTTTAAGTTCCACCTGCAACAGGAAACTGAAGTTTAAGACACCAGTGCCTTCAGAATCGAGAACAAAGACGGTATCGCCAGGTGAAGGTTGGTTGAAGGTAGTGGTACCATTATCAATGGACCCTCTGCTATGCGCTGGAAGTTTGAGCCCTCTTGGCTGCTAACTATACCGCCGTCACCTTAATTGGGGAGGACGGGTTCATAGTAATGGCTGGAATGGTATCAAACACATGGTTTCCATGTATTTGCTACCACTCCATTCCAGCCATAATTAGCTGTCCTCCCCTCATCAACCTCCTGTGCAATACCCCATATGTATAGGGCTATATTTTCATCTACCACCATTTTAGAAACTACTCACCATCTAGGGAAATTGTACTCCCCACAGTAGCTTGAGCTGTCACAGGGAATGTACTCCCTTTTGCTAATCTAGATACTTTCGTATATATAGAGTATGTGGACTCCCCTTCAAATTAGTGCTATTTCAGCCACACCCATTGCTGACAGGTGTATAAAATCAAGCACACCGCCATGCAATCTCCATAGACAAACATTGGCAGTAGAATGGCCTTGCTGAAGAGCTCAGTGACATTCAATGTGTTTGTCCTCAGTTGCAACACTCACTACAAAGTTCCAAACTGCCCCTGGAAGCAACGTCAGCACAATAACTGTTCGTCGGGAGTTTCATGAAATGGGTTTCCATGGCCAAGCAAAGGCACACAGCCTAAGATCACCATTCGCAATGCCAAGTGTTGGCTGGAGTGGTGTAAAGCTCACTGCCATTGGACTCTGGAGCAGTTGAAACGTATTCTCTGGAGTGATGAATCACGCTTCACCATCTGGCAGTCCGATGGATGAATCTGGGTTTGGTGGATGTCAGGAGAATGCTACCTGCCCGACTACATAGTGCCAACTGTTAAAATTTGGTGGAGGAGGAATAATGGTCAGGGGCTGTTTTGGTTCGGGCAAGGCCCCTTAGTTCCAGTGAAGGGAAATCTTAAGCCTACTGCATAAAATTACATTCTAGACGATTCTGTGCTTCCAACTTTGTGGCAACAGTTTGGGGAAAGCCCATTCCTGTTTCAGTATGACAATGCCCCTGTGAACAAAGCAAGGTCCATACAGAAATGGTTTGAGATCGGTGTGGAAGAACTTGACTGGCCTGCACAGAGCCCTGACCTTAACCCCATCGAACACCTTTGGGATTAATTGGAACACCGACTGCAAGCCAGGCCTAATCGCCCAACATCAGTGCCCGACGTCATGTATGCTCTTGTGGCTGAATGGAAGCAAGTCCCTGCAGCAATGTTCCAACATCTAGTGGAAAGCCTTCCCAGATGAGTGGAGGCTGTTATAGCAGCAAAGGGGGACCAGCTCCATATTAATACCTGTGATTTGGGAAGATGTTCGATGAACAGGTATCCACATACTTTTGGTCATGTAGTGTACCTTGCAGTGGGTTGGGGAAAGGTAATGGCAGGAGCAGAGTATTATAGCCTATAGAAGTTGAAACCTGATTAGCTGGTAATTGAATTATGTTATCACATTCACACAGGTGCTGCTTACTGTCAGTTCATGGACATGCTTTTCCCTGGATGCATACCATTGAAGAAGGTTAAATTCCAGGCCAAACTAGAGACTGAGTTCCTCCACAACTTCAAACTTCTACAGACCAGTTTTAAGAAGATTCAGGTTGACAAGGTGAGTGCTTTTTAATTATTTTTTTTACCTCAGTGTATTGTTGGCTATTCGGCTATTCCTACATTTCCGCCATTGAGATTGTGACACTTTTTAATCAATTTCCAGATCATTCCTGTTGATAAATTGATAAAAGGCAAGTTCCAGGACAACTTTGAGTTTGTGCAGTGGTTCAAGAAATTATTTGATGCCAACTACGATGGGAGGGATTATGACCCAGTCAGTGCTCGCCAAGGCCAGGACACTGCTCCTACGCCCAACCCAGGGCAGGTCGTACCCAAGCCCAGGAAGCCCAGCACTGGTGAGGAAGACACATTTATAATGTCTAACATTTTGATTGTATTCTAAATACCTAATTGAAAATATAGCTGCAAGCAGCAATGAGGGGTCTAAATCACGTTATAATCCAAGTTACTCTGTCAGCTGGTGGAACAAAAAAAAGATTGATCCAGTGTCTTTGATGCTTGGACCCTTAAATGCATACTGTATGCATTTCTATTTCAGTACAGCCCCACAGCTCCCCACCTGTTATCAAACCAGCTGCGAGAGTCGGTAAGGTGGTTTAATGGTCAAACGGATCTCCAATGGGCACCTATGGTGGGCTATCACAGTCATGGTCACTGTGGAAAGGAATATTGCTGTAAGGCTAGATACTGGAGTCAGTGGGTGTTAATGTGCAGTTGTGTGTTTAAGGTTGAGGGAATACACAGTCCACAGCTATATTATTCTTTCCTAGTTTGCTAACTGATTTGTGTTGGATCTAGCTCCCATGAGGTCTACAACAGCAGTGACCAAACCCCCGCCCAAGTCAGCAGGGAGTGCCTTGCGTAGGCCCGGAGCAGCAGGGGACATGGAGAGGGAGGAGCTATCCCAGGAGGTATGGTCTTTCGGGGGGTGTCACCGCTAACATAAGTTGTTTTGATGAGATTTCCCCTCAATCTCCTGTATGGCTTTTTGTGTGCTAGTTGAATAGTTTATTGAAATTGAAGCTTGTTTAGTTGTAACATGAGTCATGACAGCCCCGCCCATTCATTCTCCTATCACTAATGTATGCCCTCTGCTGCTCTCACCTCAGGTCAGTTCCCTGAAAGCCACTGTCCAGGACATGGAGAAAGAGAGAGACTTTTATTTTGGGAAGCTGAGGTCCATTGAGGTAATCTGCCAGGAAGTGGATGGAGAGGCAGATACAACTATGCAGAAGATTATGGATGTTCTATATGCCACTGATGTGAGTGACACCTCGCCAGAATACTCTCTCTGACACACACAAACAGTGTTCATTTTCATATCATTTTTTCATAACCAATGATTCCGTAGTAGGAAATTAATGTAGCTTTGTATTTGAATATTTAAGTAAAAATGGTTTCCTGCTTACAGGAGGGGTTTGTTATTCCTGATTCCGATGCTGAAGGAGAAGAACCAGAAGAGTTCTGATGAAAAATGGACACAACTCTAGTCCATGCCATAATCTCTCTCTCTCTCACACATACACACACACACACAGGTTAGTGAACACACGTTTGCATTTGCAATGTACATGCATACGCACTCGTGTGCTCTAATGAACATGCACTTATTCACACATACTGCCACTGTGGATTAAGTTGCCTTTGGATCATACACTGGCTACCCCCTTGGTCCAAGTCTTTGTTGGTCCAAGTGTTCTTTGGACCATAATACTTTTCAGAGAGCCTGCTGATCCAGCCACCAGAGAAGAACCCTGGATGAAATTGTAATGGGGACATTCCTTTCTGGTTTCTTTTCTGCCATGTTCTTATTCTGGCCTCTGCTGTGCCTTTCAACTTTGGCCTGTTACTTTTTAAATATGTTCAGGCCTTTCTATTCCTTATTTCCAATTGACCTAAACAAAACTGTACTAGGTTATTTTGATATATTTGCAAATATGATTAATTATTAAAGATATATGAATATGTTTACTCTGCCAATAGAAATTATTGTAATTTTTATGGTATGTTTACGCATATTCGTTATATACTTGAGTTCAAATTTGAGGTTTAGGCGATCAGCATTTGTATTTAGTTTCCTGTCTATCTGGGGAGGTATTCATCACATTACTTTTTTTGAAGTAAAAAAAGTAATGTTTATTGTTAACCTTTAAATAAAAAAATACTGTACTTTTTACTTAAAAGGTAAATTATAGACTCATTCTGCCATTTGTGTGTTGTATGTAGGCTAGTTTTACACTACAGAGACTAGCATCTCTACCAACCTATGTTCTAATTGACTTCCTCATGTGAGGCAAAGACCGGATGTATGGTTGCCTGTCCACACTGAAGAAATACTTCCTTCTAGTCTACAATAAGAGCAGAACTATACGCTCTTAACAGAGGAACTGAGAGCTGTCTTTTAGACCTCGGAAGTCTGTTCTAAACTTGGGAGCAATATAAGGTTTCTATAAGCATCTCTTGTCTTTAGAAATGAAGTATTGATTGGAGAAATTAAATGTTTTTAGGTTGAAGAAATAACTTGTTTTGACAAGTTTAATGTTATTAAAAACTCAAATGTATACATTTTTCTAATTGGATTTATTTCTCCACTCATTAAAATGTCCTGACAGATTTCTGCATTGCTATTGGCAGTTGTTTCTTGGTAGAATAACTACAGAAATCAAAACAGAAAGGGTGATATTGGCTGATAATTAAAAATAAATGTAAACATGCCCAGAGTAAAGGGTCATAAAAACAATAAAGGTCTAGAGCCCCACTGTGGGTGATGGGGGACCAAAGCAGAGACATTGGTAGCAGGGTGTACTTGTCATTCTGGGTGGTGTCGATGCTGCCATCATTGGGCAACAGGGCAGCCCTTTGGATGGGCCGGATGCTGTTCCTGATGGGGGTCTGCAATAGGGAGCACCTGCCTTGTGGGGGCCACTGTGAGACGGGGGACCTATTTGTGTCTTGATTCTGGTATGTCCCATTGAGAATCGCCAGCTCCATCGGCATCTTCATGTTTTCTTTCCCTCCGCTGTAAGCACCAGGATTTTCCTGACCTCCAACGCTTTCCTCATTCTGACCCGGGCGCGTTTTGCCTTGTCATTCATGATGATCAGTAGGTACAGGTCCTCATCTAGATCTTCCATGCCGGGTTTGCCTCTGTTGTCCTTTACTGACCCCCATTCTTGCATTTTGATCTGGCTTCCGGTTTCTGCTTCCATCTGCTTGGCCCAGTATGGGGCCCGGGCCTTGGGTAACTGCAGAGGTTGTTTGTCTACAAGGATATTCACTGAGTCATTGGACATGTTTTCCTGCATCTCTTCGTCCAGAAGCTTCTCGGTCTGTGTGTCAAGATGCAAAACAGATTTGGAAAACTGGTCATCTTCTTTTCGTGTAACAATTGTGTCAAATAGTAAGGACTTCTGTCTCTCCTTCCTTTCTGTCTCCCAACTGTCATCTTTGTGCCATCAAGAGTAAGGTTTTTTATAAACAGAAAAAAGCTTGGAAAACAACTTTTTTATATCCCCCCACATTTTGATTGCTGTAGTCAGAATTTGGTTTAATTGTTGTTGAAAAAGAAAAACTACCTCTCGATACCACTGAATACAATGTTATGTAGACCAAAAGAGCTTTACTCTTCTGTGAGAATTTGAGCCGGTGTCAAAAGTGTAAAGCCATGGCCAGTGTGAGCTTGTGGACTGTCACACGGGCACTGTGAAGAAGGTCTGACGGTAATATCAGTTTAGGTTTAAACTTTAAATGCATGTGTTTGATCACTAAATCACATTTTTAATCTCTTGACTATTCATTGAATAAAATTGCCTGTGTAATCAAAACCTTTCACAGCTCCGCCTCTGATGACAAGCAGAAACACACCACAGCTCAGGTAAATCCAGAACAAAATCCACATATTGGTATGCTCCCCAAAGTTCTCTTTTTTAATTGGCACAGACAATGTTTCCATTCTAATTTGGTTTTTGTGACCTTGTCACCCACATTTTGTTCACAGTTTTTAATTAATCTCCCATTCTTAAGACATTTTCAAGTGAAAAATGGTCCATGATGGTTTTAATATCAAATGTGGACTTAATCCTGACTGAGATCCTCTATATGCTCCCTCTGCAGGGTATGGAGGGGAGACGGAGCATTCTGGAAGAACAGTGACCTCGGGGAGGACATGCAGGCTCAGGGGGGAGTGGAGAATCAGATCAACAAACAGCAACTTCGCCACATCGAAAGCATGTTCAGAGAGTCTGACACAGATGGAGGAGGGGGTGAGTGACCTGACCATATTATACCCCCTCCCCATAACAAGTGGTCTACCCCAGTATCAATTTTAGCCTCTAGTGGATCCCTGCCAGTTTCACCCACCAGCTGCACATTTTTACATAGTGTTGTCATACAAACACGCATAACATTGAGTCATTCTCATTCTCTCTGTCAGGGTTGGATATGGATCAGTTTCAGGATGCGATGTGGATGATGAGGATCTGGACATTATCTTTATGAAGGTGGACACCAACTGTGATGGCAGTGTGGACTGGGTGAGAGAGGAAAACAAGACAATGAATGGGAGTGCTGTTTTGTCGTCAGTTGACCAACTCCTCTGGTATGTGAAAAACATGTAAACACATTTAAATTCTTACTCTCTTTAACAAAAGCTTTGTGTTGTTTATACAGGATGAATATCTAAACGACATGTTTTTAGAGTACAGGCCACTCTACTTTCCCAAACCACTCAAGATTGTGCCTGTATAAGTGGCATTTAATAGGCTATGTTTTACAGGTTCCTAAGTAGTACGTGTGCACTGTGTGCATCCTTGACATTTTTGTGTCTCTGTCTGTGTAGTGCACACTGTGAGGTCATTGTCCGGCTGAAGTTCTACCCATTCAAGCTCGGACAGACTGGGGATCATGGCCGGACCTCAGTGGGTCCTAAGGGCCGTGCCCACAATGGACGCTACCTGTCAATCAGCCACAATGGTGTACTCAACTACTGGAATGAGAGGTTTTCGCTGCTGAGCAGTGTGAATGTTAGCATTTTTTTTTGTTACAATAATGTTTCATAAGATGTGAAAAGGGAGAAAAAAGACAGGGCAGCAGGTAGCCTGGTGGTTAGAGCGTTGGGCCAGTAACCAAAAGGTTGCTGGGTCGAATCCCCGAGCTGACAAGGTACAAATCTGTCATTCTGGCCCTGAGCCCTGTCCCCCGGGCGCCAAAGGCGTGACTATCGATTATGGCAGCCCCCCGCACCTCTCTGATTCGGAAGGTAGGGTTAAATGCGGAAGACACATTTCAGTTGAATGCATTCAGTTGTACAACTGACTAGGTATCCCCCTTTCCCTAATACATAAAAGAAATGGAGAACAACCAGTTCTTTAAATAGCCACCCTTTGCATTGATAACAGCTTTGCACACTCTTGTCATTCTCTCAACTAGCTTCATGAGGTAGTCACCTGGAATGCATTTCAATTAACAGGTGTGCCTTCTTAAAAGTTAATTTGTGGAATTTCTTTAATTCTTAATGTGTTTGAGCCAATTAGTTGTGTTGTGACAAGGCAGGGGGGTATACAAAAATAGCCCTATTTGGTAAAAGACCAAGTCCATATTATGGCAAGTTCAGCTCAAATAAGCAAAGAGAATCGACAGTCCATCATTACTTTAAAACATGAAGGTCAGTCAAATTGAAAGTGCAGTCGCAAAAAACATCAAGCGCTATGATGAAACTGGCTCTCATGAGGAGAGGATACGTTCATTAGTTACCAGCCTCAAAAATTGCAGCCCAAATAAATGCTTCACAGAGTTCAAGTAACAGACACATCTCAATATCAACTGTTCAGTGGAGACTGTGTGAATCAGGCCATCATGGTCGAATTGCTGCAAAGAAACCACTACTAAAGGACACCAATAAGAAGTAGAGACTTGCTTGGACCAAGAAATACGATCAATGGACATTAGACCAGTGGAAATTTGTCCTTTGGTCTGGAGTCCAAATTGGAGATGTTCGGTTCCAACCGCTGTGTCTTCGTGAGATGCGGTATGGGTGAACGGATGATCTCCGCTTGTGTATTTCCCACCGTAAAGCATGAAGGAGGAGGTGCTATGGTGTGGGGGTGCTTTGCTGGTGACATTGTCTGTGATTTATTTAGAATTCAAGGCACACTTAACCTGCATGGCTACCACAGCATTCTGCAGCGATATGCCATCCCATCTGGTTTGGGCTTAGTGGGACTATCGTTTGTTTTTCAACAGGACAATGACCCAACACACCTCCAGTCTGTGTAAGGGCTATTTGACCAAGAAGGAGAGTGATGGAGTGCTGCATCAGATGACCTGGCCTCCACGATCCCCCGACCTCAACCAAATTGTGATGGTTTGGGATGAGTCGGACCGTAAAGTGAAGGAAAAGCAGCCAACAAGTGCTCAGCATATGTGGGGAACTCCTTAAAGACTATTGGAAAAGCATTCCAGATGAAGCTGGTTGAGAGAATGCCTAGAGTGTGCAAAGTTGTCATCAAGGCAAAGGGTGGCTATTTGAAGAATCTCAAATAAAAATATATTTTGATTTGTTTATATACCGTTCAAAAGTTTGGGGTCACTTAAAAATGTCCTTTTTTTTTAAAGAAAAGCTACTTTTTTTTGTCCACTAAAATAACATCAAATTGATCAGAAATACAGTGTAGACATTGTTAATGTTGTAAATGACTATTGTAGGTGGAAACTGACTATTTTTTTAATGGAATATCTACATAGGCGTACAGAGGCCCATTATCAGCAACCATCACTCCTGTGTTCCAATGGCACGCTGTGTTAGCTAATCCAAGTTTATAATTTTAAAAGGCTAATTGATCATTAGAAAACCCTTTTGCAATTATGTTAGCACAGTTGAAAACTTGTGTTGATTAAAGAAGCGATAAAACTGGCCTTTAGAATAGTTGCGTATCTGGAGCATCAGCATTTGTGGGTTCGATTACAGGCTCGAAATGGCCAGAAGCAAAGTACTTTCTTCTGAAACTCGTCAGTATATTCTTGTTCTGAGAAATTAAGGCTATTCCATGTGAGAAATTGCCAAGAAACTGAAGATCTCGTGCAACGCTGTGTACTACTCCCTTCACAGAACAGAGCAAACTGGCTCTAACCAGAATAGAAAGAGGAGTGGGAGGCCCCGGTGCACAACTGAGCAAGAGAACAAGTACATTAGAGTGTCTACTTTGAGAAACAGACTGCTCACAAGTCCTCAACTGGCAGCTTCATTAAATAGTACTCACAAAACACCAGTCTCAACGTCAACAGTGAAGAGGCGACTCCGGGATGCCTTCTAGGCAGAGTTGCAAAGAAAAAGCCATATCTCAGACTGGCCAATAAAAGATTAAGGTGGGCAAAAGAACACAGACACTAGACAGAGGAAGATTGGAAAAAAAGTGTTATGGACAGACAAATCTAAGTTTTAGGTGTTCGGATCAAAAAGAAGAACATTCGTGAGACGCAGATAAAATGAAAAGATGCTTGAGGAGTGCTTGACGCCATCTGTCAAGCATGGTAGAGGCAATGTGATGGTTTGGGGGTGCTTTGGTGGTGGTAAAGTGTGAGATTTGTACAGGGTAAAAAGAATCTTGAAGATGGAAGGCTATCACTCCATTTTGCAACGCCATGCCATACCCTGTGGACGGCGCTTAATTGGAGCCAATTTCCTCCTACAACAGGACAATGACCCAAAGCACAGCTCCAAACTATGCAATAACTACTTAGGGAAGAAGCAGGCAGCTGGTATTCTGTCTATAATGGAGTGGCCAGCACAGTCACCGGATCACAACCCTATTGAGCTGTTGTGGGAGCAGCTTGACCGTATGGTACGTAAGAAGTGCCCATCAAGCCAATCCAACTTGTGGGAGGTGCTTCAGGAAGCATGGGGTGAAACCTCTTCAGATTACCTCAACAAATTGACAACTAGAATGCCAAAGGTCTGCAAGGCTGTAATTGCTGCAAATGGAGGATTCTTGGACGAAAGAAAAGTTATTGGACGAAAGAAGAATTATTATTTAAATTAGAAATCATAATTTTTTCAAAGTCTTGACTATATTTCTATTCATTTTGCAACTCATGTTTTCATGGAAAACAAGAACATTTCTAAGTGACCCCAAACTTTTGAACTGTAGTGTATATACTGTAAAGTAATGAGTAATCATTTTTAGAAAATCATGGGGCATATAGTCTTTGGTTGCATGCTATTTTATGTCAATCATATTGCTGCTTGTAGCCTATAACTGATGCTTTGTGGTCTTATGTATGCCATCTATTGGAAGTATTTAGCAATTAAAAGTTATTATTTCATAGCAGACCATAAAGACATTGGAGAGGCATCTGAGAAACCAAGTGTATTATTCTTATTAATTCCAAAGATTAGTCCGGCCGGCCATGTAGGTAGGTCCGGATAGGGTCTGCCGGCCAGATGGGACCTGCTGGCGGTCCGACCAGATAGGACCAGTCACAGTAATCTGTAACTTTTTCAGTCATTCATATTGCGTTAGCAGTGTGGAAAGGGACAGAAAAAAGCATGCACAGGCGATTTCCTGTGACCGCAAGCTGGCTGCTGATGAAGAGGCGTGGTGTATCTAGGGAGAAAACTCATCTTCCGAAATGTCATTCGTGGTCTTATGTTGCCATCTATTGGAATTATTTAGCAATTGCACTTCATAAATTTTTTGGAACTGTCGATCAGATCAAAAAGTTTCAAACCTAAAGTCACTGAATAAAGTGTATATCCTTACTGAAGTAGTAACTACTTGATTTTATCACTTACAACCATAATATAACAATTTGGAAATGAAATGGAATTGGTACCATAACTGACTGCCTTCATTTATTCTTTAGACTAGGTGAAAGCTGTTCAAATGTTGCTGCTGTCCTGTTCAAGTTGGAAGCCTCTGTCTGCCTGGGTTACACAAGCGTGGCATGTACTAGCATCGCCTATGCCTGGAATCCACCTAAACAGTAGAACCAACGATGATTAAAGATATTGAATTATACAGTGAAAAATAAAAAAATTAACTAGGAAGTATGGTGGAAGATTTCAAGACTGTTATAATACTTTTATTGCATCAAATGGTTGTTTTATGCAACAGAATAGAGTATTCTCTTAACTATTGTGTGTGTGTGTTCTACTGAGGATGGGCCTCTGGGAGATAACACTGAAAGGAGATGTACAATGTCTTTTGGGTGATAAAACCTAAAGAGCATTCCAGAGCATGAGTTAATGTTTCTGTTCTATACCGTACCAGGAAGAGATGCTTCCAGTTTGGAGTCGGAGGGCCAGACACTGGTCTCTACACAATGAAAACTGTTGACACAGCAGATACTGTCTGCTATGTATTATAGGTATCTTTCATACAGATCTTAACCTTGTGACCCATTCTATATATCTGCTGTTCGTCATGTAGGTTGAAAGGGGTGTAGCTTGGCTATAAAATACCTTTCTGAGCATGAATCTTCGACCAGCCATGACCAGCCATCATTATCGTAGAGCGCTCAATCTATTCACTTTATATGTGCGCGTTGTATTGACCTGCTCCCTTATTAATAAGTGGTTAAAGATTTAGTTTAAGTATAACTCTGACTTGTGTGATAAGTTTGTCTCTCCTCATTTGATAGTAAAGAAATTAACCACTACAGAAGAGGTAGGGAAAGGAGACCCATCCCCAAAGCTTTAACTTCACAGGAAAAGAAGCTGCTCCAGATGCTCTCAGTGATAAGGGACCATTCAAGGACCATGCTGATGTTTTCACAACCAAACACTGGTTCAATACTGTCATGTCTTTACTATGGATTAAATGATATGACATGCTATTTTATCAAATCAATTCTCTGTAATTAATATTACCTGATTAAACTAATCATGTAAATGTAATTAACTAGGAAGTCGGGGCACCACGGAAGAATGTTTATAGAGCTGTTGTCTTCCGAATAAACTCTTAAAGACCTGGTAATCTTTTATATCAATAGCAGTCAATTATTAATCGTCACCTTATTCAGTCTCATCTGAACGTCGTAAAATTATTGGTTATCTTCACGAACCCTGGCTAACAAGTTGAATCAGAAATCAGAAATGCTTTTGGTTTAATTATTTATTTACTAAATACCTAAATAGTCACACAGAATTACATATACACAGGATGGATCATACATTGATTAATAATTATGTCATAAAAGAAAACGTCTCTAGCAGACGAAACTGATAGGACGGCTGGTTACACAAAGAAAGGGTGTTGGGTTTGAATGAAAGAGCGGGAAGACTGAGGAACAAAAGGATTGGGTCTCTATCAGACCTTATGAAGCTATGCTATCGTAAATACAGAATTTTATGCATTCTAAATAACCGCCCATTCGGAAAAGGAAAATGCAAGAAATATATTTACTCTGAGCAGCGCTTCGATAGATTGGTCGAAGATGGAAGGCTGGGTTGCCCAGCAGAGATCTCCCTTGTCTTTTGAGGAATATTTCTGGGCGGATACGTTGTAGTCTGTCGTCGTGTGGTAGAACGGATGCGTTGTAGTACCCTGTCGTCGTGTGGTAGAACAGATACGTTGTAGTACCCTGTCGTTCTGAAGAGATTGTCCGTCCTTTCCTAGGCCACACACGTTTACAGCTGCTGCTGATAACTCGATGTCTAGGATGTATCACTTCTTTAGTGAAAGTTTATGCCAAGTTGCCAAGTTATAATCTCATGCTATATTCTGGCTGGTATAGTTGAAATTGATCCTTCCAGCGTGGCGATCGTCAACTCCACGTTGAAATTCACCCTTTTAAGCGTATGGACATCAGTCCTCATATCATCGGGAACACAATGATAATTTTATTAGGTTGTAGTCGTTCAACCATTCGCAACCAGAGCTCACGCTGCGGTTGGTTTAGTCCGCTGTGAATTGGTTCACGGGGGCTCTTATAGAAATGTAGAAAAGAGGTTGGTTCATAATTTCCAACCAATGCCAATTCACGTGGGCGTGGCCACTGAGTGAGCATATTTTACTTATGAAAACAATTCTCCCATTTTAAAACTAAAATTACATTTTATATTTTCACAAATAGTTTCATATTTAAACATTTAAATTGCACGACAATTCCATGTGAACTAGAATGTGTAGACTTTCCAAGATACAGTTTATGTCATCCTATCATCAGTAATAATGTCTCAGACGACAACTGATCTGACATCATATTCTTTAAGTACCAACGGATACCTTAAACTGGTTGGATTACCGAAATATTGTTCCATTCCCAAGCTTTTGTTGTTACCATAGTCTCTCTATGTTAACAAAGGGCTTTCCAAGAGTCCATTCTGTAGAGTAGAGAGAGAAAAGGGGGAAAGGTATTTATGGGGGTCCTAAACCTCACAGACAGGGCAACATCATGACAATAGTCTACAAGGTTTTACAGATGAGCAAGTTTCTCAGGTGGAGGAAGAAACAAAAGATCAGGCTGCCTGTAAGGCTTGGGACCAACATAGAGCAGGACAGATCACAGGCTCCTCTGCACACATGGTTATTCACACATCACCCCGGAAGAACCATCCCAAGCACTTGTTAAAGACCTCTGCAAAAGTCGATCAGTTGACAACCAACTCAAAACGCAATGCATTCTATGGGGCAAGGACCATGAGGTGGACATACAAATAAGCATTAGGTCTGAGCACTGCCATATCACAAACCTCTACAAAGCTAGTATCAGACCAGGTATACAAGATGCACTTTAACTTGAAAGCGGAAAAGGCAGGCTTTAGAATTTTAAAGACATGCCATATATAGACGTTTCTTGTGATGGATACATATCATGTGAGTGCTGTGACAAAGGAGTGCTTGAGTCAAAGTATCCCTTTAAATGGGCAAATGACCACTCAACTGACCAGTGGACAGAAGACAACAGGGGACATCTCAATACTTTATTTTCCTCCTTCTACAGTCAGGTATGGTCACTGTACAATTTTAATCTTATTACCATTATACGTCAGTGTGAAAGCATCATATAAAATTAAGTGGAATTACACCAGCCTGAAGGTCAGCCCAATGATAGAGCCTATACTGTTAGGCTGTCATGGTGCTGAGGTGCATGCTACTTTTCCCCATTTGTTTTCACAGGTGCAGCTGCAGATGTTTGTCTGTCATGCTGATTTTATCACCTGGACTCCCCAGCAAAGTTTCATTTTACGTGTCCCACGATATGAGGATTTTATCATTAAGGCAGTGGACACCATCAGCAGATTCTGTGCAAGGCACATTTACCCTCGGCTTGTTGGAACTTCAGCACAAGAGATGGACAAGGAGGTTCAGGTAAAACACATTGTGGTTAATTAAAAGACTATTCTGTATAAATAGAAAATGTATAACTAAGGTAAAACGTGATTACGTTTTTATTGAAATTCATTGTTTTGTCTAAATCACATGACAAATAACATAATAAATGATGTCACAATTCATGTTTTGCATTCTCAGGAGATAGAGGCTGAATTTACAAAAATCAAATCAAATTTTATTTATCACATGCGCCTAATACAACAGGTGTAGACCTTACCGTAAAATGCTTACTTACATGCCCTTAACTAACAATGCAGTTCAAGAAAGAGTTAAGAAAATATTTATAAAATAATAAATAAAATAAAAAGTAACACAATAAAATAACAATAACGAGGTTATATACAGTTGAAGTCTGAAGTTTACATACACCTTAGCCAAATACATTTTAAACTCAGTTTTCCACAATTCCTGACATTTAATCCTAGTAAACTGTCCCTGTCTTAGGTCAGTTAGGATCACCACTTTATTTTAAGAATGTGAAATATCAGAATAATAGTAGAGAGAATTATTTATTTCAGCTTTTTTCTTTCATCACATTCCTAGTGGCTCAGAAGTTTACATACACTCAATAAGTATTTGGTAGCATTGCCTTTAAATTGTTTAACTTGGGTCAAACGTTTTGGGTAGCCTTCCACAAGCTTCCCACAATAAGTTGAGTGAATTTTGGCCCATTCCTCCTGATAGAGCTGGTGTAACTGAGTCAGGTTTGTAGGCATCCTTGCTCGCACACGCTTTTTCAGTTCTGCCTGCAAATTTTCAAAAGGATTGAGGTCAGGGCTTGGTGATGGCCACTCCAATACCTTGACTTTGTTGTCCTTAAGCCATTTTGCCACAACTTTGGAAGTATGCTTGGGGTCATTGTCCATTTGGAAGACCAATTTGCGACCAAGCCTTAACTTCCTGACTGATGTCTTGAGATGTTGCTTCAATATATCCACATAATTTTCCTACCTCATGATGCCATCTATTTTGTGAAGTGCACCAATCCCTCCTGCAGCAAAGCACCCCCACAACATGATACTGCCACCCCCATGCTTCACGGTTGGGATGGTGTTCTTCGGCTTGCAAGCCTCCCCCTTTTTCCTCCAAACGTAACGATGGTCATTATGGCCAAACAGTTCTATTTTTGTTTCATCAGACCAGAGGACATTTCTCCAAAAAGTACCATCTTTGTCCCCATGTGCAGTTGCAAACCGTAGTCTGGCTTTTTTATGGCGGTTTTGGAGCAGTTCCTTCTTCCTTGCTGAGCGGCCTTTCCTCCTTGTGGAGGTCTACAATTATTTTTCTGAGGTCTTGGCTGATTTCCTTTGATTTTCCCATGATGTCAAGCAAAGAGGCACTGAATTTGAAGGTAGGCCTTGAAATACATCCACAGGTACACCTCCAATTGACTCAAATTATGACAATTAGCCTATCAGAAGCTTCTTAAGCCATGACATCATTTTCTGGAATTGTTCAAGCTGTTACTTGTGTCATGCACAAAGTAGATGTCCTAACCGACTTGCCAAAACTATAGTTTGTTAACAAGAAATGTGTGGAGTACTCCAACCTAAGTGTATGTAAACTTCCGACTTCACCTGTACACAGTACCTAGTCAATGTGCGGGGGTACATATTAGTCGAGGTAATTTGTACATGTACAGTAGGTAGGGGTGAAGGGTGGGGGGGTCAATGTAAATAGTCCAGGTGGCTATTTGATTCATTGTTCAGCAGTCTTATTGCTTGGGGGTAGAAGCTGTTAAGGAGCCTTTTGGACCTAGACTTGGCGCTCCAGTACCGCTTGTCGGGCGGTGGCAGAGAGAACAGTCTATGACTTGGGTGACTGGAGTCTTTGACAATTTTTTGGGCCTTCCTTCCTCTGCCTAGTATACAGGTCCTGGATGGCAGGAAGCTTGGCTCCAGTGATGTACTGGGCCGTATGCACTACCCTCTGTAGGACTTTACGGTCGGATGCCGAGCAGTTGCCATACCAGGTGGTGATGCAACTGGTCAGGATGCTCTCGATGGTGCAGCTGTGTAACTTTTTGAGGATCTGGGGACCTATGCCAAATCTTTTCAGTCTGAGGGTGGAAAAGGCTTTGTCGTGCCCTCTTCACGACCTTCTTGGTGTGTTTGGACCATGACAGTTTGTTGGTGATGTGGACACCAAGGAACTTGAAACTCTTGACCCCCTCCACTACAGACTAATTTAAGTGCTCAAATTAAAGTAAAATGTTAACATGAAAATCAAAGCAGCATACCTGGTCAACCTAGCCAATTAAGCTAAATCATCTGTTATTGTTAGCTCATTAGACACATTACGATGTGAATGGGGCTTGTTTGGCCCTCCTTTTCTTGTAGACAACGATCATCTCCTTTGTCTTGCTCACGTTGAGGGAGAGCATTGTTGCATTGCCTTTTCACACAGACAGTACAGGGTGGAGAGCAGTTCAGTAAGGTAGATGCTGGGACATGTATTAAGTCAATCATATCAACACTAAGGAATGTGTCTAATGAGCTAACAATAACAGATGATTTAGCTTAATTGGCTAGGTTGACCAGGTATACTGCTTTGATTTTCATGTTAAGATTTTACTTTAATTTGAGCTCTTGAATTAGTCTGGACACTACCCATCCCCCAACATGTTATTGTTGAATACCACACTTGCTGACATATTTATCAAAGTTGAAAACACCTCCCTATTTTCACAAACTGAAAAGGAAGTAGCCCATCAAGAATATGGAACCTCCCCTTCAAGATGCCGATCACACGCTCTATAACAAAATGCACATTAATATTTTAATAATATTGTTTTGGTTCATGAAATATGTTTTATATCCTTTCAACATAGTTTTGTATTTCGGAACCCCAACAGCCGATGTTTCATCACTGTTCATCTGATAACATCCTGACTCTTCTCCTCCACGCTGCCATTCTCAGGCGCGTTCAGCAGGAGACAACGTTTCAAAACATTTGGTGTGGCTATGGTCAGTCATTATGGTCTGGGCCTTTGGAACCAACCTGGTCTCAGAGCATTTCGTATTATTCTGTACATACTGCAAATCTGAGACACTTAGTATGATACACTATATCAGGGTTCCCCGATTTTGGCCTGCAGCTGGTTTTATTTAGCTGGTTTAATATGTGTATATATATATATTGCTTTTTCATTGTTGGACATAAAAAAAACATGTAAAAACACCAGGAAATCAGCTCCAAGGGTTTTTAATTTGGGAAATCTGTTCCCAAGTATTTCCACGCATAATAGAAAGACACCTGATCAAATCCAAATGTAAGCCAGGTTTGAAATGATTATGCTTTAGTCAAATATTGTATCTGTTTGGGTTTCTTGTGGGCAATTTGCAGTCTACAAATCATTTGTAACTATGTTCCACTCCCCCGACCATCCAGTTGATGACCCCTGCACTATATATACAAAAAGTATGTCGACACCCCTTCAAATTAGTGGATTCGGCTACTTCAGCCACACCCGTTGCTGACAGGTGTATAAAATTGAGCACACAGCCATGCAATCTCCATAAACAAACATTGGCAGTAGAATGGCCTTACTGAAGAGCTCAGTGACTTTCAACGTGGCACCGTCAAAGGATGCCACCATTCTAACAAGTCAGTTCGTCAAATTTCTGCCCTGCTAGAACTGCCCCGGTCAACTGTAAGTGCTGTTATTGTGAAGTGGAAACATCAAGGAGCAACAACGGCTCAACCGCGAAGTCATAGGCCACACAAGCTTACAGAACGGGACCGCCGAGTGCAGAAGTGCGTGAAAATTGTCTGTCCTCGGTTGCGACACTCACTATCGAGTTCCAAACTGCTTCTAGAAGCAATGTCAGCACAATAACTGTTCATTAGGAGCTTCATGAAATGGGTTTCCATGGCGGAGCAGCAGCTCACAAGCCAAAGAGCACCATGTGCTATGCCAAGCGTCGGTTGGAGTGGTGTAAAGCTCGCCGCCATTGGACTCTGCAACAGTGGAAACGTGTTCTCTGGAGTGATGAATCATGCTTCACCATCTGGCAGTCCAACGGACGAATCTGGGTTTTGCGGATGCCAGGAGAATGCTACCTGCCCCAATGCATAGTGCCAACTGTAAAGTTTGGTGGAGGAGGAAGAATGGTCTTTGGGCTGTTTTTCATTGTTCGGGCTAGGCCCCTTAGTTCCAGTGAAGGGAAATCTTAACACTACAGCATACAATGTGGCAACAGTTTTGTGGCAACAGTTTGGGGAAGGCCCTTTCCTGTTTCAGAAATAGTTTGTTGAGATCGGTGTGGAAGAACGTGACTAGCTTGCACAGAGCCCTGACCTCAACCCCATCAAACACCTTTCGGATGAATTGGAACGCTGACTGCGAGCCAGGCCTAATCACCCAACATCAGTGCCCGACCTCACTAAATGTTATTTTTATATTTAACCAGGCAAGTCCGTTAAGAACAAATTCATATTTACAATGACAGCCTTTTGTTGCTGAATGGAAGCAAGTCCCCGCAGCAATGTGCCAACATCTAGTGGAAAGCCTTCCCAGAAGAGTGGAGGCTGTTATAGCAGCGAAGGTGGAACCAACTCCATATTAATGCCCATGATTTTGGTATGAGATGTTCGACGAGCAGGTGTCCGCATACTTTTGGTCATATAGTGAATGTTATGTTTTGTATGGTATGTATTAATTTGTGGATGTCCATCACGTATGATATGTTACAAATTACAATTCAAATTATATTTAACGAATTTGCACAATGTACTATAAGTTACGAATTTCAAATTTTAGCTAGGTAGCTAATTGGCTAACATTAGCTCGCTGGCTAACTTTAGCTAGGCTAGGGGTTGGGGTTAGGATTAGGGGTTAGGTTAAGGGATTAAGTTTAGGGTTATGGGGAGGGTTAGCTAAAAGTGTTACGGTTATAGTTAGGGGAAAGGTTAACTAACATGCTAAGTAGTTTCAAAGTGTAGTCTGGCCCAGGAGTGTGAAGGTGAACGGAAAGGCACTGGAGCAATGAATCGCCCTTTCTGTCTCTGCCTAACCCTATTACAGGGGCTGAGACACTGGCTTACTGGTGCTCTTCCATGCCGTCCCTAGGAGAGGTGCATCACTTGAGTGGGTTGAGTCACTGACGTGATCTTCCTGTCCGGGTTGGCACCCCCCTTGGGTTGTGCCGTGGCGGAGATCTTTGTGGGCTATACTCGGCCTTGTCTCAGGATGGTAAGTCGGTGGTTGAAGATATCCCTCTAGTGGTGTGGGGGCTGTGCTTTGGCAAAGTGGCTGGTGTTATATCCTGTCTGTTTGGCCCTGTCTGGGGGTATCGTCAGACGAGGCCACAGTGTCTCCCGACCCCTCCTGTCTCAGCCTCCAGTATTTATGCTGCAGTAGTTTGTGTCAGGGGGCTAGGGTCAGTCTGTTATATCTGGAGTATTTCTCCTGTCTTATCTGGTGTCCTGTGTGAATTTAAGTATGCTCTCTCTAATTCTCTCTCTTTCTTTCTTTCTTTCTTTCTCTCTTTCTCTTTCTTTCTTTCTTTCTCCCTCTCTCTCTCTCTCGGAGGACCTGAGCCCTAGGACCATGCCTCAGGACTACCTGGCCTGATGACTCCTTGCTGTCCCCAGTCCACCTGGCCGTGCTGCTGCTCCAGTTTCAACTGTTCTGCCTGTGGCTATGGAACCCTGACCTGTTCACCGGACGTGCTACCTGTCCCAGACATACTGTTTTCAACTCTCTAGAGACAGCAGGAGCGGTAGAGATACTCTGAATGATCGTCTATGAAAAGCCAACTGACATTTACTCCTGAGGTGCTGACCTGTTGCACCCTCGACAACCACTGTGATTATTATTATTTGACCCTGCTGGTCATCTATGAACATTTGAACATCTTGGCCATGTTCTGTCATAATCTCCACATGGCACAGCCAGAAGAGGACTGGCCACCCCTCATAGCCTGGTTCCTCTCTTGTTTTCTTCCTAGGTTCTGGCTTTTCTAGGGGGGTTTTCCTAGCCACTGTGCTTCTACACCTGCATTGCTTGCTGTTTGAGGTTTTAGGCTGGGTTTCTGTACAGCACTCTGTGACATCAGCATTGTAAGAAGGGCTTTATAAATAAATTTGATTGATTGAAGGTAGCTAAAAACTAGTAAGTAGTTGGAAATTGGCTAATTAGCTAAAATGCTAAAAGTTGCCCCTGATGAAATTCGAACTCGTAACTTTTTGCGTTATACAGTGCATTCAAAAAGTATTCAGACCCCTTGACTTTTTCCACATTGTTTTGTTAGAGCCTTATTCTAAAATTGATGAAATATGTTTTTCCCCCCTCATCAATCTACACACAAAACCCCATAATGACAAAGCAAAAACAGGTTTGTTGACATTTCTGCAAATGTATTAAAAATAAAAAACGTAAATATTCAGACTCTTTACTCAGCACTTTGTTGAAACACCTTTGGCAGCGATTACAGCCTCGAGTCTTCTTGGGTATGACGCTACAAGCTTGGCACACCTGTATTTGGGGAGTTTCTCCCATTCTTCTCTGCAGATCCTCTCAAGCTCTGTCAGGTTGGATGGGGAGCGTTGCTGCACAGCTATTTTCAGGTCTTTCCAGAGATGTTCGATCGGATTCAAGTCCGGGCTTTGGCTGGGCCACTCAAGGACATTCAGGGACTTGTTCCTCCATTGCACTCCTGCATTGTCTTGGCAGTGTGCTTAGGGTTGTTGTCCTGTTGGAAGGTGAACCTTCACCCCAGTCTGAGGTCCTGAGCGCTCTGGAGCAGGTTTTCATCAAGGATCTCTCTGTACTTTGCTCCGTTCATCTTTGCCTCGATCCTACCTAGTCTCCCAGTCCCTGCCACTGCAAAGCATCATACAACATGATGCTGCCACCACCATGCTACAACATAGGGATGGTGCCAGGTTTCCTCCGGACGTGACACTTGGCATTCAGGCCAAAGAGTTCAATCTTGGTTTCATCAGACCAGAGAATCATGTTTCTTTTGGTCTGAGAGTCCTTTAGGTGCCTTTTGGCAAACTACAAACGGGCTGTCAGGTTATCCCATCTTCACAGAGGAACTTTGGAGCTCTGTCAGAGTGACCATTACGTTCTTGGTTACCTTCCTGACCAAGGCCCCTCTCCTCCGATTGCTTAGTTTAGTTTGGCTGGGCAGCCAGCTCTAGGAAGAGTCTTGGTGGTTCCAACGTCTTCCATTTAAGAATGATGGAGGCCACTGTGTTTTTGTGTTTCCTTCAATGCTGCAGGGTTTTTTTGGTACCCTTTCCCAGATCTGTGCCTCAACACAATCCTGTCTCGGAATTCTACGGACAATTCCTTTGACCTCATGGCTTGGTTTTTGCTCTGACATGCACTGTCAACTGTGGGACCTTATATAGACAGGTGTGTGCCTTTCCAAATCATGTCCAATCAATTGAATTTACCACAGGTGGACTCCCATCAAGTTGTAGAAACATCTCAAGGATGATCAATGGAAACAGGAGACACCTGAGCTCATTTTCGAGTCTCATAGCAGGGTCTGAATACTTATGTAAGGTCTGAATACTTATGTAAGTAAGGTATTTCTGTTTTTTGTTTTTAATAAATTTGCAAAAAACATTTAAACCTGTTTTTGCTTTGTCACTATGGGGTATTGTGTGTAGATTGCTGAGGAAATTGTTTTATTTAATCCATTTTAGAATAAGGCTGTAACGTAACAACATTTTTTGAAAAGTTAAGGGGTCTCAAGGATGATCAATGGAAACAGGATGCACCTGAGCTCAATTTCGAATCTCATAGCAAAGGGTCTGAATACTTATGTAAGTAAGGTATTTCTGTTTTTGGTTTTTATTCAATTTGCAAACATTTCTAACAACCTGTTTTTGCTTCGTCATTATGGGCTATTGTGTGTAGATTGATGAGAAAAAATAATTTAATCAATTTTAGAATTAGGCTGTAATGTAACAAAATGTGAAAAAAGTAAAGGGTTCTGAATACTTTTCGATTGCACTATATGGCTGATGACAGAGAGAAAGGGACTTTATACACACAAACAAAATGCTATTCATGCACTGTTACTGTGTCTGATGTTTGACCGGTGATGCATCTCGTTGATATCCTTCTTTGTTCTTACCTGTGCCAAACGCATCCTGGAGGGCATGACTGCACATCCTCGGGCAGGAGAAGGGAAAGCAGGTGAGTTACAGATGCCAGTGGTGTAAATTACTTAAGTAAAAATACTTTAAACCACTACTTAAGTAGTTGTTTTGTGTACACTACATGACCAACAGTGTGTGGACACCTGCTTGTCGAACATCTCATTCCAAAATGATGGACATTAATATGGCGTTGGTCCACCCTTTGCTGCTATAACAACCTCCACTCTTCTGTGAAGGCTTTCCATTAGATGTTGGAACATTGGTGCGGGGACTTGATTCCATTCAGCCACAAGAGCATTAGTGAGGTCGGGCACTGATGTTGGGCGATTAGGCCTGGCTCGCAGTCGGCGTTTCGCTTCATCCAAAAGGTGTTCGGTGGTGTTGAGGTCAGGGCTTTGTGCAGGCCAGTCAAGTTCTTCCACACCGATCACAACAAACCATTTCCGTAAGGACCTCGCTTTGTGCGTAGGGCATTGTCATTCTGAAAAAGGTAAGGGCCTTCCCCAAACTGTTGCCACAAAGTTGGAAGCACAGAATCGTTTGGAATGTCATTGTATGATGTAGTGTTAAGATTTCCCTTCACTGGAACTAAATTGCCTACCCAGAACCATGAAAAACAGCCCCAGGCCATTATTCCTCCTCCAACAAACTTTACAGTTGGCACTATGCATTCAGACAGGTAACGTTCTCCTGGCATCTGTCAAACACAGATTCGCCCGTCGGACTGCCAGATGCTGAAGCACAATTCATCACTCCAGAGAACGCGTTTCCACTGCTCCAGAGTCCAATGGCAGCGAGTTTTACACCACTCTAGCCGATGCTTGGCATTGTGCATGGTGACCTTAGGCTTGTGTGCGGCTGTTCGGCCATGGAAACCCATTTCATGAAGCTCCCGACAAACAGTTATTGTGCTGACGTTGCTTCCAGAGGCAGTTTGAATCTCGATAGTGAGTGTTGTAATAAGGACAGACGATTTTTACACGTTACGTGCTTCATCACTCGGCAGTTCCATTCTGTGAGCTTGTGTGGCCTACCACAGCTGAGCCGTTGTTGCTCCTAGAAGTTTCCACTTCACAATAACAGCACTTACAGTTGACCGGGGCAGCTCTAGCAGGGCAGAAATATGACGAACTGACTTGTTCGAATGGTGGCATCCTATGACGATACCACATTGAAAGTCACTGAGCTCTTCAGTAAGGCCATTCTAATGCCAATGTTTGTCTATGAAGATTGCATGGCTGTGTGCTCGATTTTATACACCTGTCAGCAACGGGTGTGGCTGAAATAGCCGAATCCACTAATTTGAAAGGGTGTCGACATACTTTTTGTATATATAGTGTATCTGTACTTTACTTTAATATTTATATATTTTTTAACTTTTACTCCACAAACATTCCTGAAGAAAATAATGTCACTTTTACGCCATACATTTTCCCTGACACCCAAAAGTACTCGTTACATTTTGAGTGCTTAACAGGACAGGAAATTGATCCAATTCACGAGAACATCCCTGATCACCCCTACTGCCTCTGATCTGGTGGACTCACTAAACACAAATGCTTAGTTTATAAATTATGTCTGAGTGCTGGAGTGTTCCTCTGACTATCGGTAAATAAAAAAATTAATAAAATCTGGCCTCCCGAGTGGCGCAGCGGTCTAAGGCACTGCATTGCAGTGCTAGAGGCATTACTACAGAACTGTGTTCATTCCCAGGCTGTGCCACAACCGGCCGTGGCTGGGAGTCCCATAGGACGGCGCACAGTTGTCTGGGTTAGGGGAAGGTTTGGCCGGTGGGGCTTTACTTGGCTCATCGCGCTCTAGCAACTCCTTGTAGCGGGCTGTCAATGTTTACTAAAAGAAAAATGATACAATTAATGATTTTTTCAACCTGAGACTCATTGGACTTGGCTCATTTTCTGTGAAGAACATGTAAAATAACACATTTTCATTGAGTGCATACTGTGCACCCACCTACACATTTATATTACATATGTGGTCCACTGGACCTGAGGGTAATAAAAGTGTGGAAAAGTGTGTGTGTAGGTGAAAACAAGTAAAAATTAAACAAAAATGTTTGCTGTGTGCCTTCACTCTGTCTTCCTCCTCCCTGGGCCTGCTGTTTCAACATACCTGTCTGTCTCCCGGTTTTCTCGCACTCTTTACCCTTTGTAGTGTGTGAAACTACACAATGTATTGTGGGAACCTGCACAATATTATAACATTATTTCGATACATTGTAAAAAATTCAGTATTTTCCCACACTCTACCCCAGCCAGGTGCAAAGTGGGGGAGGGACACAACAAATAAATAGCTTTGCATGTGTGGCTCCTTACCATAATCAATCAGCATGGCAAAAATAATCTATGCTCAGAGGACCTTAGAAATAATTTTTGCAGAGAGAGAAGTTAGTGTGGAAGGAACGTCTTCCACTTTGGAAGATTAAGAATTTTCCGAAAGTGAGGATCATGTTTCTGTCAATTTGGAGTCTGACAGTGAGTTAGAAGAAGAGGATGATATTGACCCTCAGCCAGCCCCAGGACCTGCCCGTCAGCAGCCAGCAGGAGGAGAAATATGGATGTCAAAAAATTGTGAAATTGAATGGTCTTCTTGCCCAAGGAATGAGACACCCCGCATGGCTGCCAATGTGATAAGGACGCAACCAGGGCCGACGCGGATGGCGTTACTCATGTGCAGGACATAAAGTCCTCTTTTGAACTGTTCATCCCAGACACCATCCAGAAAATCATTTTGGACTGCACTAATTTGGAGGGAAGGCGTGTTTTTGGAGAGAGTGGGGAGTTGGATCAAACTCATTTACATACATACTTTGAGGTTCGTATCCTTGCTGCTGTTTCCACATCCCACAGAATCCCTGCGGGATGCAGAAACTGGCAGAGAACTTTTCCGTGCAACAATGTCTCTGGAAAACATCGACATTATTTTCAGGATTATCCGCTTCGATAACCGAGACACCAGACCAACTCGGCGGCAGAGAGACAAGCTAGCTGCAATCAGGTCAGTGTGGGACAAGTGGGTGGACTGCTTTCCCGTTTTACAACCCTGGGCCCAACGTTACTGTTGATGAGTAGCTTATGCCATTTAGGGGCCGCTGCCCCTTCAGGCAGTACATACCATCTAAACCGGCAAGATATGGAATCAAGATCTGGGCTGCCTGGGATGCTGCTTCATCATATGCGTTGAACTTGCAAGTGTATACAGGGAAGCCAGATGGAGGAGCCCCTGAGAAGAACCAAGGGATGCAGGTTGTCCTGGACGTGACACAGGGACTCCGTTGCCACATCACATGCAATAACTTTTGTACTTCACACAAGCTGGGACAGGAGCTCCTCGAGGAAGCTGACGATGGTAGGAACCGCATGAAAAAACAAGCCAGAGCTCCCACCTCAGCTGTTGAATACACGGAACAGGCCTATCAATTCCTCTAAGTTTGTGTTCACGGCCGACTTGTCTCGAGTTTCGTACGTGCCAAAGAAAGGCAAAAATGTGGTACTCATGAGTACGCTGCACAGGGATGGGAGAATCTGTGGCCAGGAACATCAAAAACCAGAAATCATAATGGATTACAATGCCACAAAAGGAGGGGTGGACAATTTAGACAAGCTGGTGACTTGCTACAGCTGCAAAAGAAGAACCCTACGCTGGCCACTTGTGATATTCTTCAACATCTTGGACATCTCCGTGTACAACACGTTTGTCATCTGGATGGCGTTGAACCCAGATTGGAACAGAGGGAAGCTCCAGAGGAGACGGCTCTTTCTTGAGGAGCTGGGCAAGGCATTGGTGAGACCTCAAATCCAGAGGAGGCAACATATCCCAAGGACCCCAGCTTCTGCAGCCATTGTGAGGAGGATTCAGGATGAGGATGCCCCATCCGCCCGACCCACGGAACCAACAACTCCAATACCGGAAGTAAGTGTGAGTGATGTTGTTTCATGTGTGCGTGTCTGACTCTCCTACCTTGGCCTACTGTAACTACATATGTGAATGAGTGCGTGAGATGTTAGTAAAATTTCTGAACTAAGTGTTTTCATCATTCTAGATTGCAGCCGGTAGCAGCAAGAAGCGCTGCAATGTGTGTGGGCCCAAGAAAGACAGGAAGACACAGTACACATGCATCAAGTGCAAGAAATACATTTGCAACACACACACAGTAAAACTCTGTCCCTCGTGTGGTGTGTAGACCGGCCTTGATTTGTTTTCAATGGGGCTCATTTATAATTTCCATAAAATACTGTATGTAAAATTTGTCCTTCCAATTTGTTCAGTTCAAAGCAATAAACATCAATAGTGATAAAAACCTTGTTTCATTTATATGTGTTCAAGATAAACATGATTATTCCACCCATGTCTTGATTATAATACATTTTTGTTAACAAAAAATCTAATTTTATAAAACAAATAGCGCTTTTATTGACATGTGATCTAGCAGAGGTAAATGGCAAATATTAACCATGTATGCTGTCTATACTGCTTGTAATTGATATAAGTCAACATCTAAGTATTCATTATTAAGTATTTTTATGTAAATTGTAATGGCTGTATTTTTTTTTAAACAATAATGTTGTGGGTCCATCAGACCCACAAACATTGGGTGAATAACAAAAATATGAACACCACACACGGGCTAAGTACCGTAATTTCCGGACTATTGAGCGCACCTGAATATAAGCCGCACCCACTGAATTTAAAAAATATATATTATTTTGAACATAAATAAGCCGCACATGTCTATAAGCCACAACACCTCGGCCGTCTGCTCTCTGTGTGTTGACCCAGTCTTCGAGCTCATTTTCTAGTTCGGGCCATCTGCTTTTCTTCCCTCTGAAAGCTTTAGTTGTCTTTTTGCACTGAGTCAATTCCTCACGCTGCTGTTTCCAACGTCTTATCATCGACTCATTAAGACCAAGCTCCCGTGCAGCAGCTCTATTTCCTTTTCCAACAGCCAGATCAATCGCCTTCAACTTGAAAGCTGCATCATATGCATTTCTCCGTGTCTTTGCCATGATGAGGGTGACAAAATGACTACCGTAATCAGAATGATGGGAAGTTTGAGCGCGCTCGATTTAATCTAAACATTAAACAAAAAAGTTGTTTGACCTTAACCCGTTCGGCAATTTCATTGGTCTAATGAAAGCTTCATGCCGCCAAAAAACTGAGCACGTCACAGAATGTTTTTTTTTTATTAAAAAAAATTGAAAGCGGGAAAAATCCATATATTAGTTGCGTTATTAAGCCGCGAGGTTCAAAGCGTGGGAAAAAAGTTGCGGCTTATAGTCCGGAAATTACGGTATATTTTAACAATTACATTTCCTTTCGATACTAAAGTATATTTAAAACCAAATACTTTTACTGAAGTAGTATTTTACAGGTTGACTCACTTTTACTTGAGTCACTATCAAGATATCTTTAGTTTTACCACCAGACACATTCCAACCACACTTACCAGTAGTCTACACAGATCACATTAAAGTACTGACTGCAACTCACATTTTCTTGTGTGGTTACTTTGCCTAACGATTGAGTGTTGCCTTAACTGTCCTTCCCTCAGACCAGCAGCATTTCAGGACAAGCATACAAACAGAAAGTGAGACATCACCTTCCGTCCTGTGCCTCTGACCTCCAACCTTCAGCAGTCAAGAGCAGGTAAGACGACATATAGTAAAGACCCTACAACTGACTCTATGGGACTGTTTCCTAGCCTCAGATGTGTAGTGTTCTGTCATTTTTTAGAGAGTATTAGTCACCATCTCTGTTGTTCAAAATCAAAAGGGATAAGGATGTGCCTGTTTATTTATTTTGTGTCTTTGTTTCTCTGTAGTTGACAGTTTACAAGGCCATGCCCTACAGCATTCTGCTCCCCATCACCCAGCCCCCCCATCCCAGAGCTTCTGAAGGACCATCAGCACAGGTCACGAGGGCACAGACACTGCCACCAAGCAGAAGATGAACACTAAGCGCTGGTCCCACTCACACTACATGGCTGCTCCTCCACAACCAGCAACTCCAAGGTGCTAATATCACCCTCACTGAATACACTATCCTCAGAAATAAAAGGAGTCAAACTGGAACTATTTAACATGTTTGGTGTAGTTGTTTTAGACAGATCAGATCGAGAAAGTTCTATAGGAACAATGCAATGACAATTTTTATCTTATTTGATCAAATGGTGAAAAGCAAAAAAAAGTGTTTTTATTGCAAGTTTAGAGGATATTAACAGCTGGTCAAAATGAACTTTTCTTCAAAGGTGGACAGTGAGGGAAAAGGTAATGTGTACAAGTCACATGTGTGTCTTAGAGTTCTCCCAGGGTTTTGGCCTCCTCTCCATCTGCGAGGGAGTTGGAGTTTGGTTATTAGGTTTTATGTCCAGCTTTGAGAGGCCTGGGACCTCCTCTCCTGCTTGGACTAGCCGGAACACTTCCTTGAATGAAAGGGCTGCATCTGTGTTCGCTGAGGTCCCACCAGTGGTACTTTCACAAATATCAGAATTTGAATCTGCAATAGTCAAGTGGTCGAACTTCTTCAACTGTTCAATGTTGTCACCCATGGAGGATGTCGAGGACAGGGCAGTAGAACTGACACACCATTGTTTGTACCCATCCAAGTCAATGGGCTCGACAAATCTAGCAAGGATAAATACAATGAAGAATGTGAAAAACAAACAAATAGTCACAATCTTTAATATGTATAGCCATGGTCATTTCAATACCTCATGGTTTCTGATCAAAATGGCTTACAGAGGAGAGTACAACTGTTTTACTTTTGTCAATAGAAAAACTTAGGATCTAATATTGGGAGACTTGTAAACAAATGATCCTCTTGAAAATAAAAAGTACATTTGCTCTAATGAAATATCCCATTACAGGGTTCAAACAGGCAGTGGCAAGTCAAATTCAAGGACTTTCAAGTACCTTTTCAAGCACTAATATTTATTTTCAAGGACCATGGCTTTGTAATAGTATACATTCTGACCACACCGCTCGCGTCGCATGCGCGAGCATTACAAAATAAATGTACACACACATGTTATTCAATCATTGCACCCACACTGCTCGCGCACGCCAATGAGTGTCTGCCAGGACAAATTAGCTAGCAACAGCAAGCTAGCGAAATAGGACAAAGTAGCTAGCATGCTAAATTGCTATCAATGTTTAATGCTTTTCGACCTGTTCCCAAATTAATATAATTGGTTCAGAGTTTCAACCTGTGTGTCGTAATCGTGTTTGGTGTTGGGTTTATATTTTTGTTCCGAGTACATAATAGATTGTCTTTATATTTCAATTCTCTTTATATTTCACTAACTTTTAGCTCACACAGGCTGTCCCAACACATCATGACATGAAAGGAAATTCTGACAGTGTGAAAGGCCCTTAGTTCATTCTAAAATGTTGTATTCTTTACCCATTTGAAGGGAAACAAGTTGTTAATGTGTTTTATTAAGATTAAAGATTCTCTCAGGGGACACTATTTACATTTTAGGGACCACACCCACACATGGGTCCCAGAACCCAAATTTGAGAAGCACTGTACTACTAACCTCTCTCCCTACTTGCTTCAGTGATACCTCTTGCTGTGTATCTCCTTTGCCTTCATTGCAGCCTGACTCACCACTGTCTGTCTCACTACTCACTGTTAAGAAAATGTATTTTGTTATGAGAATTTATAGTAGTCCATCTTTACAGCCAGAGAGCCCTTGAGCTACATAGCTAGCTAGACATCTGACTGAAATATCAACGACTTTTACCAGTTGTACACTCATTCTCCGAGAGTGAGGGGGTTTTTGTTTGGGGGATGTCTGTTGACACCCCAGGTGTCGATGGATGTTGAAAAAAATCCCACTGTCAGCGACCTCTCACCCACTTGTCACACTGTAGGTCTGGCCCAAGGTAGTTCGTTGGCAAAGTTTCCCGTTGGACAGAGAGATGAATGAGGCAATAATACGCGGTTAAAATATAATTAACTAAATAAAAAAGCGAGTAAAAGCTATTTCACAAATAAAAAGGTGCGTAAACGGCGTTTACCCTCTACTACATCCCTGGACGGGTCTGGCAAAACCATTAATAAACATAAATATTCTGCAGGTGGGCTTTTATTTACAGTTGCCGGCATTTTAGCTATCGATGTGACATTTGGCGGCGCCGAATCAGTCAGTTTTATGCCCCATCAACAAAAATGTAAACAATTGATTTATTGAGCGCACTCTTTGACAATAAACAAATAAAGTACTATTTATTCACCATTTAGTGCTCATGTATATGATTGGTAAAATATGATGTCAGCAGCACGTACCGATTGTAAAATAATAATTTAATCCCCAAAACAGTTTCCTCGCTGGAAGCTTGAAGATTTTTCAAACCATTCTGGAAATTCGGATCCACCTCGAAGTCATACGAATCGAACCGACTGTAAGCAGACTCCATTTCACGCGTAGAATGTTATTGTCGCTCATGAAGCTTATACATGTATTGAAATATGCAAATATATACTTTAATCTACTACACCGTATGTATCTGTACGATGTTTTCTTGTCCAACTGAAAGAAAATACGTCTTCTTCGGTGGGGTTCATCGGCAGTTGGCCGTCAACGTTATGGTGCATTACCGCCACCTACTATACTGGAGTGTGGGCCAGCGACAGGGAGAAACTCAATTCTACCTGCCAGACTCGTTTCTAAAAAGATAACAGAATATTTTAGACTGTATCTCATGACGTAATACTCAGTATACTCTTTAAACTCATTTCTGGTATCCCCTTCTCCCTCATATTGTATCTCAGCCTTTCTCTTTCCTCTCACACTGCCCACACAGTATCAGTACATGCTCCACTGTCTCTGTTTCCTGGCAATAATCACACTTTCCTGTTAGATGCTTTCCTATCACATTTAAAGTCTTATTCAACCTACTGTGTCCCACCCTTAATCTTGTATAAAAAATAGCCTCATCTCTTCTGTCTCTTCCTGCCATCCTCCCCAACTTTCCTCTGTACTTGAAATAAATGGCTGCCCTTAGTATCTCTATTCCACTGCTCCTGCCATCTCTGCACTATCACTGTCCACATCAGGCTTTTTGCCTCTGCTTTGCTCATTGAAACTACAACATCAACATCCCCACTACTAAGTGCTTGTTTAGCCAGTACATCAGCTGCCTCATTCCCCTCCACCCCACATGGGCTGGGACCCAAGTAAATCTTATCTGTATACCACAGGAGGTTGGTGGCACCTTAATTGGGGAGGATGGGCTTGTGGTAATGGCTGGAGCGAAATCAGTGGAATGGTATCAAATACATAGTTTCAATGTGTTTGATGCCATTCCATTCGCATCGTTCCAGCCATTATTATGAGCCGTCCTCCACTCAGCAGACGGGGGGATGATCTTTCTATGATGACGCTCTTGTTTACTGCACTATGCAATTGGATAAGATCTGGGAAAACTGTTGTTGACATCAGGAGGGGTGAAAGTCAGAGGAATGTAGAGCGGGAGGAAGGAACCTTAAGTCTTCCCTGACTACACAGTGACATGGACATCTGATCTCATTAACTGCTTAGTGTGGTTTCCGCTATGTTTGTGTGCATGTCACACACAATGAACAGCTGGCCATATACCCTATCCTCCTCACCCCTTCTAAGACCCACATTTCTGTGGCTGAGGTAGGTCTCAAAGTGAGCTGTCAACTTTGCTCTTATAACCTGCTCAGGCCACTGATCAGAACCAAGGCCAACAGGTTATGACTTTGTAACACTGGTCAGACGTGCTCAACCAACACAGAGTACTAACAGACTACCACATGGCTATAGTACATATACATTGCCTTCGGAAAGTATTCAGACCCCTTGACTTTTTCCACATTTTGTTAGGTTACAACCTTATTCTAAAATTGATTAAATAGTTTTTTTCTTCCACCTCATCAATCTACACACAATACCCCATAATGACAAGGCAAAAATGGTTCTTTATCATTTTTTTGCTATTTTGTTAAAAATAAAAAAACGGATATCACATTTACATAAGTATTCAGACTCTTTACTCAGTACTTTGTTGAAGCACATTATGCAGCGAATACAGCCTCAAGTCTTTTTGGGTATGACGCTACAAGCTTGACACTTGTATTTGGGGAGGTCCTCCCATTCTTCAGTGCAGATCTTCTCAAGCTCTGTCAGGTTAGATGGGGAGCTATTTTCAGGTCTCTCCAGAGATGTTTGATTGGGTTCAAGTCCGGGTTCTGGATCGGCCACTCAATGACGTTCAGAGACTTTTCCTGAAGCCACTCCTGCGTTGTCTTGGCCGTGTGTTTAGGGTCGTTGTCCTGTTGGAAAGTGAACCTTCACCCCAGTCTGAGGTCCTGAGAGCTCTGGAGCAGGTTTTCATCAAGGATCTCTCTGTACTTTGCTCCGTTTATCTTTGTCTCGATCCTGACTAGTCTCCCAGTCCCTGCCACTGAACAACATCCCCACAGCAGGATGCTGCCACCACCATGCTTCACCGTAGGTGTAGCGTGGTTCGTTCTGCGTTGTGTACTTTTAATTAGGACACTGCCACAACTAGAGGTCTGCTGGTTCAATTATTTTTATTTGCCCTGCACACGAAGAAACAACACACAATATTTTAGCCCTTGGCGCAGTCATAGCTCTCAGGCACCTGCGCAAGCACATGGAAACTCACTCAAACACTGTCCCAAGTACTCACAAGTTCCAATAGATATCCTAGTTAGCAAGCTCGGTGAAACTTGTTAACATAAATCTTTATATTGTCCACATTGTAACAAACTTATGGTTGCATAACAGCACATTGTGTAACATTACCACAGTTTTATAATGAACAATTTCAGAGCCAAGAACAACATAACTTGCTATGCCGAAGGTCAGGCAAAAGAGAACAATAAGGGGGTACAGAAATACAGATAACCCGCGATGGACCAAACCAAAATATACACAACTTTTACAATCACGTGTATGTACAATATTGATATGAAAAAGTGTTTGTACACCAAAGAATAACATTAGCTATGCAGCTGTAATTAAATACAAAAAACACACTGAATTATTATTATTATTATCAAATTATTAACATCCCCTCTTGACCTGGCCTTTTTGAATTGGTCCTTGTGTGTGACTTTGTGCATAATCTAGGGAACAACATCACACTGCTACATAGGGATGGTGTCGGGTTTCCTCCAGACGTGACACTTGGCATTTAGGCCAAAGAGTTCAATCTTGTTTTTATCAGACCAGAGAATCTTGTTTCTCATGGTCTGAGAGTCTTTAGGTGCATTTTGGCGAACTCCAAGCGGGCTGTCATGTGCCTTTTACTGAGGAGTGGCTTCCGTCTGGCCGATCTCTACCATCAAGGCCTAATTGGTAGAGTGCTGCAGAGATGGCTGTCCTTCTGGAAGGTTCTCCCATCTCCACAGAGGAACTCTGTCAGAGTGACCATCAGGTTCTTGGTTACCTCCCTGACCAAGGCCTTTCTTCCCGATTGGTTAGTTTGGCCGGGTGGCCAGCTCTAGGAAGAGTCTTGGTGGATCCAAACGTCTTCCATTTAAGAATGATGGAGGCCACTGTGTTCTTGGGGACCTTCAATGCTGCAGACATTTTTTGGTACCCTTCCCCAGATCTGTTCCTCGACACAATCCTGTCTCGGAGCTGTACTGACAATTCCTTCGACCTCATGGCTTGGCTTTTGCTCTGACATGCACTGTCAACTGTGGGACCTTATATAGACAGGTGTGTGCCTTTCCAAATCATGTCCAAACAATTGAATTTACCACAGGTGGACTCCAATCAAGTTGTAGAAACATCTCAAGGATGCTCAATGGAAACAGGATGCACCTGAGCTCAATTTCAAATCTCATAGCAAAGGGCCTGAATACTTATGTAAATAAGGTATTTCTGTTTTTTGACTTTAATACATTTGTAAAAAAAAAAATATATATATATATATATGTTTTCACTTTGTCATGATGGGTTATTGTGTGTAGATTGATGAGAAAAATAAATAATTTAATCAATTTTAGAATAAAGCTGTAACGTAACAAAATGTGGAAAAAGTCAAGGGGTCTGAATACTTTCCGAACAGCACTGTACTTACAGTACAAGTATGGACAGCATTAATTACAGTACAGAATTGCATAGTATAGCAGTTTATTCATTCTGACAATATTCTTACAGATGTACAAAATATTATTTAGTTCTATAAGATAATACAAAATCAATGAGTACTAACAATTGTAAGTGCCTTGGTGTGTCCAAAAAGGTTGTTGCATATTGTAAAAGGGTGAAGTGCCATGGGCTGAACTGAAAGAAGAAAAAATATTTTCTAGCACAGAATTTCTTACATAACTCTTTCCCTTTCAAAAAGGACATGCAACAGGCAGATAATAGGCATGTATGTATCTCAAATAACTGTACCCCCTATCATAATGGGTTCTAAAGTACTTCCCTCTATCCATTCATCCTGATGACTGAAAACAGAATTCCAGAACACAGGCCTTGGATTCTCCATGTCCCTTGTAATCTTTATCAGCTGTCCAGTGGTGTCAATGTGATACTGCTCCACCCCCTTACTCACAGTTGGAGTTGGGCTCTCCTGACCCACAACCATTTACAGCGGAGGAGTATCTATTTTGCTGTAGCTTGGTCAGGGCCAAGGCGAGATGATCGGGCAAAGCAGAAGGACAAGGACTTGGAACTGCTATAGTCATAGTTCCCATCCTGAGAGAGAGATGGATGGAGGGAGAGAGAGATGGATGGAGGGAGAGACAGAGGAATAACATACATTAGCCAGTAAGTTGAATATGAGTGTGAGGCTCAGTACAGTGAGTACAGTATGTGTTTAGTTTGTGGATCCTTTCTCAAAACCAAGCAAGCTAACTAGTATGTGTGGACAGACATGAGCCACTAGCCAGTAAGTTGAATATAAGTGAGGTACAGTATGTGTTCAGTGTGTGGATCCTGTGTTGGGTAGGCCTACAGTACTCACCTCCAGTGTCACGTTACTCTCCAGGCTCATGTCTCTTCTGAAAGCCTGCTTCTGACTGTGGGCCTGACTGGGGCAGTTATCCTCCTTCTGGCCGCGGCACGCTTCCTCTCTCTGCTTCATGAATCTCTGGTTCCTAATCCTGGCGATACTGTCGTTCCTGTCTACTGGTGCAGCAGGGGGGCGAGTGGGCACAACCTCCAGGGTTTTATGAGTTGGACTGCATTTCCCCTTCTGCCCCCCGCCCGGTGCTGTTGCTTGTGCTGGCTTGTCTGCTCGACCACTCATTTTGCGCAGGAACTCTGTGACTAGGCCGTACCGGTTGGCACCACCAGGTTTTCTGGTGGGTTTAGTGTTGTTCCCATCACTGCTCAATTCACTGTTTATTGTGCTATGGTGAATAAGCCCTGGACCAGCTCTGGGATTGATGGGTCGGGCCCAGGTTGGCCCAGCAGGACCCCGATGGGAAAGGCTCCACAAAACACCCTCCCTGCCATGGGTGGCAGAGGAGGAGGTGGAGGAGTTGGAGGTGGTGGTGAAACCAGTTGTGGAGGAAGGGGAGATGGACGATGAAGATGAAGCAGAGGCAGAGTATCTGCGGTACATTTTTGGGGAGGTGGAGCCTGACTTGGACCGCTTGGTCCTCCCTGGGAGCCTCTCAAGGGAAGTCGAGATCTGTTTAGTGCGGGCAGAGAGGCGTAAAGGGTTGCCTCTCACTGCACTTACACTGTCGGGCCCATCCATCTGTAGACCCACACTCACCATCTGTGGGTACATCTGGGTCTGAGTCCCAGTGGTGGCCACATGCACTGTCCACCCCCCACTCACGATCACCCTCCCCTTCCTCCTCTCCGGCGAACTGGAGTGAACTGCCTGCCGTAAGCTAGCTGTCATCTCCTTCATGTCGTCGCTCAAGTTAGCGGAGAGCCTCAGACATAAGGGAGTGAGAGAGCTTTTGGACGTACTAAGCCTGGCAGAGATTACACTGGTAGTAGAATTTCTATCAGTGTTGGTAATGTGGCTCAGATGAGCTAGATGGACTCTCCGTGCAGACGGGGGACTGTAGTAGATGCGGAGGACAGTCTTCTCTGGGGCAGTGCGGCTACTGTCCAGGGTCAACTGGTCCAAGTTTAGATTAGGGAAGCTAGGGGGCATGATGGGGTGGTCCCAGGTCTTAAAGGGGTCTTCTCGGTCTAGCTGGGCAGCCTCTTGGCTGAGGTAACACCAGTTCTTCTTCTTGGACCCTAATGTAGAGCGGTCTGGTTTGGTCTTATTTCTTGTCTGTGGGGAAATAAGAGTATCTTCATAATATGGTGGAAAGAGCACAGAAACCCAGGGGAAACAGCCATGTAAAGAAATACATCTGCTCTTCCCAATTCAAAGGCTCACTGGGCCTAGCAACACCACGGGCTAGTAACTAGCTAGTCGTCTCGTATTTCTGTCTGTCTCCCGTCAACAGCTGAAATATTTGCAATTGGTCTTTTTGATTTAAATTGCTATTGTGTTTGATGAAAAATAATCTTCTTTACATTAAAATGCAATCATGGTAACCACACACCTGTTTTAAGTTATTGTTCAACATGTGGAGGAAAACCACTTCCCGTTTTGAAACAACGGGATGTGATGAATAGAAGTAGATGGACTATAAACAAAGTGAATGTTTTACACTTGAAATGTAGCCTACTCATTGTTTTTGGACAATGACACACAGACCACGAGCCAGTGAGTCATGAGTTCAGTGCGCTTTCTTTTCTATCCACACACACCCAGACTTCATTCCAACTTCCTCTGTGTTTTCTATCCACACTCTACCTTTCTCTCTCCCCTTTCTCTCTCTTTGGCTCGTTCTTTTTCTATTTTTCTTTTCATTGCTCACTTTCTTCCTCTCACTTATTCCCTCTCTGGGTCTGTCTGGGTGTTGTAATGCAGTGGATGCACATGTTAGTTCTGCTTTTGGCAGTAGCCCCCACAAGGGCTTAGCCTAAATACTGTGGCACCGTTGACCTCATGTCTGTACTGCGTGCAGGCAGGCCAGGGAGAACCCCTGCCAGATAGAAGCCATCAGCTGGGCTTACTGCTGAATCACATCCAGTCACATGCTCCCAAACACAACACAACACAGGACATATAAACATGGCAGCCTGGTGGCTGGAGGAAACAGAAAATAAAATACTTCCTTACCTCAGTTATCTCACTCTGTGTGCCTCTAGCATGGTCTGGCTGGTCTGGATACTCCTGTGCCTCAGTCTTACCCATGCTGCACTCCATCTGAGTTATTAAAAGAAAGAGTGAGCTATTACAGTCTGTGATGATTTCTCAGAATCAGGATATCTGTCTGATCCACTTGCCTTAGAACGTAATAGTGGTGTATCCCTCATTGTAAGGGATAATGATCTTAAGTATCAACTTATGTAATTGGACAGTGACTTCATAGGCTGAGCCCACAGCGGGACCGTGGCATTAGCTCACCTTGGAGACTAAGCCTTTCCAGTCTGATGCCCATGTGGCCTTCGCATCCTGTCCTGCCATGCTGTCCTCTGAGTCCTGCAGCTCTGTTCCCAAGTACTGCAGCAACCCGTGTAGTATAGACATAGTCGTTAGATCTTTGCTCTGTAAAAAAAAGATCAACTTTAACATACTTGAAATCTTGGCTTTCATTGTTACTTACTGAAATAAAGTGATTTATGAACATTTCAGTTACAGTATGTTACAATTCATGTTCCCCTACATTCCCTTTCCCTCATACCTCTTTGCCCTCCAGGCCAGATCTCTTCCTCACACTGCGCTGGTGGAGGACCCAGAGCACCTTCAAGGTGAGCTTCATCATGGGGTCCTTGCAGCTGTCGAGGTGGTCTGACTGTGTTGCTCGTCTTACTCTCTCCTTCACCACTGCTGTGCGCAGGCCTTCACCTGTTTCCTCCTTGGCTGAGACCTCTGTGTTGTTTTGTGTGTCCTGATCAGCCAGGGATGGGATTGCGGTGGGATCCCAATTTCCTTCAACCCTCAACTCTCCGCCTTGTGTCACCAATAACTCCACCCTCCCCATTAAGGCCAACAGCATGGCCTGCAGAAGCTCCAGAGCCTCATACAGGTGTCCTTGCATGAGTGGGTCCAGAGCCAGAGGCTGGGCTTTACCCTGAGGGTAAGACTTTGCCCGGGAGATGTGGGGAGATAAGGGAGGGGAGCTGTGGCCATTCTTGGCCGGTGAGACAAAAAGCTGGATAGCTGAGGTCACAAGGCAGGCATGATCTCGCAAGGCAAGAAGGGCCTCATGGTCTTTCACATTCAAGGCATGGGCAACACTGCCTCTGCGTGTATAACACTGCTGGTTGTCCAGGGGCTCCCATTCCCCACCTACAGACCCCTCTCGAGGGATCTGACTGAGGGGACTCAACCTCTCAGTCTGAGGTTGGTCTCTACGGTGTATTTCCATCACCTCCTCCTGAGAACACTCAATCACACTCCTTCTCTGCTCTTCCCCCTTCTCCTGCTCAAACTGCATACACTCCATCCTCAAGCTCTGTTCACAATCCTCTACATCCCTCACATAAAGCGGTGGTAAATCCCCATTGTCCCTGGCCCCCTTCTGTGGCTGCTCCTCTTCCTCTTCTCCTCCTCCTCCTATTACGCTCTCCCTCATGTCGCTCATCTCCGCCCGGAGGCCATGGTTCTCCACCTCCAGCTCTACAATACGGCGGCTCAGCAGCATCGCTTCCTCCTCCACCAGCCGCAGGTGAACCTTGACTTCTGCCTCCCTGGTGTGGGGGGACTTGGCAGTACCACCCTCAGAGGAGTGGGCAGCAGCATCTACGTCGCCATAGGCCGAGCGGTACTTTGACAGAACCTCACGCATGCACTCACTTTCCGACACCATCTTGGTCAGCTTCTTGCACATGAGAGCTGATTCCTCCTTGGCAAAGTGAAGCTGGCACTTCAGATCAGCACTGTCATCCTGAGGAGTCAAATGGCACAACAATGTAATTAAAGATTACTTAAAATGTACTCTAATGAAGTCACTCATATGAAAATATAATATTAGATCTTTACCTGGGGAGACAGCTTCTTCTCAGTCTTGCTGGTTGGTGATCTGACATTTTTCCTCTTCAGAGAACTCTGAGAAGTAAAGTAAAACAAATGTCAAAGAATTCTGATGATTCAACAGTATCATTAACGGCATAGTTACCACCCTATGAAAACATGACAGAGGAGGAGAGAATATAGATGTCATCCTAATAAACCAACTTTCTTTCAGCTTTCCTCCCCTGTCTCCTTCCTGTCTGTCACTCCTGTCTGTATCTCAGAATATTCTTAGAGATTCTGTGTTTACACACAGCATTTAATGTCCAAGAGAAACAAACCAAGAGAGTCAAAGTACATGTGCACACAAATGAATTTGTTCCATTACAAACACACTGTTTGTCTGTCTTATAACGTCCCAACATGACCTTCCTCTATGAGTTTGCACTGCAGAGTATGAGACGAATGTAGGTTGGTGTCACCGTGTCAGTCTCTGTCTTTCTCATGTCTCAAGCAGGGATCACTGGGGTTAAAAGTACTAAAAATAATCATCTTACTGAGGTTTTGCGGTGGGAATAGCCCCATCAAAACTAGGTCTGTAATAAATAGACCCGAAGGCAGTGAACAGTGGATGAGTCTGGTGTTAAAAGAACAACAATAAACGGCACTGTGACAACCAATATGATATTACTATCACCAGCCTTAAGGTCTCAGTCTCAAAGCAAGGCAGCAACCAAGACAGGCAAATTGCAGTAACGGTGGTGGTCGTTACAATGTTAATCTTCCTTTACACTGATGTTGACTAGGTTCCCTGGTAAGAGTCTACCCAGATTAGGTCATCTAAGTGGATTTCCTAGTCAGGATCAAAAGGAGTAGCAGCTGTCTCAGATGAGCAGACTAGGCTGAGCTGACGACAAAGCACCGAGTCCTGGATTAAACTTAAACACGCGTAGCTGTACTGCACTGCACTGTCATTAAGAAAGACCTGCATGGGTGACTCCATGGCCACCAGTTGATGACATGGAATTCAGTGATAGTATGGCAGTATGCCAGTACCTAAGCCACAGCCATTTTGATGCTGTAGTTTATCCTCCTGGCCCAGATTTACCCATGCTTAATAGAACCAGAGGAGAGAGGGGAGAGAGAGAGAACTATTTACCTATTTTGGTCCCTCTTTCTCTCTCTCTGTAGTCCCTGGTGAGAAAAATGCCAACTGTGTCCCCCAAGTTCAGCCTCCTTTACATCTAATCAAATGGCTACCCAGACTATTTGCATTGCCCCCCCCCCTATTTTACACTGCTGCTACTCTGTTATTATCTATGCATAGTCACTTTAATAACTCTATCTACATGTACATATTACCTCAATTACCTCGACTAACCAGTGCCCCCGCACATTGACTATACAGGTACCCCCTGTATATAGCCTCGCTATTGTTATTTTACTGCTGCTCTTTAATTACTTCTTACTTTTATTTCATACTTTCTGGGGGTATTTTTCTCAAAACTGCGTTATTGGTTAAGGGCTTGTAAGTAAGCATTTCCCTGTAAGGTCTACCTGTTGTATTTAGCGCATGTGACAAATAAAATGTTATTTGATTTACATGCCGTACCACTCTACCTCACTCACTGCCCACCGCCCAGCAGTCAGCTGCTAGCCATGCCCTGAGCCTTAAGCCCAGCAAAGTCCTAGGATCCAGTCAGGGTCATGTGACAGTAGGATGCATGGGGAGTAACTGGTTGAGATGGGATAACTGAAGTGTATAGAGTACTATATGAAGGAATAGGACTCTTATACATGAAACAATTCTGTAGTATGCTATAGTATAGATATGATAGTATTCACTGTAATGTTTTTGTGGACTTTACTGTAGTATTCACTGTAGTGAATAATGTAGTATTTACTGTACTATACTGTAACATTTACAGGTAACTATGGTATAAATACTGTAGTAAAAGAAAACTGTAGTATATCCTAAAGTAATTAATGCATGTCGTTGTGGACTGTAGTATACACTGTAGTGTTTTTGCAGAAATTACTGTAGTATTTACTATAGTTTTTTGGTTTTATTATCTTTGACATAGAGTGCAGGTTTTCTCCTTGAGGAAACCCATTAGAGTAATACTAAAATAACACATTTTCAATAACCTGTAGGTGGGACTGGGGTCTGAATGGATAGTTCAGCGCTTCTGCTCTTTCCTATCATCTGTAGGGAACACAATATATGGTCTATACTTGGCATGTAGGTTTCTCAATTATGGGTAGCACAAATTGGTCTTTGGGGAGGGGAATGGGCAGGGTATATGCTAATTAAACGAATACAGTTGGTGGTGGATAGTAGTTGATGGTGGTATGTAAAAGCAGTACTTCTCTGGCTTTCTCCATCGCGTCCTGTTGAACTTGCTTTGCCACCTCCAGCTCCTGTTGCCTCTCCCGAAGCGCCTCATTCTCCCACTCCAGCCGGGAGGTCTTCTGTTGCACGGACTCCAACTCATTGTGCAGGCGGAGGGATACACTCTTTGCTACCTGTGAACAGAAGTCAACCACAACAAACTTTAAATACTATAAAACACTAACAGAAAACTGTCTTTGTTGGAGGGAATTAGAGGTTGTTTTTGACATAGTAGTGCATTAGATAACAATCATTTTGTGCCTTTGTCATAGAAAGTTACAAGATAATTTTCCAGATATCAGCCTTCAAAACAACAGCCCTGTGTTTTCTGCATTGACGTAATAAGGTGAATGAAACATCCCTCGAGGAGCAACCTAGGGCAGGTCCAGATGGTGCATGTGATTGTAAGGTGGTGTTCAGCACATTATATTGTACTATTTACTCTCCAAGAGAAACTATACTATACTGTATCTGTATTTTTACATATTTTGGCAGTAATAGAAAAAGACAGAACATCTCCGTGTTAGAATGTGTAGAGGGGAAGAGGGGTTAAGGGGGAGGCCAAAAGAACCAGATACTCTGCCATGCTACTGGTGGGCATTCTATCACCACACACAGCTGAGCAGAGAAACTGAGCATTGCAGCCTCCAACAGAGGAATCAGCCCACATGCCAGTATACTTTCCACAGTGATCGACCCACTCACCCCTTGAGGCTGGTCGGTCAGAGTAATTGTATTTGTCATAATGTCTCTTTAATGTTTTTAATTAGGCAGTTCACAAAAATGCCACTCCACCACAACAAAACCCAAACAGAAGCACACACACTCACCGATACATTAAACAGACATACTTCACATTTCTTGAAGCACATCTGACAGGATGTAACAGTAAGCTGAGCCATAAAACATTGTTAAATACTGTAATAACAGTTTAATGTGCACTTAAAAAACTGAGTCATAGGATGTGAGCAGTGCAGTTGATGTGAAACACCCTGAACTCATGAAACAGTAGAGTGGAATGTACAGCCATTCAAAGGGATTTTTTCGTGGTTTGGTACATTGACTGGAATCATAATGAATCACTTGACCCTGTTGATAACACTATGCAACAGAGCAAGAGAAGGAGGGATTACAGTACAGTCCCTACAGGACAAAGATGCATGAAAATGAAAAGTTGCTTTGAGGGAGCACTCCACACACATAAACACACAGACCCCTCACCTTGACGTCATGCTCCAGGGAGCGGACCAGTTCCCCTTCCACCTGGCCAGTCTGGGCCACCCTGAGGCTGCGGCGCTCGGCCTTGCGGAGGCGGTACTGCAGGATGCGACACAACTTGTTGGCCTGCTCCAGCTGCAGCCGCAGCTCCTGAAGCTGACACACCTCATCCTCCAGGAACAGATCCCGCATCTCCAGCATCTCACAGCGCATCTCCTCCATCTCATCCTGGACAGGACAACCAACAACCATCATCATCAACAGCATCGTCGTGTGTGTGTGTGTGTGTGTGTGTGTGTGTGTGTGTGTGTGTGTGTGTGTGTGTGTGTGTGTGTGTGTGTGTGTGTGTGTGTGTGTGTGTGTGTGTGTGTGTGTGTGTGTACTATGTAGGGGAGGAATGGGACCAAAAATCGACTCTGGCATTTCTAACACATGGCCCATTTTTTTTTGAAGACCCAATTAATTAGCCAGATAATGAGAATTTTGCCCACTGTGAGTGATGACTTTTGATGGTCCTTGTGCGTGCTGCGGCTCCTGCAGTCGCATGCTAGTAATTAAGTTTGACATGGCCAATTACAGAAAGTATCTAAGCTGCTCTGCTAAGGAAAGTCTGTCTGTCTAACCTTGACAACAACTGATGTCATGTGCGTGCCTGCGTTCTGGTTTCAATCCTTCAGTATTAATCTATATTCAAATCAGTCGATATTCAACGTATTTTCTTTATGATAAGAGGGACCAAGCCCCTAGACTTTATGATAAGAGGGACCAAGCCCCTAGACTTTATGATAAGAGGGACCAAGCCCCTAGACTTGAGGCAATGTGTGAAATAATAAAAAGCCCAATTTTACGCGTAATGACAAGTACATTTAATGAATCATCTTACTTTCAAATACTCATTTTCCGATCTCAAATCGTCGTTTTCTCTGACAAGATCCTCGTGCGTCTCGTCCACGAGCTCCCGGGTCAGTTCTGAATAAACCATGGATGCTCCGCTGACATTCAGCGAGAGAAGGGAAGCAAGAACGGACCCTCCACATCCAGGAGAATGGTTTCCATCCCCGACAGAATGCATGATAGAATTGTCCTGTGATGGGCCTAGCCGTTTGAATGCGCTGCCTCCAGTACTCATATCGCGTACACTGATGTGTGCATTCCCACTCGACCTGTCTCTGTTTGCCTCTCTTTCTCCACCACTTGGTCCAGTCTCGCAGCTTGGAGACGGAGTGTCCGCAGAAAGTTGGTTTCCCTCCGATGCAGTCAAAAATCCCTCCGTGCAGTCAGAAATGTCAGAACTTCTGTCCGAGTAGGATAGTTTCCCTGACACACAACCTGAATCCTTGCTCAAATCCTCCGAAGCATTGCTTGCATCATATCGTTTTCTCGGTGTGCTTAGATTTTTTTGGCACTCGGTAACAGATGGTGCGCACCTTCCTTTGCGCTTCCCTTTCTCCAGTTTAATCTCTTTCCCTTTGCCCATGATGCGCCGGACAGTCCATGTTGACCTGGATGAGCCTGGGGCATGTTTGGGCGGCGCATTCGATGGGGTTCGCTTTTTCTTCATGCTGACACCCTGTTGCGCCTTGGGCTGTCTTTGTCCCCTGTGCGCCTGTCTTGGCACCGGACTGTCAACATCTCTGCTGTTCATTTCTTTTCCGTTTTTCTTAATATATAGCCAAGTGCATAAAATAAAGAATTGCCCTTAATTAATTAATACAGTCTATTATTCTTTGTTGAGTCCAACAAAATAAACGGAATGAGTTGTAACAGAATTTCCACGGCTATTTTCTGTAGAAGCGACAGACATAAGGAAGGAGAGACCAGCGCACTTCAGTTCATCCTTCGGTCAGTCGGTCAAGTGTGTGCTGTCACATTGCTTGATTTAAACCGGACCAGAAATGTAAGAATACCCCGCCCATCTTTTGCGCGCGCACTGTGGCAAATTATGGGGTTCGCCAATGGCATTGCCAGCTTTGCACATCATGCATTCTACACTGAGCATAACGCAACATCATAGGCTACGGTCTATTGGTCATATGTTAATACCATGGGCGCAACTTTGGTTTTAGAAGTGGGGGGATATAATAAAAATACAAAAAGTTTTATCAAGCCTCGTTTTGTATCACATTCCAATGATAAAACTGGGGGGATAAAAAGTAAATTTCAGTATGTGAAAGGTACATGTCCCCCCGCCCCCAATGAAAGTTGCGCCCCTGGTTCATACTGTTTATTTTATTTTATTTAACCGTTATTTAACAGTCAGTTAAGAACAAATTGTTATTTACAATGACGGCCTACCAAAAGGCAAAAGGCCTCCTGTGGGGACAGGGGTTGGGATTAAAAATTAAAATAAATTAAAATATAGGACAAAACACACATCACGACAAGAAAGTCGTGGAGTTTAAAAAAATTTTTATTTCACCTTTATTTAACCAGGTAGGCCAGTTGAGAACAAGTTCTCATTTACAACTGCGACCTGGCCAAGATAAAGCATAGCAATTCGACACATACAACAACAGAGTTACACATGGAGTAAAACACACATACAGTCAATAATACAGTAGAACAAAAGAAAACAAAAAGTCTATATACAGTGAGTGCAAATGAGGTAAGTTAAGGCAATAAATAGGCCATGGTGGCGAAGTAATTACAATATAGCAATTAAACACTGGAATGGTAGATGTGCAGAAGATGAATGTGCAAGTAGAGATACTGGGGTGCAAATGAGCAAGATAAATAAATAAATACAGTATGGGGATGAGGTAGGTAGATAGAAGGGCTGTTTACAGATGGGCTATGTACAGGTGCAGTGATCTGTGAGCTGCTCTGACAGCTTGTGCTTAAAGCTAATGAGGGAGATATGAGTCTCCAGCTTCAGAGATTTTTGCAGTTCGTTCCAGTCATTGGCAGCAGAGAACTGGAAGGAAAGGCGACCAAAGGAGGAATTGTGAGATATACCTGCTGGCGCGGTGCTACGAGTGGGTGCTGCTATGGTGACCAGTGAGCTGAGATAAGTAATAGCCTAATGTCTGGAGTAATAGCCCAATTAACTATGAGGCTACCCACTGGACACACACTTGTTGAATCAACGTTTGTTGATGTTGAACCAACGTGGAATAGACGTTGAATTGCTATAAAGGCGGTTCCAGTTATTCCTCAATTTCATTCCAAAATAGAATATAATGGAATGTTATATTGAAATCCCAATTTTCATTTATTCTATTGCTGTGATGAGCGACATTTTCCATGCAAACATCTTATTATTTCTAGACAAACTTATGGGAAAATGAAACAGCCCATCCAATGGGTGTACTCAATTCAATTCTGGGCGGCTGAGGTTCCGGGTGTCCCCAGTGCGTCCGGTGCGCTCATGTTCTTTTTTGATAAATGACTCCCTCAAGTGGCCAGAAAATAGAAATTACAACTCTTGCAACGCTGCAACTGAGACGATCAGATGAGGTGACGTATTATAGCACCCGTTATTCTGGTCGTCACTAGTTACCACATCCACTAAGTCGTAATTATGTCAAATTTCTCTTCTTAAACTCTGATTTTAAACCTAACCTTAACCTTAGCCACACCGCTAACGTTATTCCAAACCCTAACCTTAAATTAAGACCAAAAAGCACATTTTGGATTTCATTAAATTTTACGATATAGAACATGTTGACTTTGTGGCTGTGGTAACTAGTGACAACTCGTTTCCTGTCCTTTGTCAGTGCTTTGTCCTCGGAGCGACACCGTAATCCATCATTTTTAAAATTATGAATAAAACAAATACAAAACAGAAATATACAAACAAGAGTACATAAACCTAACAGACAGCGGTATTACATATCGAGATATATATTACATTTGTCAAAAAGTTTTATGGTACCTATTGCTTTTTTTGTTTTTACACTTACTGATCATTACAAAATAATAGTTCACTTCTATCTTAAACAATGTGAAGAGGGGTTTGTTCTCCGCCCACTGATAAATAAAATGTATTACATTCCTTAAATTATTTAAATTGTATTTAGGCACTTTCAGTCGTTAGCTGACGTATGCTAGCCGTTTGAATCTGTGATTCAGCACCCGTTATTATACGTGTAGTAACACAGAACAATGAGACAGATATTTCACCAGGTGTATAAATGTGAAGCATTCGTTTTGCGTTTCCTCTCACTACCTAGTGAGAGACCGGGTCACCCACAATACACCCCCATCAACCTACGTGTGTCAGGGAACCACAGCGAGATGATCCAATTCCTGCTTATTAAGTCTCCTCAGGTTCCCGTGGTATCTGGATTCTCTTGGCTCCAGCGACACAACCCCCTTATTGACTAGTCTGCTGGTGCCATCAGGGGCTGGAGAACGTTCTGCCACACTCATTGCCTGACGTCAGCGCAGCCTGCCCCGGGACGTGTTCCTGGGAGCTCGGAAGTTGCCCCGGACCTTCCCGCGGAGCACCAGGACCTCCGGGAGGTGTTCAGTAAGGCCCAGGCCACTTCACTTCCGCCGCACCGACCCTATGACTTCGGGATCGACCTTCTCCCAGGCACCACTTCGCCCCGGGGACGACTGTACTCTGTCGGGTCTGGAGACCAAGGCTATGGAGACCTACATTGAGGACTCCCTAGCTGCAGGGTTCATCTGTCCTTCTGCATCCCTCGCCGCCGGCGCAGGGTTTTGTCCTTCTCCACAAAGAAGAACCCTACGCCAGCGGGGGAGGCAGAAGGACGTGCATCGACTACCGTGGTCCCAACGGCATCACGATGAAGAACCGCTACCACTCCTCCAAGCTTGTCCCCAACCCGGGCTCCCGTTGGACCCTGGCCTTTGTGCGACAACGCTTTTGGTAGGCTACCATGGTTCCTGACGTTACAAGCTGGACAAAGGGCACCCAATCAGGATGGCACAAAAACTGACAGACAACACATTAATCTGACACCCTTCACAAACATGCGAGTGAAGCTGGCAACACAGGTGTTTAGCCACACTGTCTCTGCAGGTAAAGAAGCACATGAACATAAATATCGACAATCATTTACAAATTCATACACTACATTCAAGATTCTACACTAACCTGTTATTGCTTGAAAGTACTGTACTACCATATAACTATACTAATATTAATACATGTTGGCATGAAAAGATGGAACATCATAAAACATGATGTAGTAGTAATAAGGAATGCTTCACTTATTTGAGGAATGCAAACTATGTGGCAGCTAGGCAAACTGCCTAAGGAGGAGGAATGCACAGCCCTGTTCCAGGAAAAAATGAACACGCTGTTTGATGTTCTGAACTCAAGCTATGTTCAATCAAATGTAAATGCAATCAGTAGGGCTCCCGAGTGACACAGAGGTATAAGGCACTGCAAATCAGTGCTAGAGGTGTCACTACAGACTGGTTCGATTCCAGGCTGTATCACAACAGGCCGTGATTGGGAGTCCCATAGGGCAGCACACAATTGGCCCAGTGTTGTTAGGGTTTGGCCGGGGTAGGCTGTCATTGTAAATAAGAATTTGTTCTTAACTGACTTGCCTAGTTAAATGAAGGTTAAATATGTAAATGGTGTATTACACAGTTGAAAACCTTGCACATAGAAATCACTATCAAACTTTTTTCTTCTAGATCATGCTGAGATAGGAATCCATGGAGGAGGGCTTTCAGACAAGAGAACAGCTTCAAGCTGGATTTCCTTCGGAAGCAATTTAAGTAAGTTGATTTAAAACGAATACATTAAATATGCCAAGCTTCTTCCAACTCAAACTAGACTAGGACCCACTCACTGTCACGCTTTGCAGAAACCAAGATTATATTACTCCTGTAATGCAGGACTATTTGGACTTCCATTCTGACCACTAGACACACTATTTGATCAGTGGAGGATGGCTCATAATAACGTCTGGAACGGTGCAAATGGAATGGCATTGAACACATAGAAACCATGTGTTTAATGTATCTGATACCATTTCACTTATTTCGCTCCAACCATTACCACGAGTCCGTCCTCCCCAACTAAGGTACCACCAACCTCCTATGTATTTGACAAAGTATAATACATCCAAAACAGGATCATAAAAAATATTCACCAATTTCCTTTTCGGTCAGGAACTACTCCACCATGCCAGCGAGGCTTTAAACTAACCCTACGGAGTGTCCTAAAAATAATGAATGAAGCAGAGGAAAGTGCTTTAAAATGCCTGGCACAGCCAAACTTAATCAGGATAGCTAAGATGTAAATTGTGAGATGTAATGTAATATCATGTCTGTTTATGTAGGGTAATCATGAGTCTTACATTAAATTAGAGGTCCCAAACCCAGCCGCGGTCCAATATATGTAGGCCTAGGCTAACGCATACAAAGCAGAAAGACGATCGTTTCCAAATAATCTATGGGACAAAAAAAAAATAGTCTGTCTGACCGCTCGCTCCCACCTGCAGCATGAAAGATGCTGACCACGCTGCAATGATTTCTGTCGGGACCCGCAGCCCTCTACATTGAATCACTCGCCCATTGTGCTAGTTGTTGTTGGTGCTCAGTCTCCAATGTTCTCTGCCATGTTTTCTTGGGCCTTCCTCTTCTGCCTTCATGTCCTGCATTCACCTTCAGATGACAACATAAAAGGAAATAAGGAGATGTGTCACGACTTCCGCCGAAGTCGGTCCCTCTCCTTGTTCGGGCGGCGTTCGAAGTCGGTCCCTCTCCTTGTTCGGGCGGTGTTCGAAGTCACCGACCTTCTAGCCATCGCTGATCCTCTTTTCATTTTCCATTGGTTTTGTCTTGTCTTCCATCACACCTGGTTCCAATCCCATCAATTACATGTTGTGTATTTAACCCTCTGTTCCCCCTCATGTCCTTGTCGGTGATTGTTTATTGTAAGTGCTTGTCTGTCCTGGTGTGCGTCGGGTTATGTACCCATTATTTGATTGTTCTGTTTTCCGGTGGGGTTTTTTGTTATTAAACTGCGCCGTTTGGGAAACACAGTTTTTGCTCTCCTGCGTCTGACTTCTCTGCCGCCAGTACGCACTCCTTACAAGATGAAAGATCAGAGGGTATTTCAAACATTTATCCAAATGTTTCAGTTGTATTTTTTTTTCTAAAATCTGTTCTCAGTTATTATGGGGAAAGGTGGGCACAGATTCAACCCCCCTGCCTGTACTAGTAACACAAACTGCCAGATCGATCCAGATGACAACCTACTGGGCTCCAGAGTGGCGCAGAGTCCCATAGGGCGGTTCGCAATTAGCCCAGCGTCATCCAGGTTTGGCAGGTGTAGGCCGTCATTTTAAATAAGAATTTGTTCTTAACCGACTTGCTTGGTTAAATAAATAAAAAACGACTCCACGGCAAAGACACCACTTTCGAAGCAGGCCGACTCAGAATCTTCCCACTGATTCAGACCTTACAGCAATTACAATGGTAAACAATTTCAATATGACACAACATTAAAAAGAGGGGTTTGTATTACTCACAAATATGATTTCCCCAATACACAGATCAACACAAAGGGGATGCAGATGGTGATTGTTTGATGGATGAGATGCTGAGCTATATAAGCAGATGGCTTGCAGATGAGGTGCAGAAAGAGCCAATCCTCCATGACTGCAAGGCTTGCGAGAGGCTGCTGGTCCACATGGGTTCTGAGCATAACTATGCTAAAGGATCTTCTGATGCAACAACCTTTATCAACAGGAAGTGCTACACTGAGGACACTAGACTGGTGGAGCCATCTCATCTGCTGAGGGTGATGGTAACAAAAATGGAGGATATAATTGACAAACACCTTGCCAGTTTTTGCCCAGAGACTTCTATTGTGTCAGGACTAAGAGTCCTCTTAATTAGATCTAGTCTAGTGCCTTTGATTGCATCCTGGAAGGCCGTGTCGATGCATGCCTACCCCCTCCATAGGAAAAAATATAAAGATATACACCATGTGTAGAATGCGAGCGCAGCTTAGAAAAATAAATTGTGAAGTTAACGAACCAAAAACCACAGCACAGCGTGAACTGAATTATTTCACCGGATAATACATTTTTGGGGGTGTTTTATAATATCAGACATCGGTAACTGTATGGCGCCGTGTGCTGTATGGTAAGTGGACAGAGTGTATGTACAGTGTGGAGCCTAAAGTGTATGAAGCCAACAAGAAGTCAGAGAAGGGGGATACTAAGAAAAATAAACAGGCGAGCACACAGACCTGTGATTTGTCCAATTGTTTTTAAACAATGGCAAAACATTTAGTGAATTTGTTTTTCTTAAGCAGTGTGTCTTCCTTTCACATAAACATGCAGTGGCTTTAGGTGAAGGTAAGGTAAAAGTGTATTTGTAGGTACTGTTGACATAGTGTGCTACAGCAGTTCTAGTTATTATGGCTATATATGTTGCTTTAAAGTTTGTGTGAATGCAACTGTCTGTAGATTGTAGTAGGCTAATGTGTATAGTATTGTATGTAGGAGCAAAGTGCTGGAGAAAAGGACACTGAGGATATGCCTGAGGTTCAAGAGACCGTCTCTGTGATACCAGGAAGCGCCTTACTGTGGAGAATAACTCCATGACCTGCACATTCAGAAGAGGAAACACACACACACACACACACACACACACACACACACACACACACACACACACACACACACACACACACACACACACACACACACACACACACACACACACAGAGGGAGCCATTAGGGATATGATGTATATCTGTGTTTCTTTCTGTCTCTCCTGTGTTTCTAATTAACCCTGACTCTGGTCCTTGCTCTCTTTCTCTGTGGTATAGATGTATCATTTCACCATGACTCTGAATGAGCTGGAGCCTGGCATGATGAGGCTATTGGGTGTAAGAATGCCATCTAAGACTTGACGTCAGAGCCATGGAGAATGGAGACCTGGGTATTGACTCACATTGGAACACAGATACTCACACACGATTCCATAACAACATTCAAGATTCATTGATAAACAAACAAAATGGAGCACATTCGTTTTTTTTATATGAGGTGGTTTTATATATTGCAGAAGCAGGAAGTGTAGAAAAGGACAGGCTAGAGGAAAAACAGTGAGCTGCACGCAAAGAACCTTCCAAGGATGGAGAAGAGTGGTCAACCAGGTGTGTTCGCTATGCAACAATAATAAGTATGTCCAGAAATGTGAATGCATTGTCATGCTAATATATTTCAATTTTAATTCAATTATTTCTCTAAAACATATTTCTGTACCATTTTATCTTTTACTTTACAGGTGGTTTCGGTTGGGAACAAACCCCCAGGACTGGTTTACACGGGGATACTTTGATAGGAATTACACTGTCCCAACATTTACTGATTGGTTAGGAGGGACTAAAGGGACTAGAAGGGTTTAATACCCATAGCGGATGTAGGCCTCATTATCCTGTTCATTCTCAGTATTACAATGTGAGGCAGCTGAGGACACAATTACTACTGTTTTCCAAACTTAGCCAAACCTCTCCCCCAATAGAATATCTGAAATCAAGAAATTATGTGAGTGAAATTATTTATTTTCATTTTGCAAGTGAAAAAGGGAACATTTGAGCAACCTGAATGTGAAAGATAGAAAATCGAGGCTAAGACAGTTAGTTACATGAGGGAAGCAGAATGTTCTGATTTTTATGTTAGTTTTCACAGGTGTCAGTCTTCCTAAATGGCCTGGCTAATTTAACTGAAAGAATCCCACTCATCTCTGATCGTGTTATTTATTGTACCCAGGGTTTTATAAAACTAGGGGTTAGTAAGAACAGTGGTTAAAAACAAATGGCAAGAGTTGTGGAACAGTGAGGGAAAGGGAAGACACCTGTATAAGATCCAGGAAGAGATGGGGGCAGGGAGGTCCTCTGGTCCAGAGAGAAGGGAGGAAAGGGTAGTCACAAGGCTGAGACTGGGACACACAAGGCACAACAGTTCATTGAAATAGGTAGGAAAACATCTGACTGGGAGGTGTGATCACTGTCAGGAGGAGATGGAGAGAGTGGAACATGTGCTAGTTCTTCGAGATGAGAATAACTGGTAGGATTTAGATTTTTCCTGTCTCTGGTACACACTCCAGTCCGGTTGGTGGCGGTAATGGACCTTACATTTGGTTGCCCACTGTCATATAAAAACCACAGAAGAAGAACAACAACAACAGTCATACCAACAGTACAGTCAAAGATAGAACAATGAGCCAGATGTTTCACCGGATGTATAAATCTGAAGCGTTGATTTGGCATTTCCACTCACCACCAAATACAGTGCATTCGGGAAAGTTTTCAGACCCCTTGACTTTTTCCACATTTTGTTACGTTACAGCCTTATTCTAAAATGGATTATTTACATAAGTATTCAGACCCTTTGCTATGAGACTCGAAATTGAGCTCAGGTGCATCCTGTTTCCGTTGATCATCTTTGAGATGTTTCTACAACTTGATTGGTGTCCACCTGTGCTAAATTAAATTGATTGGACATGATTTGGAAAGGCACACACCTGTCTATATAAGGTCCCACAGTTGACAGTGCATGTCAGAGCAAAAACTAAGGCATGAGGTCGAAGGAATTCCAAGACAGGATTGTGTCGAAGCACGGGTCTGTGGAAAGCGTACCAAAAATGCCTGCAGCATTGAAGGTCCCCAATAACACAGTGGCCTCCATCATTCTTAAATGGAAGAAGTTTGGAACCACCAAGACTCTTCCTAGAGCTGGCCGCCGAGCCAAACTGACCAATCGGGAGAGAAGGGCCTTTGTCAGGGAGGTGACCAAAAACCCCATGGTCACTCCGACAGAGCTCCAGAGTTCCTCTGTGAAGATGGGAGAATCTTCCAGAAGGACAACAATCTCTGCAACAGTCCACCAATCAGGCCTTTATGGTTGAGCGGCCAGACGGAAGCCACTCCTCAGTAAAAGCCACATGACAGCCCACTTGGAGTTAGCCAAAAGGTACCTAAAGGACTCAGACCATGAAAAACAAGATTCTCTGGTCTGGTGAAACCAAGATTGAACTCTTTGGCCTGAATGCCAAGTGTCACGTCTGAAGGAAACCTTGCGCCATCTCTACGGTGAAGCATGGTGGTGGCAGCATCATGCTGTGGTCATGTTTTTCAGCAGCAGGGACTGGGAGACTAGTCAGGGTTGAGGGAAAGATGAACGGAGCAAAGTACAGAGATCCTTGATGAAAACCTGCTCTAGAGCACTCAGGACCTCAGACTGGGGCGAAGGTTCACCTTCCAACAGGACAAGGATCTGCAGAATAAAATGAGAGAAACTCACCAAATACAGGTGTGCCAAGCTTGTAGCATCATACCCAAGAAGAATCGAGGTTGTAATCACTGTCTAAGGTGCTTCAACAAAGTACTGAGTAAAGGATCTGAATACTTATGTAAATGTGATATTTCATTTTTTTTTTTTTATTATACATTTGCAAAAATTTCCAAACCTGAGGGAATTTTTATTTTTTAATCAATTTTAGAATACGGTTGTAACATAACAAAATGTGGAAGAAGTCAAGGGGTCCGAATACTTTCTGAATGCACTGCATGGTGATGAGAGGAATCCCAATGGCCGGCAGTGGGAGAAGATGGAGCGAGATGGATTTTGGCCGACATTCTTCAAATGATCTCATCGATGAAACATTTGATCTCAATACAGTTTTCTGTTCCCAAAACTACAATCTGTTACGAACAGAATGGACAAAGTTTTGTAGACTTTACCCTTTGCCAAAGTTTCAAAAAATGGCATTGTTTAGAAGGAACGCAAGAGCAAATTTAGTTATTGCACTCGCACATCCCAGAGTATGTGTTCCTAACGGAAATATGGAAATATATGCTACAACGCGCCAATAGGATCTTGCTAGCTCCTTGCTTGTTCTGCCCACTATGACTAATATACTTCCATTGGGCGACAGGCTGTGGTCTGTTTTAGGTTAGCTATAAAAAATATTTGGTACAGTGGTTTCACCCTCCTATTAGTGATGGGCATTCCGAGTCTTTTCGGTGAGCCTGCTCATCTGGCTAGCAAACGGCTCTTCGTTCAAAATGCCTAACATTTTACTAAGAAATAAGAATCGTGAAAAAATTCTAAATCTCCAATGTAAAGGCCAAAAAGTAGGTTACCATTATGAAATGCGCGTTCAAATATATTTTTACCTGACCTAATGATTAGATCACATGATTTGTTGTTGTTGAACACACTGCAAAAAGTATCGTGGACCACGCTCTCCCCACTATTTATTATTTCTGCAGTGAGTATTCAGCCTATTTAGTTCATTATTTTGTAACGTATCTACATTTAAACGTTGTTTTGAGCTCAAAAAGCAGTAGCAGTTTGCAAATCTGGGAGCATTCACGCTGCAATTCGGTTCCCAACGTTCACCAAAAAGAGCCGTTGGTGAGGGAACGACACTTCACTGCGTTCATCTCTAGCCACTGTCGTAATCTGATTCCAAGTCCATCTGGCATCTTCCATCTCAAAGTAAAATGTACATTTGTGTTTCAATTTTTTTAAATCTATTGGCACTATTACTTAAGTAGCTAGATACATGTTGAGTTCAGGATAATGCAGTGGTTAGATTGCTACATTGTTGATATACCAGTAGTTGGCTAGCTAAAATTCGGAAGATGGCTGACTCGATGGCTAACGTTAGCAAGCTAACTTTTGTCATTGTTTATCATCGTTGCCCAACACCAGATCATCATCATCATGTCGGGAGCTCTGTTTCCCAGTGTGGTGTCAGGGTCCCGCGGCTCCTCCAGCAAATTCCTGGTTGAGTTTCGGGCAGGGAAGATGACCATGAAGGGTAGCACAGTGACTCCAGACAAGCGCAAGGGACAATTCTATGTTCAACAGAATGTTATCAGCTGCCAATTGTATGAGAAAAATAAGTTCCTGGTGTAATAGTGTTCTTTCCATTTTCCTGTTATAGGAGTCCAAGACTGATAAGGATGAGGAGTACTGCTGTAAAGTGAATGAGTATCTTAACAACCCTCCTATGCCTGGAGCCCTGGGCAGTGGAGGCAGCAGCGGGCATGATCTGTCTGCTCTGAGGGGTAAGGATTAAAGAAGGGTACAGTGCACACACTCATAAACAGAGTGCAAAGGTACTGTGGCATGTTGACACAGGAAGCAATGCTTTCTCAGAGACGATAGTTCCTTCCCCACTCAGCCTCTCCTTTGTGCATGATGTGTTGATCGTTCGGGAACATTTTGCATTCTTCCTCCTGGACTGCAGAGTCTGCTCGGTAACATGAGTCACAACCAGCTCATGCAGCTCATTGGCCCTACTGGACTGGGAGGTCTTGGTAAGTGGCTATTGTTTAGTGTACAGTCTTTTTTACCACTCGTAGCAATGTGCTTTAAACAGCCGATGGCTGGATTGACTGAGAATGCGTTCTGGACTGGAGTGCCTATTGGGTTCAGTCATTAATTGCAACAATGTCTATCATAACAGGATTGTTTGGGAGACACATTAATAATCCTCTCCCCATTTCTGTCATGTGTCTGTCTGTAGGAGGTCTTGGGGCTCTGGCTGGACCAGGCCTGGCCAGCCTGCTAAGTAGTGGAGGTCCTGCAGCCGGCAACTCCTCTTCAAGGTACCACAAGCAAACAGACTCACTTCACTACTAAATGAATTAATTTTGTACATTTATACACTTGTCTCTCTTCAGCTTAGACTACACACTCAATACTCAGCCAACTTTTACAGATAGCTTATTCTACTTTTATTACAACACCTGTGGATTTAGTTAGTCTCTCGGTCTCTCTCCCACTCAGTCCATCTCAGTCTCCTGCGGTCACCCCTACCTCCACCCAGGTGGGCTCCTCCCATGTGCCAACCACACCCATCACCCCATCTGCCACCAGTGCATTGTCACCCATGGCCTCACCCGCCACCCCTGTTGCCCCCTCCCTCGCAGCCGGGGCAGCCAGCCCCACCCAACCAATCCAGCTGAGTGACCTGCGGAGTATCCTAGCAACCATGAATGTACCTGCAGCCGGGCAGGGAGGTGAGGGACTAAACTAAATTATAGAGCAGCTCACAACACAGCTCAACAGTTTAGAACAGTGGACAGAGCAATAAGGAGTCTCTTGAAGACATTTACAGTGAAATAAATCATGCTGTTACCAGTGAAATAATTAGCCTTGCAGCGGTAGATCCATGACTGAAGTTGAGAATGTCCCTCTGTATTTATAGCGGACTGTTTGTTCTCTCTACAGTGAACCTGGCCAGTGTTGTGACCCCTGAGATCATGGCTATCCTGGCCAATGCTGAGGTCCAGGAGAGGCTGCTGCCTTTCCTGCCATCAGAAGAGGCCCTGCCTCAGAGCACCGACAAGCTCCACAACATACTCACCTCCCCACAGTTTCTGCAGGTATACCACACACACACACAAACTGCTCTGAGTATGTGTTGAGCAGTGCTTTTCCTTTCTCTGTAGAGTACACTTGAATAGCAGTGTTTTCTCAGAACACTTACTATAGTATGCTAAAGTGATCCTGGTCTTTCTTTTAGTTACCACTTGAGTGCTAAATTTCATATACTACTGTATGAGTATGTATGATGTAAAGCAGTGATTATTTTCTTTGTAGGCCATGGGTCTGTTCAGTAGTGCCCTGGCTTCAGGGCAGTTGGGGCCTCTAATGAACCAGTTTGGGCTGCCAACAGAAGCTGTGGATGCAACTGACAAAGGAGGTCAGTGTCCTGTATCTGCCCACAAAACATGAACCCAGGGACCTTGTATGTTCCATTGTTTAGAGAACACATAACATGCAGGTCTGCCTGTGCAGATATTCCGACATAACATTAGTGTCTACCATTTTGAATAAGATTTCCATAAGAGGTTATGACCTGCTGTTTTCATGAGTGAAATTCTAATTGAGCTTTCCTCCATTCCAGACATTGAGGCTTTTGCTAAAGCCATGGAGACAGACAGCAAGTCTAACCATGAGGACGATGATTCCAAAGACAAGGATGATGAAGATATGAGTTTGGATTAGTACCTGTGTTAATCCAGTTTCATTAAATATTTTACTGGCTGATTTGTTATTTAGAGCACTGAAGCCGTCTCCATTAAATATATATTCTGATAGGAAATGGTAATGTAAGACCCTCTCAATTGGGTGTTAAATTTATAACAAATTGATGCACACATGCTCAACTCCTCAGAGCTTGAATCAACATAACATTAAATGTGTTTCCTGATATATTGCAAACCAGAATACTGTGACTGTTTAGGACTTGGGCCATGGTAGACTAGTGACAGCTACATGTGCCAATGTGACCTGTAGCTTCCTGGCCTAAAAAAAAAAAAAAAAAGAAACACTCCAGTCATGTGGTCTTAATGGTTAGAAAATGTTTAAATATATTTTCTGATTTAAGAAAAAAAATATATATACTTTTACAAAATTGACACCATTCATGAGCACAACATTTTCAGAAGTTCTACCATTTCACATTCTAAACAAATTACAAGAGGTAATTTTTTAAGCATACATTTGCAAAACAAAGACATCCAGTCACACCACAGCAGAAATCTGCACATTACTGTACAAAACGTTTTCTCCAAGATCACTCACAGAACAATGAGCTTCACATTATGCAGAGTCCAACTTTCTATGATATTCACAGGTACGGTGAAAAATCCCAACAGCGATAAGAGAGTGAAATACAAGAGGGAATAATATCTGGATAGGACTGATACATCATTCAACTCATGGTGGTTTTAGGCACTTCTTACTGTTTTGTCAAGTGGCATAATACAACGCAAATGAAGAGAAATACTGTAAATAAATCCACTTTTTAGGACACAACCGGTTTCTACCTGCTCTCATTCCAGAGTTTTTCTGTTTGATAAATCCCATGATCCCAGAATGATCAGTGGAAAATAAAGCTTTAATTGAAAGATATTTCCTGAGAACTAAAAATATGACAACTGGCTTGTGGATGATCCAGCACTTTGAACAATATGGTAAGAATACTTACTGCAAATCCTATACCTGGGTGTTGATATACAATACCAACCAAGTACTGATATGAAGTTTGATTGCAACTTAACAAAACCATCCACAGCAGAAAAGTAATTTGTGTAATAGAAGATCGATAACGCCACAAAGAGGCAGTTGATTGCACAGTGGTGATTTAAAGTCTACACAATTAGACTGACTGCCAGCTACAGTACTGACATGATCAAAACTGTTCAGACTCCAACCCAAGAAAAGGGTAATAAATACCATCCAAGCCAAGCTCTAAACGAATGATACAATAAAAACAACTGAAACACTGATGCTTCTACAGTAGTTTGTGAGGATGAGAGTTCTGGGCTGGCCAGTGGGTCATTTCAATCACATTTGTGGCCTTTTAAGTCCATTGACTGATGTGTCATTTTCAAAGTGAGTGAATAAATAGTAAGATCAACACAAGCTACAATGAGCAAAGATACCAATACCAGGCACCATTTACACATAAAAAATACAATTTCTATACCTTTTGACGGGGAATTACTTCAGGGCGGCTAAATTATTTCTAACTGATATGGCAACCATCAACATCATATTATGCGGACTTAGACACATCCTTTAAATAGAGTTTAAGTTAAGACTTCTTCCCACAGCTAGAAATGAAAGTATAGAGGATTAGAAGGAACAATCACCACCTTTAACGTAATCTTTGACATCATCTATAACAGAGCGCTGTCATGCGTTTTGAATGCACTGCAAGTCTTAATCTGGTTTATTGATTTAAAAAAAATATATTTTTCAAACTTTGAACAACAAGTCAACCCTCGGGAGATGCCTTTTGGCTGCTTATAGATGCAGGCCAAATGTAAAAACTCATACTTTGGTGGCCTGTGTGGTCACAGCCGCTGACCCGGCACACACGTATGCCAGAGTAGGGATGGGTTCAAATCCGTCCCAATGTGTGAAATAGGACAAATATAACCCCCTCCCCGACTTTCCAACACTATCATCTCTTCAATAAAGCATAAAAATAAAAAAAGTAACCTTTTTTTTTTTAAACTCACCATGGCCTAGCCTGTCCCTCATTAGTCGCCACACACCTCCATCAAACAGCATGCATAACCTCCATAACAACCACCTGTGCTCTCACCTGCAGTCGTTAAGCCCTCTTCTCACAAGCAACCAAACCAGTACAATGGACACAAACAGACGCGTGTACTGACAACTAAAACCATCTACATCTGTCATCTGATCACATGTAACCCATCATTGCCACTCATCCGAGCACCAATGCCTTTAAGACCGAAAGAGCTAAACTAGAGAATAGTAAAAGTCCTCACAGACACCCCCATCGGGTTGCCATCCTTCACTCAGTTTTTTAGAAAATATTTAAGGTGTACTGTTTGTACAAATAAACATGGTTTTGAACCCTTCTATGAAAAAAAATATTCATATCAGAATGCCATATACCACCCAGAAAGAAGTTCAGAACAAGCTGACCCAACAAGAATCAAAACATAGAAAGAAAAAACAGTCCAACAGCATTGCAGAAAATATTCTTAAAAATCCTTCATTCTATTACCAAGATATTATCCATATCAAGTTATCAAGATATTGGATTGCATTCAATCAAATAAATAGAGTACCTAAACAGTTAGATTTATTTTTATAAGGAGCATGTAGGTTGGGCTGGCCTGCTACACCTGAACAGATTCTAGGGCAGAAGGTGCATCTCTCAAGGTGCTGATTCAGGATCAGCATTTCCAATCAATATCAGGACTTATATATCAAAACTGGCACAGGCCAGTTCTCCGGGCCACCTCCAGGCTCCAGCTTAGCCCTGCTGCACCAGCCTGCGGTAGTGCGGCATGACCTTGCTGTCAGGGAGGTAGAGCCCCATTTCCAAGGCAACCAGGACAGGGAACTCCAATGGAATCAACTCCCGGCGGTTTATACGAAAACGCTCCTCCAGCTTCTGCTCAACCATGGAGAGAGAGAGAGAAGGGGAGCTAAGAACAAGAAGACAACCTCATACAATACTGCCCAATGCTCTGATCACCGTAACAATTCAATTCATTCAAGTGATCCTGACGTGAGCAAAATTGTCCATACATTTTAAACACACAAGGTACTGTATTTTCAATTCTTAAAAAATGTATGCAATGCTCAAATGGGTAGGTTGAATAATATAATTGCATGTTAGGAGTGCTACTTGATTGTAAGTTGCTCTGGATAAGAGCGTCTGCTAAATGACCAATATGTACAGTCGAAGTCGGAAGTTTACATACCTTAGCCAAATACATTTAAACTCAGTTTTTCACAATTCCTGACATTTAATCCTAGTCAAAATTCCCTGTCTTAGGTCAGTTAAGATCACCACTTTATTTTAAGAATGTGAAATGTCAGAATAATAGTAGAGATAAATATTTATTTCAGCTTTGATTTCTTTCATCACATTCCCAGTGGGTCAGAAGTTCACATACACTCAATTAGTATTTGGTAGCATTGCCATTACATTGTTTAACTTGGGTCAAACGTTTCAGGTAGCCTTCCCCAAGCTTCCCCCAATCAATTGGGTGAATGTTGGCCCATTCCTCCTGACAGAGCTGGTGTAACTGAGTCAGGTTTGTAGGCCTCCTTGCAGGCACACGCTTTTTCAGTTCTGCCCACAAATTTTCTATAGGATTGAGGTCAGGGCTTGGTGATGGCCACTCCAATACCTTGACTTTGTTGTCCTTAAGCCATTTTGCCACAACTTTGGAAGTATGCTTGGGGTCATCGTCTTTTTAGAAGACTAATTTGCGACCAAGCTTTAACTTTCTGACTGATGTCTTGAGATGTTGCTTCAATATATCCACACAATTTTCCTTCCTCATGAAGCCATCTATTTTGTGAAGTGCACCAGTCCCACCTGCAGCAAAGCACCCCACAACATGATGCTGCCACCCCCGTGCTTCACAGTTGGGATGGTGCTCTTCGGCTTGCAAGCCTCCCCCTTTTTCCTCCAAACACAATAAGGGTCATTATGGCCAAACAATTCTATTTTTGTTTCATCAGACCAGAGGACATTTCTCCAAAAAGTACAATCTTTGTCCCCATGTGCAGTTGCAAACCGTAGTCTGGCTTTTTTATGGCGGTTTTGTAGCAATGGCTTCTTCCTTGTTGAGCGGCCTTTCAGGTTATGTCGATATAGGACTCGTTTCACTGTAGATACTGTAGATATAGATACTTTGTACATGTTTCCTCCAACATCTTCACACGGTCCTTTGCTGTTGTTCTGGGATTGATTTGCACTTTTCGCACCAAAGTACGTTCATCTCTAGGAGACAGAACGCGTCTCTTTCCTGAGTGGTATGACGGGTGCGTGGTATCATGGTGTTTATATAGATGAACGTGGTACCTTCAGGCGTTTGGAAATTGCTCCCAAGGATGAATCAGACTTGTGGAGGTCTACAATTTTTATCTGAGGTCTTGGCTGATTTCTTTTGATTTTCCCATGATGTCAAGCAAAGAGGCTGAGTTCAAAGGTAGGCCTTGAAATACATCCACAGGTACACCTACAATTGACCTAAATGATGTCAATTAACCTATCAGAAGCTTCTAAAGGCATGACATAATTTTCTGGAATTTTCTACGTTGTTAAAAGTGTATGTAAACTTCTGACCCACTGGAAGTGTGATACAGTGAATTATAAGTGAAATAATCTGTCTGTAAACAATTGTTGGAAAAATTACTTGTGTCATGCACAAAGTAGATGTCCTAACCGACTTGCCAAAACTATAGTTTGTTAACAAGAAATTTGTGGAGTGGTTGAAAAACGAGTTTTAATGACTCCAACCTGAGTGTATGTAAACTTCCAAATTCAACCCACATGTAAAAAACGACTTCACTCACATCAATCAGCTGTCGGACCTCCTGCTTCTTCAGGTCACTGCTGATCTTGGCTGCCAGTAGGACGCAGGCTGCAGACACCAACTTCCTATTCTGCTTGTTCAGGCGGCCCTGCAGCACCAGTTTCTCAAAGTACACAAATGCCATGGCCACTGTGACCGGCTGCAAACTGCACTCCTCTCCCACCGCACATATCTCCCACTTCAGGCTGTCAAACAGGAGGGAGGTTACAGGTTACACATGGGTGTGTATGGTAGGCAGATATGCAGGATTTGCATATGTAAATGCATGGTTTGGAGACAAAGATACAAATGTGATTTTCAGAGATTGAAACAGACAGTAGACAAAAATGCACAACGTGTTCAGGCACCGTGCACCTTCTTATCTTGCTGAGGGTCAGTTTAATATAGGGGAACTTCTCCTTGAACGTCTCATTCATGTCTTTCTTCAGGTCCGACGGCTTCACATACTCAATAACAGTCGTCTGGAAGACAGGGAACAAGATAAATATGAGAACTTTGCTTTCATCCTATTCATAGCATCATAATGAAATCTCTATGTTTACTATGTGCAGTAAAGTTTACTTGTCATAAAACAATCCATATCGTAAGGGATTTTATGTTTAGAATGGTGCTACTGAACAAAATCAGAGCATTCTGGACTGTCAGTGTGTCATGTGATGTATTGTCTAGTCACAAAGTAATGTGGTGAGGTATATGTAATGTGGTGGTGGGTACTCTCTTCGTTCGCGGGACTTTATCCTGCTAACTGTTCCAAATGTCCGAACTGATTTTGGTAAAAGGGCTTTTATGTACTCTGCGCCATCGTCTTGGAATGCCTTACAAAATACTTTTAAACTGGAAGAACTTGTCCCGATTGGTATTTTTAAATCACGGATGAATGATCTGGAGACTGATTCCCTGACCTGTCAATGTTTTTAATTTGCTGTTTTTGATTTTGTTATATTCTTTGTTAATTCTATGGTTTTTACTAGATTACTTGTAGTTTTTCATGTTGTTTGTCTGTAATTTTTGTAATGACTTGGCGCTGCCTATCTTGGCCAGGACGCTCTTGAAAAAGAGATTTTAAATCTCAATGAGCCCTTCCTGGTTAAATAAAGGTTAAATAAATAAAATAAATATGTAACATGTATAATGTTATATGAATGCTTACCACATATGATGAGAATATAAGAACTCTCTTGTGTCTCCCGCAAGGCCACTGAGGGTCACTGAGTAGGTAGGGATCATAGTCTGCCAGGTCTTCTATATCTGTAAAAATTATATTAAATGAGAAGACAGTAATAATTGCAAAAACAATTTGCCAGAGAGAGAGTGCATGTAACCTGTATTCTAGTGAAGTGGAGCGTACTCAGGTCCTGTCCTATAGTGCTGTTGAGTCGAGACGGGGTGGTGTAGTTCTTCTGGCCGTTGCATTGGTAACGTGACAGGGGGGTCTGTGTTGTGCTGGGCTCTAGTGCTCCACTGCTCTTCGGTCTCACCAGGGCGTTAGTGGGGAAAAGGAACTGGGCATACGATACCGTCTGATGAGGAAAGAGAGACGTTTACGAACAGAAAGCACAGACAGACAGTGTGCAATTACGCTCCAGTTCACCCTTACCTTTCCATATGCACCTAGCTCCACCCCCAGGCCCTCCAGGCCAGGGAACAGGTCAGACGCCACCCCAGAGGACAGCTGTAGTTTGTGCGCCTCCAACTTTGGGTCACTGGGTGTGCAGAAAGAGAATCTACTCATGTCACCATCATGCATCGTAAAATATATGAATGCATGACTAAGTCACTTGGATAAACGTGTCTGCTAAATGACATACATTATATAATTATTATGCAGCTTCACATTAAAACCTGTGATCATCATAACACAACTCCTTTCCTGATGGCGATTCAGGACACACGAGAGGATGGCTGGGTCATATAGTGACACAGCGGGATAGAGGTGGACTCTAGTTGGTTAGGGCTATGTGTCTGTACCTGAGGTGAATACGCTCTCCATAGGGCAGCACTGAGAAAGCAGCACATAGAGACCGCTTGGCACAAATCATCATGATCCTGCAGGACACAGACAGCAAGTACAGGCACACAGAACATCCGCAGTGTCAGTCTACACAAACAACAGCTACAGTCACATACTACTAAACGCGTCGGGTCGCCCAAAAATGTACATACTGTATTGCAGCCCTAACCATATCACTTAAATACATTTTTAAAGGGTTAATGACCTTAAATTTGAGTATCTGGCCTACAGTTAAGAAAATCCTGAATAACCAAAAATGTCTCATTGGTGTTACTACTCCTACTGGTGGCACGTTATCCTAATGTAAAAAGAAAAAAGCATATTAGTCGATTTAGAATGGAAAGCCTTTTTACATTTAAAAAAATATATATTTATGTAGTGCCCAAATGCCACCGCAATTCAAGAACGACCCAAACTACAGTTAACTACAGCATTAGTAATGCACTTATTAGTACAATGTGTACAGTGCCGTCGGAAAGTATTCAGACCCCTTGACTTTTCAAAACATTTTGTTACGTTACAGCCTTATTATTAAATGGATTAAATAAAACAATTTCCTCAGCAATCTACACACAATACCCCATAATGACAAAGCGAAAACAGGTTTAGAAATGTTTGCAAATGTATTCAAACCAAAAAACAGAAATACCTTACATAAGTATTCAGACCCTGCTATGAGACTCAAAAATGAGCTCAGGTGCCTCCTGTTTCCATTGATCATCATTGAGATGTTTCTCATGGTCTGAGAGTCCTTTAGGTGCCTTTTGGCAAACTCCAATGCAAACTGTCATGTGTCTTTTACTGAGGAGTGGCTTTTGTCTGGTAACTCTACCATAAAGACCTGATTGGTGGAGTGCTGCAGAGATGGTTGTCCTTCTGGAAGATTCTCCCTTCTCCACAGAGGAACTCTGGAGCTTTGTCAGAGTGACCATGGGGTTCTTGGTCACCTCCCTGACCAAGGCCCTTCTCCCCCGATTGCTTAGTTTGGTCGGGCGGCCAGCTCTAGGAAGAGTCTTGGTGGTTCTAAACTTCTTCCATTTAAGAATGGAGGCCACGGTTCTTGGGGCCATTCAATGCTGTAGAAACGTTTTGGTACCCTTCCCCAGATCTGTTCCCTGACAAAAATCCTGTCTCTGAGGTTTCGGACTATACGGACGATTCCTTTGACCTCATGGCATGTTTTTTGCTCTGACATGCACTGTCAACTCTGGGACCTTATATTGACAGCTGTATGCCTTTCCAAATCATGTCCATCAATTGAATTTACCACAGGTGGACTCCAATCAAGTTGTAGAAACATCTCAAGGATGATCAATGGAAACAATGCACCTGATCTCAATATCAAAGCTCATGGTAAAAAAAAAATGTATAGCCACCCCAGGGGTAAAATAGTAAATAACGGCTACTTCTCAGAGAGTTTTGAATTGTCAAGAGGAGTTAAACAAGGGTGTCCGCTGTCACCATATCTATTCGTTATGGCCATCGAAATGCTAGCTATTAAAATCAGATCCAATAACAACATTAGAGGATTAGAAATCCAAGGCTTAAAAACAAAGGTGTCCATGTATGCCAATGACTCAAGTTGTGTGTTAAGTCCGCAAGCTAGATCCCTGCAATGTCTCATTAAACTTTTCTGTACTCTCTGGACTAAAACCTAATTATGATAAGTGTACAATATTACGTATTGGATCCTTAAAAAATACAACTTTTACATTACCTTGCAGCTTACCTATAAAATGGGCTGATGGTGAAGTAGACATACTCGGTATTCATATCACAAAAGATATAAGCTCTCCACAATGAATTTCAATAGAAAACTTGTAAAAATAGACAAGATTCTGCAACCATGGAGAGGTAAATACCTGTCTATTTATGGAAACATTGCCCTGATTAACTCCTTAGTCATATCTTAGTTTACTCAATTATGGCACTGCCTAATCCTGATGATTCGTTTTTCAAATCATATGAGCAAAATATATTTCGCTTTATCTGGGACGCTAAACCAGACAAAATAAAACGAGCCTATCTATATAATGAATATGAATTGGGTGGGTTGAGATTATTAAATATAAAAGCACTAAACCTCTCTCTAATAGCTTCACTCATTCAAAAGTTTTATTTGAACCCTAAATGGTTCTCCAGTAGATTAATAAGAAAAGCTCATCCATTGTTTAAAAATGGCCTTTTTGCCGATTGCCATGTCTCTTTTTCGATTAATTGAAAATGATACTTTTTTCAAAGTATCTGTCTTTTTCAAACAAGCATTGCAGAGCTGGCAACAATTTCAATTTCATCCCCCTGAAAAGATAGAACAAATATTACAACAAATATTATGGCTGAACTCAAATGTGCTGGTGGTAAAATACCTGTATTTATGGGAAAGATGTTTGAAAAGGGTATTTTGTTCTTAAATTATATTGTAAATTGTAATGGTAGAGTTATGTCCTTCATGGAGTTATCAGAATTGTACAGGAAGGTCTGCTCAATCCAGAGTACAACCAATTGATTACAGCATTGCCCCAAAAATGGAGGAGGGTGGCAGCAGGAGGAGGTAAAGAACTGGTCTGTCTGCCCAATATAAAAGATCAAAACTGGCAGAGGAATAAAAATAGCATAAATAGGAAAGTACACCAGTTTCATTTGAGGACCAGGATGTTGTCAACTGTGCCATACAGATTGTAAAAATAGTTGGGAAGAGATTTTTGATGTACCTATTCCATGGTACAGGGTGTATGAGTTGATATATAAAACAACGCAAGATTCAAGACTTCGTGCTTTTCAGCTAAAATTATTATATAGAATTCTTGCCACCAACAAAATGTTGAATATTTGGGGCATAAAATCATCAAAGCTCTGCAAATTTTGTTGCGAGGATACAGAATCAATAGAACACTTATTTTGGTATTGCCCTCAGGTAGCCTGTTTCTGGTCTCAGGTTCAGGAATGTCTGAAAATGCATACCATTGATCTAAAATTGACCCTAGAAATAGTACTGTTAGGAGATCTGGAGAGACCGGGTCAGTCAATTACTAATACTCTTAGTAAACATATTTATCTTCAACACGCAATCTGTAGATTCTATTCGATTAGATAGCTTGAAATTGTACGTTAAACATCATAGCATAGTTGAAAGATATGTGTTGCGTAGAAACACGAAGTGGGTGGCCAGCAGAGATAGATGGGATGGGCTGAGGGAAGCTGAGGGTTGGTATGTGGAATTGGAGAAGAGTGGGAGTGGAGTTGCTGTGTGAGAGAGCATGATGGTCAAAAGATAAAGGGGAAAAGTCTAAATAAAACATAATAAAAGTACATTTGAATGACACTAAGTGGCAGTGTTTTTACAACTAATGCCGGTTTGCCTGAGGCTGATGCCGTGCAGATGTTTGTACACATGCATATACACACACTCTCATTCAAATAATCACATACAAGAACACACACACACACACACATACACACATACATACATACATACATACATACATACATACATACATACATACATACATACATACATGTAATAGTGCCAGACATGCACACAAACATAAAAGTAGACATCGATATTATGATTCCAGTTGTTCTTGATGTCCTTTGTTTTAAATGTATTATTTTGTTGAATTTTTTTTGCATTGTTGTCTGCTGTTTTCTTCTGTCTTTTCCTTTTTTGTCTTTAGTTCATTCTCTTGGTTGTTGGTGCATTGGGGGGTTCTTGGGGGTGGGGGAATGGAATTAAATGTATTTTTTATTTTCTTCCGGGGGGGAGGGGGGACTGTGGGAGGGGTCTCGAATGGGGGACAGCTATTGGGGAACTGTGGGGGGGATCTTGGGGGGGGTTCAGGTTTCACAAGATTGTGATCATGTAAAAGGAAACTGACATATTTTATATCACTATCATGCACACATAAGGATGGCTCTGTTGCAGAAAGACTGATACATGTTTGATAGTGTCTTTATGCTGTATTGTTTGTCCTTCATGTTCTAATACTTTAATGTTACCCCTTCCTTGTGTTCTTTGTAAAAAAAATTTTTTTGAAATATAAAGTCTCATAGCAAAGGGTCTGAATACTTATGTAAATAAGGTATCTGTTTTTTATTTTTAATACATTTGCTAAAACCTGTTTTTGCTTTGTCATCATGGGGTATTGTGTGTAGATTGTTGTGGAAAAATAATTTAATCAATTTTAGAATAAGGCTGTAACATATCAAAATGTGGAAAAAGTCAAGGGGTCTGAATACTTTCTGAATGCACTGTATATTAAAAGAGTTGGGCCAACTTTTATCATTTGGAATATTGTTCTAATTCTAGACATTCAGTACATCACATTATTTAAATAACACACATGTACCGTTAAAGCTGGAATCCTTAATGGTGAAAGTGACATGTCCATTTGCAATATTACAACAAAGAAGTTTGGTGTTTTGATTTGATTAAATGCACTGTTACAATCCACACAGTCGTTCTGTTACTCGTTTAAGAGCTAAGAGCGTTATCTAAGTTCCAGCAGGTCTCTTTGCAATCATCTTCCCTCTTCTCTATAGGCTATGCTTATGAATGCAATTCATTTCCTGTATGTCATGGGTGACTAAAATGCCATTTAGAATTACTTTTTTGATACCCCTTGTTGAGCCTATAGAAGAATGCTTTATACATTTTGTTTTGGTTTATCACTTCATTAGAATACACAGTTTACTCCACACATCTCCTGCGCCCCCTCATCTACTACTTAAACTCACCTGCTGCCTCTTGTGTCATACTGCCTCATATTCTTGATAAAGTGGACCTTCTTGGCCACCCTTGCAGGTTTTGGAGAGCCCGAATGATTCCGTGATCTAAGACAAAATGGAGAACACAAACATAATTGTCAATTAAACATCAACATTAGTAATGTCTAATGTCTGGACCAACAGGTAGCAACAGTACCATATAATTTGTCAGTGAGTTTTAGAATATGGAGGTAGACAAATACGGAGGAAGAATGAACCATTTTCTTGAAATAATAAACTAAGGAAGACCTTAAAGATTAATTTACATGACATGTCTGAATAATAATGCCAAAATCACCATGTTGTGTGAGAGGGATTTGAAGTAATATGTTTGTTTTTCTAAACATGTTCAGAGAGAATGACAGAGGCAAGATGCAGAGCAAGACAGATGTGGTGGCAGGAGGAGAAGGTGAGATAACACAAGAGGTCTGACAACAATTAATGTAATGTTTACACAAAGCACAGCATTACAGAGAATGCTAAAATAAACAAACCAATATCAACTAAATATGTAAGAACTATCAGATAATTGTTTGAAACTGTAGTTTAATTTAGTGATGAGTTGTGCAGCACTAGCTGAGGAACGCTTAGCTGTTTTTAGAAACATCTGCTAAATATGTGTATGTGACCAATACAATGTGATTGCTAGTATCTTACACACTGGCATTGCTAGGGATTAGCTTGTAGTCCTCAGAAGCGAGAAGTTAAATAAAATTCCATTTCAACTTACTCGGAGTCTGCCCTGCCGATTGCCCATAGGGTTGGTCCTTATGCAGGTGGAAATTGAGAAGAAAAAAAATCTAATAGAGTATAAATTAAACAGATTTCTCAAACATGGGTCTTTTTTTGTTTAGACCTACTTCCTCTCTGATAACCTCATGTCAAAATAAAAGTCCAGCACGTGCGCCATTCCTGCACAAAAAAACCAAACATTTTGTAGGGCACTTTTATTTTGACACGAGTAAGGATAGGAACTGACCTTGCAGAGGAACTTCATAGGTCTACAACAGACCCACGTGTGGAAATTCTGTTTCATTTTAAATTCCATTGTGGGGTTTTTTCTCAAATTTCCCTCTGCATAAGGATCAACTATACAGACAATGGACAGAATAATTTAACTTCTGGCGGACTATTCCGTTTTTTTGCAAGCCAATTTCCAGCAACCCGAGTGTGTAAATACTAGCGTTGCTATAAGCAGCTAAGCGATCGTCCCAATTGTTCTCTAATATCAAGGCAGGGTTGAGTGTTGATAACTGGGCGCCGATTTGCTAGTAACAACATTGAGTTTACCAGCAGTCAATACTTGAAAAAAAGTTACATTCTGAAAACGCTTACCTGTAGGCCTACAGTACTATGATTGTCCTGTACAACCGCGGTCCTTCCGCTTGTGCTAAAATTCCTATTTATTTTATAAAAACGTAAACAATACCTACTTTTTCTCACATTTGTGTTGCTCACGTAGCGTCCTTGATGTAAACCGAGATTCAATTGGCACATGAGCATTCGCGCTGAGTTGAGCAACACAAATTCGGAAAAGATCGGTGGTTGTATTCGATAAGGGTTTATTAAACGTGTGAATTTCGGACCACGCGGAAGGAACGCGGTTGTACATAACGGGTACAGGTAAGCGTTTTCAGAATTGACATTTGTACATGTATCGACTGGTGGTAAAGGTTGTTGCTAGTAAATCGCGCGACCAATTTCCCCCTGCATAAGGGCCAACCCTATGGACAATCTGCAGGGCAGACTCGGAGTAAATTGAAATGTAATTGTATTTAACCTCTCGCCTCTGACGGGCTATTTCGTTTTTTATACAAGCTTATTCCTATAAATGCTAGTGTGTAAGATACTAGCTTTGCTAAAAGGAACTAAGCGTTCCTCAACTACAAGTTCTGCACAATTTATTGAAACAAAACTCAACTCCACCTTTATACTAGAACAGAGTTGCGCGTTCCTCGGATACATTTGTCGCTGCAGAGGGTTTTTTAAAGGACTTTGACAGGGAAAAAATATATTTTTCAATGTGGCAGCTGACAATTAAGACGTGTTCTAATGATTGTTTTGAGAAATAGATTTCAATAACTACAATTTCGACGTAAGGTCTAGTCTGTGGCCATTTGAGTTACCGTAGATTTCTATATTGAAATGAAATATGCGGAAGTAAATAGACCACATTTATAAATCAGGCCTGTTCTGTCAAACTTTGAAACAGCCAATGTTGGTTACAATGAATACAAAAGCAAAGTGAGTAACACCTAGTCGTGACTGATGGTTATTATGACAGATTAATCCCGTATTGTTTACCACCCTATAATACAAACGTAGTAGCTAGATAATATTTCCCACCTTTGTGTATCCCCCGGAACGGAATTCTGATTCTGGGGCACAAATGATGATTTGGCACTTGGATTGAATGTCTGAGGTCCAGAGGTGGGGGACAGAGGGGTATCTGGTGGTGCCATGGGGTCAACACCCTCAAAAAACACCTCACTGCACCGCACAGCAGTACTTGAGCCCGTGTCTGTAGACATGCCCAAATTAGGAGGGACTGGGCTCAGTCCACTGATCCCCGCCACAGTAGGAGAAGCGCCACCGGCCAAGGAGGGTGCCACAAGGGAGACGGTTCCGTAGATACTCGATGAGAACAGAGGGTGTCCAGTCGCCTGTGCCCCGGTGGCGTCTCGACTTCGGAGCTCGGCGGCCTCCCTTTGACCGTGGTTTCCATTGCTGAGATGATACAAAGGCCTTCCGTCTAAAGATATGTTGTTGAGGAACAAAAGAGCCGCCTGTCTCCGTCGTGAATCCTTACCTTTTCGCAGGTGGTCTTTGTGTGATTTTGCAGTATTACTGCCTGTTGTACATTGACGACCGAAAACAGCAGTCGCCATTCTAGTATAATAGAACGATTGTGCTCGCTGAGGAATGAATTTAGCCGGCGAGAGGACCTCTCCACGCCCACCATAAGCTGATTGGTTCAAACGTGTCATTATTGAAATAAGTACGGTTTGGTTTTAGGGGATTGGCTGTGAGTTGATGGAGTTGTAACAACTGATAGATACATTGTTCGGTTCGTTTTGCGTGGCCTGGTGCCCCTGGTTAGCGGAGTTGTTAATTTAGGACCATTCCATTGGTCCTTAAGTGAAATAGCCACACACCCGGGGCACCGGGCCATGCAAAACGAACTCCAACAATGTAACAACATAATAATAATACATTGTAACGGATAGATGCATAATAGTCAAGGTATTGTAATACATTCCACCTTATGCATTTAATCAGCAAAACTTTGGACATCTTTTAATAGATTTTTCTATTAACTATGGTCCTACTAATTTCAGCCTAATCACCAATTTATAGTATAGGGATCTGTTACTTAATAGCCTGCTTTACCCAGAAGGTTGGTGATGATTTATATTGAATTACATTGTGCTGCAGATAAGCAAAAATGTGTACATTTGGCCCTGTACTCCAGAATTTTGGATATGAGATCAAATGTTTCATATATATCTGTTTTACTGTTGAGATATCACTTCATGTATCTAGTCCCCCCATTTTGAATAAGTTTTATTTGGAACAATGAAATTATAGTATATTAAAGTAGTCAAAAGTTTAGTATTTGGTCCCATATTCCTTGCACGCAATGACTACGTCATGCTTGTGACTACAAACTCTTGTTGGAAGCATCTGCAGTTTGTTTTGGTTGTGTTTCGGATAATGTCTTGCCCAGTAGGAACATGGTAAATAATGTATTGTGTCATTTTGGAATCACTTTTATTTGAAATAAGAATAGAAGATGTTTCTGAACACTTCTACATTAATGTGGATGCTACCATGATTATGGATAATCATGACTGAATCCTGAATAATAACGAGTGAGAAATGCTAACCTCCCCTGTTATTGGTAATGGTGAGAGGTTAGCATTTTTTGAGGGTGACTAGAGACATAAAGTGCTTTCATTTCTAAACAGTAAAACTGTTGTGTATGAAAATACCCTCACATAAAAGGTGACATTCCGTACTGTCACTTCATATGAAACATTTTATTTCAAATACAAAATGCTGGAGTATAGAGCCAAATGTACACATTTTTGCTTCACTGTCCAAATTAATACAGATGGGAGTGTATATGATATGGGAATGGCTGTTAAGTGAACCACTTTCAGTTGAAAATTATGATGATAAAAAATGTAATAATTTTCTGTAGACAACCTCACCTGACCCAATGACATCTGCCTGGGCTCAGGTGCCAGCAGCCAGCGGGGTAGTGTTTCATAATGTCACGTCCTGACCATAGTGAGTGTTATTTTCTATGGTAGATTAGGTCAGGGCGTGACAGGGGGTGTTTGTCTGGTTTTTGTATGTCTATGTTTTGGTTCTAGGTTTGTATTTCTATGTTGGTGTTATTTGGCATGACCTCCAATTAGAGGCAGCAGGTTGACGTCTCTAATTGGAGGTCCTATTTAAGTTTAGGTTTGTCCCACAGGTGTTTGTGGGTGATTGTTCTTCGTAAGGTTTATGTTCCTCCAGCGTCACGGTTTGTTGTTTTGTATTTACTTAAAGTGTTAATTGTTGCATTCGGGTTCACTGATTTAAATAAAACATGTGGAACTACGAAAACGCTGCATCTTGGTCCGCTCTTTCAAACAGCCGAGACACATAATCCACTGATCTACTTCTATATGAGACAGGATTTAGCTTTTTACCACTGGATAGTCTAATCAGAATAATCTGTCACTTTAGCAGAATGATTAGATCGATCTGTCTCTCCCTATCTGTTTGATTGTCTGCTTCACATTTAAACTATTCTATTGTATTTGGATAACTGCATTTACCTGACCTGAAATCTGGATTTATGTTTTGGATAATTAGCCATATTTTGGAGAACTGTGGTTGCATTTGGTTTCTGAAAACCACACATTGAAATAATTAATTGGTCATGGAGAAGGTAAACACATTGCTCTTTATTTTCCTGACAACAACATAATGAAAGTCTTTGTTCTTTTTTTTCTGCAGTCACCAGCAACAGTCTGGCTTGACCAGTTTAAGGCTTTCATTCTGGTATGTGTATTTGAGGTACAGCCCAGCCAAACCAGTATGGTTTGATGGATGAATCCAGACCACTGTATAAGGTAAGTTGTGGTGTTTATAAACAGACTCAACAGTTAGCACCAATGTGGAGCCGTGGCTTCATAGTTCTGTGGCTGTGTTGATGCTTCTGTGTGGAGATATTGTATTCATCTTAGTGCTAGCGGGATAATTGAGTTACCTGGACAGCATTTAAGAACTAAAGCTTCATCTTTCTACAACACAATATCATATGAACCCCAATGCACAACATACAAATGTGCACGAACACGCGCACACACAAACCTCATATACAAATGCTCCCAGTTTCAACCTTGTTTCCACTTCTCAGCCACATAAGGTTTCTGTCTTGCTCTTCTGGATTTAAAGTTGATACAATGCACTCAATTTTTAGTGTTAAACAGAACATTTCTTTATGGAGCAATGACCACCTAGATACACACGAAAAACACACTGTATCATCATCATGAAGATTGAAAGATATCTAAACTATTTTCTACAGGGCAACCAGAGTCCAGACAAGTTAGACATAATACAGCAATCCATGGTACTGTAATCCTGCACATTCAGTATCCAGCCTCATGTTTATTGTACTACACGAATGTTGTCATAATACCACACTAACTGTATGACAACAAAGTGTATTGAACATTCATCCCAATACATCTTCTCAATTTCTCTCTCTTAGAAATTGTCCTATGTATTTTAGACCACTTATTAAGGCTTTGAGATTACTTAAACATGCATAAATAGCTATGACAAATCACACACAGCAGTAAGATCTTCCACTGTCATCTTCAGGTCAAAATGTCCTGTTCCAGTAGCTCAATTAGACGGGTATGTATTAATCATGTGACTTATCTACTGTTATGGTGTATAATCCTAATAAATTAACAGAGATATTGTCATAGGTATTCATAAATGTTTAGGTATTGTCTCTGATGGTATTTGCCTTGGCTTGAGAGGACATTATTTTGGAGCACGTTCAATGAGGATGGTTTCCCTCTGATTGACAGCTATCCAGCTCCTCTTTCTGTGTCCCTCTGCACTTTCACTGATCCCTAACCTCTGACCCCTTGCCCATAATTCTCCCTGTACCATCTCCCTAACCGGAGAAATGATACTGACACGGCACCAAAATACAAACCTCACGTAGTCACCTACTTAGGCCACATCAGACATTGTCTTTCTATCCCAGACATTTGATGTGAAAACCTATGCACGCACCCCCTCTCACAGCCAGTGTATTCTTGATGCTTTACAGCACAGAGCGGGACTAGAGCAGAACTGATCCTCAGAGAGAGTTAGTCAGCTGTGTGCCACTGTGGGGCTTTGCAGGCTGGATGATAGCCAGTTGAGTAAGTAACTATACTCTAAGCGGTTCACACTGTGGTCTCATACTCCATCACCTCTGTGGCTGAGCCTAGACAGCGGTACTGGATCCTTGGCGTGACCGGAGCAGCACCCTCAAGCACCAGGATGGTTTTGCGCAGCCGGCGGTCGATGAAGTGGGCATCCCAGGCAGGGTACTTCTTCCTGGGCAAGTCTATACGTATGACTGGCCCTTCTGTCCTAGGGGCGAGGGGTGGGAGATTTGGCTTGACTCCTCTTTTAAGTGTTCGTACCAGAAACACGTCTGCATTAGCCCCTCCCATCTGCTCACGGTCTCCCCCTTTAGTCCTCTGCAGAGTCCTGGGGGGGCTCGCTACTACATCTGGAGGGAGAGAGGAAGCTGGGGAAAGGCAGGACTCCACTGCTACCTCCTCTGGTACCCCCCATCCCCACCCTGAGATAGGACCGTCAGGGTGCAGCAGGCAGTAGTAGACTAACATAAAGAAGGTGCCCAGAGCGTAGCTACTGGCCACCATACACACTATGATCAGGGCATTGAAGTCAGAGGTATGTGGGCCACGGTACACATACCAGAATGTGGTGAGTGCCGCATTCTCAATGAATACAACCACACTGTAGATGAGCATACGGCAGCGTGTGCGCCCCTCCCTCACGCTGAACCAACAGAAAACATACACTATGCCGACCATCATGTTATAGATGACCTCCTCCCATTTGGACATGCAGAAGTCTGTTTCGCCTTGAATGATCCAGAATGTCATGATGCACCAATGGGCCACGATGAAGATACCAAAGTAAAGCTGGAATACGGAGGCGAACAGGGCGAAGGCCATCGTACGGGCTCCGATGGTAAACAGGTGCCACAGGATTTGCACACTGACGGCCTTGTAGGACATGGGCAGCTTATCGTCCCGGGAGTCCCTCAGAACCTTCTGGTAGGAGGCGATCATCCAGGACAGTGACACCAGCGAGGCAGAGGCTGAGAGGCCTGGAGAAAGAGGGAGAGAGACAGGGAGAGGGAGGGAGAAAGAATAATTAAGATTGAGCAGGGTAAAATGTGCTGACTATCACGAGAACGCTGCTGAGTCTGTGTGAATCAGAAGGCTCTATTGTAGGTTATAAAGGAATTCTTTAGAGCAGGGATGGGCAACTTTGATGGGGGTGGGGGCCACAACAAATATGAACTCATCCTTACTGGGCAAGATTTTTTTTTGTTATATTAAGAATGGTGACTAACTGCGTGGATTGAAAATCTGGCAGTTGTGACTATGTGAGGTCATTATATAGGGGAGTTTGAGAGGGTGATATCATTAGTGAGTGATAAGGTAAAGGACTTACAGGAGCAATTAGGGTTAAGTGCCTTGCTCAATGGCACATCAGATTTTTCACCTAGTCGGCTCAGGGATTCAAACCAACGACCTTTCGGTTAATGGCCCAATGCTCTTAACCGCTAGGATGCCTGCCATCAATGTGAAAGTCACAGTCGATTGTATGGGGTAGTTTGAGATGGTGATGTCACTAGTAATTATTAAGGTTCAGGTCAGCATTTGTGTTCAGACCATGACTCACCCTGCAACGGGAGGACCTGGCTGGCCTGGACCATGATGCTTAGCTGCAGGACCAGCTGGGGGGCGCTCTTCAGGAACGACTCCAGCAGACGCAGCATGCTGATGTCAGCACTCTCAAACATCATGCGCCAGTAGAAGTGACGTCTCTCGTGGTCCCCACGCCAGCGACTCTGCACCCCCAAGTACAGGGCATGGACATACCTGTGGAACATCAGAGGGGAGGTGGGGGGATAGGGACAGAGAGGGAAAGGCATGAGTATCATATTAGAATTATGTCATCGTTTGTGCGAGAGAAGAATCTCCAGCTATCGAGAGACGCTCCATATCAATCTGTTTCATCCACATGCCAGCACCATCCCAAGACAGATGGCTCATTGCAGCCTTTAGTCCAGCCTAATTCTAGCAACTGAACATCAAACTCTCCAGACAGCCTGGGAGCTGTCACTCCATCCAGACAGAATAACTGGTAATGGTATGTCATCTCTTGGTAGAGTGCCATTGAGCGGGTCTGGTCACTTCATCCTTTCCTCTCCAGGCTACAGAAGTGATTGCTTTGACAATATAAAATTATACTTTCTCATTTGACCTCTCTAAATGTAGTTAAATGCAGGGACTGTTTATGTCACTTTATTACCTCTGACTGATTTTGTGGAAGAGAAGTGTTTCTCTGTGATGGCTAGAGGGATGATGGGATCATGGGACAGAAGAGAGCTCTACACTACAGTATCTCAATGAGCCCAGTGAACAAGGAGTTAGTATAACACTTTTTGTTCTGGTTTCCTCTGCCTGGGGATGTCATATACACACAGTACACACATAATTGCATGCTATAGTTGCCCACTGATGATTATGCTCATTCAAAGTAATCCAAAAGCATCCTGTTCTGGGACTCCTAACCAACTGTGCTATTTTTCTATTTTTTATAAACTTATTTTGTACATAATGTTGCTGCTACCGTCTCTTATGACCGAAAATAGCTTATTTTTCATTTTTTTATATATTTAACTTTTACCCCTTTTTCTCCCCAATTTCAGGGTATCCAATTGGTAGTTACAGTCTTGACTTATCGCTGCAACTCCCGTACGGACTCGGGAGAGGCGAAGGTCGAGAGCCGTGCGTCCTTCCAGCCAAGCTGCACTGCTTCTTGACACAACGCCCGCTTAACCAGGAAGCCAGCCGCACCAATGTATCGGAGGAAACACTGTACACCTGGCGACCGTGTCAGCGTGCATTGCGCCTGGCCCACCACAGGAGTCACTAATGGGAAAAAAGCATCCCTGTCGGCCAAACCCTCCCCTAACCCAGAAGACCCTGGACCAATTGTGCGCCGCCCCATGGGTCTCCCGGTCGTGGCCGGCTGTGACAGAGCCTGGACTCGAACCAGGAGCTCTAGTGGCACAGCTAGCACTGCGATGCAGTGCCTTAGACCACTGCACCACTCGGGAGGCCACCTGAAAAGAGCTTCTGGACATCATTTACATTTACGTCATTTAGCAGACGCTCTTATCCAGAGCGACTTACAAATTGGTGCATTCACCTTATGATATCCAGTGGAACAACCACTTTACAATAGTACATCTATATCTTTTGGGGGGGAGGGTAGGGGGGGGAGGGTTAGAAGGATTCCTTAATCCTATCCCAGGTATTCCTTAAAGAGGTGGGGTTTCAGGTGTCTCCGGAAGGTGGTGATTGACTCCGCTGTCCTGGCGTCGTGAGGGAGCTTGTTCTACCATTGGGGTGCCAGAGCAGCGAACAGTTTTGACTGGGCTGAGCGGGAACTGTGCTTCCGCAGAGGTAGGGAGGCGAGCAGGCCAGAGGTGGATGAACGCAGTGCCCTTCTTTGGGTGTAGGGACTGATCAGAGCCTGAAGGTACGGAGGTGCCGTTCCCCTCACAGCTCCATAGGCAAGCACCATGGTCTTGTAGCAGATGCGAGCTTCAACTGGAAGCCAGTGGAGTGTGTGGAGGAGCGGAGTGACGTGAGAGAACTTGGGAAGGTTGAACACCAGACGGGCTGCGGCGTTCTGGATGAGTTGTAGGGGTTTGATGGCACAGGCAGGGAGCCCCGCCAACAGCGAGTTGCAGTAATCCAGACGGGAGATGACAAGTGCCTGGATTAGGACCTGCGCCGCTTCCTGTGCGAGGCAGGGTCGTACTCTGCGAATGTTGTAGAGCATGAACCTACAGGATCGGGTCACCGCCTTGATATTAACGGAGAACGACAGGGTGTTGTCCAGGGTCACGCCAAGGCTCTTAGCACTCTGGGAGGAGGACACAATGGTGTTGTCAACCGTGATGGTGAGATCATGGAACGGGCAGTCCTTCCCCGGCAGGAAGAGCAGCTCCGTCTTGCCGAGGTTCAGCTTGAGGTGGTGATCCGTCATCCACACTGATATGTCTGCCAGACATGCAGAGATGTGATTCGCCACCTGGTTATCAGAAGGGGGAAAGGAGAAGATTAATTGTGTGTCGTCTGCGTAGCAATGATAGGAGAGACCATGTGAGGATATGACAGAGCCAAGTGACTTGGTGTATAGCGAGAATAGGAGAGGGCCTAGAACTGAGCCCTGGGGGACACCAGTGGTGAGAGCACATGGTGCGGAGACGGATTCTCGCCACGCCACCTGGTAGGAGCGACCTGTCAGGTAGGACGCAATCCAAGAGTGAGCCGCGCCGGAGATGCCCAACTCGGAGAGGGTGGAGAGGAGGATCTGATGGTTCACAGTATCAAAGGCAGCAGATAGGTCTAGAAGGATGAGAGCAGAGGAGAGAGAGTTAGCTTTAGCAGTGCGGAGAGCCTCCGTGACACAGAGAAGAGCAGTCTCAGTTGAATGACCAGTCTTGAAACCTGACTGATTTGGATCAAGAAGGTCATTCTGAGAGAGATCGCAAGAGAGCTGGCCAAGGACGGCACGCTCAAGAGTTTTGGAGAGAAAAGAAAGAAGGGATACTGGTCTGTAGTTGTTGACATTGGAGGGATCGAGTGTAGGTTTTTTGAGAAGGGGTGCAACTCTCGCTCTCTTGAAGACAGAAGGGACGTAGCCTGCGGTCAAGGATGAGTTTATGAGCGAGGTGAGGTAAGGGAGAAGGTCTCCGGGAATGGTCTGGAGAAGAGAGGAGGGGATAGGTTCAAGCGGGCAGGTTGTTGGGCGGCCGGTCATCACAAGTCGCAAGATTTCATCTGGGGAGAAAGAGGTCAAAGCATAGGGTAGGGCAATGTGAGCAGGACCAGCGGTGTCGTTTGACTTAACAAACGAGGATCGGATGTCGTCAACCTTCTTTTCAAAATGGTAGACAAAGTCATCCGCAGAGAGGGAGGAGGGGGGAGGAGGATTCAGGAGGGAGGAGAAGGTGGCAAAGAGCTTCCTAGGGTTAGAGGCAGATGCTTGGAATTTAGAGTGGTAGAAAGTGGCTTTAGCAGCAGAAGCAGAGGAAGAAAATGTGGAGAGGAGGGAGTTAAAAGATGCCAGGTCCGCAGGGAGGCTAGTTTTCCTCCATTTCCGCTCGGCTGCCCGGAGCCCTGTTCTGTGAGCTTGCAATACGTCGTCAAGCCACGGAGCAGGAGGGGAGGACCGAGCCGGCCGGGAGGATAGGGGACATAGAGAGTCAAAGGATGCAGAAAGGGAGGAGAGGAGGGTTGAGGAGGCAGAATCAGGAGATTGGTTGGAGAAGGATTGAGCAGAGGGAAGAGATGATAGGATGGAAGAGGAGAGAGTAGCAGGAGAGAGAGAGCGAAGGTTGCAATGGCGCAATACCATCTGAGTAGGGGCAGAGTGAGTAGAGTTGGAGGAGAGCGAGAGGGAAAAGGATACAAGGTAGTGGTCGGAGACTTGGATGGGAGTTGCAGTGAGATTAGTAGAAGAACAGCATCTAGTAAAGATGAGGTCAAGCGTATTGCCTGCCTTGTGAGTAGGGGGGACGGTGAGAGGGTGAGGTCAAAAGAGGAGAGGAGTGGAAAGAAGGAGGCAGAGAGAAATTAGTCAAAGGTAGACGTAGGGAGGTTAAAGTCACCCAGAATTGTGAGGGGTGAGCCATCCTCAGGAAAGGAACTTATCAAAGCATCAAGCTCATTGATGAACTCTCCAAGGGACCCTGGAGGGCGATAAATGATAATGATGTTAAGCTTGTGTATAAGCGGTGTATAATATTAAAGAAGTCTCGAGGTATTGCTCGCCTGAGGTAGAGTACCTCATGATAAACTGTAGACCACACGATCTACCGAGAGAGTTCTAATCTATATTATTCGTAGTCGTCTATTAACCACCACAAACCGATGCTGGCACTCGGACCACACTCAACGAACTGTATAAGGCCATAAGCAAACAAGAAAATGCTCATCCAGAAGCAGCACTCCTAGTGGCCGGGGACTTTAATGCTGGCATACTTAAATCCATTTACCTAATTTCTACCAGCATGTCACGTGCAACCAGAGGGGAAAAAAACTCTATACCACCTTTACCCCACACACAGAGACGCATACAAGGCTCTCCCTTGCCCTCCATTTGGCAAATCTGCCCATAATTGTATCCTCCTGATTCCTGCTTACAAGCAAAAACTAAAGCAGGAAGTATTAATGTCTTGCTCAATACGGAAGTGGTCAGATGACGCGGATGCTAAGCAACAGGACTGTTTTACTAGCACAGACTGGAATATGTACGTACCACCTCACTACCTTAAGTACATATCCCAACCAGAAGCCATGGATTACATACAGGCATCATCCGCACCGAACTAAAGGCTAGAGCAGCTGCTTTCAAGGAGTGGGACACTAATCCGGACGCTTATAAGAAATCCTGCTATGCCCTCAGATGAACCATCAAACAGGCAAAGCATCAATACAAGACCAAGATTGAATCCTACTACACCGGCTCTGACACTCGTCAGATGTGGCAGGGCTTGCAAACTATTACGGACTACAAAGGGAAACCCAGCCGCGAGCTGCCCAGTGACGCGAGCCTACCAGATGAGCTACATGCCTTTTTATGCTTGCTTCGAGGCAAGCAACACTGAAGCATGCATGAGAGCACCAGCTGTTCGGGACGACTGTGTGATCACGCTCTCCATTGCCATTGTGAGCAATACCTTTAAACATCACAAGGCTGCAGGGCCAGATGGATTTCCAGGACGTGTACTCGGAGCATGCTCGGACCAACTGGCAAGTGTCCACTGACATTTTCAACTTCTCCCTAATAATTCCACCACATTTACAGTTGAAGTCGGAAGTTTACATACACTTATATTGGAGTCATTAAAACTCATTTTTCAACCACTCCACAAATTTCTTGTTAACAAACTATAGTTTTGACAAGTCGGTTAGAACATCTATTTTGTGCATGACACAAGTAATTTTTCCAACAATTGTTTACAGACAGATTATTTCACTTATAATTCACTTTATCACAATTCCAGTGGGTCAGAAGTGGACATACACTAAGTTGATGGTGCATTTAAACAGCTTGGAAAATTCCATAAAATGATGTCATGACTTTAGAAGCTTCTGATAGGCTAATTGACATCATTTGAGTCAATTGGAGGTGTACCTGTGGATATATTTCAAGGCCTACCTTCAAACTCAGTGCCTCTTTGTTTGACATCATGGGAAATTCAAAAGAAATCAGCCAAGACCTCAGAATTTTTTTTTTAGACCTCCACAAGTCTGGTTCATCCTTGGGAGCAATTTCCAAACGCCTGAAGGTACCACGTTCATCTGTACAAACAATAGTACGCAAGTATAAACACCATGGGACCACGCAGCCGTCATACCGCTCAGGAAGGAGACGCATTCGGTCTCCTAGAGATTAACGTACTTTGGTGCGAAAAGTGCAAATCTATCCCAGAACAGCAGCAAAGGACCGTGTGAAGATGCTGGAGGAAACAGGTACAAAAGTATCTATATCCACAGTAAAACAAGTCCTATATCGACATAACCTGAAAGACCGCTCCAAAACCGCCATAAAAAAGCCAGACTATGGTTTGCAACTGTACATGGGGAGAAAGATCGTACTTTTTGGAGAAATGTCCTCTGGTCTGATGAAACAAAAATAGAACTGTTTGGCCATAATGACCACCGTTATGTTTGGAGGAAAAAGGGGGAGGCTTGCAAGCCGAAGAACACCATCCCAACCGTGAAGCACAGGGGTGGCAGCATCATGTTGTGGGGGTGCTTTGCTGCAGGAGGGACTGGTGCACTTCACAAAATAGATGGCATCATGAGGAGCGAAATTATGTGGATATATTGAAGCAATGTCAGTCATGAAGTTAAAGCTTGGTCGCAAATGGACAATGACCCCAAGCATACTTCCAAAGTTGTGGCAAAATGGCTTAAGGACAACAAAGTCAAGGCATTAAATGTCAGGAATTGTGAAAAACTGAGTTTAAATGTATTTGGCTAAGGTGTATGTAAACTTCCGACTTCAACTGTATGTGAGGAAACCATGAATAAGGTCTAGAGCCGTGCCATTATTCCGAATTTTAATTGTGTGCCCTCTTAAAACCTCTTAGATGTAAGGTCGCTTTTTAGTGGACCTGTGTGGTTCTGGTACCAGTTCTGTCTGACATTTTTGCTTATAAATTGATCTGTGGATATCGAAATGGCTTGCATTGAGCGATAGCCCTGGTTCCCACGTACACAGTCGTATTTTTTCTGAGCCCGTGTGACGTATGATGTGAAATCTGAAACCACTTGAAGCTGGGATGTTCCTCCTACCATTTAATTCGCTCTTCCGACTGTCCATCAACTCCTGGCTGAACCCTACATCACAGCCACTGACAAAGCACATGCCTGCAAGCATTAGGTCATAGCGCAGCAGGAGAGAGTGGTTTCATCATGATAGCACATTCAGAGATCGATTTATAGCCATTAATCAAAAATAATGAATCGATTTGAAACAAACACTTTCTGTTTGGCACAGACGGACAATATTAACATGAGATGAAAGGCGAGTACCTAGAGCTCTGTGATATGTTCACAAAGATGGGGGCAGAAGTTTTGATCAAGAGAGACCTTTAGAAAATATGCACATGTACTCTAACACTAAACATACAAATATGTATTTACATTTATAAGGCAGGTGAAATCTTATAGTTAGTCGTTTTATAATTTGATTATGCTATATTTAGAAAGTATATAAGTCATTTCAAGCCTTATTCATACAGTTTTGTTGAATAGGACATACATCATATCAAATATTTCATAGTTTTATCATATTTGTACTGTGTGCTTGAGCTTGTGTCCTCAGTAGTGACTAAACCTCTGCAATTTATAACTATTTTTACCAGAAAGGTGAGATTTTAACCTTTTCTTTGAGTATACAGCATTACTAGTTATTGTTTATGATAAATAATTACTTTTGGGGATTACATAGATGACATTTTCGAATACGTTTAACTAGATAATTTGCATGGATGAAATTTTGACATCCAAGCTAAGTAATAACCATATATATTTATAACTGCCACTTTGGTGTTAGTTTTCTTCAATGAGTAGCTTACATTTTGCGTCATTCTATTCCATTTACATTTATTTCCTCTGTCAAGTCTGTTTAAACAGTTCCTGAGGGTCTTAGTATTCGTGGATCATATTAGGCTAACGTTGTGCTATAATTTGGGACATGCAGTGGCGTGTATTCATGGATGCCAAGGGAAGCCAGGCTTCCCTCTGTATGTGTACAGAGACACAACTTTGGTCCTGCCGTTTCACGTCCCGCACCCATGCTTGCATCGTTCAACGGTCCCCCGCCCACTTCGCTTCTTTCATTATAAATTCATGGGCTTCCAATGACCACGTTTACATGCACACAGTATTCCGGATAGTGGCTCATATCCCACTTAAGGTCTTATTCGGGATAAGCTGTTTCAAATCAAAGTTTATTTGTCACGTGTGCCAAATACATCAGGTGTAGACCTTACAGTGAAATGCTTACTTACAGGCTCTAACCAATAGTGCAAAAAAGGTATTAGGTGAACAATAGGTAAGTAAAGAAATAAAACAACAGTAAAAAGACAGGCTATATGCAGTAGCGAGGCTATAAAAGTAGTGAGGCTACATACAGACACCGGTTAGTCAGGCTGATTGAGGTAGTATGTACATGTAGATATGTTTAAAGTGACTGTGCATATATGATGAACAGAGAGTTGCAGTAGCGTAAAAGAGGGGTTGGCGGGTGGCGGGACACAATGCAGATAGCCCGGTTAGCCAATGTGCGGGGGCACTGGTTGATCGGACCAATTGAGGTAGTATGTACATTAATGTATAGTTAAAGTGACTATGCATATATAATAAACAGAGTGTAGCAGCAGCGTAAAAAGAAGAGTTGGGGGGGGGGCACACAATGCAAATAGTCCGGGTAGCAATTTGATTACCTGTTCAGGAGTCTTATGGCTTGGGGGTAAAAACTGTTGAGAAGCCTTTTTGTCCTAGACTTGGCACTCCGGTACCGCTTGCCATGCGGTAGCAGAGAGAACAGTCTATGACTGGGGTAGCTGGGGTCTTTGACAATTTTGAGGGGCTTCCTCTGACACCACCTTGTGTAGAGGTCCTAGATGGCAGGCAGCCAATGATGTACTGGGCCGTATGCACTACCCTCTGTAGGTACTTGCGGTCAGAGGCCGAGCAATTGCCGTACCAGGCAGTGATGCAACCAGTCAGGATGCTCTCGATGTTGCAGCCGTAGAACCTATTGAGGATCTCAGGACCCATTTACCTTTGATATCCCACTCAGGAGTATCTCTGTATCAATGAATGAACTGAATATTCCTCAATTAAGTTCATATGGGTTAAATGGAATAGTATCTGAAATATGGAAACTGACTGTAGGCCTATAACCTCACATGTAGCATAATATCATATTAACTCCTGCAGAATTATGTATTTCTTGCAGTGAAATGATTTACATTTACATTTTAGTCATTTAGCAGACGCTCTTATCCAGAGCGACTTACAGTAGTGAATGCATACATTTCATACAATTTCATACATTTTTTTTTTTTTTCTGTGCTGGCACCCCGTGGGAATCGAACCCACAACCCTGGTGTTGCAAACACCATGCTCTACCAACTGAGCTACAGGGAAGGCCATGATACAATAAATGTTCATTTTGTCTTGGGAACAGGAGTGGAGAAATATTTATTTCAGCATCTCTTGAGAAAATGCAAGTGTAATGTGTTATCTTTGACACTGTTATGCAAGCAGACAGTATTTCAGCCCCAATATGCACCTAAAACAAACTGAAGTCTTACCAGAAACATGCTTAATCGTTTTCTCAGCTTTTCATTTCCCTAAAACCATTCAAACTGATGACATTTTGCACAGGACCAATCTTCCCACTGTTTTGGAATTAGTGAGCTTTCTCCCCGGTCCCTAAACGAAATATACAACTTTACTGGTGTTAATTACATTACTAATGTATTAATTATATCAATGTAAAACATTATTCTGGTGAGAACTACTTTATTTAGTCTTCTGGTGCAAGAAGTTATGACAAAAGAGAAGCTGCATGTATCTAACTATAGTTGACAAACAAATGGTCTACCAAATGCAGGGGCGGAAATCCCGGGGGGGACGGGGGGGACACGACCCCCCCATCCTGGGAAAAATATGATTTGTCCCCCCCAATATATCACTGAAACATAACTATGTAATTTAAATAATATTAATAATACGCAAAGAAAGCAATTGTGCTGATTATAGACACTTAATAGCGCGTTTTTAAGTTTCAAAAGATTGCAACCCCCCCACCCTTTGCCTCACAATGGTTTGATCCACTGCCAGTTCCTTAACTTGCTAGGTAACAGAGAGGTCGTATCTACTGTCTGAAAGGCACTCAATGCACGTAACTGACGGGAGGTTCATCCAGTCAATCGCACACACACACTAGCTGAATATGCAGAGCTAGCGCGCAAATATTAACTATTAAGCTAGCTAGTACCTATTCCATTTATGTGGCGTCGTCAAAGATGGAATCAGCATGCAGATGATGTAAGTTAGTGCTTCAAAGTCCCTGTGATAAGGTTAGCGATAAACTGAAATCCAAACTGAACAGAACTACACTCTCTTCTACCATTGTCTTAAATATATTTAATGGTCTCGTTGCAAAAGCTAAATTGTCGCAAGTGAACTTTTATTTATTTATTTTATTTCACCTTTATTTAACCCGGGTAGCAAAGATTATAGCAAACACCACTGAAACTGAATTGGTGCTCGCTAGCTTTGCAAATTCAGCTATTGTTGGAAGCCAGCCAATATGAAACAAACTATTAAAATTACAAAAGGTTGCAGCATATGTTGTGTAAATGGTGAACTCATACAGCTGTCAACTCTTGTCATTTTAATCCGTTTCACATTTGCTAGCTACCTTTTAGATCTAAGCCCAAATAGAATGATTGAAGATGATAGAAGCCCATCTCCTACTGTAAATAACCTACACACTGTGTGTGTAGCCAGCCAGCCAGCCAGGTAGAAAAATGGCAGAAAAATAAAAGATGGACATCAGAGTATTTTTCAGTACACCAGCAAAGTAAGAACCCTAGTAGCCTAATATCTCAAAGACTAGTTGATAAAATGTTCATAAGAAAGAAATGAAATTCTAATGGAAATGTTTCACAATGATGTCATTAGGCAGAGCAGGCAACAGATGGCACACAGACAGCAGAGTTGGGGACAGATATGCAGGGACAGACTGGCAGAGACAGGGAGTCTCAGGTAAGTTTGTTGAGTCTTTGTTTGGCAACATTATGAAAGGTTCTCAATTTTTTTGACTTGTAAAATAGGAACATAATTGGAAAATGCCATGGATACCCCCACTCTCAACTTAAACTGGTGACTGAACTAAGATTTGTTAAAGGCAATGGTATTGCTGTTGTGATTAGTTGTGTAGTTTTGGGTACCGGTAGTTAGGAGTACGGCAAACACCTTATTTCTTTGGTTCCTCAATATACATTTACCATATTACAATGTAGGCTATGTGTTACAGCACTACTTTTGGTGTCCCCCTCAGGAATTGCTCTTGAGAAAATGTCTTGTAATTGTCCCCTCCAAAGTTGATATCAGATTTTCGCCCCTGACCAAATGTCGGAAATTATAAGCAGAAAGTTGTCTAAATTAAGGGTGAAAGTAGCCAGTAGGCAATACTGTCCATTACGGAGTGTCAGCAAAATACATCATTATGGAATTATGGTGGGTCCAACTGTGCAGGTAGACTACTTTTTGAAGTGATTTGTTTGACAATCAGATGAAAACATCATAACACAACACCAATGATATGCGAGCTTGTGCAGACCCAGAAAAAACCCAGTAAAGGAGATAAGACTTGTACATGCCACAGTATCCCGTCTAAAATCAGCATATCCCTGGCATTTTATACGGGTTTCTCAAAACTGAGATACGAGCCTTTTTCGGGTTATTGTAAACGGAATATGATGATTATGTGTCAACTCCAAAACAGAATACTTGAGAATCCATAATAATAACGGGATATTGGTGTGCATGTGAACGTTGACATTGTTTCATCGACCCCAACGTGCTATGTGGACCTCTTCTATAAATCTGAATACGTATTACTGAGAAGTGTGTAGGATAGGCGTAAATTCCTAAATCGGAATCGGCCCTATTGTGAATACAGTAGCCTTCTCTCTGGATGAGTTTAAAATCGTTTAACAATTAGGTCAAGATTGAGCTGTTAAAACAAACCCAGACATCGTAGTCTAGTAGGGCTACTAGGGCTTTTAGAATGCTTTGCTCACCATCTTAACAGAACCCTGTCACACACACGCTCAAGCCAGTACAGTATCCGTATATGAGAGAGCATGGGTGATCTTACCTCCAGACCTGTGCTAGCTGAAATATATGGACGAAGCATTGAAAGAGCCACATAAAGGCTCTGCAGCAACCCCGGGCTCCTCCCATAGTGCCCGTCTTAGGCAATTTCCCGAACTCAGCATCGCGGCCAGCGCCCGGTTGATCGCTGTCCTTGGTGGTGAAATGGCTCTCGGCGCCCGATGCTGCGACCGCTGCTGCGGCTGTGCTACTGTCGTTGGTATCCGAATAATCATAGGCGAACCACCTAAAACTCAACACCTGAACCACCACAGATGGGACAATCACGAAGACCAGTGTCAATGCAAACCACCAGTAGTTCCGGCTGAGGTAGTAATCCGCTGCCAGCCACAGGTCTGAGGCCCCGTCCGAAAAGAACACCAAAAGGGCACAAAGCGTCCAACTGCAGTCGAGGAGCGAGTAGCGCTTCCTATCAGGGTGGCACTGAGGCGAACGTTGATCTGAACCGGGCAGGCACTCGGGCAGGATGTCATTTCGCAACGAGACGGGTGCACCATCAGATTTAGCGGCCATGTTTGTTGTAGAAAAGAGAGTGGGTAAGGGAGATGGGAAAATTATGGAAGGGAGGAGGGGGTCGCGTATGTGTGTGTGTGAATGCATGCGTGTGTGGGGGAGAAAGGAAGGGAGGAATAAAAGGCGAAGGGAGGTAGGAAAGCGAAAACGATATTTCATAAAAAATCCTGACAAAAATGTGATTGATTTAGCTCTACCATATAACGGAAATGAAATGTGAAATTTTAGCAAGCTAGATCATAAGATTAATAATTGTGCGGTTTTATTAAATACTGCATTTGCACTGGCAGGGGAGCCATGACGAAACAGTTGGACGTTCCATCAGTGCCGAACCGAACAATACTGAGATGGCCGTTATGAGAACACATATCAGATGTTAAAATGTCAATTTACTATTATTTATTATGAAATTAATTATATGGAGGCTGTGCTTGTTGGTGCTGACATCTTCAGGACAGGAATACCGGTTTACTTAACGGAGGAATAAACACACATGTTCATCATTGGTGTCTTAACCAGAACCGGGGAGAATGCACTTTATTTATTTTCGCACATGCGCAGTCATACATCTCTCATAGGGCATGACTGTACCAGTGTAAGAACACAACTCAACAACATATTAGTCCACATGCCAACACCCCCACTTGCTCTTATACTGTACAAGTCGTATTCAACCTAACTTTATCAACACATTTAGCTTACAGTTATTCATCTCACAAATGTCAGTTTATATTCCAAACATGTAACCCAAGAATTTTTCATTTTTGAACTTCGTTACAGGTTTAGTCAAAACATCTGCAGCCATGTCTGCCGTTGGACAATATTCAATACTTATTTTACCATCACTGAGTGCAGATCGAATGAAATGATATCTGATGTCGACATGTTTACATCTCTGACGACACACTGGGTTCTTTGACAGAGCAATTGCACCTTGGTTATCTTCAAAGATTGTTACTGGTGTATATTGGCACTCACTATCCATCTCGCCCAATAACTGTACAAGGTACAAACTTTCTTGTGTAGTAGCAGCCAGTGCCATGTACTCTGCTTCACATGTAGATAAAGCTACTGTTGGCTGCTTCTTAGACCTCCATGAAATGACAGGTCCACATTTAGTTAAACTAAAACAATACCCTGTTATGCTTCGTCTGTCACTTTGATCTGCTGCCCAATCAGCATCACTATATGCTATGAGGTTGAGTTTTTCCACCCCCTTTTTGTAACACAACTCCTGATTCATTGTTCCCTTTAAGTACCTCAACACATGTTTAGCTGCTATCCAGTGTTGCTCTTTTGGTTCTGATAGGTATTGTGACAGCTTGCTGACAATCCAACTGATATCCGGTCTTGTACATGTCATCACATATATCAAGCTGCCTATCACTTCACGATACCTTTTTGAATCAATAAGTTCACCATCACCATCAAAGTTTGGTTTTTGTTCACATGGTGTTGACCTTGTTTTACAGTCTGACATACCAAACCTTTCCAGTATCTTGGTTATGTACCTTGTTTGGTTCATCGTTATTTTCCCTTCACTTTGTGTAAAATCAATGCCTAGGAAATGTCCAAGCCTCCCAAGATCTTTCATCTTAAATTTTTCACGTAACATTTCTTTTACACTTGTGAGTGAGTCACTATCACTAGCAGCGATAATTAGATCATCGACCCAAATTATCAAAATGATCCTTTCTGTTGCAGTTTGTTTGTTATAAACACAGTGATCAGCTGGGTTCTGTGTAAAACCATTTTCACTAAGGTGATCATGCAACATTTTGTTCCAGTTCCTTCCTGACTGTTTCAGGCCGTACAGTGACTTGTTCAGTTTGCAGACTAGTTGCTCACCTGTATCTGACCTGACTTCAAAACCCTCTGGTTGCTCCATGTACACTTCACAGTCAATAGGAGCATGTAGATATGCTGTTTTGACATCCATCTGATGTAACTCTAAGTCATACTGAGCTGCTAGCTGCATCAAACAGCGTACTGATGTCATATTTGCAGTTGGAGAAAAAGTCTCCTTATAGTCTATTCCTGCCACTTGACTATACCCCTTTGCAACATATCTTGCCTTGTATGTCTCAGTCTCATCTGAATTGTTTTTGACCGCATAGACCCACCTGCCCCCCACTGCATTTTTACCCTCTGGCAGTGTGGTTAATGTGAATGTATCATTTTCCCTAAGGGAATCCATCTCCTCCTTCATAGCAGTAGCCCAAATCTCTGATTTTGGTGAAATCATTGCTTCTTTGAAGGTTTGTGGTGCATTGCACATTACTCTGTAGCAGTAGTCAACACTAGGTGGTATCTGGTCATCACATTTCACTTTACACTCATAGTCTTTTAAGTACTGGGGTTTCATCCTCGCTCTGTCTGGATAGCGTGGACTCTGACCATCTGAAGTCTCAATTTGCACATCTTGTGTCTCTTCTGAGTTTTGATCTGCCATCTTGGCTTTCGGCATGGGGTTTTCAAATCTCTCCCCATTAAGATCATCACTGATTTCCAAATCTGTCTGAGTTTGGTGTTCGACTACACCTTTTGTAACACACTTGACTACTCTGTTTTTAAGAACTTTCCCAGTGTCTGGGTAGTAGACTAGGTATGCTGGACTATTTTTATCATACCCGACAAAAATACCCTTTTCACATCTTGAGTCTAACTTTTTCTTGTTCTGTCTATATGCATAGCAAACAGATCCGAATTCTTTCATCTTTGAAAGATCAGGCTTTCTCCCAGTAAACATGTAGTGTGGAGTCTGTCCTACACGCTTATTGTAACACCTATTGCGAATTACTGCAGCAGTCATTACAGCATATGTCCACAAGTTCTTTGGTAGGTTGCTTTCAAGTAGCATGCATCTTGCCATTTCGAACAATGTTCTCCAATTTCTCTCAGCCGTCCCATTTTGATGGGGTGAGTAAGGGGCTGAAGTTTCATGTCTTATGGCGTTCTTACTGAGCAGTGACTGGAACTCTTTGGCTGTGAATTCTGTGCCATTATCTGACCTGACACACTTTATTTTCCCATAAGGGGCCACATCAGCAATAAACTTCTCAGTAGCTTTTACAGTATCACTCTTTGCTTTTAGGAAATACACAAAAACTGCCCCTGAATAATCATCCGTAAATGCTAGAGTATATCTGAACCCATCTTTCGCCTCTGGCTCAATAGGGCCAGCCAAATCAGTGTGCACAAGCTCAAGAGCCGCTTTTGCTTTTTCATCAGGCTCTCTGTTTCTGCTCTGAACAAATTTTCCCTGAGTGCAGATTTCACAGTTGAGGGTAGATTTGTCAATCTTACCTGTGATTTTCATTCCCTCTGTCACATTTTCTAACTTTGACACATCCTCAAAATTACAGTGGCCAAGAATTTTGTGCCATGTGTGAATATCATAGCACCCATGACATCCATCATCATATTCATCACTTACAGTGTTAAGATAGTAAAGTCTATCGTACTCCTCGATGTCAAAAGTGGTACCGTTCTTGTGGATGAGCTTGTTACACCCCTGTCGAAAGTTGACTGAAGCTCCGTTGGCTGTCGCTGCTTTAACAGAGAAAATGTCCTGTGGAAACGACGGCACGTACAGCGCCTTCATCAGCGTTGTTTTTACCCGACGACCCGTGTTGTCTCTCAGGTAAACCTCCGCTGCACCTCTCCTCTCCGCGACACCATTCGTTCTTGTTCCGTCAGCCAGCTCCACGGAATGTTTTTCCGGTTTGAAAGTCTCGTCAAACTCCTTAAACTTCCCGATGTCCGTGACTATATGTGACGTTGCTCCCGTATCAACCATCAGCCCTTTCTGTTTCAGTCCACTAACCTGACAGTCACTTATTCTGAATGCAAATGAGTGGCTTTCAGCATCTGTTGCTTGTTTCACATTGTCTCTTCTTTTTCGTCTGCAATTTGCGTCAGTATGAGTGGAGCTCTTGCAAAAACTACACCACTTTCTCCGTTCTTTGCGCTCTCCAGTAACGGTACATTCCCGGGCCTTGTGCCCTTTCTGGCCACAGTTGAAGCAGGTTATCTCGGTCCCTTTATCTCTCCCTCTTGGCCAGCTAACTTTAATGTTACTTGCCTTCATCACGTTGTCGTCAGTGGAAATGGCGCTAAACTTCTCGGTGCTTTCATAGCTCCTCAACTTGGTTTTGAACTTGCCAAAAGTTGTCGGCTCGTCACTCTGCGTTATGTGGATGGCAAACGGCTTAAATGATTCGGGCAAACCTTTCAGAACCATTGCAATCAACAGCCCGTCACTTAAAGTCTCTTCAGCATTTCTCAGTGCTGTAATAGCCGTCTCAGCACGAATGATATAGTCCGTAACACTTTCGTCAGCGGCTTTCTGAAGAGAAGTTAGTTCAGTGTAGAGGCTAATCACACGTGGCTTCCCTTTACCTGCATAATGTTCCCTCAATATCTTCAACGCTTTTCTCCCATCATCTGCTGCTTCTCTCATTATCAGGGAAAGGCTTTTATCATCCAAAACCTGTATCAATTCGGCGTAGGCTTCTTCATTTTTCTCTCTGTCTTCTTCATCTTCATCCACGCTCAATATGGCGGCCTTTAGCCCAAGCAAACGCAAGTGCCCCAAAAACTTTGTCTCCCATAACTCGTAGTTTTTTTTCATCTCCGTCGAAATATAATCTATTCCATCGGCTTCCATGTTCCCTCCTGGGCCCATAACCTGTTGGTGCTGACATCTTCAGGACAGGAATACCGGTTTACTTAACGGAGGAATAAACACACATGTTCATCATTGGTGTCTTAACCAGAACCGGGGAGAATGCACTTTATTTATTTTCGCACATGCGCAGTCATACATCTCTCATAGGGCATGACTGTACCAGTGTAAGAACACAACTCAACAACATATTAGTCCACATGCCAACAGTGCTGTTGCTGTGTGTGTTTTTCTTTTTTTGTTTGAACATTTCCCTTGGGAAAAATAAATACAAATTTGACTGGGATATGTATATGAAATGTAATATCTTTCCTGCTAAAATATATTATATTAAGTCAATTTACAAGTACATTCAGTCCTTTGTTTCATACGAGTAGTTTGCTATAAAGAAGCTGGTTCTTCCTCGGTGTAATTTAGGCCTACACGATCCATGTGCCACAAAGACACTGTACTTTTAAAATGTCTTAATATGATGACGTGACAGGCATAGGGCTATCAAAAAGCAGGCGCCTATGGATCCTGGTACAGTCTCTAATTATACTGACACCTACTGGTGAAAATGTGAAGCAGAGTTGTAAAAAATCTAAAAAATGAATCAGTAGGGCTAAGATTATTGTATAAAAAAGTACACAGACGAAGTATGAGACAAAGCAAGACAGAACAATGAAGTTGATTCGCTTGGACAGGCTCAGTGTGGGTATTTTTTATTGAGAGAGCATGTTCATCTCCGATTTATCATCCCATCACCACCTTCTTTCCAGAGTTCCCAAGCTCTTATCCAGTAGCTGCTCAACCCTCTTCCTCTAAAAATATACAGAAAGAACTGAATGAATAAGTGAGTGTTTTATTTGTTGCAATTCCCATGATTCACATACTCGTTATATTTTTACTCTGACAGTCATATCCACAGTACCTTGCCTGGTTCTTGCAGAAGAGTCATGTTAGTGTGAGGTCAGGCTTTAGCTCAGTATGTTAACGTTGTCTTTAGATATGGATTTGCTAACCTGGAGTTTGTCAAAAGGATCCTGAACATTGAGTCCTGTCTCTTCTTGTGGCAGTAAAAGCTCCAGCCGTACAGCCCTCTGAGCAGTGGGCTGACAGGCGATCATCAGACTGATATCTTGGGTCTTGAGAGCAATAATAAAACAAGCAGGTAGAGGTAAAGAGAAGACTGAAAGATACTGTATATGCCTATATTTTCACATTCTATGTAATCAGTGGAACATACACTGTAGCAAAGAAAACAAAAAGTACTATGAGAGTGAGATATATGTTGGTGGCTTGTTGTAAGTTGAAAAAACGTCTATACAACTTTTATGGTCTTACCCTGATGTTCTGGTGACGCAGCCTCATAAGGCAAACCCTGTTGCGCGCCTCTGCAGCCTTCAGTTGACCGATTATTGTGTCTCTCCTAGCTCTTTCTGACTGTTGCGCAGCATTCACAGTGGCCTGTCTGCCTTTACACTCAGTCAGCCTGGCACACACCCTCTGCCGCGCTACAGCCATCACACCCTGCGCCTCCTTAGGTGGTTCCTCATAAGCCAAATAACGGGCCTTTTGCTGTGGACACATCTCACGAAGTTCCGCTGCTGTCGCATTTCTCCAATTCCTGCAGACGACGTTATAGGGCTTGGCTGGTGCGTCGGTCATTTTCTAGGATAATCTTTTGGCTTTTAAGCCATTTGAAGTTAATTAGAAGGAACATCTAATCATCATGAATAATAGGCCTGAATTAGATGGAGGATGAACTGTGACAATTGGGGACAGCAGTTAGCGCATTACTAACGTTGCAAACATTGCTGTATTTCAGACACGCGGGAAGTTGACAAATGTTAGGCTGGGGGCCGATTCCAAATAGAACGAACTGTCTCATTCTAATTCTATGAGATTCGTTCTGTTTTCTCTCGTCACCACAGAGACGTTACCGTGACATATTGCATTTGCAACAGGCAAAATTGAGGACAGATAGCCTGTCAGGTAGAGCATTAGTCCAGTAACCCAAAGGTTGTTAGTTCGAATCCCTGAGCCGACTAGGTGAAACTTCTGCATTGAGCAAGGCACTTAACCCTAAATGCTCCAGAGGGTGATCCCTGGCGGTGATGGCTGATCCCTGGCCGTGACCCCAATGGTGTTTCAGTGGGGGGGAAGGGAAACACCTAGGTCTTTAGACCATAGCAAGTCAAGCCCGAGACCAGAACAATGCGAGTCCAATTTAATCTTTCAGATCGGCACCGTAATAAGAGCTCTAAATGTAGTCTACAGTAATTCTTTGTCAATATTTCAGAAGAAATCTTTAGTCATCCAGAATGGTGACAAAAATATATATTCTGAGGACAAATAGAGAGCCACTCGATCTCTAGTGGCACAGCTAGTACTACGATGCAGTGGAGTGGAGTAAAAAGCTGTATTTTTATGTTTTATTTGTGGTATCGACGAAGGTATTTGATTGGGGAATGGGGATACATTTTCATGATGGGAAATTAATGAATCAGTTAATGTGGGGAAACAGAAGACCTGCAAAAAAATCTGTTTGGTTTAGATTCCCAAGGTGCAAATGCATGGTATTTGCAACTATAATGAGTCTGGTCTATGATCAATTGAGCCATATCAATGCAGTTAAACAGGTTAATGTAAAATAATACATTTTGTTGGGTTTCACTTATAGCTGTTTCATGATGATTATTACAGTTGTGTCAATCATGTTATATACTTAGGCTATTGTAACAAGGCATATGCCAGCATTGTAGGCCTACTGCTTTTGCCCAGAGGACTACTAAGCTTTCATGGCAATGGCCGTTCACTTTGCCACGCATGAGCCCTGGTTAGAGTCCCTGTTGCAGCTTTCACTTTCTTCTGCTACATTGGTGGCAGCGTTGGGATCACGTCCAGCTCACGTGTAGTTATTTGATCTAGTGGTGGGAAGCGTTCTGTTTTTCAACATTGTATTGGGTTTAATAACCCTTGAATGAGTAGGTGTGTCCAAACTTTTGACTGGTATTGTATATATTTTTTGTGTGGCCTGTTTTGCATTTTATTTAGGCATTAATACGTGTCACATATCAGTTTACAAACAATGTAAAAAAATAAATCAATGAGTTAATAAAGTTGCATTCAAACATGGTTTCTTCTTTGCTTTCTTGAGTAAGGCAACTCCAAAATGTAGGTGTTTCAGCCTAGCTCAGTGCTTTCTGTTGTGGTGGGGCAGCCAGCGGAAAATACACAGAGTAGGGGTTGGTAATGTTCTCTAGTTGCACCGTGATTGGCTCAGTGTTCTGTCACTCTTTGGGGCTCTACGTCACTGCAAAATCTATGGGGAGAGCTCGAAAATTCAAGCCCCTTGGGTGCTGCCATAGGTGTACATTAGAAGTGCCCATCCCATTTCCTCCCAAATATGTTAAAACTCGCCTATAGTATGCAACCCAGACTTGCCAAAAGCCCTGAGTGATGCCAACTTTAATCTTTGGCATACTCTAGGAATCAGGACCTTTTCAGACCTATTTCATTAGAAAACCACTACACTGAAATCCTTTCAAGAGCTCTGCAGTGAATTCAATGTACCAAGATCCATTTAAAAAAAACAAATATCTTCAAATTAGACATGTCATTTCCTCATTTACTTGCAAGAGGAGGTTTAGAGCTCAGCTGAATGAAGTTGAGACCCTTCTTGCTACAGCACAATCCATTAAAGGCAAAATCTCCTATATCTATAGACTCCTTTCTGAGAAAGGAGGCTCCTCCTTTTTACTCCTTTGAAAATAATCTGGGAAAAGGACCTTGGTCTGACTATCAGTGATGAGTTATGGGCGGAGGTTTGCGACAGGGTATACTGCTCTTCTACTAATGTAAAAATGAAAGAATCTAATTACAAATTGTTGTACAAATTTTATTACACTCCTTTGAGACTCCATAGAATGAAAACAGACATTTCTCCTAACTGTAAAATATGTACCTCTGAAAGTGGAACCTATATGCATGTATTTTGGAGCTGTAGAGAGATTGCCAGATTTAGGCAATCTATACATACTGCTGCACAGAAAATACTAGATGTACATTTTGATATGACCCCTTGTATCTATCTTCTTAATGCCCAGCAGGACTTTGTTCTTGATCCCGACAGAGAAAATGTGTTTATGACTATCACATACTTTGCTAAGAAATGTATTCTTCTATTGTGGGCTTCTAATACTTCTCCTACATTAAAAATGTGGATTGACCAGATTGTTGACTTTCTTCCTCTTGAAAAGCTCACTTATGACCTCTGCAAGAGACCCAAGTTTGCTAGACTCTGGTCTCCACTACTCAACTATATTTGAAATTGGACAGAGTGAAAGGGATGATTAGGGAAATGAGCAGATACATGTTGTGTAAGGTGCTATAAAAACTAATTATTTGCTTGTCATCTCAGCTAAGGCTGTAAATAGCTAATAAGAACCTTGATAGTGCTGCTGCAAGGTTTTTTTGTTTCTTATTATTTTATTTTTAAAAAATGATTGTTCGTTATTATTTTTGTATTTTTTTAAGTCTGTCACATCTTTGAAAGTGGAATGTGTTTTGTTGGTTGATTGAAAAACAAGAAAACTTAATAAAACTTTAAATTGAAAAAAAAGAAGTGCCCATCCAAGAAGACTCAAGGTCATTGGTCACAGATAAAATGACGTCAAATCACTTTAAAACTACGGTAGCTTTGATTGGACTGATCATGTCAACATCATACTCTCAAAATATTAACTAGCAAGCTAGACAAGCAGTATTCATCATGAATCAAGTCGACAATCTACTTGGGCAAATCCTTTTGAAGGATTTTCATATGAAGAGAAATTCTAGATAAAAAGTATTGGTGCTCATCCGTCATTGGACATAAACATTACACAACAAGTTGGAAATCGCAAATTCAACAATGAGTGGTTTGGAAGGAATCAGTAGCTAACTGCAAGCGTTGCAAAGCAATCACTAGCCTGCTATTCAGTGGAGAGGATATGTGGTCCAAGTCTGGGTTTAAGGGTTTCTTTTCCAAGCTTAAAAGGATAAACATTCACATGCAACACCATGGGCCAGAAAAGGTCAAATACATTGGCCATGCTGTCAATCCAGCATGACTTCTGACGCATTCAAAACAACTGGAAATTCAGAACTGGGAAATCTCAGACTGGAAAAAAAAAGAGCTCTGACTGGGAAAATACGTTTTAAATGGTCATCCAACTCGGAATTCCAAGTCGGGAACTCAGGGCTCTTTCTAGAGCTCCGACATGAAGATCCTTGTAGTCATGATTCAACCTTGCTTTATCTGAGTTTCCAGTTGTCTTGAAAGCACCATAAATCCAGAGAACGCCAGACTTTGATGACAAAGTTTGATGACAAAATTTGCCCACAAGAAGGACCATCGCGCCACGTTCCTGTTCAAGTGAGCACAGCACAACAAGGTGAATCCAAAAATCTATTGTATGCTGCTGCATAAATTATGTAATATGCCAGGGAGATATGTATACTGTAGCTAATAAAGTAATACTAATTGTATGTTGTGTAGTAAGCTGTTAGTAGCCCATGTGCCTCACCCTAATAATTTGGTCCCTTTCCCCCTCATAACATAGCCTACTGTTCTGAGTTGGTGGTGGTGCACATGTACCCTATAGTCTGTTTTAGAGAAATGTCATAATCATATATTGTAAGAGCTCTCATTGTCTGCTTATATGCCCCCTTTATTTATCCTACGGTTCTGACTTGGTGTACAGGGAGAATACTGTAAGAATGGTCCATGTTCGGAATTCTATCGCTGTACATTTTAAAAGTGCTGAACAAATAGTTATATTGACTACGTCCATCTTAGCTCACTCATTGCCTCTTATCTGCTCATTGTTCCCTTATGCCATAGTTTGTACATCTCGGTAGTCAGTAGAAGCCACATTTGTTTAAGCAAGTCAGCCATATCAGCTATGTTTTTAGAAAAGGCAGTAAATGAGGCATAATAACTGTTTCGCTGCCAGACAAGGCTCCGCTGATAGCCAGGTGTAGCGGTGGTAAGGATTCACTCAATGGTGCGGAAAAGAAAGCTCTGCAAATGGGACAGCTTTATGTACAGTCGTGGCCAAAAGTTTTGAGAATGACACAAATATTAATTTTCACAAAGTCTGCTGCCTCAGTTTGTATGATGGCAATTTGCATATACTCCAGAATGTTATGAAGAGTGATCAGATGAATTGCAATTAATTGCAAAGTCCCTCTTTGCCATGCAAATGAACTGAATCCCCCAAAAACATTTCCACTGCATTTCAGCCCTGCCACAAAAGGACCAGTTGACATCATGTCAGTGATTCTCTCGTTAACACAGGTATGAGTGCTGATGAGGACAAGGCTGGAGATCACTCTGTCATGCTGATTGAGTTCGAATAACAGACTGGAAGCTTCAAAAGGAGGGTGGTGCTTGGAATCATTGTTCTTCCTCTGTCAACCATGTTACCTGCAAGGAAACACGTGCCATCATCATTGCGTTGCACAAAAAGGGCTTCACAGGCAAGGATATTGCTGCCAGTAAGATTGCACCTAAATCAACCATTTATCGGATCATCAAGAACTTCAAGGAGAGCGGTTCAATTGTTGTGAAGAAGGCTTCAGGGCGCCCAAGAAAATCCAGCAAGTGCCAGGACCGTCTCCTAAAGTTAATTCAGCTGCGGGATCGGGACACCACCAGTACAGAGCTTGCTCAGGAATGGCAGCAGGCAGGTGTGAGTGCATCTGCACGCACAGTGAGGCGAAGACTTTTGGAGGATGGCCTGGTGTCAAGAAGGGCAGCAAAGAAGCCACTTCTCTCCATAATTTTTTTATATTACCTTTATTTAACTAGGCAAGTCAGTTAAGAACAAAATCTTATTTTCAATGACAGCCTAGGAACAGTGGGTTAACTGCCTTGTTCAGGGGCAGAACAACAGATTTGTACCTTGTCAGCTCAGGGATTCAAACTTGCAACCTTTCGGTTACTAGCCCAACGCTCTAACCACTAGGCTACCCCGCCACATCAGGGACAGACTGATATTCTGCAAAAGGTACAGGGATTGGACTGCTGAGGACTGGAGTAAAGTCATTTTCTCTGATGAATCCCCTTTCCGATTGTTTGGGGCATCCGGAAAAAAGCTTGTCCGTAGAAGACAAGGTGAGCGCTACCATCAGTCGTGTGTCATGCCAACAGTAAAGCATCCTGAGACCATTCATGTGTGGGGTTGCTTCTCAGCCAAGGGAGTGGGCTCACTCACAATTTTGCCTAAGAACACAGCCATGAATAAAGAATGGTACCAACACATCCTCCAAGAGCAACTTCTCCCAACAATCCAGGAACAGTTTGGTGACGAACAATGCCATTTCCAGCATGATGGAGCACCTTGGCATAATGCAAAAGTGATAACTAAGTGGCTCGGGGAACAAAACATTGATATTTTGGGTCCATGGCCAGGAAACTCCCCAGACCTGAATCCCATTGAGAATTTGTGGTCAATCCTCAAGAGGCGGGTGGACAAACAAAACCCCACAAATTCTGACAAACTCCAAGCATTGATTATGCAAGAATGGGCTGCCATCAGTCAAGATGTGGACCAGAAGTTAATTGACAGCATGCCAGGGCGGATTGCAGAGGTCTTGAAAAAGAAGGGTCAACACTACAAGTACTCTTTGCATCAACTTCATGTAATTGTCAATAAAATCCTTTGACACTTATGAAATGCTTGTAACTTTACTTCAGTATTCCATAGTAACATCTGACAAAAATATCTAAAGACACTAAAGCAGCAAACTTTGTGGAAATTAATATTTGTGTCATTCTCAAAACTTTTGACCACGACTGTAGGCACATGACAGTTTGTGGGCACCGTTTGTCACGTTATAGTGGAATTCATGTATTGTTTAGTGCTGTGTTGTGTCGTGTCGTGGCATTGCTGGCGTGGATACATTTTTTTTTTTTGCACCACCAAGATTTACTGTTATTCATAACAAAAAAACAGGTAGCTAAATATAATAATATGCAATCATTTCCTGTTGATGAGAAGAGCAAAAATCTAGGCCTATTTATTTTATCTTTGGATTCTAAAATAATTAGAAGTAGGCATCTCTTTCCTATTATTCTTGAATTTCCATCTTCATTTCAGAATACATTCTTCCTCATTTCTGAATGTGATGGTTTCATACTCGCAAAATAGTTTAAATGCCTATAAAACAAGTTAGGATAGGCGACCATTCCTACCATCTCTTATTTAATAGATAAGCTATTTCAAGTATTTTGCTCAATGCGATCCGATGTGCAGTTTAACCGAACAGCCGGTTCACCGTTTTCATTGTAGGCTGTCTGAATATTGTAGTCACATTTCTAGAGTAAACAGTATTTCATTTAAAAACATAATAAATATACATAACCTTTGCAGAATAAATTCCTCACCTATTCTGGCTATGATGAGTTCATATTCACGAAGTAGCGTACAACAAATTACTATCCGCATCTCAATAAATTGGGCAGTTTAAATAAACTATTATAATTTATTTTTGCTCTATGCAGCCGAAAGGGAGAGCGGTTTATAACACAGGCCTATAGTATAATTTGACAGGTGAACAGACAGTTGATCTTTCGCAATGAAGTGTGTAGGCTGCCACTGCAAGTAGTAGTTTAAAAATTTTCCCAGTAGAAAATGTTTTTGAATTCACTGGCAGTGTAGTATATTTAGGTTTGGGAAAAAGTAAATGCAAAACATTACTGAATGCAAACGATCTGTTTACAGGTCCAAAACTATTTGTAGTTGTTTTTGTTTTTCAGAGATAGATACAGCAAATGTAACTAAAAAAACGCAAACATTCTGCAACCTCTAAGACATTTGATCAAGTTTGCCATTACTGTTTCCTTTAGGATGTCTCAGCCTAATTCCAATATTTCAAAAGTATACAGCAAAGAAGGGCGTTATAGAGGACCACAGTATGAGTCAAAATACCTGTAAAACCTAGCAGTCAAACAAGGGAAATGGTTCCAATCGTTTTTCCACAATAGATTTTTCCCATTGGGGATTTTAGAAACACTTAAAATAAGGGCTGTGTTTCATGTAGTTTTGAAAGCCGTGTAAATCTCTCTAGGACAAGGTGCCTTTTTATCAATATATAATGGCCTGTATTTACCCTCACCCAAAATGAAATGCTAATTAGCTGCGTATGTGGCTATCATAAAGAACCACAAACACCATGAATATCTGGAAGAGACTGCCAGACAAAGGTAAGAATCTCTGGATTAACTATTTGCTAAATGTAGTAATTAATAAATTGGCAAAATTTCTTTCAATTGACAATTCTGTGGACTGTCTTGTGCACGTTTTAAATTGACAATAGCTGTTAGCAAAGGTGTCAGCTAGAGATGACGTGCAGGAGCTTGCAGTCTTGCATGTCTATGTTGAAGCTAATTAACATTTTCTAATCACAGAAAATAGAGACAAATATATGGATAAGTCACCTTGTTTGAGAGAGATTTACATGGTTATCAAAACATCACGCCAGGGTAAGATATCACATAACACAGCCCTTATTTCAAGTGATCCTAAAATCCCTTATGGGAAAAATGTATGGTGGAAAAATGATTGGAACCATTTTGGTTTGACTGCTAGGTTATGGGTATTATGACACCTCCATAATCACCATAAAAGGTGAATGGGTGTTTTTCAGGTGGTTATAATGCTCATTCACAGTTTTATAACAGGTCTGATTTATAACGGGAAACATGCGTATGTATAGCTTGGGCCAAGTTTATGAATCTCAATATTTGTGTGTGCGCAGTCTTCCAGAAACGACCCGTGCATACATTTATAACTTATGAGGTCTCTGGTCGTCTGCTCTCGGAAGAAATTACATGTCCTCATTGTCCAAGACAGTGTAAAAATGGATCTGAGACACTGTAGTCCCGAGACCAGACTCTACAACACTGAAAAACACAATCCATTTCACACCACACACCTGTTTAAACCAGTGTTTTCCAAACTCAGTCCTGGGGACCCAAACATGTGCACGTTTTGTTTTTTGCCATAGCATTGCACAGCTGACTGATTCAAATAATCAAAGCTTAAAAATGAGTTGATTATTTGAATCAGCAACATGCACACCTTGGATCAACATGCACACCTTGGATCAACATGCACACCTTGGATCAACATGCACACCTTGGATCAACATGCACACCTTGGATCAACATGCACACCTTGGGGTCCCCAGGACTGAGTTTGGGAAACACACTTGAACATGCATTTTTTTTTAATTGAGAGAGAGCATGTTCATTTCAGATTGACCTTTTGAAGTCTTCACAACTATTAATTACTATTATGTAGAGGAATAAAAATGCATTGACAAAATATAATGAAAATGTACTAAAATTTAATCATTCATAAAAGCTGGAAAATCTTTTGTGACAGGGTAACAAGAAGCAATATTAGAGTTGGTTTTTAGTACAATATATTTTCAGCCTCAAGACAAACAAATTAAGTCTTCATTTCCCCCATTCTATAAAATATACATTTTCCACAGCTTCATTATGCAAAAAAGTAATTAGAATATATTATGGGAAATATGAAAGCCTTACAGCTTCCCATAAAACAAAGTCACTTAGGAAATATGTTATTTGATGAATACAAGTACTTAAAAGTAGTAGGAGAAAGAAAACATATGGACATTGATGTATTACTGTTGACACAATTAGTGCAGAAGGGTATGGTAATGAAAAAGGCCAACATTTCCCATGATTTATTTTGCAAATGTATCATTTGAAATGTGCCAATGATCTGACAATATTTGCAATCAAAACAACCTAATTCCCCAAATCCGCATGGTGGTCTCTTCTTTTAAATTGTAATTTCCAAAACAGGTGAAAGGCATTACTCTTCATCACAAGGCTGACCCAATGACAAAATTTTAAAAAAGAGAAAAAGGTCTGTAACCATTAAGAAGCAGAGAAGAGTATCCAAGAAGAATAATCCTCCATTATTAGAGTGGGGAGGAAGAGAATTACTTGTCTGCCTTTGTCAAACTTCTCCAAACGTTGTTGAAAGGTCTTGGAATGCTGGCACCTTCCAACTGGGCAACAGTTGTGTAATTCAGTTTCCTACAGGTAATAGAGAGAGGAATGGTAGTCCAGAGGTGCTTTTATTTACACACCCTTACGTTTTTATTTGGACAGTGACGCTAAAACTTAGAATTTCTGCTTCATACTCAAGTATTTTGGATTTGAGAAAATGTTTTATTTGGCGACAATACAGAATGTCACCTTTTATTTGCAGGTTAGCGTTTTGTGTCATGAAATTCACTTAGTGTATTAAATATAGTCAAAAGTTCAGTATTTGGTCCCATATTCCTAACACGCAATGACTACATCAAGCTTGTGACTTTACAAACTTGTTGGATGCATTTGCAGTTTGTTTTGGTTGTGTTTCAGATTATGTTGTGCCCAATAGAAATGAATGGTAAATAATGTATTGTCATCTTGAGTCAATGTAAATAAGAATGTTTCTGAACACTTTACATTAATGTGGCTGCATTGCTACCATGATTACAGATAATCATGAATTAATTGTGAATAATGACGAGTGAGAAAATTAGAGGCATAAATATCATACCCTCCCAAAAATGAGTCACAAGCTTGATGTAGTCATTGCGTGCTAGAAATATGGGCCCAAATACTGAACTTTTTACTAAATGTAATACACTAAGTGAATTTGTCCAAATACTTATGACACTTTCAAATGGGGGTGACTAGAAACAAAGTGCATTAATTTCATAACTGCAAAACAGATATGAAAGTACCCTCAAATAAACAGGTGACATTCTTTAATGTCACCTAATAAAACATTTGACCTCAAATCCGAAATTCTGGAGTATAGAGCCATATTAAAGGTTTTAGCTTCACTGTCCAAATGAATACGAGGGGAGAGTACATTCCATGTGAAAGCAATTGCACATGGAATGCGTGACTATGAAGAACGTGAGACAGGTTATTCCGATAGAAGCAATAATATTCAGTGCAAGTACATACTCATGGGGTTATGATCAAATTAAAAAAACATAATACATATAGGTTCCGGATCTCACCTGGCTCAGAGCTGCTGCAAGTAAGAACTTTAGAGCAGTGTGCAATTTGACTTCTTCTTTGCTTTCTTCTTTTCTATCGGCGTTTTCCTATTGATCTGTCTGACCAGGTCATAGAAAATCTAAATAGGTGCAAAGGAGCTGGTAGTTAGAGATGCATTAACTAACTCCGTCATAGGCTCCAGACAATCACACTTGTTTACTTGACAATACTTACTTTTTTTGTTGCAATTCCTTTCAACTAAGAGATATAAAACACATTAATTCAGTCCAGGTGACTGGAAGTGAAAGCAGTGGGAGTTACCTCATTAACGTTGATCTTTGATTTAGCGGAGGACTCTAGAAAGGCACAGTTGTTCCACTGTCTGGCCAGGTTCTGTCCCTGCTCTTTGCCCACCACACGCTCATCCTCCAGGTCACACTTGTTGCCTACCAGGATCATGGGGACCTGATACAAAATAGAGAGAAATAGAGGGAAGATGTTGACAGTTCTTTACTCATTCTTTTCAAAACAAAAATATACAAAATATCAGTCTCTATGATGTGACAATGAATCCATCATGTACAAACTCGGCATGAAGCAGAAATAAGACCATGGCTGAAACTGGCAAACATCAGCCATGACATTTCTATCTCAAAGCCACCATCTTCTCTGACATGCTCCCCCAATGTCTGTACAGGATTCCTTCTCACTGTCATTTAGGTTAGCAACACTGAGGCATGCATGAGAGCATCAGCTGTTCCGGATGACTGTGTGATCACGCGCTCCGTAGCCGACGTGAGTAAGACCTTTAAACAGGTCAACATACACAAGGCTGCGGGGCCAGACGGATTACCAGGACGTGTGTGCCGGGCATGTGCTGACCAACTGGCAGGTGTCTTCACTGACATTTTCAACATGTCCCTGATTGAGTCTGTAATACCAACATGTTGTTTGAAGCAGACCACCATAGTCCTTGTGCCCAAGAACACGAAGGCAACCTGCCTAAATTACTACAGACCCGTAGCACTCATGTCCGTAGCCATACAGTGCTTTGAAAGGCTGGTAATGGCTCACATCAACAACATTATCCCAGAAACACTAGACCCACTCCAATTTGCATCCTGCCCAAACAGAGCCACAGATGATGCAATCTCTATTGCACTCCACACTGCCCTTTCCCACCTGGACAACAGGAACACCTATGTGAGAATGCTATTCATTGACTACAGCTCAGCGTTCAACACCATAGTACTCTCAAAGCTTATCACTAAGCTAAGGATCCTGGGACTAAACACCTCCCTCTGCAACTGGATCCTGGACTTCCTGACGGGCCGCCCCCAGGTGATGAGGGTAGGTAGCAACATCTGCCACGCTGATGCTCAACACTGGAGCCCCCCAGAGGTGCGTGCTCAGTCCCCTCCTGTACTCCCTGTTAACCCACGACTGCATGGCCAGGCAAGACTCCAACACCATCATTAAGTTTGGAGACGACACAACAGTGGTAGGCCTGATTACCGACAACGATGAGACAGCCTATAGGGAGGTCAGAGACCTGGCCGGGTGGTGCCAGAATAACAACCTCTCCCTCAAAGTAAGCAAGACTAAGGAGATGATTGTGGACTACAGGAAAAGGAGGACCGAGCACACACCCATTCTCATCGACGGGGCTGTAGTGGAGCAGGTTGAGAGATTCAAGTTCCTTGGTGTCCACATCAACAACAAATGGTCCAAGCACACCCAGACAGCCGTGAAGAGGGCACGACAAAGCCTATTCCCCCTCAGGAAACTAAAAAGATTTGGAATGGGTCCCGAGATCCTCAAAAGGTTCTACAGCTGCAACATCGAGAGCATCCTGACTGGTTGCATCACTGCCTGGTACGGCAATTGCGACCGCAAGGCACTACAGAGGGTGGTGCGTACGGCCCAGTACATCACTGGGGCTAAGCTGCCTGCCATCCAGGACCTCTACACCAGGCGGTGTCAGAGGAAGGCCCTAAAAATTGTCAGAGGAAGACCCCAGCCACAGACTGTTCTCTCTACTACCGCATGGCAAGCGGTACCAGAGTGCCAAGTCTAGGACAAAAAGGCTTCTCAACAGTTTTTACCCCCAAGCCATACGACTCCTGAACAGGTAATCAAATGGCTACCCGGACTATTTGCAGTGTGTGCCCCCCCCCCCCCCCCCAACCCCTCTTACGCTGCTGCTACTCTCTGTTTATCATATATGCATAGTCACTTTAACCATATCTACATGTACATACTACCTCAATCAGCATAATTCCACATAATTCCACTTTGACATTATGGGGTATTGTGTGTAGGCCAGTGACACAATCTCAATTTAATCCATTTTAAATTCAGGCTGTAACAACAAAATGTGGGGAAAAAGTAAACGGGTGTGAATACTTTATGAAGGAACTTTACAACATAACTACATACAAATCATAGTGATCGTAACAGCTGTAATAAATGCATTGACAACAAGGCCTAAGTGTTGGAAGCACATCAACGACAGTGACGGAGCCCTGAATAGCTACAACATCCTCCCAGGCTGACTACACCAATGAGGAGATGGGAGAGGCAGGACTTGCAGCGCGATCTGCGTCACAAATAGAACTGACTTCTATGACGTGGTTATACCCACGTTGCAAAATAAATGTAGAAGTCTATATTATTAAATTATTGCACCCACACTGCTCGCACGCACCAACGAGCATCTGCGTTGCCAAGGGCTAAAATAGAAGTCAGTTCTATTTGTGACACAGATCGCGCTCCAAGTCCTGCCTCTCCCATCTCCTCATTGGTTTATAGAAGCAGGTACCCACGTGCCATCTCCTCATTGGTTGTACCCACGTGGGTGACTGAAAGACGAACGAGGTCAGTGGCGGTAATGCACCGAATTTATGAAAGTTGCCAATCGCAATATAAAGTCAAAGGAAGAAAAAGCCTGGAAGGAGGAGAGATGACTAGAAACAATTTGGTTGACCGTTTTATGTCTGGATTAATTGTCGGAGTAGAGGACCTTGTGCATTTCAGGTAAAATAACAACTCAATGTTTATATCCCAGGACAAATTAGCTAGCCACAGCAAGCTAGCTAAATAGGACAAATTAGCTAGAAAGTGCAAGCTAGCTAAATTTCCATTAATGTTTCATGCTTTTCGACCTGTCCCCAAATTAATGTAATTGGTTCAGAGTTTGTTTTGATATTTTAACCTGCGTGTCATGATTGCGTTTGGTGTGGGGGGACAATATACATTTATGCACGATGGAGCACACGCGCAGCCGGTTTGGGTCACATCCTCAGTGTCAACGACAGTGACTGAGCCCTGAATAGCTACAATACTCACATCCTCAGTGTCCTTTACTCTCAGGATCTGTTCCCTCAGGTCCTGTAGGTCGTTAAACGTGGACTGTGCAGTGATGGAGTATACAAGAGCAAAGCCTTGACCGTTCTTCATGTACAGGTCCCTCATTGCTGTGAACTGCTCCTGTGAAACAGCAGACGAAAGACTCCATGACATACTGGTCATATTTACTGCAGTCATACAATCTGTTACCACGGCTAACGTTTACTTCCGTCATACAATCTGTTACCACGGCTAACGTTTACTTCCGTCATACAATCTGATACCACGGCTAACGTTTACTTCCGTCATACAATCTGTTACCACGGCTAACGTGGACATGTTCTACTTACTGTTCCAGCTGTGTCAAGGATTTCAAGCATACATTGCTGCCCGTCCACTTCAACTTGCTGTGGGAGAGGAAGTAAAGTTTAGTACCATTTTGACACCTGAGTGGTGGCAATGGAGCTCTTAGTAACTTTAGGGCAGCATACCTTTCTGTAGGAGTCTTCTATTGTGGGGTCATATTTTTCCACAAATATACCTTGTACAAATTGGACTGTCTGGAAGAGAATAAGCAAGGAAAGAAGAACATAAATAGTGATATCAATTCTCAGAAGCAAATTCTCACTTCCGCCCAGAATGCCTCAATAGAAACCTAGGCAAGGCACTACTCACCAGTGCAGATTTGCCGACACCTCCGGAGCCTAACACCACTAGCTTGTATTCACGCATGGTGGGGTTACTTCACTAGACAGCACAAAAGTCTGCAAGAGGAGAGACGAGAGAGAGAGCATTGGTTAGGCCTACTTACGTCACTATTTATATACATTTAACACATTGCCAGCCACAGATGAGAACCCAATGTCTTTCAGCTTTCATCAGATCTAGACGTAACATTTTGCAGTTGTTTATTCCCCTCAGCTTGCCCATTATCTAACTACTCATACATAGCTCAACCTGAACATAACTGTCTGCTTTCTAACTACTCATACATAGCTCAGCCTGAACATAACTGTCTGCTTTCTAACTACTCATACATAGCTCAGCCTGAACATAACTGTCTGCTTTCTAACTACTCATACATAGCTCAGCCTGAACATAACTGTCTGCTTTCTAACTACTCATACATAGCTCAGCCTGAACATAACTGTCTGCTTGTGGTGTCCCTTTGACAACACATTCAGGAACTGAAACTCCTCTCCCTCTGCCAAAAAAAGAATCCCTCCATCCCACTCACTACCCAGGGACATCAGCTGACATGACGAGGCCATGTTCCCTTTTCAAAAGAAGGAAACAAATAGATAAGAGCCAAAATAACCCAGAGATGTGTTGCACCCTCGGGATTATGCACTACATCTTTAACACTTGAGTAAGTGACAGTGAGCTGATGCTAATTGTCACACAGCTCAGTCTCTATGGAGTTGGTGGGTAATAGCCGCAGTACCACAAATAGCTTAATCTCATTAGCATGCTTAGGAGCAGGCCGTGTGGGGCGAGGAGTCGCCACCTCCATCAGCTTGGCACAGTGATAAGTAGGGCTTGTAAAATTAGCACACCATTATAAAACTCTTAAACCAGTCAGGCATTTATGACTTGATATTACAAACCTATTCAATTCGCATTTCCTGTTCTGTCTTGGAGCCAGCCATGGAAATGTGAGGCACCTGCCAAGAAAGACACTTCTCCCCCAGAATATTATTCCCACGAAACCTATTTTTGTTTTGTCTGCATTGTGCTTATTCCATTGGGGACCAGATTGGAAACAACGTGTTTAACATGCATCGTTTCCACCAATAAATCCACATGTCTTATGTCAAATAGGAATAACCACCAGGCAATGGCAAAAGCTACTCCATGAGAAAACGTTGGTTTTATGTGCAGAGAAACAATCCTAACCCACTACGCAAATCTAACAAATTGCAAAGGACAGCAGCACCACAAGCCTACAATGGACAGATGGGCAGTATGAGGGATGTTACAAAGGTCCATTCAATCCTCAGGCCATTGCAATACACCCCCCTCTGTGAAAATGTTGTGCATATAGAAAACAGAACAGAGATTAGAGTAAGAGAATGGTCACTGATGTAAAATAATGACCAGACCAAGAAAGGCAGCGTGTGTTTGATTCCGATATCAGCTCCAATCTAGAAGCATACTTAGAACCCACTGACGCAGTAAGAATGCTAAACAAAGTGTCTGCCAAAAACGTTTCAAAAAGGCATTTCATTTATATCTGACGTGGCCACAGCCTTTAGTAGCCTCTTTCTGAGTAGAGATAACACATCTGGAGTAGCACTTTAGTAAATAAATGCTTGTAGAACTTCACATGGTCAATCCCAATCTTAGAATTCCTGCAAAGCACAGCTGATATAGAGTGTTTCCATGTTGACAGGATGCACATCCACCATGCCCACTGGCAGTGAGAACACTAGCCTCTTGATATCTTGCAAGTCATTGAGGGTTCAGATCCAGTTAACACAGTACACAGCGGTTAACTGGACTGAAAAAAAGTTGTCTAGCTACAGGTTGTTGTTCTAACGCTATGTGAGTTGATCATTCCCAAGCAGCATATAGCCTAATAGCATAGTATCTGCACAAACAAATATTCCAGCAGAAACACCCACTTTAAGGACATAACCTACCGTGTACAAGGCTGGAAACGACAACTCCCCACTACATCTGGTGAGGGAAGGCTAGCAGTTCCCAGGACACACAGGTGTGGAGGCTGTGGTGGGAGCCAAAGGATTTAGGCTATGCCAGAGAATCCCCACAAAGATATGAAAAAGACAGAAGAAATATATAAGTTGCAGTTCACTTTTTGAAAATAATCTTAGGCCTGCACTTTGAGGGAGTGGGAAACATTTAGTCAAACGGTAGGCGTACATTAGGTCGTATCATCTACTCATCACCATCAATATGGTCTCAAAATCATCACTTAACTTGAAAAAGGGCTAAATGAGAAGAAAACCAGACCATTGTTAGGACTACAGAAGAAACCCATGCAGAATGTCCCAATGAAAGGGCAACATAAGGTTATCTGTGTTTACTCAGATTTCTGTTCAAAATTGAGGTGCAATTTACTGCATAAAAGCTGACTTGGCTTATCAGTCAGACAGCCAAATCATTCCTGGCTTCTTTCAGACTTCTGAGGGAGAGAGTTTCTGGCAGATTATAAAACATTTGCTACTTTAAACATGTCAGAGTTCTCTAAATTGAGAGAATTATTTTATCTATGGATAACACATATTTTTTACAATCTTAAATGCATACAAAAGGGGCACCTGATGGAAATGTGGTTAATTATTTGCTTTTATTGCACATGGGTGTTCTGAATGGCATGTCATGCATCAAATCATAATTCTCAAAAGACAACACTAGCCACCCTTGCTATTTTCATACACTACTTTGCCAGAAAGTATGTGGACACATGCTCGTCGAACATCTCATTCCAAAATCATGGGCATTAATATGGCGTTGGTCCCCCCTTTGCTGCTATAACAGCTTCTACTCATCTGGGAAGGCTTTCCACTAGATGTTGGAACATTGCTGCAGGGACTTGCTTCCATTCAGCCAAGAGCATTAGGGAGGTCGGGCACTGATGTTGGGCGATTAGGCCTGGCTCGCAGTCAGCATTTCAATTCATCCCAAAGGTGTTCAATGGGGTTGAGATCAGCGCTCGGTGCAGGCCAGTCAAGTTCTTCCAGACCGATCTCGTCAAACCATTTCTGTATGGACCTCGCTTTGTGCACAGGGGCAGGGTCATGCTGAAACAGGAAAGGGCCTTCCCCAAACTGTTGCCATAAAGTTGGAAGCACAGAATCGTCTCGAATGCCATTGTATGCTGTAGCATTGAGATTTCCCTTCACTGGAACTAAGAGGCCTAGTCCAAACCATGAAAAATAGCCCCAAACCATTATTCCTCCTCCACCAAACTTTACAGTTGGCACTAGACATTGGGGCAGCTAGCGTTCTCCTGGCAACCGCCAAACCCAGATTTGTCCGTTGGACTACCAGAGGGTGAATCGTCACTCCAAAGAACGCGTTTCCACTGCGCCAGAGTCCAATGGCGGCGAGCTTTACACCACTCCAGCTGACGCTTGGCATTGCGCATGGTGATCTTTCCACTTGACAATAACAGCACATAGAGTTAACCAGGGCAGCTCTAGCAGGCAGGCATTTGACGAACTGACTTGTTGGAAAGGTGGCATCCTATGACGGTGCCACGTTGAAAGTCACTGAGCTTAAGTTGTCCTTATGTTAGGCTATGATCTGGCTATACAATAAGGCTGTAGTCTACACTAGTTCATTTAGCAGACAAGATTTGCTTCGAATTCCATGGCATTATTTTATAGTATGAAGAACAGAATTGAACAACTGAATAAAATAGAAAGGATATTTTCTCCAAACGATCTGAAGGAGCGCACATGCGGCTATTCTGTGTTGAGCGGTTAACAAAGAAACAGGTATTCCTATATGCTTAAGTTAGAGTTATGTAACTTTAGTTGTGATACAAATGTTGGGTTATAATGTTTTGATTGTCAATACATTCTATCGCTGCATGATGCGACTATTGATTTGAATAAAGTCGCATGAAAAGGCATGAGCTCAGCTTTGTTTTTTGCACAGGCTGTACACATTTCAGCAGTCTCTCATTCACAATGTGACAAGCACTTGATAATGCCTCGAATTTCCCGGCTGCATTCCCTTTGTGTGGCCATAATGCCCCCTAAAAGAATCCATGCCTGTTGTGGCCGTTGTGCCCTTGGGATAAATATAATAATTATAATTCCTTTCTCCTGGCTGCGTGGCGAAGCACCTCTCACTCACATGGCTCTTCACGTGATCAGGTCTTTAAGGCTATAAGTGAAGACAGACATCGGGGACGCAACCGCGTGCGTCCTTATCCAAAATCAAACTTTTTGTCACAAGCTCCAAATACAACAAGTGTAGACCTTGTCGTACAAGCCTTTAACCAACAGTGCAGTACATGAAAGAGTTAAGAAAATATTTACCAAATAAACCAAAGTAAAAAAATAAAACAATAAAATAACAATAACGAGGCTATATACAGTGGGTACTGGTACCGAGTCAATGTGCAGGGGTACAGGTTAGTCGGTGTAATAACTGTCCACATTTACTTTGTCAGCCAACAAGACAATTAGGCCTAAAATACAGCAAAAATCTAAGTCAATCTACTATCCCCCATAGTTCAAAAGTTGACCTATTCTATTCGAGAAAGAAATATTCCAAACAGACCACTAGCATCAAAAAAACTGTTTTAAGCAATGAGCATGACGCAACTAATCAGAACATCTAGCTTAAAACGTTAATAAACTATTAGGCTATTTCTTCACACATTAAGAGTGCAGCAATGCACACATGGCAGTAGGCTATAAGCGCAAATGTTCCATTAGCAGGAACACACCATTAGCAAAAGTGACCGCAATTGCGATTATGCATGTAATGCTTTTATTATAAAGGTACATTTATATGGTGAAAATGATCTTCTCCAAACTTGAAACTCAGGCACGGCGTATGTATGCCAGTTAGGGTCTACACCCGTTGTAAAGCAGATTAATGTGCTACATTTTAAGAAGTTATTTGGCCACTTTAGATGTAATACAAACCTTACCAAAACATATAAGCCTATGGGCTAGGCTACATGAGGTGTGTGACTATGATTTAAAAAAGGTCGCAAAAAAAGGCATGCGCCGTTTCTTGCCTTAAATTAGCCATCATTCACAAGTGAAAGGCTAATATTGTCACCCATCAGACTATTCTTGATTTAATCTTGTCTTTACATACTAAATAATATATGTGTGAAATTTGTTTTGATTTAGAATGGACCATTATCATGCACTTGTCTGTAAACAGAAGCAGAGGAAAAAAATACATCTATACACTTAAATAGCGAATGGAGGACGCTGTCCTGTGGTTCATTTTCATGCCAGCCAGGTAAGCTATATTCGTGTTGTAAAGAAGCAATGTACTTAATAATTAGAAAAGTAGAGAAATACATATGGTAGGCCTAGTCTATAGAAAGCTGATGGGATCCTCTTTTTAAGAGGCCATCACTCTGTTTTCTCACAAAATTGCATAGCCTATAGAAATGTTGCGCAACATGAAATCTCGAAGTGTTTGAATAGATTTTTGATTTCATTTGCATTGATGTCAGAGTGATTAGAGGGACAATAGAGTGCTGAGTACCAGGCAGTTATCAAGTTTGGTAGGCTACTAATGACCATCAGTAGCATCAGAGCTTGGAGAAGCCTAATTACCGTGACTAAACGGACACGTGGAATTTGAACGCCATCATTACCCGTGACCGCCGGTGTGGCGGTAATACGGTCACCGTAACAGCCCTATCCATTACTGGGAGTTACAGGTTAGGTACTGTTTGGTGTAGCACAACATTTTTACCAACCTTGACAATACTAGCTTTGTTCTCGATTCTGCCAAAGATGTATCTTCTAAAATGTCAGTGTACAGTTGCAGGTGGTGCATTTGAATTTAGAAAAGGCTTTGTTACTAAAACAAAGAAATGTTTTGCTCCATTAAGTAATCAAACAATGTGTACGCCGCCATCTTCTCCATTTAAATGTTTTTCCCCTCATTGATTGAGACAGGTGGTTCCACCCCAAAGTGCAGCATGTCATGATGACACTCACCTGTCTCGATCAATGCACTCTCCACAGAATCGGAAGAAATCGGATGTTTCTGGTTTTCAGGGATACAGTATTTTCAACCCAACTTCAGTTTCCCATAAAAAAAACAGAAGTAGGGACTCCGCTCAGGGATCCTTCTATGCCTGCTACGTTTGATCATAACCTATGAGAGAAGATTTGAAATAGACAAGATGGCGGCATACACATTGTTGGATTACTTCATGGAGCAAAACAATTATTGTATACTGAACAAAAATATAAACAACAAGTCACATGTTTCATAAGCTGAAATAACATATCACAGAAATATTCCATATGTAAAAATGTATTTCTCAATTTTTTCGCACAAATTTGTTTACATCCCTGTTAGTGAGTATTTCTCCTTTGCCAAGATAATCCATCCACCTGACAGGTGTGCCATATCAAGAAGCTGATTAAACAACATGATCATTGCACAGCTGCACATTGTGCTGGGGACAATAAAAGGCCACTAAACTGTGCAGTTGTCATAAAAAAAAAGTGACAGACTTCTCAAGTTGAGGGAGCGCACAACTGGCAGGCTGACTGCAGGAATGTCCATCAGAGCTGTTGCCAAAAAATTGAATGTTAATTTCTCTACCATAACCCACCTCCGTCATTTTAGAGAATCTGGCAGTACGTCGAACCGGCCTCACAATCGCAGACCACATTTAACCACACCAGCCCAGGACCTCAACATCCGGCTTCTTCACCTGCGGAAAGGTCTGACTCCAGCCACCCGGACAGCTGATAAAACTGTGGGTTTGCACAACCAAAGAATTTCTGCACAAACTGTCAAAGGTCTCAGGGAAGCTAATCTGTGTGCTTGTCATCCTCACCAGGGTCTTGACATGACTGCAGTTCAGCATCATAACCGCCTTCAGTGGGCAAATTCTAACCGTCGATGGCCACTGGCATGCCGGAGAAGTGTGCTCTTCACAGATTAATCCCAGTTTCAACTGTAGTGGGCAGATGACAGAGTGTATGGTGTGTTGGCGAGCGGTTTGCTGATGTCAATGTTGTGAACAGAGTACCCCATGGTGGCGTTGGGGTTATGGTATGGGCAGGCATAAGCTACGTGCAACGAACACAATTTCATCAGTGTCAGTTTGAATGCACAGAGATACCGTGACTAGATCCTGAGGCTCATTATCATGCAAATTCATCCACCACAATCACCTCATGTTTCAGCATGACAATGCACAGCCCCATGATCTGAACAATTCCTGGGAACTGAAAATGTCCCAGTTCTAACCAGACATGTCACCCATTGAGCATGTTTAGGATGCTCTGGATCGACATGTAAGACAGCGTGTTCCAGTTCCCGCCAATATCCAGCAACTTCTCACAGCCATTGAAGAGGAGTGGGACAACATTCCACAGGCCAAACTCAGCCTGATCAACTCTATGCGAAGGAGATGTGTCGTGCTGCATGAGGAATATGGTGGTCACACCAGATACTGACTGGTTTTCTGATCCACACCCCTATCTTTTTTTCTAAAGGTTTCTGTGACTAACAGATGCATATCTGTATTCCCAGTGATGTGAAATCCATAGATTAGGGCCTAATGAATTCATTTCAATTGACTGATTTACTAGTGATGCACAGATATTTCCTTGCAAAAAAAAACTAAAAAACTATACCGACATAAAAAAGTTTGCGGCCTTTTAAGCATTCTAGTACAGTTAAATAGTTACACGGATGCAGAGGTCTAAGGCACTGCATCTCAGTGCAAGAGGTGTCACTACAGTCACTGGTTCAAATCCAGGCTGTATCAAATCCGGCCGTGATTGGGAGTCCCATAGGGCGGCGCACAATTGGCCCAACGTCGTCCGGGTTTGGCCGGGGTAGGCCGTCATTGTAAATAAATATTTGTTCTTAACTGACTTGCCTAGTTAAATAAAAGGTTATACACACACACAGACAAAGTTATTTTGTTGGCATTTATGCATGTCCCCATTACCAGTAAAACATCATCAAAACCTATTTCTTTCACTTACTTGCTGTGCTGTTTCGTTGTTCATTTGTTCAGTCGTTTCATTCTCAACCAGGATTTCTATGGAACGCCGTCTGGGTCTTTGCGTGTCAAAAAATATACAATTTAACGTGTCAAATAAGCTTGTTGACCAATCAGAACCTGAATGACTGCACGTCACATAATTTAACGCGTTCATACATTTTTTACATAGTTGTTACACATTGATTATGCTATCACTCGTATTTCATGTCACAACGATTCGTCAATAGGTATGCTATGATGGTCGTAAAGTTGTCGCCCGCACCTACAGTGCTGGTCATTAAAAAAAAAGCTCGCTAGCTCATGGATTTAAACAATGTTCTTCGCCAACAACATAGCAAAATGACAATCTGTTTCAGTAGCTATAGTTAGCTAGGTGTCATCTAAAATAACCCTAATTTATAAAAGACACTTTTTATTTGATTAGTGGTGGTTGGACCCATCTATGTGAAGCTAGCTACAATAAGGATTAGCCAAAATAGTGGACTTTACGGTTAGTCTTCAAAATAAAAGTATGGCATAATTCTATTTGTAGTCATTTGCATCATTATCAATGACATACTTTTATTTTGAAGGCAAACTCCACTATTGTGTCTAAACCTTATTGTGGCTAGCTTCACAACACAACTCGGTCCGGTCCAGCCTCACTAGCCAGATGAAGCTAGATGGCTGCTTATAACGTTAGCTTTGGCCAACAGGGTTAAGTAGCTGGCTAGCTATTTATTTTCATGCACTGAAGTTCAATTTCAATAGGCGAACAACAAGTGGCAACCTAGCTAATACTCTCTCACAAGGATTCCTAAATCATTGCTAAGAATAATGAAAATGACTACTGTTTTTACTGGTCATTGTTTTCAGGCTGGTTGTATTGGTGCTAGGTACCAAGCTAAAACTAGCTACCCCAGAAGTTACGGTCAAACAAATGATGCGTTATTACCAACGCGGTATTGTAAACAACGTTCGTGGCTGGTGTTTGCTTGTTTACTGACTTTTTTTGTACAGCTTTGATAGTGCTACTGTATCATTTTTGACACGCAAAGACCCAAACGGCGTTCCATAGTATGCATGTCGTGAAGCTAATAGCAGTGACGCTATTACTGTGTAACTCCGTTAGGGCACCATCGGAAAAATGGCGCACTTGGTAGTGTTAACCGGTGCTCGAAAAGCGCAAACTTTTACGTGGCGTCATTACGTCATGCACCTTCGTTATATAGGTATGCATGTCAGCCTTGACATTGGTTTTGCACATCGGGCGTTAAACTCGACAGCCATCGGCCAATACCGATGTTGCCATTTTTAGCTAATATCGGCCGATTCCGATACGTTCACTGATATAATCGTGCATCCCTAAAATCTTTGAAATTGTTGCATTTATATTTTTGTTCAGTGTAATAACGGAGCATTTTCTAAATTCAAAATGCACCACCTGCAACTGGAAAAGATGTTTGGCCGAATCGAGACGAAGATTGCATCACCAAGTTAAATGGATAATTCCACCCCAAAACACATTCCTATGATTAACAGTGTTAAATAAGTAATATGTGAACACAATATTTTTTGTGAACAAATGTTATAAGTTTAGTAGCAGCATGTGAAAATTGTGGAAATCTGTTGCAGCTCATGTCAACTACTAAACCCACAAAGCTCTCTCTGGGTTGGCTGGCTAGCAAGCAAACTTAACTACACACAATAATACCAGTTAATATCCGCATATGAAGTAGCTAGCTAGCTGTGATTTTTTTTTTTTTTATAAAAAAAAAAATAAAATAAAAATGTTTAAACAAAAAAATAAATATAAAAAAAAAATAACAAAAAAAAATAAAAAAAATAACAAAAAAAAATATAAAATAAAAAAAATACAAAAAAAAAAAAAAAAAATTTAAAAAAAATCGCCTTAACAAACGGCACTATCAATTTAGGAGTCTATCTCACCCAGAGTGCAGAGTACGCTGTTATGGCAACAACGGCCAGTTCCCACAGACACACAGGGCGCATTGCAAGATGGTACTTGAAGGAGAAACTGTGTTGAATAATTTGCTACACTGTTTAGACTGAGCACATCTAAGCGAAATATATAAATTATCGTCATGACGATATGTGTTCTAGACAAGTATGGATGTGTTCTAGACAAGGATGTGTTCTAGACAAGTATGCCAATATGAATGTGTTCTAGACAAGTATGCCAATAACATTTATTGTCTGATTTGGTGATCTGAAAAGCAGGTAACTGTATTAAAAGCGTTATTAAAATGTGATAGTGTGTTATCCCCTATCTCCAGTGACGAGAACTAGCCTAAAGGCCGGCAGATAGTAATATTGATGGCTCGTACCTAAAAAAAACATTCTCCATTTAGGTTGCTAAGGCGTCAATTTCATCCTTAAGTAGATTTAATGGCGAGAAGGAGAGGGGGGGAAATAGGAAAATATGCATACTTTCTTTTTGAAACACAATTTTCCACCGCCATGCTAGTGGCTAATGCTACTTACTGATGTTGCGCCCTGCATTCAGCCAGGGGTAAACAGACTGCTGCAACCTGATTGGCTGAACGCAATACGCAACATCCAGGACTAGCATTCCTAGGCATTAGCCACTTTTGCATGGTGGTGGAAAATGGTGTTTCATAAAGAGCACAAATTGTCCCTGGTTTTTTTTCTCACCTTCTCACCATTAACTATAGTTAAGGAGGAAATTGATGACTTTGCAGCCTGAATAGAGAATGTTTTAGATACGAACCCGTCCACGGGGGATATTACCGGCTGCATCCATTGCGTTTTGATGGAAACAACTCAATATCGCCCTCCGCTGGCCTTTGGGCTAGACGAGAACCATGGATACTGAATAAAAATATAAAACACAACAATTTTACTTAGTTACAGTTTATATAAGGAAATTAGTCAATTGAAATTAATTCATTAGGTCCTATTCTATGGATTTCACATGACTGGGCAGGGGCGCAGCCATGGGTGGGCCTGGGAGGGCATAGGCCCACCCACTGGAGAGCCAGGCCCTGCCAATCCGAATTAGTTTTCCCTACAAAAAGGGTTTTATTACAGACAGAAATACTCCTCAGTTTCATCAGCTATCCGGCTGGCTGGTCTCAAGACGATCCCCGCAGGTGAAGAAGCCGGATGTGGAGGTCCTGGGCTGGCTTGGTTACACTGGGTCTGCAGTTGTGAGGCCGGTTGGTCGTACTGCCAAATTCTCTAAAACGACGTTGGAGGCGGCTTATGGCAAGAGCTCTGGTGGACACTCCTGCAATCAGCATGCCAATTGCACGCTCCCTCAAAACTCGAGACATCATTGGAATTGTGTCTCAAGTTGAGGGTGTGACAAAACTGCACATTTTAGAGAGTGGCCTTTTATTGTCCCCAGTACAAGGTGCAACTGTGTAATGATCATGCTGTTTTATCAGCTTCTTGATATGCCACACCTGTCAGATGGATGGATTATCTTGGCAAAGGAGAAATGCTCACTAACAAATTTGGGCACAACATTTGAGAGAAAGCTTTTTGTGCATATGGAACATTCCTGGGATATTTTATTTCAGCTCAAGAAACATGGATCAAACACTTCACATGTGTTTATTTTTGTTAAGAATATATATGACAAGTTCCTACACGATTTCACAAACAGACCACTTACAAGTTAAATCATGGAGATAATTGTTTTACCCACTGAACATAGGCTTTCATCAAATTGATTGTATTTCTGGGGTGGATTATTCCTTTACTCTGTATCACACCAAACAGTACCTAACGTGTTACTCCCAGTATTGGATACCAAAAATCGTTGGTTAAATCGCATTATCTGGTGTAACAATCTGTATCTAACTTAGCCAGCCAAGTTACTATTTAGTTTGCTGGCGAAGTTGCCTACCTAGCTATTTAGCTAAGCTAACCCCTACGTTTTCCATCCTGGACCGATTTAAAGTTACAGCTAGCTAACAGTCCACGATCTAGGTGAGCCAACCAGGTAGTGGCTAACTTGTTAAATGGTATGTCCATCATTTGCCAATTAGCCAAAATAGCTAGTTAAATAAGGCGAACTAGCTACAGCCAACTCCCTTCGGCTTGTTATGCTAGCTGCTGTAACTAACTGCTTTAGCTAACTTAGCTGCTTTAGCTCGCTAACGTTAGCCTCCCTTCCATCCGGCCTAGGCTTTCGCTGTAACTAGCGAGCAACTACCATAGTTAGCTGTCCTACTTTGCCATCTGACACATTTCTAACATTTTCACTGACCTATATCTATATTGGAGTATTGATTAGCCCAAAATGGTTGTTATGACCAGATATAATCGTTACTCACCGTGTTTTGGTCTCCCCGCCGACTCACTGGAGCTGCTGACTTCAATGAATCTAGGTCGAAAATATACTTCAACCAAGACTTCAATGAACCTCGTTCGGCACTGCAAACGTCACTCCCTAACAAACGTCACTCCCTAGCTAACCTCTCCAACCATACATGGCAACGGACGGTCCACACTACTGTAGTTTCGAGGCGACCTGGGTATTCACAATGTTGTAGTCCAGACATAAAACCATATGGATCATCTGAGTATTTTGGCGACCATGAGTGCAAATATTATTAAATAAGCGATTACAAGTTTGTTGCCATGGTCTCCACATTGTAAACTGAGGACTGTGACAAAAAGTATACAACAAAGTAATAAATAGTCTATAGTTATCAAGTAGGTCTACTGCCATACGAAATGTGTTTGGATAATGTGGGCAAGTATAATGCTGTAGCGTGCAATTAGATAGCATACTTTCCCACTGGAGTTCTCAGAAATAAACAATCTCTACTTGTTCAAACAGACATTCAGTCGCTAGTACAAGTCTACACATCCCTTTCACTGCACCCCTCCTTTCCTTTGTTTGCTGAAGCGCAAAGGCCCACCTGAACTCTCACCCCTTGCACAGTCTTCACATTTTGCTACCTTAAAATTAAATCTCAAAAGGGAATACATTAGATTCTTTTCTTACCTACAGTTGAAGTCGGAAGTTTACATACACCTAAGCCAAATACATTTAAACTCAGTTTTTTCACAATTCCTGACATTTAATTCGAGTAAAAATTCCACTTTATTTTAAGAATGTGAAATGTCAGAATAATAGTAGAGAGAATAATTTATTTACGCTTTAATTTCTTTCATCACATTCCCAGTGGGTCAGAAGATTACCTACACTCAATTAGTATTTGGTAGCATTGCCTTTAAATTGGGTGAAACATTTCGGGTAGCCTTCCACAAGCTGTCTCATTCCTCCTGACAGAGCTGGTGTAACTGAGTCAGGTTTGTAGGCCTCCTTGCTCGTGTAACAGTATAACTTCCGTACATCTCCTCGCCCCAACCTGGGCTTGAACCAGGGACCCTCTGCACACATCAACAATTGACACCCACAAAGCATCATTACCCATCGCCCCACAAAATCCGCAGCCCTTGCAGTGCAAGGGGAACAACTACTTCAGGTCTCAGAGCGAGTGACGTCACCGATTGAAACGCTATTAGCGCGCACCACCGCTAACTAGCTAGCCATTTCACATCGGTTACCCTCGCACACGCTTTTTCAGTTCTGCCCACACATTTTCTAAAGGATTGAGGTCAGGGCTTTGTGATGGCCACTCCAATACCTTGACTTTGTTGTCCTTAAGCCATTTTGCCACAAGTTTGGAAGTATACTTGGGGGTCATTGTCCATTTGGAAGACCCATTTGCGACCAAGCTTTAACTTCCTGACTAATGTCTTGAGATGTTGCTTCAATATATCCACATAATTTTTCTACCTCATGATGCCATCTATTTTGTGAAGTGCACCAGTCCCTCCTGCAGCAAAGCACCCCACAACATGATGCTGCCACCCCCGTGTTTCACGGATGGGATGGTGTTCTTCGGCTTGCAAGCCTCCCCCTTTTCCTCCTAACATAACGATGGTCATTATGGCCAAACAGTTCTATTTTTGTTTCATCAGACCAGAGGACATTTCTCCAAAAAGTACAATCTTTGTCCCAATGTGAAGTTGCAAACCATAATCAGTTTTTTTATAGCGGTTTTGGAGCAGTGGCTTCTTCCTTGCTGAGCGGCCTTTCAGGTTATGTCGATATAGGACTCATTTTACTGTGGATATAGATACTTTTGTACATGTTTCATCCAGCATCTTCACAAGGTCCTTTGATGTTTTTCTGGGATTGATTTGCACTTTTCGCACCAAAGTACCTTCATCTCTAGGAGACAGAATGCGTCTCCTTCCTGAGCGGTATGACGGCTGCATGGTCCCATGGTGTTTATACTAGCGTACTATTGTTTGTACAGATGAATGTGGTACCTTCAGGTGTTTGGAAATTGTTCCCAAGGATGAACCAGACTTGTGGAGATCTACAGTTTTTTTCTGAGGTCTTGGCTGATTTCTTTTGATTTTCCCATGATGTCAAGCAAAGAGGCACTGAGTTTGAAGGTAGGCCTTGAAATACATCCACATGTACACCTGCAATTGACTCAAAAGATGTCAATTAGCCTATCAGAAGCTTCTTAAGCCATGACATCATTTTCTGGAATTTTCTAAGCTGTTTAAAGGCACAGTCAACTTAGCGTATGCAAGCTTCTGACCCACTAGAATTGTTATACAGTGAAATAATCTCTCTGTAAACAATTGTTGGAAAATTACTTGTGTCATGCACAAAGTGGATGTCCTAACCGACTTGCCAAACTATAGTTTGTTAACAAGAAATTTGTGGAGTGGTTGAAAAACGAGTTTTAATGATTCCAACCTAAGTGCATGTAAACTTATGACTTCACAAACTACTCCACATTTTAAAAGTTAAAGACAAATTATAGAAAATATTCAGATGTCTTTAATGCGCAATATAAAATTGCTCAAGCTCAGTAGATTACGGTGGGATGATGGAGAGCAATATTCAAATCTTGTCTCTGATTTTCAACAAATTTAAGTCAGGACTAAGGCTGGACCACTCAGGAACATTCAACCTCTTGGAAAGCCATTCGGTCTTTGACATAAAAAATTGTGCAATTGTCCCTCTGAAAAATAAACTCTATGCCAAGGTTAGATTTTCAGAAGACTGAAGCAGGTTTGCTGTAACTTTTTACCTGGGCCTTGCTCCTTTCATATATTTGTTTTATCCTGACAAACTCCCCAGTCCCTGCCGGTGACAAGCATACCCATAACATGATGCTGCCACCACAATACTTAAAATATAGAGGGTTTCACTCTTTTGTGTTGTATTGGATTTGACCCAAGCCTGTTGTTTTTAATTTAGGTCAAAAAGTAAATGTCTTACCTGCATTGTCTTGCAATATTACTTAATGGCCTTGTTGCAATCAGAATTGGTGATTTGGAGTGGATTTTGTGAAACAGGCTTCATTCTTTTCACTTTGTCATACAGGTCTATAATGTGGAGTGGATGCCATGTTGTTGATCCTCTGTATTTTCAAGTATTGTGAAGGAAGCATCATGTTCTGGGTATGCTTGTCACTGGTAGGGACTGGGGAGTTTGTTAGGATTCCCAGAAATATGAAAGGAGCAAAGCTCAGATAAAAAGTTACATGAAACCCTGCATCAGTCTTCTGAATACCTAAACCTGGGATAGAGTTTTATTTTTCAGCGGGACACAACAAAAAATGTTATGCCAAAGACAGATTAGAATGGCTTTCCAATAGGTATTGAGTCTTTCTGAATGGCCCAGTCTCAGTCCTGACTTAAATCTGCTTGAAAATCAGAGACAAGGTTTGAATATTGCTGTCCATCAATGACTCCCAAAGAAATTTACTGAGCTTGAGCAATTTTGACAAAAACAATGGAAAGTATTCAGACCCCTTGACTTTTTACACAATTTGTTACGTTACAGCCTTATTCTAAAATGTATTAAATAGTTGTTTCCCTCGTCAATCTACACACAATGCCCCATAATGACAATGCAAAAACAGGTTTGTAGAAATGTTTGCTAATTTATATTTTATAATTTTTTTTCTCTGCAGATCCTCTCAAGCTCAGTCAGGTTGGATGGGTAGCGTCGCTGCACAGCTATTTTTAGGTCTTTTCAGAGATGTTCGATCGGGTTCAAGTCCGGGCTCTGGCTGGGCCACTCAAACACATTCAGAGACTTGTCCCGAAGCCACTCTTGCGTTGTCTTGGCTGTGTGCTTAGGGTCCTGTTGGAAGGTGAACCTTCGCACCAGTCTGAGGTCCTGAGCGCTCTGGAGCAAGTTTTCATCAAAGATCTCTCTGTACTTTGCTCCGTTCATCTTTCCCTCAATCCTGACTAGTCTCCCAGTCCCTGCAGCTGAAAAACATCCCCACAGCATGGTGCTGCCACCATCATGCATCACCGTAGGGATGGTGCCAGGTTTCCTCCAGACGTGACGCTTGTCATTAGGCCAAAGAGTTCAATCTTGGTTTCATCAGACCAGATAATCTTGTTTCTCATGGTCTAAGAGACCTTTAGGTGCCTTTTGGCAAACTCCAAGTGGGCTGTCATGTGCCTTTTACTGAGGAGTGGCTTCTGTCTGGCCATTCTACCATGAAGGCCTGATTGGTGGAGTGCTGCAGAGATGGTTGTCCTTCTGGAAGGTTCTCACATCTCCACAGAGGAACTCTGGAGCTCTATCAAAGTGACCATCGGGTTCTTGGTCACCTCCCTGACCAAGGCCCTTCTCCCCGATTGCTCAGTTTGGCTGTGCGGCCAGCTCTAGGAAGAGTCTTGTGGTTCCAAACTTCTTCCATTTAAGAATGATGGAGTCCATGTGTTCTTGGGGACCTTCAATGCTGCAGAAATGTTTTGCTACCCTTCCCCAGATCTGTGCCTCGACACAATCTTGTCTCAGAGCTTTAAGGACAATTCCTTCAACCTCATGGCTTGGTTTTTGCTCTGACATGCACTGTCAACTGTGGGACCTTATATAGACAGGTGTTTGCCTTTCCAAATCATGTCCAATCAATTGAATTTACCACAGGTGGACTCCAATTAAGTTGTAGAAACATCTCAAGGATGGTCAATGGAAACAGGATGCATCTGAGTTCAATCATAGCAAAGGGTCTGAATACTTAAGTAAATAAGGTATTTCTGGTTTTTATTTTTAACAAATTAGCAAACATTTCTAATAACCTGTTTTCAATTTGTCAATATTGGGGTATTGTGTGTAGATTGATTAGTAAATGTTTTTATTAAATCAATTTTAGAATAAGGCTGTAATGTAACAAAATGTGGAAAAAGTCAAAGGGTCTGAGTTCTTTCCGAATGCACTGTACTGAATGTTGCTCTAAGAGTTGTGCAAAGTTGGTAGAATCTCATTCAAAATGTTTCACAGCTGTAATGGTGTGAAGACATATGCAATCAAGACATCTTCTTTTTAAAAATATAATACAATATTTTGGAAAATGTTCTATATTTTTTATTTTCACTAGGCACTGTATCAGAGGAAACAGATGCAGGGAAACAGTGAAAACATCTGACAATCTTCAACTGTAAACCACACACACACACACACACACACACACACACACACACACACACACACACACACACACACACACACACACACACACACACACACACACACACACATAACACACACACATAATAGCAATAATGATACTGCACATCCACCATCAATGTGTTGGCAGTGTTGTGAGAATGCCCTCTGTTAGAGACTTGTGATTAGAGACTTGTGACCCTCACTGATGGTCTTTGTTAATTTAGTGTCAGGAGGGAATAGAGAGCATTGTCTTCTATTTCCGGTGGGGTTTCACAAAACCTAATGGTGCAGTACAAGTCACTGTTGGAGCTGTACATAATTATCTCATCATACACATGACAAGTGTCCTCTTCATCCTGAGAGAGAGAGAGAGAGAGGGGGGGGGGGGCATTGGGTAGAGGTTATTTGATGAGTGAGTTGGTGCATATAGCCTAACGACTGCTGTCTGATGAGGGCATGCAACATTTTATTTAAAATATGATAAAGCATCAACTTAAAACAAATATCCAATTCACCTGTGCAATATCTACAGGATCTGATACTTCAGATGATGGAAATGCTAAGGGACACAAATTATAGGCTTCAACATATCATAAACAAAATAATAGTATTTTCATAAGTACAATATGATATGTAGGTAGGCTATCAAAGAGAGAATACTTGGTCTTACTCAGTGAGCGTGACATTGATTGTTTTCTGAGGAGTAGACCAAGTGCAGCCACAGTGCAACACATCAATGGTCCAAGGACAGCTCCCACAACAACGTGGACACGTACAAAGCCTAAATTACAGGGAGAATAATTAAACAAAATCTCAATCAAACCCATGTTTTCCATTGTGTGTTTGGAACAAAACAGAGTAGCCTAAAGTTCAGGAAGAGGGGTCCAGAGAAGTCGGATCCGCAGCCACTCCGAATGTTCAATTACCTGGGCTGCCAATCCGAATAGTTGAGGTTGTTGGAGGTGTGACATCATAATCTGCAACAGGTAACTTTTTGTATGGCACCTTTAAAATGAGCAAAAACAAAAGTATACAGAAAATATATAGAAGATATATTAGAATATTCGAACAATTATTTTACAATAGGAGCTTCTCTTTTTTTAACTATTCAAAGTTATATCAACCTGTGTAAAGGTGGGGACCTCTGAGGAAACATATCTGTTAGTTTCAGTGATGTCCTTCCTGTCAATCACAGGGGCAGGTGTAGACAGTGAAGTGACCAATGGAGCTGTGGGTACACATTGTAAGTAGAGGGTAGACCAAGTAAAAATGTTGTGCATTCAAAGATAATCAAAAGGGACATCAAAGGAAAAAAATATGCATACCTTTACTCACAGAGATCTCTACTTTTGTTAAAACATCTCTTCCCCACTTATCAAGTCCACAATAATAATGTCCAGAGTCCTGTAATTCCAGGTTTTGGATGGTGACAATGAAAGTACATCCATGGACATTGTCATACACTGAAAATCTTCCTACTGGGACAAATGCTTCACCCTTCACACTTCTGATGAGAATGTCACTGTTGGAACAGGGATGGCGACACAAGTATTTGGGTTTATATTGATATCCATCTGGATATGAACACTCAATGTCTAAAGCTCCACCTTCATATCCGTGCGCTCCAAATTTGCTCATTTTTGCATCACAGCATAAAACTTGAAAAAATAGAAAAACAATGTTATTTTTTATCGGTATAAAAACAAATAGTTGAAACATGAAATAAATAATAAAAACATAAAATAGTTTGGCAGAGTTTTATTCTATAAAATTTGCAGTATGCAGTGGTCTCTTTCACAAATAAAATAATCAACAACAACAAAAAGTGTCTGCAATTGTATCAGAGTGTTAAAAACTCACCTGGCAAGTAAAGGAGAAACTTCAGATAGATTTTCATGTTTTCGGGTTGTAAAATAATTTCACCAAAGATACTCTACATGTGAGGACAGACCCACTTTTCTCCCGAATGCTCCTACTGTCACCATATCACTCTCCATCGACCAGCATCATTTGCAGTGGCTCAGGGCTGTTTTTGTCTTACTTAAGGAAGTGAAAAATATGAACTGATTACAACATTTCAGGAAGGAAGTGCTACAGACAGGTGCTACTTTTGTTGAATATAAATCCTCTATAAGGCGGATGTAGACATCTAAAACAGACGGAATATTCCACAATTGTTCATCTGGAGGAATTTAATGACCTGGTTATTAGCTAGCGGATGCATTCTCGAAACCAGACATATTAATGTTTTGTTTAGTTCTGTAAATACATTTCAGAATTGTCTTGGTATATTTTCATGACTTAAAACATCTGTATGGTACACCTCATAAGTGAATTCTAAACACAACATTCTCAAAACCTTCTCAAAAGGTCCTTGCTATCTGGGAGTTTTGCTATTCCAACTACCCCATTGAAGATGAAATGTAAAATGCTTAAGGTAAGAGATAAGGTTAGGGTTAGGATTTAGGGTAGGGACGGGATGTCCCAAGGATCCCAGATAGCACTAACTATTCCCAAAATATATTCCCTTCCCTCTCAGGACACAATCCATCATAGTGAAATGCTTGCAAAGTTCAAGAGGTCTTCTGCCAGCTCTAGGGAAGTGCCTCATACATGCATGTTGTAAGCAGTTGGTATCCCTATGGACAACTAACAGAGAGATTGAGTGCTGTTATATTACACATTGACCAGATTATGAACCCACACGCACTTCATATACAAGTTGTGTGTTCAATACTAGCTACAGTATGTGTTTGGTTAAATGTTTAATTACATCCTTTGACAGTGACACTGGAGAATTGTCTTTAAATAAACATCAAAACAAATGCCCTCGTTCATTGCGCTTATGGCCACGTAACTGTTGAAAATAAGAAAATACGGTGACTTGCAATGTGTAAGCATTTCCTTCCAGTTGCTCGTCCCCTTTTAACTATTCCCTTTCCGCCGTGCACCTCCCCCATTCTCCCCACCCCTTCGCCGGACAAAGCCTCACATGAAAGAGCAGGACATCCAACTGGCCATCATCCAGTAATTAAAAAGAACAGAGGAGTTATTCTTACGTCATACTGTATCTTCAATGCAATGACCAAATATGGGCATCTAGGGAGAACAGGAGGGAGAGATTCAACTGAGGGAGACTGAAGTCAGCAGGCAATGTAGCCTAAGATGCTTTCACTTTGTATGATTACAAACCACCATAACCACCTTCTGGCTCGAAGTACCAACTGGATCAGATATCTCTCCATTTCTCAGCAGCAACAACGGAGGCAGGGCTTCACCGCTATCTACTACTGTAAAACAAATTCTGTTCTGTTTTTGTATCAAGTCCAACCTCTTCTTGCTGTCATCCCCACCCTTTACTGAAGCAGCTTTGGAACATCAACCTGCCAGAGAGTAAAAGATTTAGATTTTATTTATTTACCAATACGCTACATTCTTCCTGACTGTAATTTCAAGGGAAATGCTGGATTCACATAGATGTTACAGTAATTTACAGTCTACAGATGTAATCAAAATTCCTGTCATTCCTCATACTGTTGGCTGCTCACCACATTAATCACATTGTATTGATATTATTAGGATGCTGCTTTCACAAACAACTTCCACTCCTCTCCTGTTCCAACCTTTTTTAGAGCTTTCATTGTGCTGTTGCGAATGGAGTCCAGCAACTGGTCCCTAGTGTTCCTCTCTCCGTGGCGTGAAGTCTGCCCGTTGAGTTTCCTCTGTGAGGCAGGCATGAGGGCTTTCCTTAGGCCCTCCAACACCGGGGCAGGGGGAGGAGGTGGTGCTGGTCCAGATCGGCCAGCCTTAAGAGCCCGAAGTGGAGGTGGAGTAGACCCAGGACCAGATACACCATCCCCAGCCTGAGGTGGAGGTGTTGTAGACCCTGGTCCAGACCTACTACCCCAAGCCTTAGGGTTTAGCTTACCCACAGCTTTGGGGCTCACCTTGTGGAAGGGTTCAGGTGAGGGTTTAGGGGGGGATAAAAAGGGGGATGTTTTCAGGAGGTTTCCTGTCCTCTTAGTCTCACCAACAGACTTGAATTGGGGTTGAGTTGAAGGTTCGCAAGAAAACTTCCCCAAAGGCAATGTGTTTTTTTTTGTGTTGGTCTGTGGTTGTGGTTGTGGTGTCTGACGTGTTGGCTGGTATGGCTTAGGCTGCTGGGATGGCTGGGCTTGTGCTTGTTTCTTCTCCTCCAGTCGACGTTGCCTCTGCAGGTCCATGTTCCGACTCAGGATGTTGGTCATGGTCATCCTTGGGCCGGCCAGTTCAAAGCCGTATCCCAGCTTCAGCAACCTGGTGTTGTTTCTCAATACATTGGCCATCTCCATCTCTGTCTTGCCCCCACAGATGTGTCGCTGGTTGTGGAAGCGCAGTTCAGTGATGGTTACATTTTTCTCTAAGGCGTGTACCACGGCCAAAATTCCCTTGCCAGTGAGGTGGTTGGAGTCAAGGATGACGTTGGTCAGAGACGTGTTGTTCCGCAGAGTGCCAGCAATGGCATAAGCCACATGGTCGTCAGCCCGGGTGTTGGCTAAAGCAAACGTCTTGACATGTGTGTTGTGTTGTAGTGCCTCTGCAAACTGGATGAGGGTGTGGGTCTTGATGACGTCTGAGTTGTTGACATTGAGTTCAGTCATTAAAGGGTCGTCTTTTCTGACATGCTCAAGGAGCTCATCAAACATGCTGGCCTCCTCGTCCTCCTCGTCTCCCTCCATGACTTCACCAGCTGAGCGTTCTTCCCTACTGCTGTTCTCTAGGTTTACATTGCTGGCTTTACTGTTTTTATTAGGAGTCCTTTCTGTGTTCTTTACCTTGTCTCTCTGTGTCTCATCCTGGACTCTACTTGCTTTCCTGTGTGATTTGGTGTTTTCGCTATCTTTGTCCTTCTCATTATTCCTCTTTTCCTTCACCTCAGTACCCCTGAGTTCTTTCTGCTTTTCCTCTACTTTAGAGAAAATTCCTCTTGTTATCTTGCTATCCTTCATTTTTTGAGGTTTTTCTTTCTTCTCTTTCTCCTTAGTATCGTCTTTATCAGCATGCCCTTGAAGCTTTGAAATCAGATCCTTGGTTTTAGAGACTGTCTTTTTTCTGATATCTTTTTGCTCCTTTTCTTTTGTATCCTCTTTTTTTGTTTGCAATTTTGAGATAAGATCAAGTGTTTTGTTACTACCCTTCTCCTTTTTTATGCACTCCTCCTTTTTCTCATTTTCTTCAACCAGTACTTCATTGCTTTTTTCAACAATCTTATCTTCCTTTTTTTCATGGTCTTTGTCCTCATCTCCCCCTAACCTACTATGCGGCCTTTCCTCATTGCCCTCACCACTCCCTCCCTCACCCTTCAAGTCCTTGCTCTGAGGTTTTTCCTCTTTGTCCTTGGATATGTCCTCCTTAGGGGTCTCCACAGCAGAGAAGTTTAGGTCCATGACATCCTGGTCATCCTGGTCATCTGACTTGAAGTAGAAGAAACTATCACAGCTCTTCCCCATCTTCTTCAGGTGTTCCCGTTTCACTCTGTCAGTTGTTGGCTCCTTCAGTATCAGGAACATAAGAAAAGATTGTTGCATTTATCATACAAGCCCACATGAAAAAAATACTATAGTATACTATGGTATAAATAGTATAGTATTCACTGTAGTGTTTTTTTAAGTCTGCAAAAACACTATTGTAAATACTGTAGTATTTACTGTAGTATTTACAGTTTACTTTAGTATAAATACTGTTGTAAAATTAATGTAGCGTTTTTCTAGATTGTAGTACACAGTAGTATTTACTGTAGTGTTTGTAGACTGTACTATACTGTAGTATTTACTGTAGTTTCACTGTAGTGTTTTTGTTTTATTATCTTTGACATAGAAATTGAAGCTTTGTCCTTCAGGAGATCTACTGGAGAAATAGTTAGAGCTTCTGCTCTTTTCTATAACCTGTAGGGACACAATTTATGGTCTATACTTGGCATGTAGATTTTCCACTTAAGGGTGGAACAAATTTCAGCATGGGGGAGGGGAATGGATATATGCTAATTAAATAATGAAGTATTTACTACAGTTAAAAAAGTGTTTTTGCAGACTGAAGTGTTTTTGTGGACATTACTGTAGTATTGACTACAGTGTTTTTTTGTGGATAATACTGTAGTATTTACAACATTCTATAAGCACTACACATGATCAAGGGATACTACAGTGTGTAATATATTATTCTACAGTATACTACACATTTTATAGTAAGCAATTCAAGATGTAGGGAAGGAAAGGGAAAGGGGGATACCTAGTCAGTTGTACAACTGAATGCATACAATGTGTCTTACGCATTTAACCCTGCCCCTCTGAATCGCTAGTGTGTAGTCTAGTATTCATTATTTAATAAAGAATGTAACATCTATGTATGTTTTTGTCAGTTTGGAAATATTTTCAGAATGCATCTGGAATATTTATGTCCGTAACAGCCTACGTAAAACCGATGGAACATTGCCTCTACGAGCACCATCTGTTTGTTTGGTAAAATTGTATATCTTACATATAGCAATCAGGGTTTTTGCATCCCTTACAGGCTGAAATGTCTGTAGGGAGCTGTAAGCCACTGTGTAAGTAACTCTGGCAGATGTTTCCTTAAAAGGCAGTATGGGTCAGAGCGAGAGGAGCGTTCACTCTGGAATTTCATTTGTCTTAGAATTGGAACCAGCATGCCAACATTAGCAAGACTCATTATTCTATGAGCCTGTCTTTTACCCTTTTCACCAAAACCAGATTTCAACGGGCATTATGAAAACAACATAAAGAAGGTCTACACCACAGAGGCCCATGTACAGCTTTGTAGGATGGATCATTTAGTATTTATAACTAATTATGTAGCAGTCTATTTAACATTTGAATAGTTCGAATCACATATCCTGCTATTTATACATGGCATAGTGGTCAATATACTTGTCAATGAAATGCATTTAGATCCTGAGATAACACATGTAAAATCAATTACATACACTCAACATAATTGTATTCCCTCAAATACACACTCGGACTCAAAATCCAAGTTATCACATAACACCTTCATCACATGACTTGTTGCCAAGTAATGAAAACACTTCTCCTAGTCTTGTTTGTGTGCTGAAAAGAAAATCTCAAGATTATGTAGTGTCTTTTTTCTTCAGGGCTCCAGGGGCTCATTTGTTTATAATAAAAATTGCACTGCCTAGCAACTGTTCAGAGGGATGATTTTGCCTGTTCAAACTGGGTCTTCTGTACCCCTGCTCTGGACCCTTTTCAAACAACAAGACATCTCATTAGTCTCTATACACATGACTGTTTCAACATGGCTTATGTTCTCTTACCTGCCAGCTGTGGGAGCCTATATCCAACAGCTGAGTGCCAACATACATTAACTGATAAGCTCAGTGTCGAAGCTTCTTTATTATCATTAGGATATCACTGTGGCATTTTAAAACAAATTCACTCTATGAAATAGTGGTATTGTCATAGTCAAGATCTGAGACCTGTGTGGTATCTCATATTTACTTTCATGAAAGAACAACCTATATAGGATTACACCCTGATCATTACAGCTTGTACTACACGATCATATCCCCACTTCCTGTCGAACTCCATACAATGATTATTTATCTATTTCCAGAAGAGACAGAAGTTATATTTTAAGTTAGTGAAACATTGTCCACAATAGTATCTTCATCTGCCTGATAACCCACATCATCCCTGGTGTTGAATCCTGAAATCACTGCACCATGTCTGGAAGCCAGGGTCCTGATATACTTGGGCACGTTAATATACTGTCAAATTGGTACTTGAAGTACTCGATTGGCAGCTACATCTAGGCTACACTATTCCTACTGTAATAACATCACTTCAGGGTTCAACCAGCAAGAAACTACAACTATTGTATTTTTTTCTTGGTTAGAAACTGCACTTTACGCACAGTTAACAATGACATTGGCAGAAACAGTGTCATCATACCTCAAAGGACAGCTCCCTTTGAATGAGTTTCTTGGTTTCGCGCTCACAGTAGTCAAGCATTGCCCCCCTATTGTATTTTATTGACGGCTGCTTGTCTGTCTGGTTCTTCTGCCGGAGTCCGACTGGCACAGTTGGATCCGGGTCAATAACGGTCAGTTCGCTCTGCAGCTCTTCCACCTCGGCGAGTGTCAGAGCGGCTAACAGGTTGTCAATATCGGAGTCCTCCTCGCTCTCGGCGGGGCGTTGATTCCGCATTTTCCTCCTAGACATTATTTCCCACAAAAATGTCCTGTTAAGCAACTCGATGAGTAATTTGCACTGCTGGTCTCAAAAATACCTTTGATAATAATAGTTGTATTATATTGGTACACCAAATTCAGGTTCATTGACCTCACCAGTATCTATTTGAAATGGGCTTTCAATGCATTGAAATAGTTTGGACAAAGAGAGTACTGGCCTATCCGACTGCCTGGACCGCCTCTCAGAAGAACTGTTTAGCTCAATGCCCAATTTGAGATCAGAGCACTGGAGCTGGACTGAAGCCATATGACAACACAAGCGAAAAATGCAAATTGACAGTTATTAATCATCTTTATGCTGTATGGCCCCATTATAAGAATGATTGTACATGATGTCATCAAAAGATAATTATACTTTTGTAGCCTATTATGTCAATGCAAATGTAATTCAGATTCTTTAAATCAGAGTTTGACTAAACACTAAGTACCCTCATGCATTAATCACGTAATAAGCCTGCTTTTATGAGTTGTACTACACACTATAGTGTTGATATGAGGTCATCCAGTGGACCAAATGAAAATATGAAAACCATCCCTTTGCTATTAGAACAAAAATGTTTTTATTCCACAATATAAACTGCAATGTCAAACTACCCCTCTCCCTTCCTTCCCAAAGTAACCCACCCAAGCACATATGTGGCAGTTCATACAGTTCCTTCTGTCTGCTACATTGCTAGTCCACAACTGTAACTTACCCTACAGCATATACACTTTGTTTCTGTACATCAAACCATTGCTAAAAGCACCAACACATAGTTCAGAGGAGACCAACCCATTGAAATCAATTCAGACAAACATTATTCCTCAGATAAATAAAACAGTCTACCAAAAATGTCTGAATAATTATATTATTCAGATGCATGTACTAAGCACTGGGTTTCCTGAAAAATACAGTTCTTTCTATTACATGATTTATTATTTTCTTTAAGGGGGAGGGTGAAGAAGGGGACCTTAACCCACATCCTCTGAGTCTCTGGTTTTGTATGCAAGGAAGTTCCATGTACAATATACTGTATTATAAACTGGGTAGTTTGGGTCCTGGATGCTGATTGGCTGAGAGCAGTGGTATATCAGACATAAAAACTGGGTGGTTCGAGCCCTGAATGCTGATTGGCTGAAAGCCGTGATATATCATACAATATACCACTGGTATGACACAAAATTACTTGTTTACTGTTCTAGCTAATTACGTTGGTAACCAGTTTATAATAGCAATAAGACACCTCAGGGGTTTGTGGTATATGGCCAATATACCACGGCTAAGAGCTGTATACAGGCACTCCACGTTGCGTCATGCATAAGAACAGCCCTTAGCCATTGTATGTTGGCCATATACCACACCCCCTTTAATCTTTACAGGGTAACTTATTATTTGACTCCTTTGCGCCACCCAATGCAAAGGAAACCCATGCAGCACACATTCTGTCACAACCACCAACAGATCAGAGAAGGAAAGGAAAAATAGGTAAAATACAAAAAAGTAACCAAACAGTATAGTTCTGGACAACAACCCAATAAAGAGCAGATAGCACCGTTGTTACAAAGGGGATGGGGACAAGAAGGGCTGGGTTGGGGGGGGTATGAGGGCAGGGTCTGTGACACATCCTGACTTGTGTGACTGAGTTGCTAACGGAGTAAACTCCCCATCCAGTCTCTCCTCATTTCCTCAGCGACCATCGCTTATTGTGCAGTTGTCACACACATAGTCTTCATTCTCAGCCAGCTCGGCTGTCACACCCACACAGACCTGGTGGAACCACTGGTTACAGCTGCCATCACACTGGACCCAGTCGACCTGAAATAAATCAAATGGCCAAATAAATCTCTAATAAAATCTAACCCAAGTGACATAAGTCAGACAAGGAACTGAACATTCAGTACATTTTACAATCTCTTCTACAAACAAACTGCTAGGCATTCTGTCCCTCTCTCCTTTATTTAAACACCAACACTCTACTAGTCAGTCAATAAGGTTGTCAGTTAAAGTATTGCTTATCTTATATTTTCTTATCAGTGATTTTTCAAAAAAGTTAAACTGACCTCATCTCCTTCAGGTTGCTGGCATCCCTCTGCTGGACACATCTCCTCTTCAGAGTCATCTGACTGGGAGAAGTCGGAGTGAGGAGACGAGGTCGTTGATGCCGCCTTGCGTTCCAGGTTCTTCTCTTTGTTCATTTTCTGTCTCTTGTTCTGGAGCTTCTTGGCCTTGTCCCTGCGCTCTGGCTCTACAGCCTCCCTCTCCAGGCGTCGCTTAGCCTTCTTCTCTGCTCCGTTCAGTACTTCCTTTATCAACCCATCCTGAAGAGATTAAAAACACCTCTTAAACTAAGTAAAATGTATTTCTTCTTTTCAATAGTCGGGATACCATCGTAACAGTAATAAACCAATACTTTTATAAGTCAATCATACAAATACATACAGTTGAAGTCTGAAGTGTACATACACCTTAGCCAAATACATTTAAACTCAGTTCCACAATTCCTGACATTTAATCCTAGTAAAGATTCTCTGTCTTAGGTCAGTTAGGATCACCACTTCATTTTAAGAATGTGAAATGTCAGAATAATAGTAGAGAGAATGATTTATTTCAGCTTTTATTTCTTTCATCACATTCCCAGTGGATCAGAAGTTCACATACACTCAATTAGTATTTGGTAGCATTGCTTTTAAATTGTTTAACTTGGGTCAAACGTTTTGGGTAGCCTTCCACAAGCTTCCCACAATAAGTTGGGTAAATTTTGGCCCATTCCTCCTGACAGTGCTGGTGTAACTGAGTCAGGTTTGTAGGCCTCGTTGCGGGCACACGCTTTTTCAGTTCTGCCCACAAATTTTCTATAGGATTGAGGTCAGGGCTTTGTGATGGCCACTCCAATACCATGACTTTGTTGTCCTTAAGCCATTTTGCCACAACTTTGGAAGTATGCTTGGGGGCAATTGTCCATTTGGAAGACCCATTTGCAACTAAGCTTTAACTTCCTGACTGATGTCTTGAGATGTTGCTTCAATATAACCACATCATTTTCCTGCCTCATGATGCCATCTATTTTGTGAAGTGCACCAGTCCCCCCTGCAGCAAAGCACCCCCACAACATGATGCTGCCACCCCCGTACTTCACGGATGGGATGGTGTTCTTCGGCTTGCAAGCCTCCCCCTTTTTCCTCCAAGCATAACGATGGTCATTGACTTGTTTATTGTGTTATTGGCTTGTTTGTTGTTTATTCCATGTTATTCCATGTGTAACTCTGTGTTGTTGTCTGTGTTACACTGCTTTGCTTTATCTTGGCCAGATCGCAGTTGTAAATGAGAACTTGTTCTCAACTAGCCTACCTGGTTAAATAAAGGTAAAAAAAAAAAGAAGGTCATTATGGCCAAACAGTTCTATTTTTGTTTCATCAGACCAGAGGACATTTCTCCAAAAAGTACAATCTTTGTCCCCATGTGCAGTTGCAAACCGTAGCCTGGCTTTTTTATGGCGGTTTTGGAGCAGTGGCTTCTTCCTTGCTGAGCGGCCTTTCAGGTTGTGTCGATATAGGACTCGTTTTACTGTGGATATAGATACTTTTGTACCCGTTTCCTCCAGCATCTTCACATGGTCATTTGCTGTTGTTCTGGGATTGATTTGCACTTTTTGCACCAAAGTACCTTCATCTCTAGGAGACAGAACGTGTCTCCTTCCTGAGCGGTACATGACGGCTGCGTGTTCCCATGGTGTTTATACTTGCGTACTATCATTTGTACAGATGAATGTGGTACCTTCAGGTGTTTGGAAATTGCTCCCAATGATGAACCAGACTTGTGGAGGTCCACAATTTTTTTCTGAGGTCTTGGCTGATTTCTTTTCATTTTCCCATGATGTCAAGCAAAGAGGCTCTGAGTTTGAAGGTAGGCCTTGAAATACATCCACAGGTACACCTGCAATTGACTCAAATTATGTCAATAAGCCTATCAGAAGCTTCTAAAGCCATGACCTAATTTTCTGCAATTTTCCGTTCTGTTTAAAAAAGGTAGTCAACTTAGCGTATGTAAACGTCTGACCCACTGGAATTGTGATACAGTGAATAATAAGTGAAATAATCTGTCTGTAAACAATTGTTGGAAAAATTACTTGTGTCATGCACAAAGTAGATTTCCTAACCGACTTGCCAAAACTATAGTTTGTTAGCAAGAAATTTGTGGAGTGGTTGAAAAACGAGTTTTAATGACTCCAACCTAAGTTTATGTAAACTTCCGACTTCAACTGTATAATTGAATTAAATGTATTTGATAGCAGGCATGCTCACAAACCTTTTGTGGAGAGCTTTTTCCCTGAGAGTTGCACTGCTTGAGTTTGTCACAGTCTGAGGGGTCGTCATCTTGCAGTGACGTGCGTTCGTTGGTGTGATGCGTCCTCAGGCCGTTCAGTAACACATGGTAGAGCTGTGTGATCTCTGGAAGAGACACCTGCAGCAGGAGCCCTTCCACCATCAGCTCCTCCAGCTCCACACTAAGATCTGCAGCAGCACAGCACACGCCAGGTTGTTCATGTAAAAGGTCATGTGTACAACCTACTGTAGATGCTTAAATAAATCAGTAGTCATCAGTAGAGTGCATTTGAAATACTAAATGAATTAGCTAATCAATGAAATAATGTTATCAAGAAGTCCAGTTGGTGATATGAATTAAAAATGATTCTACAACACTGCTTTATACCACAGAACTGACCCTGCAGAGGAATGCATCTTTGCTCGGTGTAGAAGACCATCTGATCATGAGTTGTCCTGTTCCACTCTGGAGTTAAACATGTTGGCTGTATAAAAAAATATAACAATCTGGTCATTTAGCATTATAATTATCTCTTATTCAGAATCATATCACTTTAAAATGGATAGATAACTCTACAATTCAGAAGAGGGGTATGACTGACTGACCTTTCCATCCGGAGATGGTGGAGTTGCAAAGCTCTCCTCCAGGTCTGGTAGTCCACAGGAGGAAGAGACCTGTCGCGCACGCTGTTGCCAGCTGACTGTTCTCTCAACCAAATAGTGAAGTGCATCGCCTTCCGGCAGACGCACCTGGATACGCTGCAGCGATGCCAGCAAGGGCAGGACCTTGTCCAGGGAGGGCTTCTCAGAGCGTCGGCAGTGCGGGCACAGCCAGGCCTGGGCTGAACGGGAGTCTGAGGAAGCCCTCACACACACGCTGTGGAAGGCGTCCCGGCAGAGCTCACACTGTAACATGGCTCCCATGGGGGGATTCTGACACACACACACCTTCAGGCCCATGCAGTCTGCCGTGGGAAGGAGCTTGGACTCGTTAGCTGCCCGGAGAGAGGAGAGGGCCCCCATCTCCTGTAACCGCACCTCCCCAAGAGTTGCCAGCTGGTAAAGAAATGTAAAAACATTTTAATTCATATAATTTCATGTCCAACATGAATTGAGGTACAGCACATATCCAGTACTAGCGTACTAAAAAGAAGTAGAGAAAGAGAAGGTCCGCACTCTTTAAATTGACTAAAAAATAAAATATATATTAAGTTGAGAAATGGCCAGTGTAGGTGTACTTACAGCAGAAGCAGAGTCCTTGGTCTCTGAGAGGGCTTTTTCCACATCACTGAGACAGTCAAGCTTCACCATCTTCTTCTTGCTGTGCTGAGTAATGTCTTTAGCTTTTTTGGACTTCCTTTTCGGAGAACCTGCTTCAACTTCACATCTTGGACACAGAACCTGTGGACAAGAACAAATGATGAATTCTAGTGACTGCATCTCTGGGAAATAAACTGCTATATACTGTACATCACTCATGGAACTTTCAGAGAGTGGTGCATTACAGCCATTAGAACATTACCTCAAGCAGAGTGAAGTGAGAGTTTTTCATGAGGAAAGTTTTAGCTGCACACTCTTTCCAGGTCTGCACCTCCGCCACTAGGGACTCCAGCTGCTTTAGAGGGCCAAGCTGGACTGGGATGTCTTGTCCTCGAATAACCATATCAGAGAGGTTGCAAAACAATGGAATGGAATCTTCATCCTGAAAGAGTACACAGAATTCAAGTGTTCTATACATAAAGTTGACACATTATAACATGTCAACCTGGAAGCATTGTTTCTATGAAAGTTATGTATAAAAAAATATTATTCAAGTGACATTGTGTGAAAACCTGTTGTATTATTCTGTACCTGAAGTGCCTCAGCTTCCTGAAGCCACTCTCTGGCCCTACTGATGGAGTCCTTCAGCATCAGACAATTGGGGAGGTAAGCAGGGATCCCAGCCACCTTCTCAGCTGTTTCAGAGAGGGCTTCTATAGAGAGGGGGGGCCTGGTGGAGTAGAAAACACAACAGTTAGGTCAGAAGACTGGTCAGTCACCAGCATAAGGGGGCCCAGTTATCCAGCTGCCAGGAAGCCTAAAAATCATATTCATCAATCTGTATGGACTATGGAGACATTTTCTCAGGTGTGTATTAATAATAAATATATGCATGTACTATCATGATCCTTTTTGGGGGCAATTCCTAAGACACTTCACTTGTTGGACAATATGTTTCTACTCACTCCATATTTTACAAAAGGTAAATTAAAGCTTCAAACCTTTGATAATTCTGATGTAAGCAGACATAACTGCTGTGATGGTTGTGAACCATGCAACCTTTTCCTCTGACCACTGATGGATCATTTAGTCTAAGTAGCTTCACATACAGGCAACTGACAAAATAAAGGAAACATTTGAGTAAATGAGAGACAAAGTATATTGAAAGCAGGTGCTTCCACACAGGTGTGGTTCCTGAGTTAAATAAGCAATTAACATCCCAGCATGCTTAGGGTCATGTACAAAAATGCCCAGTTGCCCATTATTTTGGCTACCATGGCTATAAGATACATCAGTGACTTTGAAAGAGGGGTCTCAAAGAAGCATAGGGGGTTTAAAGGGTGTGTGTGTGTCTCTCAGTCACCCAATTGAACACTTATAGGAGATTCTGAAGCTGCGTTTGAGACAACGTTTTCCACCACCATCAACAAAACACCAAATGATGGAATTTCTCATGGAAGAATAGCGTCGCATCCCTCCAATAGAGTTCCAGACACTTGTAGAATCTCTGGCAAGGAGCATTGAAGCTGTTCTGGCGGCTCGTGGTGGCCCAACGCCCTATTAAGACAGTTGCTGTTGGTGTTTCCTTTATTTTGGCAGTTAACTACAGGTAGGCTATCTATACTGTCCCCTCGCAACCATGGTACACTTTGAAACCATTGCATAGGCTACATATACAGTTACCGTGATATGGGCTTTGCACAATTCTATAATAAAGAAAATGTTGAACATACTGATAATAAAATCATAAAGAAACAAAACTATCCAGCCATCCTTGATGAGATAGAGAGAACAGTACTTCTCACCCTATTAAGCTCTAAAATGACAAATAGATTTTTTTTATGAACTCTAGCTCTAGAAAGATGCAGACAATTAAAGGGATAGTTCACCCAAATTACAAAATGACACTGATTTCCTTACCCTGTAAGCAGTCTATAGATAAGGTATGACAGCAACAGTTAGAATTTAATCAACAAATCACAAAACATACTTGTCAATCACCAATTTTTCCTGACAATAACTTGAGATGTCCTGGAAAAAAACTATTACAAATTCCTTTTCATTTTAGTTTATGAAAATGTGACGATGAGAAAAGAATTCCACGTAAGACTAATGGACATTTAATTTGACAAAGCTCCTTTTCATCCATTTTGTCCAATCCTAAACATGCATGGAGTATATTTCACGCAATCCTCTCATTGGCAGAATTGACATCTTTCAGTTGTGCAGTCTGAGCTGATCTGCCCGGCTCTCCCACACAGCTCCCAGGTCACTTCAGTCACTCATCAATCTTTTGAACTGATGCGAAGGCAGGACACTTCACTTGTAACTAACCTCAACTGGAATCAATGTTTACTCTCTCTTACATTCATGTAGGCTATTTTTTCTTTGATCACATCAGAAGCTATATTTTCCCCATGTGCGCTTTTATTCATCCGCGTTGCCGTTCTTGTGCCGCGGTCTGCAAATGCGAATTGCGGTTGCTTTTTTCCTACGGGAAAAACGAAAGCTATTTGTTGAATATTAGGAGTACAGTAATACTCCCGTCATTTTTGTAAAGCTCAAATTCTCCCCTTTTCAAGGAAACCACTGTTATTTACCCCCCTTGAAAGTTATGATGGGGTTAAAAATCTGAGCTGTAAATTGTTAACCTCAGCCAAGGTTTTATAGCCTATATGGTTGATTATGGCTGTCATTGGTTATAATCTGGCACAATATCAATGTTGCCAGCTAAGGTATACGAGGGTATAGTTAGGCCTACTTGGCCAAGGCTATCTGAATGTGCACAAGATGTAAGTTAGAGGTAGCCTAAATATTCATAATTAATATTTTTTTTAAACGCACTGTGTGACAAAAATGGCTGTGACTAAAATGAGACTAAAATTGTCCAGAGTTTTAAACAACATAAAAAACTAACGAAGAATGAAATTTCTAAAATGTGACTTAGACTAAAAGGTATTTTAAGACTACAACTAAGACTAAATCTCTGGACCTCCCCCCGGCCTGTACGGAGCAGCACCATCTTGTTAAAAATCCTGGGGATAACGCTGGAAACTAAACCAAAGGATGGATTGCTGTCATAGTCTGTAAGCAGTCTATGGACAAGGTAAGGAAACCAATGTCTTTTTGTAATTTGGGTGAACTATCCCTTTAAAACTGGACTGAAAAAGACTCAAAGGTAAACCGTGGATATGTGGAGCGCACAGAATAGATGCACATTCCTTGGAGAGCCATGCCATTAAAAAAGCTGTTTGAAAACGCTGGTGACAGTGGTTATTAAAATGCACTGGATACCAATGGGATGAAGCAGAACTAGATATGCATGCTCACTTTTTGTAGATCTTGTTGAATATTCTAGCAGCAGCATTTTGCACTAGCTGGAATTAAAATGAAGCAAAATCAGGGACACTGACATAGTTCTGCTAATGTACAAATCAGTAATCTAGTCACCAATGCTAATGTTTGTACATTAGTTAAAGCAAAACCTCACTAGCTTTAATACAAGTGATATAACCACATGGCTCATTTTGTAGAGAAAGTTCAGTAATATTCAAGACCCAGAGTTGAATCTCTGTGTGAATAATTTTTGTAAATTCCCAGTCTAAATGATCCAGAATAACAAAAACCAGAAGATGACCTTAAACCATTTATATTTGTTTACCTTATAAGGTGCTACACATAGGATTTCTGTAGAATTTTTGCATTGTAATTTCAGAAGATGTCTATAGTATATCTGCCACTATTAGTGGAATCATAGTGTTTCACAGTATTACCTATCCGCCAGTGTTGTGATAGGCTGTGATATTCACCTATTGATTTCTCCGGCCGGAGTGGCATCTGTTGTCAAACTGGGAAAGCTGTTCTGACTTTTTGGCTGTGCTATCTAGTGGAAATCGCTCTTTTCCTGGTTGCTAAAATTCTACACTGTTCGCTCAGTTTAAGTATATGTGAGAAAACAAGCACTGAATGGTGTAGGGAATTATTGTGATCACTGTGACATTTATTTTCAATAACAAAAAATATCGTTTTTTAAGCTGGTGGTCCAGCTTTAAACATCTGTAAAACTATATTTTTTGTTATTGAAAATAAATGTCACAGTGATCACAATAATTCCCTACACCATTCAGTGCTTGTTTTCTCACATATACTTAAACTGAGCTAACAGTGTAGAATTTTAGCAACCAGGAAAAGAGCGATTTCCACTAGATAGCACAGCCAAAAAGTCAGAACAGCTTTCCCAGTTTGACAACAGATGCCACTCCGGCCGGAGAAATCAATAGGCGAATATCACAGCCTATCACAACACTGGTAGATAAGTAATACTGTGAAACACTACCATTACACTATTAGCGCGAGATATATTATGGAGATTTTCTGAAATTACAATGCAAACATTTTAAAATAAATCCTGTGTAGTACCTTTAACTACATTTAGGTCTCTTCTTTCAAATCAGATACACAACCCACCAAAAAAAAAAAACTGGAATCCCTGGTTTACAGATTACAGATGTAAAAGAGAAACCCTCAGTGTACGGCCCTCACCTGGCCTTGAGGAGGCTGCTGGTCTTGTCCTCCCAGTGTTCAGACACAGTTAGCAGCTCCTGCAGGCGAGCCATGGCCTTCTCCACAGAGGGGTGAGGGGTCAGACCCACGCCCTGGTCTATCAGCCTCCGCATGGTCTCCAGGGTCAGGGTGGAGTGCTGGGTGCTGGCCTGCTGCACCCCCTCTAGCCAGCGGGCTTGTGCCAGCCTCTCCCGTAGTAACGGAAGTTCAGGCAGCTCCACGTCAAAGTCAAAGCTAACGTCTAGAAGACTCTGGATATCTGCTGTACCGGTGGTCTCGTCTGCCAGGAGCTTCTCACTGTGTGTCTGGAAGTCTTCGATGCAATTCAAGAGCTCCTAAGAAAAATAGAACATAATTCAGATTCAGTTATGATCAAAAAACGATTGAGATTTGTTTTCTTCCAATATCCTCTGATCAATTGCTTTAAACAGAGGCCTCTGTTTTCTAATGGCTTCAATATCATGATGGCATTGAGACACAATACCTTTAATTTGGGGGCTTGGGGAAGGCTGCAGGGGAGGTTGTACAGTTGCCTGACAAATGACCTCAGCTCCTCCACAGTCAGCTGGCTCTGTGTCTTTCCTCCACCACAGCGATACCTGGGAGAGGCAATTATGACAAACCTTGAATCATACTGATTCATATTCCAATATGCACATGTTTATACATCATTGGTGAGCAAATTAGAATAACACTGTTTATTGAGGAATACAATAAAGACACAAGCATAGTGGATCATGTTTGCGGCGAGGGAGGAAAATTAACCAGTGGTACTCCTCTTTCACTGGACTGTGGACTGTGTAAGTTACCTGGTCTGCCTTTTGCCGTTGAGTAGCTGCTGGGCAACTGAGGAGCATTTCTCTGCATCCTGTGTGACTAAACGGAGCTGACGCAGGAGGTCGTTGTCAGGGAACATCTTCAACTCCGATTTATTGATGAGCGAGCGGAAGACTGACAAGCCTGAGGAGAGACGGTCACAATAATTCATTACACAGGCACAGTGCTTTACAACGAGAAGGGTGTGAGGCCTAATTCACAACTAATTGCAGTCTCTGGGCCAGTTTCCAGGACCCATATTAAGCCTAATACGTCACTAAAAAGCACTGCTAATGGAGACAAGTACATAGACAAGGTGAATTCATCTCTCACTTTTTTTCTTGTCCAGTTTAGCCTCCAGAGTCTCTGTCACGTGGGAGGCCCACTCGTCATAGAACTCAGCTCGCTGCTTCACCGCGTTCATCATGGGGTACAGATCATCCAGTGTAAATCTATAACTGCAAGCAGAGAAAGGAAAATAAATATGTGGAGATTGAAACCATATCATTGTGGACAAGAGAACACTGCATATTTGAGGCATCCGACAAAACCAGAACCACATAAATGTCCTGCATAGAGTGGACGTGATTGCTTATTCTACATGTTTACATAATATATCATGTATGCATTCCTATAATGTTCCCCCTGCTGAATGTGCCTCCTGGACTTCAGTGTGCAGTTGGTGTGAACAACAGAACAGGACACAGATGTCGGATCTTAATATGAGCCATTTCTCACAGGATGAAAATAATCCTGCAACAAGAGGATTTGAAAGGATATGTAATATTTAGAATCACCGCCAGGGGGCAGCTGGAAGCAGTGTTTGTAGGCTATACAATAACTTATACTGCAGGTCCACTGTGCATCAGTTCAATAAGCTTAATAAGCTATATGCAGGCTACTGTGCGTCTCGTGTGAATTCTTATATGGAATATAATAAAAGGACAATATTTTTTTTGGGGGGGTTGATGTATTTTTTTTAATCATTTGTTTTATATGTTCAAGGCAAGAATTAGACAAAATAGCTTAATGTTTATTTTAGCACCTGTGTGGTCCAGTGGGTACAGCTGCTGACAACAGCACACATGTCAGAGGAGGCATGAGTTTGAATCTGGCCCACTACTGACCTTTGAATTTTTTGAGAAACTAGTACTTCTCTAGTTACTCTCTGTGGGCTGTACCCGTACTCATACTCAAGTAATTTCTGAAGGAAGTAACTTACTTTTTACTCCTTTACATTTGACCAAATCACTAAAGTTACATACATTTATATTATTATATTGTCGGTGTCGGGTGAGCAACCTAACCAAAACATATTTTTTAATTAACCCCCCCCCCCCCCCCCCCCACACACACACACACACACACGAATCAATACTATTGGTTCCCCTTTACGTCTGTGGCGGTCATGAAATTTTGTCAGATGGTTATTGTCATGCAAAACAATGGTAATTGACCATTAATTAACACACACATTTAGCATCTCCAGGCCTCCATGCATACAAGCTGCATTCAAGCCGCTGATGCCAGCCTTTGGAACATCTACATTTTTAAAAGTCTAATAAATCCAGGGAATATAGCCCACACCATCACAATAAATCCATGTAATACAGCCCACACCGTCACAATAAATCCATGTAATACAGCCCACACCATCACAATAAATCCATGTAATACAGGCTACACCATCACAATAAATCCATTATATATTTTAGGAAGGTCTAAAGAAACATTTTGTATTTCAGAAGAACAGAATATGAGATGGCCTACTGTATGTTTTCTGGCTATGCACCATGCCATAGACTTGTTCATTTAGCTGACAAGATATGCTTATTAGTCCCCATGCCCTTATTTTAAATGATTTTATAGTAAGAAAAATTATTCAGCCAAAGGTAATGTCAGCCTATTAATTATGGAAGAAAACACTATCACTAAACGATTCAAAATTAAATTCACTATAATTGCAGGCCAACTCCGTAAGCCACCGTGCACAATCAATGAACCAACAGCATCACCTAGGCTTATACGTTCTCTCCCAGACTCATGGAGTGGCATTTGAGTATAGGCTAGACCAATTATGTACCAAAGACATTAAATAATTATTTTTTTAAAATGTTGTTTCTTCCGTCTGTAATATGGGGTAGGCTATGTATTGTATAATTCAATGACTTAAGTACTTTTTCAAGGGCTAATATTTATTTTCAAGGACCATCAATTTGTAATAGTTCCTATTATACAATTGTTTCTAGTCGCCACCAGATGGCAGTATATCGCCATCACTACCTTACAAGTTCTATTCAATAATACTGAACATGTTTCGCTACTTATTTACTACATACACAGACCTGCCAACTCTGTCCAACAAGACGTGCGAGGCAAATTGGAGATTCAACTCTGGTGTTTCAGCTTATGTAAAGGTGCCTATTGTATTTCTTTGCAGCGCATACATCATTTCAGATTTTCGAAATCTCAAATTTTGTGAAAAGGCATTTTAGAAGCATTGCCTCTATAGCTAATACCGGACACTCATACATTCTTCATCGCGCAGTCTTCTAAACTCCCAACTCCATTTAATGCCAAGATTTTGTATTTATTTTTTATTATACTTTTGTAATGCCTTTTGTGAAGTGGATCATAATACAGTTACAATCTATCAGGTTGCGTGATCCTCGTAATGTTACATGGAAAATACAACTAATGGGACGGAAAATTAAATGTATATCACACTCGCACAAATGCGACCAGTTATTTTTCGTATTTGCATTTAAACTGCTGGCACTTTAGAGACCACTGAATGTCCATCTTATGTTCGCTAACGTTAGCTTGAAACAATTGGTGTTTACCTTTCCACAACACACGGAGTCGAAAAGGGATTTGTCCAGGTGTTTACGTACAGCTGACAGTCGGCAAACAGCATCACAACAAACACGAGGGGCAGACACCGGGTAGCTACGGCGAATAATGGTGTATAATTCTCCATGTCCGTTGACACAAACTCCGTACATGTCTGTGTGTTGCAACTCGAGAATCGGGATGGTAGATTTACTCAGTGGATTTATTTTTTATTAAAATATCAGGCCCTATTTATTTCTACGTACTTTTAACTCGGAACTCGTACCTGCGTACATGGTACGCAAAATGCGTGCATGTTGGCAGGTCTGCAAACATGATTGGTAAGTTACTACAGCATCATCAGTACTACACACATTTTCTATTCACATTACTACACAATTCCCACTGAATGACTGTATTGTATTTTTATTGGGCATTTGGTAATCTACTACTTAATTAACAGCTAAGAAAAAGCGCCTTGCTTCCGACTGGCAGCTTTAATGTCTCCGGTTGGGAGAAGCGCGAGTAGGCTGCGTGAGGAAAACTGAACGTGAACGGCCACCAGAATGGCAGGATCACCGCTGCCGCTTGATCAAGTGGAATATCGCAGGCGCCCATTGAATGAGACAAAAAGCTCTGGGGAGAAAAAGTCAATGTAGAACTGGCGCCAGCGCAGGATGCAGCGTTGTCTCTTTTCAGGGCTGATTTACCCATGCTCGCAATGTCAAAGTTTGGCACATTTTTTTACAGTGATGTAGTGGTAAAAAATGTTTGGGGTAAACTATATGTAACCGATGTGAAATGGCTAGTTAGTTAGCGGTGGTGCGCGCTAATAGCGTTTCAATCAGTGACGTCACTCGCTCTGAGACTTGAAGTAGGGTTTCCCCTTGCGTTGCAAGGGCCGCGGCTTTTGTGGCGCGATGGGTAACGATGCTTCGTGGGTGTCAGTTGTTGATGTGTGCAAGGGTCCCTGGTTCGAGCCTGGGCGAAGAGACTGTTACATATACTGAACAAAAATATAAAAAGCAACATGTAAAATGTTGGTCCCATGTTTCATGAGCTCAAATAAAAGATCCCAGAAAATGTTCCATAGGCACAAAAGGCAGGCTTGAATCTACATTTTAGCTATCGATGTGACGTTTGGCGGCGACTAATCAGTCAGTTCTGTACCTGCCTGGCTGAGTGGTAGTGTGGGTGGAGGTCGCTCGCCTGGAAACCACAGCGCGAAACGTGAGGAAATTAAACTCAGCAGTCTGCCTGGAAATTACATATTTAATCATTTTCTGTCCTCTCATTTTAATATAAGTACTTGTCAAGTACTAACGAGAAAACTTGTTTCTATATGTAAATAATATCTATAGGTATATTATACTTAGTACATTGAGTAATTTAGTCAAAAGTACAACAATTTAAATACGCCAGGGTTTTTCATTGTGTTGAGTGTTACGTTTGAGTGTCTTTACACAATGGCAGAAATCAAATTGTATATTTGTCACATACACATGGTTTGCAGATGTTAATGCCAGTGTAGCGAAATGCTTGCGCTTCTGGTTCCAACCGTGCAGTAATATCTATCAAGTAACCTAACAATTCCAAAGGACAAATCTTTTTTTACAGCTTTTTTGCTACATATACATATACATTTATGGTAATTTTATATAAAGTAGTCACATAATACATTACCAAACATAAGCTCTTTAATCCCAACCCTCAGCCACTCTCAGCCCCTCCCACCCATCACCATAGACCACACTCATTTGCTTTCCATGTCCCATATTTTTCAATTGATATTTTACAAAATCTTTGAACCCTTATAAAGCGTATATTACATTTTAGTCATTTAGCAGACGCTCTTATCCAGAGCGACTTACAGTAATGAATGCATACATTTCAATTCATTTCATTATTTTTTTTTCTCGTACTGGCCCCCCGTGGGAATCGAACCCACAACCCTGGCGTTGCAAACACCATGCTCTACCACCTGAGCCACAGGGAGGCTATATTATCCATAGATTGCGAGCTAAAGATGAAAACCTTTCCTATGAGTATTATATTAGACTGGCTTTCCAAATTGCCCAATACTGCTATTTGTAAGGTTAATTTTAATTGCATGTTGTGATTTTTTTAACCATTCCTGAACCTGTGACCAGAAACAAGCTACATAGATACCAGAATAAGTTATTGCCCCTATTGATTGATTGATTGATTGTCTCTTCACAGCAAAATCTACAGAGCTGAGATTGTTGTATGACATATACATACATATACATATATATATATATATATAGCATTCTGTTGGTGGCAAGAATTGTATATCATTTAAAATTGAAAAACTCAGTGTTGAATCAAGTGTAGTTTTTTGTACCAGTTCATAAACCATATGCCATGGAATTGGTACATCGAAAAGCTCCTCCCATTTATTTTGCAAACTATATGGAGCAGCTGTCAACATTTTTGTCCTCAGATGAAATGGTATTTTTCTATTTATGCCAGTTCTTTTCAGCCAATTTGTATCTTCAATGTGGCAGGCAAACAAGTTCCCTACCTTATCCCTTTTCCACTTGTCTCCTCCATTTTTGTGGTAGTGCTGCAATCAGTTGGTTGTAAAATTGGATTGAGCAAATATTCCCATATTTGATAACTGCATGTGACATCTCCATGTCTATTCATAATATTATTAAACAAATACATTTTTTAAACATTTTCTCCATAAAGCTCATATGATTAAAAAAAAAAAAAAAAAAAAGAGTCACATGGAGTAGGCAGTGCCATTAGTAAGCAAGTAAACTGTGATAGGACCAGAAAGTTCATCAGTGTGAAGTATTTACCTCTCCATGGTTGCAGAATCTTATTTATTTTTGCTAACTTTCTATTGAAATTGATTGTGGTAACTTCATTTATATTTTTTGTGGTGTGAATACCAAGTATGTCTACTTCACCATCCACCCATTTTATTTGTAAACTACAAGGTAGGGAAAAACATGTTTAACAATCCAATACGTAATATGGTACACTTGTCATAATTAAGTTTTAATCCAGAAAGGCTAGCAAAGTAATCAAGATCTTCAATGAGACTGTGCAGGGATCCAGATTACGGACTTAAGAAAAAACTAGAATCATTGGCATACATTGACACTGTTGTTTCTAACCCCTTGATGTTTGGTTGGATCTAATTTTAATAGCTAGCATTTCAATGGCCATAATAAATAGATATGGAGACAATGGACAGCCTTGTTTTATTCCTCTTAAAAAGCTCAATACCTTCTGAGAATTAACCATTATTTACATCTGGGGTTGCGCTACATAACTTTAACCCATTGTATAAGAGATTCACCAAAATTAAAGTAATCCAGAGAGAGAGAGATATATACACACACACACACACACACACACACACACACACACACACACACACACACACACACACACACACACACACACACACACACACACACACACACACACACACACACACACACACACACACACACACACACACACACACACACACACACACACACACACACACACACACACACACACACACACACGGATTACATATATATGAAACATTGAAGATACCAGGCCTGGTCTTCATAGCAGATTTTGAAAAGGTGTTTGATAAAGTACAACTACAATGATATATATATATACCATTCTAGTTGTACTTTATCAAACACCTTTTCAAAATCTGCTATGAAGACCAGGCCTGGTATCTTCAATGTTTCATAATGTTCAATTGTTTCAAGTAATTGTGGTATATTATCTCCAGCACTTGTTAGTGGGCCGTGACGGTGGCACTTATCCTCAAAGCGGGCAAAGGTCTTTAGTTTGTCTGGAAGCATGACGTCGGTGTCCGTGACGTGGCTGGTTTTCTTTTTGTAGTCTGATTTCCTGTAGACCCTGCCACATACGTCTTGTGTCTGAGCTGTTGAATTGCAACATCTTTGTCCCTGCACCGGCATTTCGCTTGTTTGATTGCCTTGCGGAGGGATTAACTACACTGTTTATATTCAGCCATTTTCCCAGACCTCTTAACATGGTTAAATGCGGTGGTTTGCGCGGTGCCGCCATCATCCACGGTTTCTGGTTAGGGTACATTTTAATAGTCACAGTGGGTATAACATCGCCAATGCACTTCCTTATAAATTCACTCACCGAGACAGCATATAGGTCCATGTTATTCTCTGAGGCTGACCGGAACACATCCCAGTCCGCGTGATCAAAACAATCTTGAAGCGTGGATTCCGATTGGTCAGAACAGCGTTGAATGGTTCTCGTCACTAGTACATCCTGTTTTAGTTTCTGCCTATAAGACGGTAGGAGCAAGATGGCGTCGTGGTCCTGATTTGCCGAAGGGAGGGCTTTGTATGCATCGCGGAAGTTAGAGTAGCAGTGGTCGAGTGTATTACCCCCGCGCATGGTGCAATCAATATGCTGATAGAATTTAGGTAGCCTTGTTCTCAAATTTGCTTTGTTAAAATTAATGTGGCGTCATATTAAAGAAGAGGTTGTGCCCTTTAAAACAAAGTTAAATTGTCATTTGTTTTTTGCTATGTCTGTTTCAAATGTGAGAAAATTAGCTTCTATCTTAAATGATCAGTAATCTACAGCAGAATTATATTGGGGTCTAAAGAGTTAAAGGACAAAATATTTAAGTGCCTTTGAACGGGGTATGGTAGTAGATGCCAGGCACTCCGTTTTGTGTCAAGAACTGTAACGCTGCTGGGTTTTTCCATGCTCAACAGTTTCCCGTGTGTATCAAGAATGGTCCACCACCCAAAGGACATCAAGCCAACTTGACACCACTGTGAGAAGCATTAGAGTCAAAATGGGCCACTTTTGACACTTTGTAGATATTAGGAAGGTGTTCTTAATGTTTTGTACACTGTATATTTCTGGAGTAAGATAAGTATTTCTAAGATATAATTCTGCTCTTGAAATTGTGTTTTGAGGACAAGTGCAAATCAAATAACTAGGTAGCTAACTAGTTAGCTAGTTTTGGCTAACCCAGAATCTGAAAAAATTGGTCTATTTTTAGCTCCACATATGTTTTCTTGTTGGCTAACTAGCCACCTTGTCATTAGCATAAAGAGTGAACAGATGAATCAGATGTGTGTGGCAATAGTTTACTAGCTTTCACATTCGGTTGCAACTAGATAAACTGGTTAAGCTAGCTGCTGTGTCAACCATGTAGCTAGCTAATATTACCTATATCAACAGGGTCAGTCCACCGCAGCATCCTCCCACGCATTGCTCTCTCCCACTCTGTGTGTGTGTGTGTGTGTGTGTGTGTCTAAATGTCATTGTTTTTATGACAAGGTTTATAAGGTCTATGACAAGGTCTATAAGCACCTCAGCGTATCATCTCTGTAAGTTTTTTGTGCCATTTACTAGAAAAATGTATTTCTATTTACAGCTTGTAGCAGCCCAACTGATGGGGTGGAGAATGGGCAAGCCAAGAAAATAAAATCCCCTTCAATGTGGAAAGGAGAGGTTCTGAAAAGGAGGGTGGAGGGTAATTCCGGTTGTCTGGAAGGGACACAGCTTGTCCAAAATTGACTTTTTGTAGCAGGTTAAAAGGAGTAGATTAGGGTTTGGAAAAGGGTTAGCTAAAATGCCAAAAAATTTAATAAAAACGTATCAATTTAATTCCATGGTGAAATATGTCTGATTTGCATACTAGTAATATGATTGATAATGACATTGCAATATTGTTGTTTGACTTACCTGTTCATTGAGTGAAAAATTAAACATCCCACTTGGTGTAAATCTTTAGTATGCATTCACCATCACATATACTTGACATGATAGTACATTTTCATTAATGCAATTGAAAATGTAAAAGTATTCCAATGTCTCGAGTACCATATACCTTTAAGAAATTGTACACATTGATAGATATTAAGTCAACATTGAATGACCGTAATTTAAACTTTATAGCCTACGGACTTTGTTTGATGTCAGTCTTCACTGACATACCTGTGCTGGGGGACTTCTGCAAGATGGTGCTGGCAGGCTTTCATAAATGAATGTCAAATCAATTGCACCAAGTTGTTGTCCTTTTTTTTTGCAGTCACAATTTACCATAAGCTGTAAAAATCTTTTACCAAACTCAATTTGTAACTAGTAGTTCTCTGACCGGATACTTTTTTACTCTTACTTGAGTAGTTTAAGGCGGCTAAATTTACTTGAGTAAATTACAAATCTAAGTAACAGTACTTTTACTTAAGTACAGATTTTCAGTACTCTACCCACCTCTGCAAATTATACATAGCCTAACTATAAAACGTGGGCGAGCATTAACACTGGAGGAAAGTATCATTCTACAGTAGGCCTACGTCTGTCAATCAACTGATGGCCCAAATCAGCTCATCAATTTAGCCAGGGAAACAAAAAGTAGATTATCGGTTATCTCACCTTTTCATTATGTGACTTATTGGTAGGCTAAATGTTGCCTACAAATAACAAGGGGCCTATTGCAACCAATTGATGTCGCTAGATTATCGCCAACTGATGGTTTAATGAGACATCTGTGCTAAATTCACCCACACAGCTGATCTCAATTGCAACCATCATTACCTCTCTCTAAGATGCCAGTGTTACCTTAGTCGGATCTGTAAATAATGACGAGATGCTCATGTCGCCGCCCTAACAATGCTAGTCGTCCAAAAGGCTGGAAGGCAGGCAACATGCTTTTGAACAGACTAAGGGTGATCTATTTGACACACATTCTGTACAATATAAATAAAATATTTCCCTGTTTATCATTGCTAATTTGTGGCAATTTCTGATACTTTGTATGAATTGAACTCAATTTCATTCGTAATCTTAATACAATTGTCTAGTGTATGTCATAGCCTAGCGGAGACCAATATCTATCTTGTTATTAAGCTATATAAAATGACAGTTGATGTGTATGGCTGCATTTCAGATAAATGTTTGCAGATTTGAATGTTGCAGTAATAGGACTTAGGCCTATAGCATTTAAGGGAGCGAGAAAGGACATTATTTTAAGACAGCGAGCCCTGATCCCAATGATTTGACTGCCCCCGCATGGAGAGAACGTGAACTGCTCATTTTTTGCCAATCACGAGGTTCATTTGAATTTCCCAATGCAGCAGGAAAATAATCCGCAACAAAAGAGTGATCAAGTAAAGATCTGACATCTGTAGATGGCATAGACGGTATATCGGTGGACAGGACTGAGGACATGACTCACTTCAGTGTGTAGTTGGTGAGGGGGCAGGAGCAGAGGTCCTGGATGTGGTGGAGACAGACCAGCCGGCCAGGGCTGCAGGGGCAGGTGATGGCAGACAGGTAACATGTGGTCCTACACTTGGCACACTGCCGCTCGTCATCCTGCAGGAGATTGTATTCCGCCTGCTCGCAATGCTTCACCCCCTTCGGGAGAAATACAAAAACACAACCATGTTATAAATGGAGATCCCAGAGAGACTGTATTGATGTACGCATTTACAGACAGTTCTCCTTAACTGGAGTCAACAATGTCCCATTAGTGTTTGATATTCATACATCAAAAGTGTTCTACTGTTTAGGTCTGATTCCTCTGCCTACTAACGTCAATATATTGTGATCTGGAAAATACAAATATAAAGCAATGACATATTCCTCTAAGAATGTCTTCTTTTTGAGACTGACTTAGAGAAAAGTCAAATGTATTTTGATATACAGTTGAAGTCGGAAGTTTACATACACCTTAACCAAATACATTTAAACTCAGTTTTACAATTCCTGACATTTAATCCTAGTCAAAATTCCCTGTCTTAGGTCAGTTAGGATCACCACTTTATTTTAAGAATGTGAAATATCAGAATAATAGTAGAGAATGATTTCTTTCAGCTTTTATTTCTTTCATCTCATTCCCAGTGGGTCAGAAGTTAACATACACTCAATTAGTATTTGGTAGCATTGCCTTTAAATTCTTTAACTTGGGTCAAACGTTTCAGGTTGCCTTCCACAATAAGTTGGGTGAATTTTGGCCCATTCCTCCTGACAGAGCTGGTATAACTGAGTCAGGTTTGTAGGCCTCCTTGCTAGCACATGCTTTTTCAGTTGTGCCCACAAATTCTCTATAGGATTGAGGTCAGGGCTTTGTGATGCCCATTCCAATACCTTGACTTTGTTGTCCTTAAGCCAATTTGCCACAACTTTGGAAGTATGCTTGGGGTCATTGTCCATTTGGAAGACCCCTTTGCGACCAAGCTTTAACTTCCTGACTGATGTCTTGATGTTGCTTCAATATATCCACGTAATTTTCCTTCCTCATGGTGCCATCTATTTTGTGAAGTGCACCAGTCCCTCCTGCAGCAAAGCATCCCCACAACATGAAGCTGCCACTCCCGTGCTTCACGGATGGGATGGTGTTCTTCAGCTTGCAAGCCTCCACCTTTTCCTCCAAACATAATGATGTTCATTATGGCCAAAAAGTGTTATTTTTGTTTCATCAGACCAGAGGACATTTCTCCAAAAAGTACGATCTTTGTTCCCATGTGCAGTTGCAAACCGTAGTCTGGCTTTTTTATGGCGGTTTTGGAGCAGTGGCTTCTTCCTTGCTGAGTGGCCTTTCAGGTTATGTCGATATAGGACTCATTTTACTGTGGATATAGATACTTTTGTAACCGTTTCCTCCAGCATCTTCACAAGGTCCTTTGCTGTTGTTCTGGGATTGATTTGCACTTTTCGCACCAAAGTACCTTCATCTCTAGGAGACAGAACACGTCTCCTTCTTGAGCGGTATATGACGGCTGCATGGTCCCATGACGTTTATACTTGCGTACTATTGTTTGTACAGATGAACGTGGTACCTTCAGGCGTTTGGAAATTGCTCCCAAGGATGAACCAGACTTGTGGAGGTCTACAATTGTTTTTGAGGTTTTGGCTGATTTCTTTTGATTTTCCCATGATGTCAAGCAAAGAGGCACTGAGTTTGAAGGTAGGCCTTGAAATACATCCACAAGTACACCGCCAATTGACTCAAATGATGTCAATTAGCCTATCAGAAGCTTCTAAAGCCATGACATCATTTTCTGGAATTTTCCGTTCTGTTTAAAGGTATAGTCAATTTAGTGTTCTGAATTGTGATACAGTGAATTATAAGTGAAATAATCTGTCTAAACAATTGTTGGCAAAATGACTTGTGTCATGGACAAAGTAAATGTCCTAACCGACTTGCCAAAACTATAGTTTGTTAACTTTTTAAAGTATCGGGGGCAGTATTTTCGATTTCGGATGAAAAGCGTGCCCAGAGTAAACTGCCTAATACTCGGGCCCAGAGTCAAATATTTGCATATTATTAGTAGATTTGGATAGAAAACACTGAAATTTCTAAAACTGTTCGAATGATGTCTGTGAGTATAACAGAACTCATATGGCAGGCAAAAACCTGAGAAAAATCCAACCAGGAAGTTGGAAATCTGATGCTTGTAGTCTTATCAAGTCATTGCCTATCTAACACAGTGACTTAGGGTTCATTTTGCACTTCCTAAGGCTTCCACTAGATGTCAACAGTCTTTAGAACCTTGTTTCAGGATTTTGCAGTGAACAGAGAGCGAACAAGAAGGCCGGGAAGTTGGTGACTCAGAAAATGACATGAGTTCCTTGGCGCGCATTCACGTGATGAGGTAGCTGTGTTCCATAACGTTTTTCAAGACATTGGAATCGTCCGGTTAGAATATTGAAGTTTTATGTTAAAAAGGCCCTAAAGACTGATGCTATACAACGTTTGACATGTTTCTATTTTTTTTTTAAACTTTGTCGTGAAATTTTCGGCGCGCTTCCTACATTTGAAGTAGCTTACTGAACACGCAATCAACAAGGAGGTATTTGGACATAAATTATGGTCTTTATCGAACAAAACAACATTTATTGTGGACCTGGGATTCCTGGAAGTGCCTTTTGATGAAGATCAAAGGTAAGTGAATATTTATAAATGCTATTTATGCTTTTAGATGACTCAAATGGCGGGTATCTGTATTGCCTGATGTATTTTTCTGAGCGCCGTACTCAGATTTTTGCAAAGTGTGCTTTCCCCGTGAAGCTTTTTTGAAATCTGTCACAGCGGTTGCATTAAAAAGATGTTTAGCTAGAATTCTTTGAATAACAGTTTAATATTTTATCAACGTTTATGATGAGTATTTTTGTAAATTGTTGTGCTGATTCACCGGCAGTTTGAGGCAAAATATTTTCTGAACATCACGCGCCAATGTAATTATTTTTTTTTTTTATATAAATATGAACTTTATCGAACAAAACATACATGTATTGTGTAACATTGAGTCCTAGGAGTGTCATCTGATGAAGATGGTCAAAGATTAGTGCTTAATTTTAGCTGTATTTCTGTTTTTTGTGACCCCTCTCCTGCTTGGAAAATGGCTGTGTGGTTTTTCTTGTGTTGGCACTGTCCTAACATAATCTAACTTTATGCTTTAGCCGTAAAGCCTTTTTGAAATCGGACAATGTGGTTGGATTAACCTCTACGGGCTAGGGGGCAGTATTGAGAATTTTGGAAAAAATGTGTGCCCATTTTTAACTGCCTCCTACACCAACTCAGAAGCTAGAATATGCATATTATTGTTCAGGTTTGGATAGAAAACACCCTAAAGTTTCTAAAACTGTTTGAATGGTGTCTGTGAGTATAACAGAACTCCTATGGCTGGCAAAAACCTGAGAAGGTTTCATGCAGGAAGTACCCTGTCTGACAAGGTGTTGTTGTTCTTGCTTCTGTTTATTGAAGAGTCAGGATCTTAGCTGTAACGTGACAATTCCTAGGGCTCCAATAGGCTCTCAGAACCCGGGAAAAACCTGAACGATGACGAGGCAGCCTCAGGCTGAAACACAGAATCCCCTTTTCCAAGTGTCCCATCAGAGGACAATAGAATTAGGCGCGTGCGCGATTCGACGCCGTGCAGTATTTTCCTTCGGCTGTTTAGCTAATTGCAGATTCCCGGTCGGAATATTATCGCTTTTCTACGAGATAAATTGCATAAAAATTGATTTTAAACAGCGGTTGACATGCTTCGAAGTACGGTAATGGAATATTTAGAATTTTTTTGTCACGTTCTGCGCCATGCGCATGACCGTGATTTACCATTCTGATAGTGTCTAGAACGCACGAACAAAACGCCGCTGTTTGGATATAACGATGGATTATTTGGGACCAAACCTACATTTGTTATTGAAGTAGAAGTCCTGGGAGTGCATTCTGACGAAGAACAGGAACGGTAAGACCATTTTTCTTAAAGGAAATGTGATTTTGGTGAAGGCTAAACTGGGTGGGTGTCTAAATAGCTAGCCCGTGATGGCTGGGCTATGTACTTAGAATATTGCAAAATGTGCTTCATCCGAAAAGCTATTTTAAAATCGGACATATCGAGTGCATAGAGGAGTAATGTATCTATAATTCTTAAAATAATTGTTATGCTTTTTGTGAACGTTTATCGTGAGTAATTTAGCAAATTGTTAGTAAATTCCCCGGAAGTTTGCGGGGGGTATGCTTTTTCTGAACGTCACATGCTAATGTAAAAAGCTGGTTTTTGATATAAATATGAACTTGATTGAACAGACATGCATGTATTGTATAACATAATGTCCTAGGTGTGTCATCTGATGAAGATCATAAAAGGTTAGTGCTGCATTTAGCTGTGGTTTGGGTTTTTGTGACATTATATGCTAGCTTGAAAAATGGGTGTCTGATTATTTCTGGCTGGGCACTCTCCTGACATAATCTAATGTTTTGCTTTCGTTGTAAAGCCTTTTTGAAATCGGACAGTGTGGTTAGATTAACGAGAGTCTTGTCTTTAAATAGCTGTAAAATAGTCATATGTTTGAGAAATTGAAGTAATAGTATTTCAAACGTTTTAAAAATCGCGCCACAGGATTCAACTGGCTGTTACGTAGGTGGGACGAATTCGTCCCGCCGGTCCCATAGATGTTAAGGACAAGTGTATCTTTAAAATGGTGTAAAATACTTGTGTGTTTGAGAAATTTGAATTATGAGATTCTGTTGTTTTGAATTTACCGCCCTGATTTTTCACTGGCTGTGTCCCGCAGGTGGGACTCTAGCGTCCCACTTAGGCCATAGAAGTTAACAAGAAATTTGTGGAGTGGTTGAAAAACAAGTTTTAATGACTCCAACCTAAGTGTATGAAAACTTCCGACTTCAACAGTATAATTCTGTCTGTTGTGGGGGCGCCTTACCATCTTGCGGACTTTATCTCGTAGGTCCTGCTCCTCTCTGATCATATCCTTCATATCTTTCTGGACAGCCGATGCCAGGACAACGTCCAGACTGTTGGCCTTGGAGGCCATCTGGCAGATCATCTCGTCGTGCGAGAAAACACAGTACCGATGCAGCAGTCTGTAGTGGTCAACGCACTGGCGGCCTAATGCCATCTGAGATTAACCAAAGAGAGACTATTACTAAACAGTCCACTTCACATAAACTACCCCTCCAAAATAATGGCAATGAGGAGCTCAGGTAAAGGAAGAGAAAATTTTCAGGTCTATCCTCTTGAAGCCAATAAGTATCTTACCCAGTCCACAGTGCAGAAGTTTACAGCCTCAGCGAAGTTGAAACCCTGGTTGAAACCACTGTGATAAGCTCTGGGGAAGGTGATGACAAACTCACCAGCACACTGATTTGTTCTGTAAATCTGGGGACACAGAAAATATGTATCTGTTAGTGGATTTATATACTATTCTTTGGAAATACATGGTTGTAAGTCTAGTTACACAGAAACTTACAGGGACCCCGTGAGACATGAGGGTGTTGGGGTTCATAATGGTGACCAGCTGGTGGAGGAGGTCAGGCTGAATCTGAAACAGCTCGGGAGCCAGTTTCTTCATCACAGCCTCAAGCTGTTCTGCAGCAAAGCCAGGTGCTCCATACCATGTCTTCGGCTCCCCCCTTTCAAAAACAAATACAGAGCTTGATTCAGGAACATCATGCAAACAAAGCATTTAAAGTGAAATTCTAAACTTGAAAATGTTGTCTTGACTCCATACATAAAATGTGGAAAGCAAAATAGCAATGATCATAAGCAAAATGGCACTTTATGATTGTATGCAACTACATTATTTTTTATATGTCAACATCCCTAAACAAACAGTACCAGTGCAGGTAGTTGATGGAGTAGCTCCAGTGGTCCTCGATGTGCCAGCAGAAGGAGGAAAAGCACATGCCTACATAGAGCCAAGGTAGAGTCATCCCACAGATGTCTGCTGTGACATGAGTCAACACTGACGGGTCCATCATCGCCATGTTGTTCAGATTCCAGCCACACTTCAGGTACATCTGCAAGACATCATGGGAAAGAAAGCATTTTGAGCATTTAAAAAAAAAAATATATATATATATATTTTTATTCCGATACAATGGTACATTGACAAGCCATGACATTGAACGAAAAGTTTAGCCATTTTATCCTGAGTCTACTGTGTGATATACTATATTGGTTTGGTTAGTCATTCATTTGAATACAGGTGCCTACCTCATCCTTTTCTGAAACCTTAAATCTTCCATTCCTGATGGGGAATCCGCTCCCAAACTCCTTGGAGGCTATATCTGCTCCATACTCCACTGTGACGTCCTCCTCGATGGTGCTCACCAAGCGCCAGAACTCTTTTTCCACCAACTCTGTGGGAACCATCTGAAACAAATGCACAATGAAATGCGGACTAAGACTAGAAATCGGTCCTGGCATTTCTAATACCGGCCCACCCCCCCCACACTGGGAAAAAAAAATATTCTTCGAGGCCCCCCATTATTAGCCAAATAATGATCATTTTGTAAAGAAAAAAAAAACTGAGGTTACAGGCCCATCTGGCATTTGCCCAAAATGCCAGATGTCCAATCCACCCCTGATTAAATATTAAAAATGCTATTTCATATTCCATTTATGACAGTTGTGAATAAATTACAACAGGTCAAAATTCTTAGAACTTCCTTGATGATTAGACATTTTCTACTTACATGAACTGGCATGTTGAAGTAATCAGATTTGAAGGAGTCTGCCATTTCACCAAAAGCCCGCAAAGAGTAGTCCCTGTATGCCTGCTCAAAACCAAATGCCTCCTGAGGTTTGCTGCACTCCTATTCAAAATAAACAAGGGGTAGAAAGCACACCGTAATAACAATTTTCTTTTCACAGACAAACAAAGGTATTCTGTATACATAACAGAGCTGAACACATTCATATCATACACTCACAGAAGCCAGTACAGATTGACTGAAGTGTAAATGTGGTTATTGGTGTGATGAGGTGGACAGACATCACTACTCACTTGAGCCAGGCACTTGGGGCACCTCCAGTCTCCTTTGGGGACGTCGTTTAGAGGGGGTATGAGACAGAAGGTGTGGTAACTGTCATCACAGCCATCACACAGCAGAAGACGATCCTCGTCACTCCCGCTGCCACACACCAGACAAATATACAGGTCCACCTACAGAACGGAGGGAAGAAGGGCTTTGTTCCAGTTGTTCCTGAGAGAAGCATTCTCTTCACTCCAGTTAATACACAACTAATGAAGTATATAATAATAACAGAACCATCTATAAAAGACATGACACATTCTTGAAGTGGAATAACCAAAGGATCTACAATTCAACTTTTGTTAAAACCTCCTATATGCTGCACAACAATGTATAAAACCTGTTCTGGTGCAATAATGTTGATAATCCATTTAGAGTATTCTCTCATCCAAAGAATGGATAAAAAAAATCCACACTTACTACACTCACTGCAGGAGGTGGGACATCAAGACTGGGTTTTTTCTTATATCGAGACTTGTTTTCATCTGCCTCGCTCACCGGCTCGATAGGTTCTTGTTTCACTAGAATGGGAATTTCTTTTTCTGCAAAGAAAAATGACTTATGATGAGCATAATGAGGAACACCAGATGATTTAACTCATGAATTACCCATGGTGCATCTTACGCCCTGGCCTGAATATCACACACTACGTTCCAAAATTCACACTAGAGTACATATTAATATATATGGCTTGATTCTAAATGCTATACAAGTCAAATCAAATCTATTTATATAGCCCTTCTTACATCAGCTGATATCTCAAAGTGCTGTACAGAAACCCAGCCTAAAACCCCAAACAGCAAGCAATGCAGGTGTAGAAGTACGGTGGCTAGGAAAAACTCCCTAGAAAGGCCAAAACCTAGGAAGAAACCTAGAGAGGAACCAGGCTATGAGGGGTGGCCAGTCCTCTTCTGGCTGTGCCGGGTGGAGATTATAACAGAACATGGCCAAGATGTTCAAATGTTCATAAATGACCAGCATGGTCAAATAATAATAATACAAGTATATGGATATTGGCACGGATCACAAATATTGTGTTAACTCTTCTGTGGTTAAAGTAAAGCCTTGTTGGTACTGACCTGGCTCGGGCTTGGCAACAAAGGAGCCCATCCTCCTCCTCAGATTTGGTCTGTTCTCACAGGGTTCCGTTCCTGGTTCGGTCTTCACACAACCGGACTGTGGGTGGAAATAGAGTTCTAGTTAACTATTGTAACTACCACTAATGATGTTACAAAGTTGATATGCAATAGAGAACAGTGATGTGCCAATGCTTTCATGAATAATTAAGATAACACACAAGGCTTTAAGCTAATTACACTCCATTTTGTGACTTAAGGATTTGAAGGAGATAGAGTAAGATAGTTGGTTACAGGGTAGTTTCTGCAATCTGAATTACTGGGTTTATGAGGAGTTCTTCTGACAAGTGTGTGAGGCTCTGTTCGACAAGAGCATCCACCTCAGCTCTCATCCGCTTTGCTCTGCGGGCGCTGTTGCAGCAGGACTCGGCTGGCTGGACAAACTGCTGCCTCTCGGCCAGGTCATGGGGTTTGTACTCCTTGTCACTCGTGTCAAGTGGCAGGGTTGGCTTCTGGACAAACTGCAGGCATAGGCAGGATAGGAACATTAGTGATATCATATACAATGTAATGTTATACAATACATGCAGTTAATCCATTACAAATGTAGAAGAAACATACAAACAAAACAATAGACATGGCACACGTCTATGGCAGCAAGGACACCAGACTATGTCATCGGTGCACAGACAAAGCACAATGAGACCATTTGAAACAAAGAATGGTCTAACATTTCTGTGTAACAAAAACTCCAGACTATGCCATAACCACCATAGACGTGCCATTTTTTTTTATTCTTAGATAACCATGAGGCAGCCATACCGTGTCAAGTTCAGGGGCAGACACTAAACGCATCAGCTTGGAAGCAAGCTCTGGTGCCTAAAGCAAGAGAGAGCTTGCAAAGTTAACAACAAAGACCCAATCTATATTGACTCAGTACGCTTTCTCTGCAGTTTTCAATCCATTTATTCAATATTGAAAATGATCCTCACATTAGACAAACATACAGTACTTCCACAATAACAGAAGTAGAACTATGGTTGAACAGTGCTTAACTTGCCTACAGATGAGCCAGCCAAGCGCTTAACACAGCATTAGCTAGTGCATAAAGCCCTGAGTACAATGTGAACAGACACAGACAGATTAACCATGAGTGTTAGGGCATTTGTCCAACTTACCAGGAGGTTAGCTCCACTCTGGAAGAGGTTGTAGGGGTAGAGGATTCTCTCATAGTGTGACCGTAGGTGAGAACCCACAGCCTTGCCTGGAGCAAAGCCCATCTTAAGTGCAATCGCCGTCCATCGTCTGTCGCGACACACAATATCAAATCCACCCTCATCTGCAACATTCTGAAATAAAATGTGTCGAAGTTAATTATAGTCAGTGGATGCTGTTAAATACTATTTAAGATGGAATAACTGCATAGTAGTTTGAAACAATACTAAAACACCCAACCTTGTTGAGTTGATAAAGGTCCAATATCTTCCTTTCCACATGAGGAATCTTCAGAGAACACCCTTGCAACTCCCAGAACTTTGCGATCTTGTCCAAGAAGTTAAGCTTGACTCTGGTCTGTGCCTAGGAAAGGGGAACATACACTAGGTGATATCTAACAGTCACTGTAGGAATTGAAATGTAGAAAATCACATAGGTGATAATCAGTCTCCTGACTCAGCAATGTGATGCAGCAAACAAATATTTGTGAACTGAAAAGACAAGACTTCTGCTGACCAACTCCTGCACAAGCAACCTTTGACCTTCCTTTCACCAAAGCTTCTGAAAAGGGTGATTAATAATGGTAGGCACAACAGCAACCTTCAGTGCTTCGTCAACTAGACAATTGCATTGACCGAGACCCTGACCAATCAGTTGAATTCCCCTCTATAGGCCTGGGTTTCAAAGGGATGCATACTGCATATCATCAAGGGTATTGTATATAGAAACTAAGACCTTGGTTACACATAATGCAAAGTGACCTCCTTACCTCCAGTTCATTGAGCCTCTGTATCCGAGGAGTGAAGTGCAGTCTGTCAACATTACATGCAAATGGGGGCTGCCAGCCCTGTGAGCATACAACAACATCATTATTAGAATTTGCATTCCATACGACACATATCATAAAATGGCCTATTGTCAGTGTTGGGGAAGCTACTCTGAAAATACAGTTTACCAAGCTTCCAATTACTTCACACTGGAAGAAATTAAGCTACGCTAAATATACTCATAAGAAAAATATAGTTTACTTAACTGAAGTTACTTTGAAAAAGTAGCTCACTACATCCAAACTACTTAGTGATAAATTATCATATCTCAATTTGAAATGTCATAGACTACAAATTGCAAGACAGATCACTCTGGACTCAGATGTTAACAGAACGTGTAATTTATCCAATAAAAAAATATATATATCTTCAAGTGAGAATTGGGCAGATCTGAAGCTGAAAAAGAAAGTGAATTATTGCATACCTCACCCAGATTTTATTTTAGCAAAAAAAAGTAGTGTGTAGTTCCAGTAGTTGGCTACATCGTTACATTGCAAAAAGTTAACTACTAAAAACCGTACCAAGATTTAAATTTAGTTCAACTACCACTAAGCTACTGCAAAACGTAGTTAAATTACTAGCTGAAATACACGTAGTTCACTAAATTATACAAAGTGTACCACATCTACCGAGCAGTATGGGGACATCTTACAATAAACCAGTCATTGCCCCATATGGAACACCTGTCAGTAACAGATGTTTAGCCTACAAGTCTGTGAGTCTGTCTACGGGTCTACTGTTGTCACGGAGTTACATCAAAATCAACAAAAACACTTTACATTGGCAGGACCTAAGTCATTTGGCTTTATGTTGGGTAGATGGAGTCTCTTTGAAAGGAGGTATTGCACACATGTGGGATTATTTTAATTTCACATATAAATAGGGCAAGGTACTTTTCCCCCTTCAATATAATTAGTTATTTAGGGTTACAATAAGCATTGTAGAGCATACAACACGATTGATTTATTATCTTAAAAACACACTAGCCTAACTAACATCACCAACAAAATGGCCAGATGGAACTCAACAGCTCCGGTTTACCACAAAGCCAACATGGAGGACAACACCCAAAAACTGTCGGGCCTACTGAGTGAACATCCTATTTCACCAGGATATCTCCAGACATCTATCCAATTACTTTGCTATTAACACTCATTTTTGACGCCATTCGATATTGATTGATAGTTCTAACCAATAATGTATGCGTTATGAGTTATGTCTATTATTAACTTATGGATTACTTCTTTCTTTGGTTATTAATGGTTTTCATTTCAGTTCCCAAAAAGGTCAACACAGCTAAAAAATATTTTGAGAGAAATAATTTAAAGTTTAGGCTAAACCAAACAAGACTAATGAATACAGGTGATCCTTAGTTATGGGGAAGATAGAAGTTTGTCTGAATGACGTCATCAAAAACAACATTCAACAATAAACATCACCCGTCTTCGTAACACTAACCGTACGACTGTTTGGCTCTGGCATTACCAGTCATAGTAAAAAAATGTCAAAGGTTTTCGTGTTATTAAAAATGTAAATTGTTTTCTCCCCTGGCGACACAACTAGCCAATTTAGCAAGCTAGCTAGACATTCATTCCCACCTGCCAGTCCAGTTAGCTACTGTAAGGTTACTGGACCATGCCAGTCTGTAGCTGGCTAATGTTACGTAAATGTACATTTTATTTATTGAAAGGCTGTTTTAGGTAGTACTAACGATGGCTAGTTTGTCTTTTTTTTACACTAAACTGACAGATTTCGCTGACGGTCATTGTGCCAGATATTGCTAGTTTGATCAGTCGCTAGCGAAAGATAAATCTCACGACTCGTTCAAATCAGTTAACGTTAGTTAGCTTGCCGGTGTTGTTTCGTTTTCAGTTAAGTACAAATATACATTTTTCACCAACGTTTCCTGTTGCTACATAAATACACTCCGCTGGTCAGGTAGCTAGCTAATGTTATTAAAACTAGCTAGATTATGTAGCTAGCTAAATAAACATTTGAATGATACACAAAAGAATCAGCAAAAAACCTTAATCCGCCATTTTGAAAATGTCCCTTTAAACCCCCCAGTGTATGGTAGATGTCAGTCTTCTTGTTGTTAAAATGGTTTTAAAGATTCAGTTGAACCACTCAGCAACTCGACCACACTTACCGGAGGCGGGCGGACCTTACAAATGCCAGTTTTTTCCGCAATTGGACGGATCTTATTTATAAAAGCAAAAGGATCGGCAAATTCCTCCCAGCTTGGTTCGAAGACTGGGCACTCCGGAGGTGGCTTGAACTCGTCCGGCCGAGGCTGGGTCATCTTCGTGGTCCAATCTTAGAGCTCAAACACAGGGAGCCTGATCACAACAATGTCACCTTGCTATGATCTGTCGGTAGGTCTATCCTTCTAATTTTCCAATGTCAGGTTCTCCAGAAGGCAATCGGGATCAACATACGAGGCAGTTCAGTCAAACACATACACAGCGAAACGAATGTTCTAAGGCAGTGACTACGTCCGCCTAAAAAAGTAGATACCATTTACTTTTTCTAAAACCTCTTTTTGTTTGTAAACTCATTTCTATGACCTTAGAAATCAACCCTACTTCATGTTAGACATTTTAAATCAATATAATTACAGGATTGTATTACATGGAAATTGATTGTGATTACTCTAAGATATAGTTCTACAATTATTCCAATATTTCATACACACATGAATATATAAATAAGCAAATACACGTTTGTTTTGACACACCATAGTATTGAATTTAGTATATAATTTACATAGAATTATGTAATGTTGAAAAAGATGGAGGATATACATTATATATACAAAAGTATGTGGACACCTGTTCAAATTAGTGGATTTGGCTATTTTAGCCACACCCGTTGCTGACAGGTGTATAAAATCAAGCACAGAGCCATGCAATCTCCATAGACAAATATTGGCCGTATAATGGCCTTACTGAAGAGCTCAGTCAATCAATCAAATGTATTTATAAATCCCTTTTTACATCAGCCGATGTCACAAAGTGGTCTATAGAAACCCAGCCTAAAACCCCAAACAGCAAGCAATGCAGATGTAGAAGCACGGTGGCTAGGAAAAGCTCCCTAGAAAGGCAGGAACCTAGGAAGAAACCTAGAGAGGAACCAGGCTCTGAGGGGTGGCCAGCCCTCTTCTGGCTGTGCCGGGTGGAGATTATAACAGTACATGGCCAAGATGTTCAAACATTCATAGATGACCAGCAGGGTCAAATAATAATAATCACAGTGGTTGTAGAGGGTGCACCAGGTCAGCACCTCAGGAGTAAATGTAAGTTGGCTTTTCATAGCCGATCATTCAGAGTTAGAGACAGCAGGTGAGGTAGAGAGAGAGGGAGTCGAAAACAGCAGGTCCGGGACAAGGTAGCACGTCCGGTGAACAGGTCAGGGTTCCATAGGCAGAACAGTTGAAACAGGAGGAGCAGCAGCACGATCAGGTGGACTTGGGACAGTGACTTTCAATGTAGCACCGTCATAGTATGCCACCTTTACAACAAGTCAGTTCGTCAAATGTCTGCCTTGCTAGAGCTTCCCCTGTCAACTGTAAGTGCTGTTATTGTGAAGTGGAAACATTAAGGAGCAAAAACGGCTCAGCCGTGAAGTGGTAGGCCACACAAGCTCACAGAATGGGACTGGCGAGTGCTGAAGCGCGCAGCACATAAAAATCATCTGTCCTCAGTTAAAACACTCACTACCGAGTTCCAAACTGCCTCTGGAAGCAACGTCAGCACAATAACTGTTTGTTGGGAGCTTCCTGAAATGGGTTTCCAAAGCCAAGCAGCCGCACACAAGCCTAACATCACCATGCAAAATGCCAAGCGTTGGCTGGAGTGGTGTAAAGCTTGCTGCCATTGGACTCTGGAGCAGTGGAAATGTGTTCTCTGGTGTGATGAATCACGCTTCACCATCTGGCAGTCTGACGGACGAATCTGGGTTTGGCGGATGCCAGGAGAACGCTACCTTCCCCAATGCATAGTGCCAACTTTAAAGATTGGTGGAGGAGGAATAATGGTCTGGGGCTGTTTTTTATGGTTTGGGCTAGGCCCCTTCGTGAAGGGAAATCTTAACGCTACAGAATACAATGACATTCTTGACGATTCTGTGCTTCCAACTTTGTGGCAACAGTTTTTTATTTTTCAATTTAACTAGGCAAGTCAGTTTGGGTAAGGCCTTTTTCTGTTTCAGCATGACAATGCACCCGTGCACAAAGCAATGTCCATACAGAAATTGTTTGTCGAGATCGGTGTGGAAGAACTTGACTGACCTGCACAGAGCCATGACCTCAACCCCATTGAACACCTTTGGGATGAATTGGAACCCGACTGCAAGCCAGGCCTAATCACCCAACATCAGTGCCCAACCTCACGAATGCTCTTGTGGCTGAATGGAAGCAAGTCTAAATATACTTAAGTATCAAAAGTAAAAGTATGAATCAATTCAAATTCCTTATATTAAGCAAAGCAGGCGGCACCATTTTCTTATTTTAAAAATGTACGGATAGCCAGGGGCACACTCTAACACTCAGACATAATTTCTAAAAGATGAATTTGTATTTAGTAAGTCCGCCAGATCAGAGGCAGTAGGGATGACCAGGGATGTTCTCTTGATAAGTGCGAGAATTGGACCATTTTCCTGTCCTGTTAAGCATTCAAAATGTAACAAGTACTTCTGGGTGTTATGGAAAATGTAGGGAGTAAAAAGCAAAACATTTTCTTTAGGAATGTAGTGAGGTAAAAGTAAAAGTTGCCCAAAATATAAATAGTAAAGATACTCCAAAAAGGGACTTATGTAGTACTTTAAAGTATTTCTACTTAAGTACTTTACACCACTGCATACCATAACCCTAGTGTCACCATGGGGCACTCGGTTCACAACGTTGACATCAGCAAACCGCTCACCCACACAAAGGACGTACATGTTGGTCTCATGTTTCTTAGGCTGAAATAAAAGATCCCAGAAATGTTCCATATGCACAAAAGGCTTATTTCTCCTATATTTTGTGCACAAATTTGTTTACATCCCTGTTAGTGGGCATTTCACCTTTGCCAAGATAATCCATCCAACTGACAGGTGTGGCATATCAGAAGCTTATTAAACAGCATGAGCATTACACAGGTGCACCCTGTGCTGGGGACAATAAAAGGTCACTCTAAAATGTGCAGTTTTGTCACACAACATAATGCCACAGATGTCTTAAGTTTTGAGGGAGCGTGCAATTGACAGGCTGACTGCAGGAATGTCCACCATAACAGTTGCCAGAGAATTTAATGTTCCTTTTGCTACCATAAGTCGCCTCCAAATTTGTTTTAGAGAATTTGGCAGTATGTCCAACTGGCCTCACAAGCACAGACCACGTGTACCCATGCCAGGCCAGGACCTCCACATCCGGCTTCTTCACCTGCGGGATGGTTTGAGACCAGCCACCTGGACAGCTGATGAATCTGTGGGTTTGCACAACCAAAGAATTTCTGCACAAGCTGTCAGAAACTGTCTCAGGGAAGCTCATCTGTGTGCTCGTCGTCCTCACCAGGGACTTGACCTGACTGCAGTTCGGCGTCGTAACCGACTTCAGTTTGCAAATTCTCACCTTCGATGGCCACTGGCACGCTGGAGAAGTTTGCTCTTCATGGATGAATCCTGGTTTCAACTGTATGGGGCAGATGGCAGACAGTGTGTATGGTGTCATGTGGGTGAGCGGTTTTCTGATGTCAACGTTGTGAACAGAGTGCCCCTGGTGGAGGTGAGGTTATGGTATGGGCAGACATAAGCTACGGACAACGAACACACTTGCATTTTATTGATGGCAATTTGAGATACCGTGACGAGAACCTGAGGCCCATTGTCGTGCCGTTCATCTGCCGCCATCACTTCATGTTTCAGCATGATAATGCACGGCCCCGTTGTTGCAAGGATCTGTACACAATTCCTGGAAGCTGAAAATGTCCCTGTTCTTCCATGGCCTGCATACTCACCAGATAAAGTATGTAACCCATTGAGCATGTTTGGGATGCTCTGGACCAATGTGTACAACAGCGTGTTCCAGTTCCCGCCAATATCCAGCAACTTCGCAAAGCCGTTGAAAAGGAGTGGGACAACATTCCACAGGCCACAATCAACAGCCTGGTAAACTCTATCGAAGGAGATGTTGTGCTGCATGAGGCAAATTGTGGTCACACCAGATACTGACTGGTTTTCTGATCCTTGCCCCTACCTTTTTTTTTTACTATCTGTGACCAACAGATACCTATCTGCATTCCCAGTCATGTGAAATCCATAGATGGGGCCTAATTAATTTATTTCAATTGACTGATTTCCTTATATGAACTGTGACACAATAACATCTTTGAAATTGTTGCATGTTGGTTTATATTTTTGTTCTGTGTAGCTGAAACGAGCCACTTAAGATTTCCCACATGGCCGTTCTGGACTTCTGCCACATCAAAGCGTGCACACGGTTTTCGTGACGTTGTCAGCAAACCCATCTATAGTATTCTCTCAAATTATACTCCTCGCGTCCTCTCTCCTCGTCTCCTTCTCCAATGGGTTTTGAGAAGGAGACGAGGGAGGCAGGCAGGGATATGCATTGAGATCTTCCCATTGTTTACTACCGCGGATGGATATTTTCAGGTGACTCCACCACTGCCGGAACTTGTTCTTTAAATAGCCCCGATGGAGTATTTTGATTGGATGTGGCCACTGAGTGGGCGAGCACTGAGGGGTTTGTAATCATGCATGATACATTGTAACAGTTTTGAGGCTAGTCACAAATTATAACGTTAGCGATCTTCGGTACACTAGCGGTTCAGTGACCCTGTGACAACAATTTTGGACCCCTTGTGGCCCCCCTAAATGTGGAGTATGAAATCATTTCTACACAACTAATTTTTGCTATCGTTATTTTTTTACATCCGTTATTAGACAGTGGCAACGATGATGATTATGAACGTGGTCTTTTGCCTGCTAATGCCTGCAATGCAGTGAAGAAAACGATGACAACAATAACGTCTAATGTAACTGGCCCCCAGTTGAAATGGTCTAGAACCGCCACTCCTTCAGTAGGCTATGCGCTCCACCGTAATGATCCATAGACCATAATATACTGTTAGTAAACTAAATATAATCCCTTAATAAATGATTACTGAAACAGAACATGTCACCAGAATGTGGGTGAGGTTATACAGTCTACTCCAGGTTGAGCCTGGCCCAGCTGTAACATGTTCTTCATCATGAATTTCAATTAAATATGCAGAGAAAAAACATCTTGCTCAATATTGTACACAGTCGGACTTTATTCAGAAGCTGAAAGCCATTGCGATTGCAAAACATGGCACTTTGGAATTGACACATTAACAGGGTGTTATTAAACAAGTGTATTTGGCTGTCGATACATTTTTTACAACTTGTTTTGGTTCAGGGCTTGGAGATACAACAATGAATTGTTACAAATAGAAAGAATACAAAGAAGACGGAATAATACATTTTTAATAGACAGGTAGGACAGCATGGTTCTTCTGTTCTTAATATTCCTCACCCGCTTCATCATCATCAGATTCTGTGCTTGTTCTACCCAGCTCTTCATAATCCTTCTCCAGACAAGCCAGGTCTTCTCTGGCCTCAGAGAACTCTCCCTCCTCCATGCCCTCACCTACATACCAGTGCACGAAGGCACGTTTGGCATACATGAGGTCAAACTTATGGTCCAAACGGGCCCAGGCTTCAGCAATGGCAGTGGTGTTGCTCAGCATGCACACAGCCCTCTGGACTTTAGCTAGATCACCTCCAGGTACGGCAGTTGGGGGCTGATAGTTGATCCCAACCTGATTAGATAGAATAAGAAAAATAAATAAATTACCCCTTAGACTGAGAACGAAATATAGTACTTATCTATTGCAATATAAACCATATACGGGAAGCAATTATGTTCCTTACCTTGAAACCGGTGGGGCACCATTCCACAAACTGGATGGAACGTTTGGTCTTGATATTTTGAATGGCAGCATTCACATCTTTGGGCACCACATCTCCACGGTACAGCATACAGCAGGCCATGTACATGCCATGGCGAGGGTCACACTTGACCATCTGATTGGATGGCTCGAAACAGGCAGTGGTGATCTCAGAGACGGTCAGCTGCTCATGGTAAGCCTTCTCAGCGGAAATGATGGGCGCGTAGGTGACCAGGGGGAAATGAATGCGGGGGAATGGGACTAAATTGGTCTGGAACTCTGTGAGGTCAACATTCAACGCACCATCAAAGCGTAGGGATGCAGTGATGGAGGAAACAATCTGACCGATCAATCTGTTGAGATTGGTGTAGGATGGACGCTCAACGTCCAGGTTGCGGCGACAGATGTCATAGATGGCCTCATTGTCCACCATGAAGGCACAGTCGGAGTGATCCAGGGTGGTGTGGGTGGTCAGAATGGAATTATATGGCTCCACCACAGCTGTGGACACTTGGGGAGCTGGGTAGATGGCAAACTCCAGCTTGGACTTTTTGCCGTAGTCAACTGACAGGCGCTCCATCAGCAGAGAGGTGAAACCTGAGCCGGTGCCTCCTCCGAAGCTGTGGAAGATGAGGAATCCTTGCAGCCCTGTGCACTGGTCAGTCTAGGGAGAAAAACTATTGATCAACACTAGGGATGCACAATATATTGGCCTTAGCCAATATATTTTATATTAGCCTATATTATTAATATATTACGACTCAAATCCTTCCTTTGACTGTATGACAAAGATCAGGTCTTAATGTGATTGATACTTACCATTTTACGGATACGCTCCAGGACCCCGTCAATGATCTCCTTCCCCACGGTGTAGTGTCCACGGGCGTAGTTATTGGCTGCATCCTCCTTTCCAGAGATGAGCTGCTCAGGATGGTAGAGCTGCCTGTACATCCCAGTCCTGACCTCATCTGGGGGGGAAAACAATTACTCTTCAACAAATATAGGACATCAACAGGAAATGTCACCTGAATTACCACAATTGTTGATTTGTTCTTGATTCCCAGTCCTGTGCTCAGATTATTTTGTAGTCTATAAAGCTGTACTTTGCGCCTTCCAGCAGTGTAATGTAGATGCACAATTTTCAGTGGTGTAAAGTAACTAAGTAAAAATACTTTGAAGTACTACTTAAGTAGTTTTTTGGGGTATCTGTACTTTACCTTGCTATTTCTATTTTTGACTACTTTTACTTTCACTCCTCTGCATCCTAAAAGAAATATGTACTTTTTACTCCTGATACATTTTCCTTGACACCTAAAAGTACTCATTACATTTCGAATGCTCAGGCAGGACAACAATATGGTCCAATTCACGTACCTATCAATATAACAGGTAGTCATCCCTTCTGCCTCTGATCTAACGGACTCACTATATCAATATAGCATGTTCTCATCCCTTCTGCCTCTGATCTAACGGACTCACTATATCAATATAGCATGTTCTCATCCCTTCTGCCTCTGATCTAACGGACTCACTATATCAATATAGCATGTTCTCATCCCTTCTGCCTCTGATCTAAACAAACTCACTATATCAATATAGCATGTTCTCATCCCTTCTGCCTCTGATCTAACAAACTCACTAAATCAATATAATACGTTTGTAAATTACGTCTGAGTGTTGGAGTGTGCCTCTGGCTGTCCGTTATTTAAAAGAAACAAGAAAAGTATGACAATTGTGTACTTTTTCCACCACTGACAATTTTAACAATCAGGATTTCTAGTATTTATTAATGTGCCATAGTAACACTTGTAGACGTGTTACAGTGGAGTTAGTGTTTTGATTCATGCACACTACTTACCATATACTGTAGCTTATCAGCAGCCCCACCATATTATGTAACATGACTTTAATTATTTATCACTTGGCAAGGACTACTGCAGCCAACTTGTCTGTACTTTGGAGCAGCATATGCTGTGTGTGGGCTTTCTTTATTCGTTCATTTTATTTGTTGTTGGCCCAGTTGTTATTGTTGTGAAAGTTTGGGGTGTGTATCAATAACAAATATTTAATTTATTCAACATTTTAAGATGCACTATGCAGAAATCATCCTGCCATTTCCTGGTTGCTAAAATTCTAATAGTTTGCCTAATTTCAGTTTATGTGACAAAACAAGCAAGTATAGTGTAGATAATCATTGTACCATCTAAACCGCTGTGAAATATATTTTCCATAACTAAAAATATTGTATTTTCAGCTGTTTGAAACTGGTGTACAAAACCGAAAATAAATGACGCAAAAACGAAACTTAAAAATGAGAAGCATAGAAATGCCGCACATGCAACAGATCTACCGCTTCTTAGACTTGCGTTCAATGAGAATGACAGATCTAGAACTCCCATTTTTATGTTAATTTTGTTCGGTCGCCCAAAAAGTTACATATTGCAGCTTTAACTTAAACTTTCTTTTCATCTTTGTATCAATATTATACACCACCACTTACCAATTACAGCTGGCTAGGTCCACAAACACAGCACTTTCTACAAGCTTTCCTGAGTCACGCTCACTGAAGAAAGTGTAAAAATGGGTCATCACCGCCACCACCAATGGTCTTGTCGTTTGAATACCATGCTCCATCCAGCACAGGTCCCCGCCCGCATGAATTCATTCCCAATTAGCACTCCTGTCTGGCCCATGAGGATGGATATGCATTTACACTACACATGTGTAATCACACACACGAAACATGGATGATGGATGGCGAGAAAGAGGAGAATAAAACAAAAGGTTACAATTGACTTTGCTTACCAACCACCGTTGGCTCCAGGTCCACAAATATGGCCCTGGGAACATGGCGGCCAGAACTTCCGGTGTGGAAAAAGGTGTTGAAGGGGTCAGTCCGGGAATTAGGCCCCTGGTCCTCTTCATTGAACACTCCGTCAGGCCCCACACCGTGTTCCAAGCAGAAGAGTTCCCAGCATGCATTGCCCGTCTGAACGCCTGCCTGGCCCACGTGGATGGAGATACACTCTCTCTGTTGGCCAAAAACAACACCATGACTACTTTCTGTTCTTCAAACAGTCTGTCTGAAGTGGAAAATATACAAACAGCAAAGCCCATTTTACCCAGATACTGTAAATCTGACTATATCAACACACAACAGTACAAGGAATTAAAGTATGCTGACATGTAGGATTTATTAATAACAACATTCCTGTATGTTATTTTTTCTAATTGTGCTGGTTGTTACAGCTCAGTAAGCACAGTCATAACTGAAGAGGGCTGAATTAAATGTTGATCGAAAAGGGCAAACCAGAAATAGATCAATCCAGGGAAAAATCTACATGTATCCATTACCACATGGTTCAAGTCATTAAAGGTGATGCCAAAAGTAGAGAGCAATACAGTGGCTCCAAATTTAAAGTAACCGTGTCATTCTAAATAATGATCCTAAAGGTCCTGAACTCAAATAAGGTCGATGGTCAGTTTCCCACACACAAATTGACCCTAGTGCTGGACTAAACTCAGGGGGATTTTTTTTAGTCCAGGACTAGGCTTAATCTCTCTGGGAAACTGTACCAAAGTGTTTATAAAAAAATCTGCCAGACACATGTTTCAGCATGTCCAGATTTGTAGTCTTGGCTCTGGATCCCAGGAGGAGGGGATTCTAGGTTTTCAACAAGGTGGTAATCAACTGACATTTGAAAAGCAAGTGGCATCTGTAAAATGTAAGACTAAAATGCTGTGTAATAACACATTGTCACAAAGAAAAATAGAACTCCTAAATCGTGAATAGAAAGTAAATTATTATATGAGGATGACACGAAAGGGGCTTCGCATGCTTGTTATACTTTGAATGGCTGATTCTTGAGAAAGCAAATGGCCTCTCTTTGGTAATCATGCATTGGCCCATAGACTGTACACTAGCCTACATTTTCCTTTATGTACACAATTGGTATAGGAAGATAGTGTATCACGACATTGCTTTCCTAGACTCTTGCCTAAACATAGGTAAAGTAGGCTAATATTTTAACAAAATAATTTGCCATTTGAAGGTTAAAAACTTCAAGCATGTGACCCAACCAACTGCGTCTGCCCCATACCATCCACCTATCGGCTTCTTCACCAAGGCTCAACAGATTCCTAGGATTCCTCTCTTGCAGCCACAGTATGCATTCCCGCACATACTGTATTACATTGTTATAATAACGTAGTAACAAACGATCAACTTTACTATAAACGGATACATTCAAACGGAATGGATAGAGGGTAGGACCAGGTTGAGGTTATGGACATAAGGCAATAAAGAGCTGAATGTTTTACATTTTTCAAAGGAAACATCTCAAATCGTCGAGTAAAGGTTGGTCTACATTTTCAGACTGCGTGAACATTACATTTGCCAATGAGGATTGCAAATATTAATAATAACACCGAAATGGGGAAAATTTACTTCCCGTATTTAGGATTTCAATGCAAAAAGTTAAAAATTAAGAAGTTATGTAAATTGCGCACATACCATTTCCCCCTGTCAAGTTTCAGATGATTGAAGACGCGTAAAAACGGTTGAAATGTTTTATTCTCAACATACAGTAAAGGCGCAAAAACTTTTGCTCCAGCTCCGTCGACAAAGACGAGTTACGTATCTCCGCCAACACAGCAATGTCATGCACCAGTTGAATGCGAGGGGTGATTTTATAGCCTGGGTCTGCGCTGCACACCGCCCACACACTACTGAAATACCTGAGCACTCTAGTCGAATTGTCATTGGATCCCATTGGTGATGATGTAGATATGACATTTCAAAAAATGTGATGTTAGTGAACAACACTCAACATTATTTTAATATATGTGATTTGGTTCATACTCCATCTACAGTACCAAAAGTTTGGAGACACCTACTCATTCAATAGTTTTTCTATAAGAACAGCTCAAATAAGCAAAGATAAATGACAGTCCGTCAATACTTTAAGACATGAAGGTCAATGCGGAACATTTCAAGAACTTTGAATGTTTCAAGTGCATTTGCAAAAACCATCAAGCGCCATGATGAAACTGGCTCTCATGAGGATCGCCAATGGAAAAGAAGAGCCAGAGTTAACTCTGCTGCAGAGGATAAGTTGATTAGTTACCAGTGTAACAGGTTAGGTTCCCTACTTCCAAGTCTCAGAGCGAGTGACGTCACCGATTGAAACGCTATACGCGCGCACCACTAACTAGTCATTTCACATCGGTTACACTTTTCCGCAGCAACCAATGACCCGGGTCAATCAGTGTAGGTTCCGTCTCTCTCTTCGCCCCAACCCGGGCTCGAACCAGGGACCCTTGCACACATCAACAACTGACACCCACGAAGCATCGTTACCCATCGCGCCACAAACGCCGCGGAAACCCTACTTCAAGTCTCAGAGCGAGTGACGTCAGTGATTGAAACGCTATTAGCGCGCACCACCGCTAACTAACTAGCCATTTCACATCGGTTACACCAGCCTCAGAAATTGCATCCCAAATAAATGCCTCACAGAGTTCAAATAACAGACATATCTCAACATCAACTGTTCAGAAGAGACTGCGTGAATCAGGCCTTCGTGGTCGAATTGCTGCAACAACAAAAAACACTACTAAAGGACACCTGCTTAGGTGGTGACAAGGTCTGTGATTTATTTAGAATTCAAGGCACACTTAACCAGCACGGCATTCTGCAGCGATACACATCCCATCTGGTTTGTGCTTAGTGGGACTATCATTTGTTTTTCAATAGGACAATGACCCAACACACTTCCACAATCACCCGACCTCAACCCAATTGAGATGGTTTGGGATGAGTGAAGGAAAAGCAGCCAACAAGTGCTCAGCATATGTGGGAACTCCTTCAAGACTGTTGGGCTTCTGAGTGGTGCAGCAATCTAAGGCACTGCATCTCAGTGCTAGAGGTGTCACTACAGACACTGGTTCAATTCCAGGCTGTATCACAACTGGACGTGATTGGGAGTCACATAGGGTGGCGCAAAATTGGCCCAGCATTGTCTGGGTTAGTGTTTGGCTGGAGTAGGATGACATTGTAAATAACAATTTCTTCTTATATGACTTGCCTAGTTATTTTTTTTAACACTTTTTTGGTTACTACAGGATTCCAAATGTGTTATTTCATAGTTTTGAAGTCTTCACTATTATTCTACAATGTAGAAAATAGTCAAAATAAAGCAAAACCTTTGAATGAGTAGGTGTGTCCAAACTTTTGACTGGTACTGCACATGTAGATATTGTTGGAAATTTGGGGGGGGGGGGGGGGGGGTCCGTCACTAAGCACTTATCAAGGATCACAAGACTACCCCCTCTTTTGGGAAACGCATCCCTGCCCCTCCGAACATCCTCCCACACCCGGTAGTCCCATAAGTAGTGTCATTCCACTTCTGACATCAATGCAGCTAGCTTGGTGATTAGCCCACCCAGGACTCAAACCCGGGTCCCTGTGAGTGTGACAGTCAGTCCAACAACTTAGCCATTAAACCAAGAGGTGCGAAACCCTTGACAAATTCACTAGGCTTTTACTAGAGGTCACAACAGTTCACTTCAACATCGAATTCCGCATTGCATTACAGTAATAACTGAAAACAAATATAAAAGTGATACATTATCACAATGTTTATTCACTTTTTCAAGTAACAACAAAAGACTCCTCAGGATTTTGTACTTGCCCTGGACAATAGAAGTCAAGTCATTTTGCTTGTCCAAACAAATCCACTATGGACAAATGCATGCACCATACGCACATCTTCAGCGGAGTCAGTTGCAGGGGACAGAGATTTTGACAAGACGACAGAAACAGCAAAAGAGCAAGGAATCATCTGCAGTCCACAATACAATTATGGTGCTTTCCCTAAAATGTCATTCATTTGAATATCTTTGATACATTGAAAATAATGACTGTCAGGTAAATATGACAGTCCTTCAATAAGTGATTTGTTTCTAAAAGCGCTTTATACAGAATTACAAAATCTACAAAGGGTTTACTGTCTGACTGAAAACCTGGCAAATGCTAAATAATCATCATACTTGATGGCATGACAACAATCACAGTCCTAATGAGGCATCATGGATGTTCAGTTCAATGTGGGCCACAAGGGCATAAGGCATATAGCAGCAGAAAACTGGAGTCTCTTGTTTCTTCTGCTCCAACTGTTCATAACAGAAGTAGAGAAATATATTGCACTTTAAAAGATGAGTCAAAAATCTCACAGGTAACCACGGCAACAGCTACCACTAAAAGTGTGTCATGCGACCGAGTGGGTTGGGATGGATGTCTTCTTGGAAGCAACAACTGTTGATGAAGAGACTGAAACAACTCGAATCACTGTTGTACACCCACTGTCCCTTATCACACAGAAGTAACTAAGCTCAGATGAGAAAGTCTGATGAATAGAATCAAAAGACTTCCGGGAGGACATATAGCACACTGGCCTCCAAGTGAATAATCCCTCTGTCGCTCCATAGTAGTGGCACGTAAATATCAGATTCAGGTTCAGGACGAGATGACTGTACTCCTCCGCTTCACCCGACCTTTGAGGTTGTTCTGAGGTAAATCTCACTTCTCTCGGAGGACACACACTCCTGCATCACAGCGCTGTGTGGCCATGGAGGTGACCACCTCCCAGCTGTCAATAACAGGGTCATAACACTCGATACTGCTCAGAAGGGAGTTTCCATCATACCTAGAGAAGGCAAAAGAGTACAGGGGAGGATGAACAATACATCATATGGCTGTGTTCAATGACATAAGTCGCAAGCTTATAATCAAAAACTGGACCATAAGAGGAGGTTGCATTCATGATTCAGATTTATTGCAATGTTATCTAAGCAAGAATAATATAAATCAATTAAGCGTCATACATAATGTATATTAATGATCCCTTCAGTATCTCTTAATACTGAAGTCGGGTGCAGAGCCGTGGTCGAGTGATAACACTCCCGGCTCTATGCACAACTCTTAACCGGAGACAGGGGTTCAATCCCTGTGTCCTCCCTTCACTCTGAATCTCCTCTTCACCTGTCTCGCTCATTGTTTCTCATCTGTCTGTCATTAAAAGCAATAAACATATGAAAGGAAAGTGAATTTACACTTTCCTAATTAAAAAAAGATATATATTAAATTCTGAGCAGGGTTGGGATGTTTAGGCTTACCCAGCGATGGCGTAGAGTCGTCCCCGGAGGACGGTAGCTCCTACGTAGCAGCGGGGAGTGGTCATACTGGCTACCGTGGTCCAATAGTCAGTCCTAATGTTGTAAACCTCCACCGAGTCGAGGTGCGCTGTTCCATCGAAGCCTCCCACCACATAGATGTGGTCATTGAGCAAGGCTACACCGGCCCCTGTAACAAAGAGTATAGGCCCTTCAGACATACTAACCATAGCCATATGTAGAGAGAGCCATACTGTATATAATCTATACAGCCCTCATACTCTGGAGTACTCACCTGAGCGTTTGGTGGCCATGGGGGTAACATTCGTCCAATGACCTGTGTGAGGGTCATACCGCTCCACTGAATTGAGGATATTCAATCCGTCGTACCCACCTGCAATAAATTACATACACTACATGACCGAAAGCATGTGGACACATGCTCGTCAAACATATCATTCCAAAATCATGGGCATTAATATAGAGTTAGTCCCCCTTTGCTGCTATAACAGCCTCCACTCTTCTGGGAAGGCCTTCCACTAGACGTTGGAACATTGGTGCGGGGACTTGCTTCTATTCAGCCACAAGAGCATTAGTGAGGTCGGACACTGATTTTGGGCAATTAGGCCTGGCTCGCAATCAGAGTTCCAATTCATCCCAAAGGTGTTCGATGGGGTTGAGGTCAGCCCAGTCAATTTCTTCCACACCGATCTCAACAAATAATTTCTGTATGGACCTCGCTTTGTGCACGGGGGCATTGTCATGCTGAAACAGGAAAAGGCCTTCCCCAAACTGTTGCCACAAAGTTAGAAGCACAGAATTGTTTAGAATGTCATTGTATGCTGTAGCTTTAAGATTTCACTTCACTACAAGTAAGGGGCCTAGCCCAAACCATGAAAAACAGCCCCAGACCATTATTCCTCCTACATCAAATTTTACATATGGCACTATGCATTCGAGGTTGCGTTCTCCTGGCATCCGCCAAACCCAGATTTGTCCGTCGGATTGCCAGATGGTGAAGCGTGATTCATCACTCCAGAGAATGCATTTCCACTAAGCTTGTCCAATGTCTATTGAGATTGCATGACTGTGTGCTTGATGTTATACACCTGTCAGCAACGGGTGTAGCTGAAATAGCTGAATCCACCAATTTGATGGGGTGTCCACATAGTGTAGATCCTTACTAAGGTCAGTGGGGGGGAAAAAACAGGGAGATATTTTAAATATTTACACACCAACACCATTACAAACTTAAACCAAACATCTTTAATACCCACCAAGACAGTATATAAGTCCACTAGCAACCACCAGGCCAGCCCCTTCCCTGGCTGTCTGCATGTCCCCCAGCATGCTCCACTGGTCAATATTGGGGTCATATCGTTCCATGCTGGTGTGACGGCGACTACCGTCAAAGCCTCCAGCAACATAGATCATATCTGTAGGCAGAAAAGTGAGAAAAGAAATGTAAGGGAATGTTCCAACAACTTTTTGAAAGTCTGCATTAGAAAACACTTGCAGGGTTTTGTTACACCTGAGGTCAGTCAAACTCACTTCAGTGCTATTTGTTTTTGTAAACCCCATGACAATGAGGGCTGTCAATCAGAGAAGATCCTCTACCTCCGAGTGTTGTCGCCCCGGCAAGGCCACGCCGTACATTCATAGTGGCGACGGTGTACCAGACACCATCCTCGTCTGCCGTGTAGTCCAAGCACTCCACCGAGCTAAGCCGCGATCGACCATCGTAGCCGCCAATCACATACACACGGTCATTGAGGGACACGGTAGCTACATAACGCCTTTTCCGAGCAATGTTCTGTAAAAACATGCTTGGGATAAGTTAACCATGATCAGAGAGACAAAATATGTAATTTAAAAAAATTATACTTACAGGTAAAAAGCTCCACTCCTGAGTTTTAGGATCATACTTCTCAACGATATCTATAGGGGATTGTTGACTGCCGAATCCTCCAATAACCAACAGGACCTCCTTGGCACCTTGGAAGAGCAACATGGTAATCACTTTTTCCACATGAATAAGGTAGTAACTTCCACTAAGCTTGTCTTGTATCCCTATTATTAGGACAAGAAAATCAATCCAAAAAATGGAGGTCAGTACTGTACCTAATCTGGCTTGGGTGCGTGGCCCCTGCATCTCACTCCTCAGCTCTGGTCTAAGGTGGAATTTCTTGGCTTCATCCACAAGGTCTCGACAGGGAAGACTGCATCGAATGAGGGGCTGGAACACGTCAATATATACAGTACTTTATCAAGACAGTAATAACACCTCTGCTCAACACTTGAGGCCTGTTTCCCAGACACACACCATAAATCATTCTCAATGGAGAATTTCCATTGAAAGTGGATTTCAAATCAAATGTTATGTCACATGCGCCGAATACAACCTTACAGTGAAATGCTTACTTACAAGCCCTTATTAACCAACAACGCAGTTTTAAGAAAATACCTTTATTTTTATTTTTAAAGTAGTAATAGATAAGAAAAATGAATAATTAAAGAGCAGCAGTAAATAACAATAGCGGGGCTATATACAGGGGGTACCGTTACAGAGTCAATGTGTCAATGTGCGGGGTAACCGGTGTCGAGGTAATTGAGGTAATTATGTACATGCAGGTAGGGTTATTAAAGTGGCTATGCATAGATAATAACAGAGAGCAGCGTAGGGGGGGGGGGGGGGGGGTGCAAATATTCTGGGTAGCCATTTGACTAGCTGTTGAGGAGTCTTATGGCTTGGGGGTAGAAGCTGTTTAGAAGCCTCTTGGACCTAGACTTGGCGCTCCGGTACCGCTTGCCGTGCGGAGCAGAGAGAACAGTCTATGACTAGGGTGGCTGGAGTCTTTGACAATTTTTAGGGTCTTCCTTTGACACCGCCTGGTATAGAGGTCCTGGATGGCAGGAAGCTTGACCCCGGTGATGTACTGGGCCATACGCACTAACCTCTGTAGTGCCTTGCGGTCAGAGGCCGAGCAGTTGCCATACCAGGCTGTGATGCAACCCGTCAGGATGCTCTCGATGGTGCAGCTGTAAAACCTTTTGAGGATCTGAGGATCCATACCAAATCTTTCAGTCTCCTGAGGGGGAATAGATTTTGTCGTGCCCTCTTCACGACTGTCTTGGTGTGCTTGGACCATGCTAGTTTGTTGGTGATGTGGATGCCAGGAACTTGAAGCTCTCAACCTGCTCCACTACAGCCCCGTTGATGAGAATGGGGGCGTGCTCAGTCCTTTTCCTGTAGTCCACAATCATCTCCTTTGTCGTGATCACGTTGAGGGAGAGATTGTTGTCCTTGCACCACACAGTCAGGTCTCTGACCTCCTCCCTATAGGCTGTCTCATCGTTATTGGTGATCAGGCCTACCACTGTTGTGTCATCAACAAACTTAGTGATGGTGTTGGAGTTGTGCCTGGCCATGCAGTCATGAGTGAACAGGGAGTACAGGAGGGGACTGATTACGCACCACTGAGGGGCCCCTGTGTTGAGGATCAGCGTGGCGGATGTGTTGTTACCTACCCTTACCACCTGAGGGCGGACCGTCTGGAAGTCTAGGATCCAGTTGCAGAGGGAGGTGTTTAGTCCCAAGGTCCTTAGCTTAGTGATGAGCTTTAAGGGCACTATGGTGTTGAACGCTGAGCTGTAGTCAATGAATAGCATTCTCCCATAGGTGTTCCTTTCGTCCAGGTGGGAAAGGGCAGTGTGGAGTGCAGTAGAGATTGCATCATCTGTGGATCTGTTGGTGCGGTATGCAAATTCGAGTGGGTCTCGGGTTTCTGGGATAATGGTGATGTGATCCATGACCAGCCTTTCAAAGCCTTTCATGGCTATAGACGCGAGTGCTACGGGCCGGTAGTCATTTAGGCAGGTTGCCTTAGTGTTCTTGGGCACAGGGACTATGGTGGTCTGCTTGAAACATGTTAGTATTACAGACTCAGACAGGAAGAGGTTGAAAATGTCAGTGAAGACACTTGCCAGCTGGTCAGCGCATGCTCGGAGTACACGTCCTGGTAATCCGTCTGGCCCAGCGGCCTTGGGAATGTTGACCTGTTTAAAGGTCTTACATCGGCTGCGGAGAGCGTGATCACACAGTCATCCGGAACAGCGGATGCTCTCATGCATGTTTCAGTGTTACTTGCCTGAAAGCAAGCATATAAGTTATTTAGCTCGTCTGGTAGGCTCGTGTCACTGGGCAGCTCTCGGCTGTGCTTCCCTTTGTAGTCTGTAATAGTTTGCAAGCCCTGCCACATCCGACGAGTGTCGGAGCCGGTGTAGTACAATTCGATCTTAATCCTGTATTGACGCTTTGCCTATTTCAGGGTTCGTCGGAGGGCATAGAGGGATTTCTTATAAGCTTCCGGGTTAGAGTCCCGCTCCTTGAAAGCGGCAGCTCTACCCTTTAGCTCAGTGCGAATGTTGCCTGTAATCCATGGCTTCTGGTTGGGGTATGTCACTGGTGCTTCCTGCTTTAATTTTTGCTTGCAAGCAGGAATCAGGAGGATAGAGTTATGGTCAGATTTGTCAGATGGAGGGCAAGGGAGAGCGTTGTACGCGTCTGTGTATGGAGTAAAGGTGGTCTAGGACTATGCTTAATTCATGTCGGGGAAACTGGCTGTTGATGTATTAACACAAATCCATTATAGGAAGGTCTAGACAAGAAAACTGCTTACATCATGTGACCGTGTGTGGTCTAGCTGCCTCACCTCTGAGTCGATGACATCTGTGATATAGCGCGGAGTGAGCAAAGGCATCCGCACATGCTCCAGCATCTCCGATAAATACAGCTCCCTCTCTTTCCTATTGTGTTTAACCCAATTCAACACTGCCTCGAATACAGGCTCCTCTGAGTCCACCTGCAAACAGAGACAACATGTATTCACAACCACACACCTTGACAACAACAAGCTTGTTGTAATAACGGAAATACCAAAGTATAACTACTCAAGGCCTAAAATGCATTCACTCAATCACACTGATTTCTCCAAATGACTGAGATCAACTTCACTTCAAGAGGAATAAGTCAAAGTGACAGTTTTAATTAATGATGTAGATACAGTCAACTAAGACAAATGGTTACAAAAAGAACAGGAAATTGTGCCTCTGACTTAACTACAGTGCCTTGCAAAAGTATTCACCTCCATTGGCATTTTCCTATTTTGTTGCATTACAACCTGTAATTTAAATAGATTTTATTTGGATTTCATGTAATGGACATACACAAAATAGTCCAAATTGGTGAAATGAAAAAAAGAACTTGTTTAAAAATAAATAAAAAAGGGAAAAATGGTGCATGTTTTTGCCCCCTTTGCTATGAAGCCCCTAAATAAGATCTGTTGCAACCAATTACCTTCAGAAGTCACATAATTAGTTAAATAAAGTCCACCTGTGCGCAATTTAAGTGTCACATGATCTCAGTATATATATATATATATGCCTGTACTGAAAGGCCCCAGAGTCTGCAACACCACTAAGCAAGGGGCACCACCAAGCAAGCGGCACTATGAAGACCAAGGAGCACTATGAAGATCAAGGAGCTCTCCAAACAGGTCAGGGACAAAGTTGTGGAGAAGTACAGATCGGGGTTGGGTTATAAAAAAAAATATCCAAAACTTTGAACATCCCACAGAGCATCATTAAATCCATTATTAAAAAAATGGAAAGAATATGGCACCACAACAAACCTGTCAAGAGAGGGCCACCCACCAAAACTCACAGACCAGGCAAGGAGGGCATTAATCAGAGAGGCAACAAAGAAACCAAAGATAACCCTGAAGGAGCTGTGAAGCTCCACAGCGGAGATTGGAGTATCTGTCCATAGGACCACTTTAAACCGTACACTCCACAGAGCTGGGCTTTATGGAAGAGTGGCCAGAAAAAAAGCCATTGCTTAAAGAAAAAAAATAAGCAAAGACGTTTGGTGTTCGCCAAAAGGCATGTGGGAGACTCCCCAAACATATGGAAGTCGGCACTTTGGTCAGATAAGACTTACATTTATTTTTTTCTACTGTGTCATTGACTTGTTTATTGTGTTATTGGCTTGTTTATTGTTTATTCCATGTTATTCCATGTGTAACTCTGTGTTGTTGTCTGTGTCACACTGCTTTGCTTTATCTTGGCCAGGTCGCAGTTGTAAATGAGAACTTGTTCTCAACTAGCCTACCTGGTTAAATAAAGGTTAAATATTTATTTTTTTAGCATTTTGCCAATCAATGAAAACACTCTGTCTGGCGCAAACCCAACACCTCTCATCACCCCGAGAACACATTATCCCCACAGTGAAGCATTGATGGTGGCAGCATCATGCTGTGGGGATGTTTTTCATCGACTGAGAAACTGGTCAGAATTGAAGGATTGATGCATGGTGCTAAATACAGGGTAATTCTTGAGGGAAACCTGTTTCAGTCTTCCAGAGATTTGAGACTGGGACGGAGGTTCACCTTTCAGCAGGGCAATGACCCTAAGCATACTGCTAAAGCAACACTCGAGTGGTTTAAGGGGAAACATTTAAATGTCTTGGAATGGCCTAGTCAAAGCCCAGACTTCAATCCAATTGTGGAATCTGTGGTATGACTTAAAGATTGCTGTACACCAGCGGAACCCATCCAACCTGAAGGAGCTGGAGCAGGTTTGCCTTGAAGAATGGGCAAAAATCCCAGTGGCTACATGTGCCAAGCGTATACAGACATACCCCAAGAGACTTGCAGCTGTAATTGCTGCCAAAGGTGGCTCTACAAAGTATTGACTTTTGGGGGGGTGAATAGTTATGCATGCTCAAGTTTAGTTTTTTTGTCTTGTTTGTTTCACAATAAAACATATTTTGCATCTTCAAAGTGGTAGGCATGGTGTGTAAATCAAATGATACAAACCCCCCAAAAATCAATTGTAATTCCAAGTTGTAAGGCAACAAAATAGGAAAAATGCCACGGGGGTGAATACTTTCGCAAGCCACCTTAAGTGTATATTACAAACATTTTGATCACGAAAATCGTGACAAGCAAAATTCCTTTGAATGAATTGGTAAACTATAAATCAAGTCCCATGGTTACAATTATGTTTTTATACAGGAAGATATGCGCTGTGCGGTTAAACACAGGAATTTCCAGAGCACAAAGGCATACTTAAATCAGATTCTTTTCTCCATCATTTCAGAGCCAGGTAAATCTGCAAAGGGGGCCCCATTAATAGAGATTACTGCAGGTCTACACTTGCACCTTTTCTTTCTACTTCAGGTTTTTGAAGGAGAGTTTGAGACTTGTGAAAAGTATCCCCCTGAGCATTCAAAGATAACCGCGAATAGAGATAAGACATGCACCTGAGGCACCTGTGTGCTCTCTGAATTCACAAATAAATTCAGTACACTATTCGACTTTGGTAACACTTTACATCAATCTGCTCTTATATCTGTGTAGTAACACCATAATTACACTAGTAACATTGTATTAACATATTGTTACTTAGTACTTAAATAATTGTACTTTAATTGCATAGAAATGTAGTTGTAATTACAAAAACGCAACTCCATTAATATGCAATTACAAGGCTACCTAATGTAGACCTACAATGAAACAACGATTATTACTATCGTAATTACAGCATTACGACAAATATAATAATACCTCACCAAATCCACTTTGCTTACCTGGATTTCATCACATTTAACTAGTTTTTCAACCTCGTTCTGGCTGAGCAGCATAAACTCCTCATGTTGAACCACCTCAGGGAAGTGCTTCTGGGAGAAGAGTTCAGCGGCCTGCATCAGGTCAAGGCAATTGTGGGTCTCAGCAAAGTCACGAATGCCCAGGCAATTTGTGGGATCAAGCTGACTATCCAGAAAGTCACAACAAGCTCTTTTAACTCCTGAGGAATACAAAGAAACATATACACACATTAAGTGAGTGCAGTACGTTCATTTGTAAAATAATGTTGAAGTATTTAATTTACTAGTCTGTCTCAAGTAAAAACTTCTTGACATAAATTAACAAAATTCCACTATATTAGCAATACAATATAGCCAGTCATATTGCACAAACCTAATAAGGGAAGATGATGGGTGTGCATTTCCTTTTACAAAAGAGCAGATTTAGATTTAACTGACATACCGGTAGTTTATTCCACAGAGTAAATACAGTGGATGTACAGTAAAGTGCAATGGTTTCCAATGGTTCTCATATTATCTTTAGATTGCTCAACTTACCTTTGAGCTGCAGCAGACAGGCAGCAGGAAGCAGTTCCTGGACATTTTCCACTGTGACCAAAACAGTCTCTGTGTAAACAAAGTCCAGCAGGATCTCCATGGTGGACGCAGTCAACCCCTGAATGTCTACAAAGGATTTCCCTTTCTCTGACAACTGCAAAAGCACAATGGCAAAGACAGACATATCAGTTTAAATTACTGATTAGTAGTCGCTCTCGCCAGACACAGGGCACTCCGCACTCATTGCAAAAAACATAGGCCTACTGATTCCTTGTGTTTACTATTTGTCATACTTGTGTAGGCAGCTGTGGATTATAGTCAGCTTTGTTAGTAAAAGAGCAATGCTCACCTGGGAATTCTTAGAGAGCTAAAAATTTTAAAGGAAAGAGAAACTAGGTCAACCGAGCTACAGAGAAATAATTAGCATTGGACTATTTCTGCTATGCACTTCCATTGCTGTTTCATGTTTGGGAATAGCCTAATATTTTAGGTAGGGCTATATGATCCATTCACGTTTTTATTAAGCTATAAATAACCAGATGGCAGTCACACTGAAAGACATATTGCTCAAGGAAATGAATATCAGTTAAATTTTAGCCTACAAAAATCTTAGCTGGGTTCTAAGCACAAGGGATATGTAGAAACTCTTTTGGGCATTGTCAACCTCTGAACCAGTCAAACAACTATTACCTGTCTCTTTCAGCATAAAGAGAGAACCACCAGCAAACTTATTTATAAAGTTATTATCGCTGATGATCAGTCATCATTGGTCTTTTGTGGAAGTTCTCTCTCATATGTGTCTATCTAGGCCTAAATTAACTCTAGTCTTGTGCTTATTTTTTATTTATTTAACCATTATTTAAATAGGCTTACAGTTACCTCGCTGGTGAACATGGCGCAGAAGTAGTCACTGCAGGCTGCCAGGACAATGCGGTGCACAGGAAAGTCAGTATTCTCCACTCTCAAAGTGATGTCACAGAGTGTGTTGCTCTTACGAAGTGAGTTCATGGCATTGAGGATGGTTTTGGCATGGGAGTTGGTCATGATGTCTTTGGGAGCCATTGTACTGTACTTGACAAAAAGTTCCACAAGTTTCAAGAATCTCAACGTGCTGCAATATCTGGCAAAAAGACAAAAGCGTTAACATAGTTTGGAGGTAAAGTGCAAAGTGATGATAAATTATATGGGACCTCAACCCCTGATGTTCGCAGCTGCTCACTGTGCAGGCAAAATACATGAATGTACATTTATTACAGTGAACAACGATATAACTAGATCTATTAAAAATCTAGAAATAACTGCCCTGTCCCACACAGATGACCTGGGTTCAAATCCAGTTGGTCGCATTGGTGCCTTGACCTGGATTCACGCAGCTAGTGACTTTCCATTGTTTTGGCTAAACTGGCATATGTCCAACTTGAGCTGAATTAGCTTTACTTTAGCCAACGACTTTAAACAAGATGTCACCTTATAACTCAAAATATTTAACCATCGGCTGGTTATGAAAAGGCCAACTAGCCGCGGCTAACCGTAGCTAATTAACTAGCTAGCTGCGAGTTATGCTAGCTGGCTAGCTACAGTTCAAATATTCACAAACTATGAGTAAAAGGTTTGAACGAAAGTGACAGGCAAACTATCAAACAAGCAACACGAATGGCACACCCAGTATCAATCAATAAAAACACTACCCACCACCTAGCTAGATAGCATTAGCAAGCAGACCAGCTAGCCAGCTTGTTTGCTAGCTAACTCCACTGGCACAAGACTAGTCCAGACGTCCTAGTCACATTGGAGGATGCCAAATGTGATCCATGGTAGCGTGTGATTTCCTGCAATAGTGTGGGCTATTGCTCATTCGTTTTTCTAATTACTAACGTAAGCTAGCGGAAACAAAATATGAATTTCAAGGATGCCGCAACAACTGTATCAAGCTAGCCAGCTATCCGCAGTCAGTGTAGCTTTAGACAAAAACACTATACGTCACATACGTGCGCACACCTCGAATGTGCATTTTTAACTATTTAAAGTAAACTCTGAACCGATGCAAACAAACCCTCAAACACTGAGAATTAAAACAATAGGAAAACGTTTTTCCTTATTCACAAATTAAGCTAAGGGTTTTTTGTTTTACTGCTGTGACAGCCTGCTTGAAATAGGTGCGCTCGATTTAGACCACCGGGGGCACCGACTCGGATAGGTGGGGTTTCGACCTTTATGAATGGTGCCAACTGTGCAACATCGTGCACCTCATTTGATTTATTATTTTTATTATTATTTTTACGTTTCAAGATTATATTTTGTCCCAGGGATAGTTTGATTGTGATACAAATATTTGTAAATTAACTTGTGGATATACATTTCTGACATATTGGCAGATTGGGCCATGCACGTTTGCTCATCCATTTGACACAGTAAACTACCATTTACAAAATGTAATATACGTTTGTGAATCCTGTTATATATTCTATTCAGAAACCAAGGTGTATGTTTGTCAATCTTGGCCCGATAGACCCATAGCATAGACGTTTTAGGCACCACCCCGTTATTGGACTGGATTTGTTAGCCTCATTCCTGACAGTTCAGTAATCTATTTTACTAGATAGGTAGGGCAATGTCAAGAAATGAGGGCGGGGATTAGAGCCCCCCAAGGAGGAAATCCCATTAACCTGAGCCGCGGTACACCAGCTCCCCACTGACACGAAATTATAAACCCCGCCTATTTCTACAATGTATCTTCTTAAAATATGATTTTAAACCTAAAACCAACCTTAAAACGAACCTCAACCGCACTGCTAACCCTATGGCTAACACTAAATTAAGACCAGAAAGCTATTTTTAGTTTTTTACAATTTGCCAATTTTGATTTTGTGGCTGCGCTATCTAGTGGAAACCCAGTACACCGGTGCCCAGGAAAAACGTGATGTGACCAGGAAAAATAGGTGAAGGAGCAGCGCCCTCTCAAATCGAACAGTAATCTGCGCTTTCGGTCATGTTGCCAACAAGGCAGCATGTTGCATCGTCCAGAAATATACAACATCTCTTTTCCATAAAATACACTACATGACCAAAAGTATGTGGACACCAGCTCGTCTAACACCTCATTCCAAAATCATGGGCATTAATGTGGAGTTGGTCCCCCCCTTTGCTGCTATAACAGCCTCCACTCTTCTGGGAAGGCTTTCCACTAGATGTTGGAACATTGCTGCGGGCAGTGGCGGTTTTAGCTTGTATGGCTCCCTGGGCGGAACCCCTACTTCAGCGCCCCCAACAACAACAAAAAACAGCACCATTCTGCTCTAACTGTAATTTTTATTCAGACATTTGGAACAACACAAATAAATAATCATAACATTTACAACTATATAAATATATACAAACATAAGACTCATAAATATTTTTAAAAAGTAACAAAGACAAATAGAAACAAATTGTAGTATATAAATACAAATAAAAAGGGATTTGAATTATTACACTATTACCCTATTGCTAACAAAAAACAAATAACACAAATAAAACTAAATTGCACAAATCCTACATCACACAAATCCACAAATAGAATAACACACTTATAAAGAAGAGAACCTGATTATTACACTATTCCACTTCAAACAAGAAACACAAACTAAATTGCACAACTAAATGCATTACTAATTGCATTAGTACTGTACAAAGTTAGAGGTGCGCTATTTGATAGAGGGAGCGGGGGAGTCTATCTCGGGCTTCCAGTGGGGAGACCTGAGGTCAACCAACCCCAGACCCCTCCCCATCTCGTACCTCTGAGTGGGAGACCTTCCCAGGCAGTAGCCTGTCTAGCTCACAAACTAGAATCAGGACGCCCACTCCGACAAGGTTAATTGACCCACAGTCCCACATGGTGACATAATATCATTGACGTGACGTGCAAATGAGCGATGGAAAACCGATGCCGCAAATATCACCATTCGGAATCTTTTTTGTTGTTGTTGTGCGGGCGCCCCATGCCACTGGCTGTGGGGACTTGCTTCTATTCAGCCACAAGAGCATTAGTGAGGTCGGGCACTGATGTTGGCCGATTAGGACTGGCTCGCAGTCGCCGTTCCAATTCATCCCAAAGGTGTTCGATGGGGTTGAGGTCAGGGCTCGGTGCAGGCCAGTCAAGTTCTTCCAGACCGATCTCAACAAACCATTTCTGTATAGACCTCGCTTTGTGCACGGGGGCACTGTCATGCTGAAACAAGAAAGGACCTTCCCCAAACTGTTGCCACAAAGTTGGAAGTGCAGAATCATCTAGATTCTAGAATGTAATTTTATGCTGTAGCGTTAAGATTTCCTTCACTGGAAATAAGGGGCCTGCCCAAACCATGAAAAACAGCCCAAGACCATTATTCCTCTTCCACCAAACTTCACAGTTGGCACTATGCAATGGTGGCAAGCTTTACACCACTACAGCCAACGCTTGGCATTGCGTATGGTGATCTTAGGCTTGTGTGCAGCTGCTCCGCCATGGAAACCCATTTCATGAAGTACCCAACAAACAGTTATTGTGCTGACATTGTCACACCCTGATCTGTTTCACCTGTCCTTGTGATTGTCTCCACCCCCCTCCAGGTGTCGCCCATCTTCCCCATTATCCCCTGTGTATTTATACCGGTGTTCTCTGTTTGTCAAGTCAATCAGCGATTTTGGTCTCAGCTCATGCTTGTCCCAGTCGCTCTTTTTCTCGCGCTCCTGGTTTTGACCCGTGCCTGTTCTGACTCTGACCACTCTGCCGACCTGTACCTTTGCCCCACCTCTGGATTGTTGACCTCTGCCTACCCTGAGCCTGCCTACTGTCCGGTACTGTTGCCCCATCTCTGGTTTACTGACCCCTGCCTGCCTTGACCTGTCTATTGCTTGCCCCTGTTGGAATATTAAACCATTGTCAATTCGTCGCATCTGGGTCTTACCTTGATTCCTGATAGACATTGCTTTGAGAGGTAGTGTGGAACTCTGTAGTGAGTGTTGCAACCAAGGACAGATTTTAATTTTTTTTACCCCACTACAATCTTCAGGACTCAGCAGTCCCATTCTCTGAGCTTGTGTGGCCTACCACTTTGCAGCTGAGCCGTTGTTGCTCCTAGACGGTTCCACCTCACAATAACACTTACAGTTGACCCAGGAAGCTCTAGCAGCACAGACATTTGACAAACTGACTTGTTGGAATGGTAGCATCCTATGACGGTGCCATGTTGAAAGTCACTGAGCTCTTCATTAAGGCCATTCTACTGCCAATGTTTGTTAATGGAGATTGCATGGCTGTGTGCACGATTTTATACAGCTGTCAGCAATGAGTGTGCCTGAAATAGCCGAATCCACTTATTTGATGGGGTGTCCACATACCTTTGTGTATATGGGTGAATTTTCTAACTAGTGTTCATTGGGAAGGCAGATCAATCACTTTTGCATGTGAAAACACAATCATACTGATTACTACATGTGCTTAATCTAGCCTAGGCTACCTCACTTTTGTTTTGAGACGATTTTACCCTGGGCTTTGAACGGGGCACCTGGTTCACGCCCGGATTCTAAAACGAATGTAATCACCTTTCACCCGGTGCAAACTCCTCCGTGGAAACCCGGTCCAGATAATCGAATTCCCTCAAGGACAGTCTCGATAAGGAGGAGCGTAACAGGGGTTGTCACAGCGTGTTTCCGGTAAAACCAGGCCGTGAGAGACGACTAATCTATGTAGCTAGTTAGCTAGCTACAGAAAATAAAGAACAGTATAGAAAGAGTTGTCGACTTTGTTGGACAACGTCTCAAATTTGCTAAACCTTTACAAATAGATATCGACTGGTCGTCGGGAAAAGAGGCGGCTGTAGCACGGCAATGGAAGCTGAGTTTCGGGGAATCGATGAACCCGGGAGTTGGAACGCCATTTACCAGGTAATGTTAGGTTCGTCTTGGAAAATCAAGGTGGATTTGAAGTTGCGAGTTCTGTTTGAGTAGGCTAGATTTGAACATTGTGCCTACAGCGACTTATACGTGTCTCGTGGTTATAAAGTATTATTTCTGGTTTATTTGGTACCAATTTTGATATAGCTAGCTAGGCTACCCTGTTCCGATTGTTGTAATTAATGTACCAACTTCCACGGCGCTGTCGGATGTGTGAAGTCTTCTAGAAAACCTCAGTTTCGAATGATACATTTGTAACATCGAGTAGGCTATAGCGACGGTTGTTACATTTGTAACGATTACCTGCACGTGGTAGATGCATTGTAGCAGATTAGTGTTGTCACATTGAGTGTCATTGATAGCTAAATGCGGACAGATTCCACCCTACTTGTTCCATGCCACAATTCAGACATGATCATGCATGTTACTAGAAAAAGTGGCAAACCACAATTGCATTAACATTTATTAACGATCTATTTAACACCTATTAACTATTAGACTACTCAGGATTACAGACAAGGCCTAAAGGTGGCTGTGACCAGATGTGTCACATCTGAGTTTGAGGTGATGGGGGACAATTATTTAGTGTCAGCATAATTTGTCAAACTGCGGAGAAATGGGGTTTAGGAAAATATCCTTGACTGCATATTTAGAGTAGGTATCCTGTTATTGTGTTGTAAAGAACGAACCTAGTTTTAGGAAATGTAATGTGCACCTCCAGAAACAATGGGTAAGCACAACATAAGTCTGCACCATAGTACATTCTCCTTAATAAGACTCCGTTAGAGTTGAAACTGGTTGTAATAGACTGAGCACCATTGGGAGAATACCAGTGAGCAAGCAACCATAGGAACAACCATTTGACTCCAAAAACAAAACTCAAGTTAAGAAATGTAAGTAAATGTATTGTTTTGCTCACAGGAAATCCGTCAGCAATCAAGTGAGCTGCCCTGCAAACTTGCTAAATTACCTGAAAACAAAACTCGGAATCGCTACAGAGATGTCAGCCCATGTAAGTTTTGTGATTTTGATGCCATCTAGTTCAGGGATGGGCAACTTTGATGGGGTGAGGTCCACAAAAAGAGACAATTTAGCAATTTTACAGCTTATTTCCTGCAATTCTATACATTTTGCCATAGGCTGGAGAGAAATGCTTTCAGAAAGTATTGACACCCCTTTTTGTTTTACTACTTGAATTTTAAATTGATGACATTTTTATTGTCACTGGCCCACATACACAATACCCCATGTCAAAGTGGAAGGAATTATGTTAAAAATGAAAAGCTGAAATGTCAACAAGTGTTCATCCCTTTATTATGGCAAGCCTAAATAAGTAGAGGAGTACAAATGTGCTTAATAAATCGCATGGACTCACTCTGTGTGCAATAAGTGTTTAACAGGATTTTTGAATGACTACCTCATCTCTGTATCCCACACACACAATTATCTGTAAGGCCCTCAGTCGAGCAGTGAATTTCTAAACCAGATTCAGCCACAAATTCCAGGTAGCTTTTCCAATGCCTCGCAAAGAAGGGCATCTATTGGTAGATGGGTAAAAAGAAGAAATTGCATGTCCATTTGAGCATGGTGAAGTTATAAATTGCACTTTGGATGATGTATCAATACACCCAGTCACTACAAAGATGGACGTCCTTCCTAACTCAGTTACCATGCCAATGGTGATTTTAAAAAGTTGAGTTTATTGGCTGCCATAGGAGAAATCTGAGGATGGATCAACATTGTAATTGCTCCACAATACTAACATCATTGACAGTGAAAAGGAAGACTGTACAGAATAAAAATATTCCAAATCATGCATCCTGTTTGCAATAAGGCACTAAAGTAATACTGCAAAAAAAAATACTTTATCCTTAACACAAAACGTTATGATGGGGGCAAATCCATCACATCACCGAGTACCTATTCATATCTTCAAGAATGGGGGTGGCTGCATCAATTTGTGTATGCTTGTCTTCAGCAAGGACTGGGGAAGCAAAATCCTAGAGGAAACCCTGGTTGTCTGCTTTCCGACAGACACTGGAAGAGATTCACCTTTTTAGCAGGACAATAACCTAAAACGAGGCCAAATATACTTTGAGTAAACCAAACATTAGGAACACCTTCCTAATATTGAGTAGCACCCCCACTCCTCTTTGCCCTCAGAACAGCCTTAGTTCGTCGTGGCATGGACTCTACAAGGTGTCAAAAGCGTTCCACAGGGATGTTGACTCCAATGCTTCCCACAATTGGCAAGTTGGCTAGATGTCCTGGTGGGCTATTTTTGATACTCACAGGAAATGGTTGAGCGTTAAGAGAGGTGCAGTTCTTGACACAAACCGGTATGCTTTGCACCTACTACCATACCCCTTTCGAAGGTACTTACGTTTTTTGTCTTGCTCATTCACCCTCTGAGACCCACAATCCATGTCTCAAGGCTTAAAAATCCTTTAACCTGTCTCCTCCCCATCATCCACACTGATTGAAGTGGATTTAACAAATTTCATCAATAAGGGATCATAGCTTTCACCTGATCTGTCTGTCATGGAAAGAGTAGGTGTTCTTAATGTATTGTATACTCAGTGTACACTATAGTTGCTTACCAAGACGACATTGAATGGGGCCTAGTTAGATTTTCAAGCCAATATAAGTCAAAACTATGACAAGACTTAATTGTCTGTCTAGCAATAATCAACAACCAACTTGACAGAGTCAACTTGACAGAGTACACTCCAGGTGTGCAAAGCTCTGACTTACCCAGAAAGACTCAGCTGTAATCGCTACCAAAGGTGTATTGACTCACGGGGTTGAATACTTATGTAATGAAAATATATTAGTGTTTTATTTTAAACAAATGTTAGAATATTTTCTTCCACTTTGACAGAGTATTTTGTGTAGATCAATGACAAAAAATACATTTTAATCCCACTTTGTAACACAACTAAATGTGGGGAAAAATAAAGGTATGAATATGTCTGTGAGTGACAAAAAATCTATAGGGACCCCACGGTTGGTAATTCGACCATGATTACTACAAGTTAGCTGGCCGCTAGACTAATTTACCAATAAAAAAATATATAAATAATGCTAGCTTCTGATGCACAACCAAATTTCAAAACATCCCTTAGTTTTTTCTACTATTCTAACTCACAACAAGTTGAGACCCTGACTGAGTTCCCCCAATTTTGGGGGGGAGGCAAATTGATCCACGGTCCTATAAAAGGGGATCTAGTTAGACTGAGCTGCTGCAATTTCTCGGTCTAGGTATACAGAAGCATAACATAAGATGACAAATTTACAATAACAGGCTCAAACATTGGCTATAGTTGACGCACTTTGCAGGATAGCCTTTCTTGTATTTGGGTGCTACATACTGTGGCTGAACCCGTGTTAAGCTGTAGTCTAAAACATCTCATGTATGGCAACGGATGGATCTTTCAAGGTCCGATGCCTCACAAGTAGTTAAACAGTTCAAGCTTTTACAGTTGTCATGTCTTTTTTTAGTCTTCCGTCATGTTAACTAGACACAGCAAAGCTGTTGTGGTTTCCTCTTTACACAAAGATGCAAAAAGTTAACCTAAACCCTATGGGACAGATTGGTCACATGTCAACCAGTGTGTCAATATGTTCTTGTTTCCTGATTTGATGTAAAGTGAACATCAGACATTCATAATACTTGAAGTATTTACTTTAGTACTATTCCAGCTCTCTTGATTTAGATGAGGAGAAATGGCCTAGATAGTATTTCCTGTTTAGTTGAGTGGATTAGAATAGAAGAGAAGAAATAAACACTGCTGTGTTTGTCAGATTGACCTGTTGGATGCACTGTACAGCTGCACCAAAGGTCTAGTGTTTAGAGATGAAATCCCAAGTCCCTTGGGATATTGCAAAGTTGAAAGTGTTTTCTTTTCATCAGCCTTCTTTCATTCTCTGCAGTTGACCACAGCAGAATCCGCCTGCAACTGGGTACGAACGACTACATTAACGCAAGCCTAATTTCTGTAGAAGAGGCACGGAGATGCTACATTCTCACTCAGGTTTGTACTCTGGTTTTTGTACTCTGGCTAAGAAGGGAGTACTGGGAATAAATTGTCTAGATGTCAAGCGATTACAGAAATTTTACTACGTTCAGAATGTGTTGTGCAAGGGCATTTCCAATTTTTATTTTTCTTCATCCTATCCTGGAAGAAATGTTTCATTACATTTTATTGTCACATTGATTATTTTTTTAAACTTCTTAGGGATAGGGGGCAGTATTTGGAAGTTTGGATGAATGAGGTGCCCAAAGTAAACTGCCTGTTACTCAGGCCCAGAAGCTAGGATATGCATATAATTGGTAGTATTGGATAGGAAACACTCTAAAGTTTCCAAAACTGTTAAAATAATGTCTCAGTATAACAGAACTGATATAGCAGGCGAAAACCCGAGGAGAAACCATCCAGATTTTTTTTCTTTGGAGGTGACACCATTTAAAATGCACGGTGTGCTTTCGCCGTAAAGCCTTTTTGAAATCTGACAGAGCGGCTGGATTAACAAATTAAGCTTTTAAACGATCTAAGACACTTGTATTTTCATGAATGTTTAATATTACGAATGTTCTATTTTGAATTTCACGCTCTGCAATTTCACCGGATGTTGGCCAGGTGGTACGCTAGTGTCCCACCTAGCCCAAAGAGGTTTAAAGATGCACACCCAGGTTTCATTTTAAGTTTTCAGAACCCTGACTTTTTCCACATTTTGTTACAGCTCTATTCTAAAATGGATAAAATATTTTTTTCCCTCATCAGTCTCCACCCAATACCCCATAATGACAAAGTGGAAACAGGTTTTTAGACATTTTTGAAAATTTATAAAAAATAAACAGATGCCTTATTTACATAAGTATTCAGACCCTTTGCTATGAGACTCGAAATTGAGCTCAGGTGCATCCTGTTTCCATTGATCATCCTTGAAATGTTTTTCCAACTTGTAGTCCACCTGTGGTAAATTCAATTGATTGGACATTATTTGGAAAGTCACACACCTGTCTATAAGGTCCCACAGTTGACAGTGCGTCAGAGCAAAAACCAAGCCATGAGGTCCCCAAATACAGGTGTGCCAAGCTTGTAGCGTCATACCCAAGAAGACTCGAAGCTGTAGTCGCTGCCAAAAGGGCTTCAACAAAGTACTGAGTAAAGAGTTTGAATATTTGATATTTCAGGTGACTTATTTATTTTTGTTAAAATGTTTTTAATAAATTTGCTAATATTTATAAAAACCAGTTTTTTTGCTTTGTCATTATGGGTTATTGTGTGTAGATTGAGGTGAATAAATAATATATACATTTTAGAATGAGGCTGTAACGCAACAAAATGTGGAACAAGTCAAGGGGTCTGAATACTTTACCAATGCACTGTATATCAAAAGTTGGTAACACTTAATTTGTTTCTAAACTGACATCCTATGACTAGTGTAGCCTGTCACATGTATTACAGTGGGTGTTTTTAACTGCCTGATAGACGTAAGAAAAGAAAAAAACGGACGAGATGCTTAACAATACCTCTTCCTCCAAAGGGGCCCCTTCCAAACACATGTGGTCATTTCTGGGAGATGGTGTGGGAGCAGAGGACCATGGGAGTGGTGATGCTGAACCGTGTCATAGAGAAAGGATCTGTCAGTATTACCATTATTAGTAGTATTAAAAAATCTATATATATGTTAGAATAATTATATGAGCCCCCTTTAACCACTATGGACCTCCAGTTGCAGAGTACTGCTCTATTTTTGGTATAATGGGCTTGTTCACCCAAAATATCAATATTGTACTTATTCAATGTAAACATCCCAGTAAAATGTATGCACTTATGAAATTTCGGACTATTTTTCAGGTGAAGTGTGCCCAGTACTGGCCGCCTAGAGAGGTGAGGGAGGCGGTTTTTGAAGACACCAATTTCAAGCTAACGCTTCTTTCAGAAGACATCAAATCCTACTACACTGTCCGTCAGCTGGAGCTAGAAAATCTGTCGGTAAGATTCCTCTTCCTTTGTTGTGTAATCTTCTGTTCTACTCTTACCATCCTATTATAATCTTAAATTGGATACTTAGGCATAAAATGTACAGTGCCCTATTTACTGATCTACACTATATATACAGAAGTATGTGAAAACACTATCAAATTAGTGGATTCAGCTATTTCATCCTCATCTGTTGCTGACAGGTGTATAAAATCGAGCACACAGCCATGCAATCTCCATAGACAAACATTGGCAGTACTGAAGTGCTCAGTGGCCCCGGTCAACTGTAAGTGCTGTTATTTTGAGGTGTAAACGTTTAGGAGCAACAACTGCTCAGCCACAAAGTGGTCGGACACAAGCTCACAGAATGGGACCGCCCAGTGCTGAAGCGCGTAAAATCGTCTGTCCTCAGTTAAAACACTCACTACCGACTTCCAAATTGCCTCTGGATGCAACGTCAGCGCAAGAACTGTTCGTCTGGAGCTTCATGAAATGGATTTCCATGGCCGAGCAGTCGCACACAAGCATAAGATAACCATGCGCAATGCCAAGCGTCAGCTGGAGTGGTGTAAATCTTGTTGCCATTGGACTCTGGAGAAGTGGAAACACGTTCTCTGTAGTGATGAATCACTCACCATCTGGCAGTCCGATGGACAAATCTGTGTTTGGCGGATGCCAGGGGAATGCTACCTGCCCAGTGCCAACTGAAGTTTGGTAGAGGAGGAATAATGGTCTGGGGCTGTTTTTCATGGTTTGGACTAGGCCCCTTAGTTCCAGTGAAGGGAAATCTTAAAGCTACAGCATACAATGACATTCTAGATCATTCTGTGCTTCAAACTTTGTGGCTACAGGGGAAGGCCCTTTCCTGTTTCAGCATGACCATGCACAAAGCGAGGTCCATACAGAAATGTTTTGTTGATTGGACCTCAACCCCATCGAACACCTTTGGATGAATTGGAAAGCCAACTGTGAGCCAGGCCTAATCGCCCAACATCAGTGCCAGACCTCACTAATGCTCTTGTGGCTGAATGGAAGCAAGTCCCCGCAGCAATGTTCCAACATCTAGTGGAAAGCCTTCCCAGAAGAGTGGAGGCTGCTGTCACAACAAAGGGGGGAACAACTAAATATTAATGCCCATGATTTTGAAATGAGATGTTTGAAGCACAGGTGTCCACATACTTTTGGTCATGTAGTTTTATATTTGGTGTTTGGAGGATATATTGGCACGGGTGTTTGTCTCGGGCCGGCAAACCGTGCCAATATATCGTCCAAACACCGGCTACGGGTTTACATTTGACATTTTAGTCATTTAGCAGACGCTCTTATCCAGAGCGACTTACATTAGTGAATGCATACATTTCATACATTCTTTTTTTGTTTGTTTGTTTTGTACTGGGCTCCCGTGGGAATCGAACCCACAACCCTGGCGTTGCACACACCATGCTGGCGTTGCAAACACCATGCTCTACCAACTGAGCTACAGGGAAGGCCACAGGGTTACCACCATATTCACATAATTATTGACATACTTTCATTACATTTTATTTTGATTAATTTATTCATCCTATTTCATCCTTCCACAAGATATAGTCTTGAAACAAATCGTTCTAAATATTCCGTTCTTATTCCTTGCTTGCTTCTTAGCCAACTTCGGCTAACACAGTCATGTCAAACGGTGCAGCCAGAATAACAGTCAAGTAGCTAGATTTGCTTAAGCTGTTTTCTAGGGACATTTATTTGGATATGTCATAATGAGCTAATGATGTGTGATTTCGCCTTGCATAGAAAATTTGCTCTCACTTGGACACTGTTCAGAGGAGCTAGCCAACTACACAGCTAATGCAATCTCAAACTGAAGCTGGAAAGACTGCAAACTAGCTGCGTTTTGTTTGACTGGTTTTTCGATTGACATTTCTTTGTATATCCATAAAAATGCAGATTCATGATTTTGACTGGCTGAGAGAAGCTGTCTGTCATCTCAACTCCCGACACGTTCATTATTGAGGGACAGCTGGAGATCGAATTTCACTGTTTCACATGTCAGAGACAGCCAGGTTTATACAAATCTTTGCTGTTGAAAACCAAATGCTAGTCTGAAAGAAATGGGAGTTTATGTTTAGATGCTTTTTACAGTAGATCAAGTTTATAAATTGCCTGTCAGGGCTGATGAGACAGTGGATTGAACGGTGAATAGGCATTTCAGTGTCATAACCTTTGCCGGTGGTAACTTGTGGAATAGGCACCGACTGGAACTCAGTTTTAACCAGTAAGCATCCAGGATTAGACCCACCTGTTGTATAAATACCCACATTCATTGTAAGAGGGCTGTACTTGTTTATTATCATTACTATCAGCAGAGATCCAGGCTATTCCTAGAAATCTTCCACACTGCTTTGAAGCAGCTTCAGTGGGTGTTTGATATCCTTCTACAAGCAACTGAACTCAGGACTATCATGTTCCAAAGTAATTTATAACATGATTCTTTGACGCTTGTCTGAGATTCCTATAAAGTTTTTCTTGACTTATGTTCATACAAGTGGTGATGGGGGCAATACAGTAATTGATATCTCTGCTCTATTTTATGCTTAGTTGGTTAATTTGTCCCCCTTCTACAGACTCGGGAAACTAGAGAGATCCTACATTTTCACTACACCACCTGGCCTGACTTTGGGGTGCCCGAATCTCCAGCGTCCTTCCTTAACTTCCTGTTCAAGGTGCGGGAGTCTGGGTGCCTCAACTCTGACCAGGGGCCTGTGGTGGTGCACTGCAGCGCAGGCATCGGACGCTCGGGAACCTTCTGTCTTGTCGACACTTGCCTCTTACTGGTCAGTACTGCACTGGGAATCTCATTCGAAATGTCAAACTTTATTCCTCCCACAAGCCGAAATCGTGCAAATGTGCTATTGAGTTGTGCAGACACTAATTTCCAATGGCTTTTATGTCAGCTTACCCAATGAAACTTGCTGTGAAATATGTTTGCAGATGTCCATGCGCAAGGACCCGTCATCTGTGCACATTCGTGACGTACTGCTGGAGATGCGACGCTATCGGATGGGCTTGATTCAAACACCTGACCAACTCAGATTTTCCTACCTCGCTGTTATTGAAGGTGCCAGGTGCATCATGGGAGATGCATCATTGCAGGTAAGTTGAATCCAACTTTTAGTTGCTGCCATGAACCAAAGTGCTATAGTAGGTCTTGCACGCACATACAAATTGGGTCTCGGGTGTCTGTAAAATGTGTTTGCCTTTTGTATATATTTTCAGGAACTGGTTAGCCACAATGTTCTTATACTTGTCCTCTAATGAATAATTTAAAGTAGGCCAATTGGGTGTTTTTATTTGGGAAGCTCTAACGAGATACAGATGTCTCTCCTCATAATGTATGGCGAAAGGTCATATCTTCTCTGTAAAGCCTATTAATGTTTAAATAATACCCGCATCAATCCATAAATGTTTAAGGAGTCGTGGAAAGAGCTCTCCAACGAAGAGGATGTTCCTCCAGAGTTCACACCTCCCCTGCCCCGCCCCCATCCTCCAGGTCTATTTGTCAACGGCACGGTTGAACCCATCTCATTTTTTCCTGAGATTGTCGTTGCGCAGAACGATTCCCACACTCGCAGGTAAATAAGGCCCGCTCAATTAGATTTTTAGCAGTCTAGACTTCATACACGCAATATTCAGTGTCACTCTTCATCCTTCTCCCCCTGGAATATCTCTCCCATTGCAGTGCCCCACCAGAGACTGAACTGCGATGGAGGGGTGAAGGTGCTACCGCCCAGTCGCAGTCTTCCACTGTATCCAGTGATCAACCTGATGGCCAGGCGGGAAGCAAAGAACCAGCTCCCAAAGCTCCTACGAAACCCCAACGGCTGCATGAGGCAGAAAAACAACAGGGGCTGAACCAGGACCAGGCAGCGGAGCAGGCAGCGGAGCAGGCAGCAGAAGACGATAGCCCTGAGGCTCTAGGGGCCTGGAACCCCCTGCTGGCCAATGTTTGCCTCTGCACTTTCCTGGCCCTGGGTGCTTATGTCTGTTACCGGGCCTGTTTCCACTGATCTCCTCTACCCTCCTCCCACTCTTGCTCCTCCCTTTCTCTTGTCTGTTTTTTATTTTTTTTGCAGGATGAATTAGGCTGGCCAGCCGGCCCTCTGCCTATGGTTTTACTCTGCTGGCTGGGCAAGTGGATTGTTTGGACTTCAGAGAATCGATTGATTCAGACTCACTCGTTTTCTTTCCAAATGTGGAGCAGGGGTGTGGGAAGAAGGGACTGCCCCTTTTTCCTCGTCACCCACCGTAACTCTCATATGAACTGTCAGTTTGGACGCTCAGGGTCTCAATTTTCAGGTATCACATCCCAAATACAGGTGTTGATTTTCAAAACAAATGAGTAAACAAATGTTTCTTTCTAACCGTCAGTAAATGAAGGTGTTTGTTTCTGTGTTCTGTGAGCTGAATGGTCTACTAGTAGTCTACCCTACCGGGACACATGCACCTTCTATTCAGTTACCAAATAACACGCAAATGTGTTCTTCCGTTTCAGCCTTTGCAAAAAATGTCCGTTGGCTATTCACCTTTCTCTCCTAAATAGTCCTTTCCTTTGCAGTTCTTTACAATTGTTCTGGAGGAGTTACAGTGCTTGGTTTGTGGCAACCATGCAGTGCCAACGTAATGAATTGCTGCAGAGATGTTAGTGAAAAGAAAACAGACAAACTTGAGATGATGGGGCAGTAATATACCCAGGAGTAAGCTGAGGCTAAGGGGTGGCCACCATCCGAGGGAGACACTGCACTCCTCTCCTTCCACTGGATGAGGGGTGGGTTATTTACAGGCCATAGGAGAGCTTCCTACCACTTCCCTGTTTAGGGTCTTTTGGCTAAAGCTACAGGAGGCACACTGTGTGTGTGCGCAAGAGTTAACTGTTATCTGAGCTTTCTACTGATGCATGATTTCTATCTGCTGTCTTAGTGGGAAACATCACAAGCTAATAATAGGTAATATTTTAAATGTATTCTAGATTGTTTCCTGGTTCTTGACCCTGACCCCCACCACGTATTAATTTCAAACTTTACATTTAAACAGGAGTGTCTAGTTGATGTGCTTGGAATGGAAGTGCTGCACGCATGTATTGAGCTGTTCTTTTTTGCATAGTTTGAGGTGTTGCGGTCACATTTTAGCCCGTTTTTAAAAAATGTACAAATGTCATATTTTTATCTGTCTTTTGGCTAAAGTCTGCTATAAAGGAGTCTCCAATGATTTCGCAACATTTGTTTAACCCATTAAATATACAGTATCATTCAGGGATGGTGACTTCTTCTAGCAGTCCCCACTTTGGATGAACAATGCAGAGGCTTTTTCATACTAAAGAAACAAACTGGGGGAAATGCATCAGGTGAGCATTGCATCTGAACACAGGAGGTTGCATTAAAATGCCAGCTCAGCATTTTAAGGCAGCTAACCCTCCTCTCCCTTCGCTAGCAATACAAATACCATCAGCCTTTATTTTCCCAGCCTCGGAAAGATAAAACCCATTCTGCCTGTCTGGACAGGGAGCCTGCGATCTCAAACCAACTAACACCAGCACAGGGATTAAAACACTGTAATGATGATCAGTTATGTCCTGGGCCGTCAGTTTTAGTTAACTTTTTGCCACATAGACGTCCTGCACTTGTGAATAAACATGTTTTTCATGAGATTAGTTCAGCTACTAGCATTCAGTTTACCTTAGTGACTCAAAAAGAACTACGTATATCCTGAGTCAAATGGCTGTACCTTTTCTCTAGAATGTATGATATCCTACTGATGGACATGCCCTCTTGATACTTAAAAAGAAATGTAGATCAGATTTTATTCTGCTGACTTTTTAATGCATTTGCAAGTAATGATGAACTCACAGTACCTACCTGGGCAGCTTTGTGTTTGCCCAGATGTTTTTTTTTTTTGTTTGTTTTGTTTTTTTACATCCATTGTATTCCTTTTTTAATAAAAACAAATCTACTGCTGATTTTTGTTCTGCTTTTTGAATCTGAGTCATGTTTTAAGATTTTATTTTCATACAGAATTATAAACAAAGGCTGTGGTAATAGTGATGTCAGATTTTGTTTTTGACCTGAAGATCCATGACGTCATGGTTTGACCTCGTATTTTTCCGAGTTCCCAGTTTTCTTGAACGTACCATCAATCTTTTGTATGAGATTGAATGATCATATTTATGTCACTAATGAAAAGAGCATTACAATAGTTGGTTTCATGACAACTGTGAACTCGAAAAAATACCAGGTCAAATTATGACGTCAGTGATCTTCAGGTCGCCAAGTCGTAGCTGGAATTCAGGTTTGGATGACCGTTACAAATTATTTTTTTCATTCAGAGCTGTTTTTTCCGAGTTCCCAGTTTTAAACGTGGCAAATGTCCCACCTCAAAATGGTAATTGAAGCTAGGCTCAGCCATGCCAGTCATGCAAAGGGAGCAGATTGAGTGTAACATCTTCTGTGCATATCAGACATCTCTGAGCTGCTGCTTCTCCCATGAAGACCACGATGTCCCAATATACTTGATAGGGTGAGAACCCTCTAACCCAGACGTTAATTAAGCAGCTGAATCCGTAGCATATGAAGTGTCCAGCGTACAGCGGTATGACCTGTTGCATGACATCTGAACTAATTCTGACTTAAACTGCTCATGTATTTGTCTCATGCTTCGTAAAGAACAGATATAGATATAAAAGACGCTACATAGCCAATCTGTCTGCAGTGGCCGTACATCATTTACTGCGGTGCGGCCTCCACAGAAGTCAGAGCAAGCATACTTTTTGCGCTTCGTGGAGCAGAGCTGTTGTCAAGGAATTGAGTTTATTTTTATACATGACCTCCCGCCCTCACCTACTGTCAACCAATCATGTCAATGCGGAACTATATGGAGATCTCGGCATTGTTACGAAATTTGAGAGGCGCACGGCAATGCGGTATGGAGTTTGAGTTAGTTGGCCTCTGCAGACTCCGCGATTGCGTCACACCCGCGATACGAAGCCTCTGATTATATTTTCAGATCAAGCGTAAGTTGGCTTTAACAGTGAAACGCTTACTTATGGGTCATTTTCTAGCAATGCAGAATTAAAGAACTTGACCATTTACATGTAAAGCTGACCTGACAAAATAGATTCCATTTTCATTGACAAAGAAATGTTCTAATTGTATCTGTATTATTCACCGTGATTAACTTGATAGGCTGTGTCTATATTCCATACTGTGCAAGACCAGTGTTTTGAAGTTGCCACAAGGGGGCTCTTCAGAACACACAAACAGCTCAGGTTTCAACATAAGCATACAAGTCAAGAGGTTTCTTTTTGTCGTCATACAACTTTGACTCACATACCTGGGCACATAGTGTACAGTATAACCCATACGTTCCTGTTTTCTGTAACTACTCATCAATAATTATGTCTGTATCCATATATGTATCCTTTTTTATTAAACCACTGTTATGGATCTGACTCATGTTCAGAATCTTATTCTCAGGCTGAACTCTGAACAGATAACATTGTGTCAACAATTAGTTTTTCTGTATTTTTCCCTTTCTCCATTAGGATACATATTGGCAAAGCAATTGTATTTGTACAAGGATACATCTACAATTATTAGATTGCATTAAATTGGCTTTTCAAATCAAATGTTATTTGTCACGTGCTTTGTAAATAACAGGCGTAGACTAACCGTGAAATGCTTACTTGCGGGCCCTTCCCAACAATGCAGAGAGAAAGAAAATAGACAAGTAATAATAACTACACAGTGAGTAACGATAACTTGGCTATATACATGGGGTACCAGTACCGAGTCGATGTGCAGGGGTACGAGGTAATTGAGGTAGATATGTACTGTACATATAACTAGGAATAAAGTGACTAGGCAACAGGATAGATAATAAACAGTAGCAGCTGTGTATGTGATGTCACAAAAAGGTTTGTACAAAAATAATCACTGCAGATATTCTGGGTAGCTATTTGGTTAACTATTTAACTGACTGTTTAGAAGTCTTATGGCTCGGGGTAGAAGCTGTTTAGCATCCTGTTGGTTCCAGACTTGGTGCATCAGTACCGCTTGCCATGCGGTAGCAGAGAAAACAGTCTATGACTTGGGTGGCTGGAGTTTTAGAACATTTTTAGGTCCTTCCTCTGACACCTCCTGGCATAGAGGTCCTCGATGAAAGGGAGCTCGGCCCCAGTGATGTACTGAGCCATACACACTACCCTCTGTAGCGCCTTGCGGTCGAATGCTAAGCAGTTGCCAAACCAAGTAGTGATGCAGTCAGTCAAGATGCTCTCAATGGTGCAGCTGTAAAACTTTTTGAGGATCTAAGGGCCCATGAAAAATCTTTTCAGCCTCCTGAGGGGAATACTTTTAAAGTATTCACAGAAATAAATGTAATGGTCATCCCTGCTTCAGTATTGTATTAGGTCCAGAGTACCCTTACTTAGAAAACAAATGGTACTACATACGCATGTAAAGTAACATTATACGCATTATCATGACAGCAGTAACATTGCCACACTGTACCACTACCATTCACCTTATGCCATATCACAGGAATACAACTAAACAGTGAGTAATAGCAGCACTCCCAAACCACACGGCTCTGCTGACGTCAAGGAACAGGATGGAACAGGCTGCACCGATCGGCATTGGGAAAAGTACTACCAAGGTGTGGCCAGAGACAGGAAGTGGTCTTAAAGGCATAGCTGCTCTATTCAGAAGAAACTGTACTCTGAAAAAACTTTACGCGTATGTCAACTGGACATGTTTTTTGCATATCAAAACTCCCCCTGAGACACCCTCAGAGAGTGGGGTTTATGGTGGTACTGATGATGCTGTTAAGAATGATGATGATTATGATAAAAGAAGCACAGTTTATGCGATAGTGTATCGTTCTGATCCTGTGATTGACCACCTAATAATCAATAAATAAAGCCGCAGAATAAAGTTTATAGTTTTTGCATATATTCATGGTCTGTGTTTTCTGTGAACAAATGTTGCTGAATGTTGATTAGTATTTATTTGCCTTTTACTAGGTCACTTCATTGGTCAATGTAGGCATAATCTTCATAATACATACTTTCTGTGACAAAATGGGATGAAAGGGATAACCTAGCTATTGGTTCTTTGCTTAGCCTCTTCTGCTGAACCTGTGACTCCATTATCAGTACTTATCGGAAAGGGAGTCAACCCTGCCCTACAGGCTTTTCCAATGTGTGTCCTGGGTTTAGTCATTAACCTGGAACTTCCCAATAGCCAGCCAGCCCTGAGTGGCCCTGAGAGAATAAAAAGGAGGATCTTTCTTATACTGTGGCTTACTTTCTCGAAGCCAAGTGGGGTTCTGAAAATTCCAGAAACCAAACCCATCCGAGAAATGTTTAATGACTTGTAAGAGCTTGAGTCATCAGAACAGACACATCTGTCTAGTCAAGGTACGTACACAGTAGTATCTGGTAGTCATGCATGCAGGTCAGGCAGCTGCATGTCTCGTAATACCTTCATCAAATGTTCTTCACTAAATAAATGATCAATTCACTTTCATTATCTATCCATCTGAGAACATTATGTCCTTCTCATTTTTCATTAATAAACGTGGAAGGGTGACTGATCTTCAGAAAGTGGATGTTTCACTATAATAGTGTTATTGGCTTATTGCTGTCCCGACCACCACAACATCATTTCTGAGTTTGATCTCCTTGATGTCGGTTGTTATGACACTAACCCATGAGCATTAGTACTAGTTCCTGTCCCTGGGTGTTAATGGCGTGGACACAGCGTCACTCTCAGGCCTGCTAAGGCTGAGATGTCACATGCGGTCTGGCTTGGTGTAAAGAGGCTCAGTTCAGTCATGTAGGTCACAGCAGTTTGCTCTGTGTAAAAACACACGTCCTCCTGAGTCGTTGGAGCTTGTGTTTCCCCCAACACGCTCTGCCTCTCCCGCTTCCTTCCTGTGGCCCAGCGCTCATCGAACATGGCAACAACTGATGACGTTGACAACAGGGTGATAATGTAAACAAACCTCACTGAGCTGACTTCCCTGGGCATCCTCCTCCACAACATTAGACACACTGTATTGTTTTTCATATTGGTACATGTAATCATTACATGCAAAGTAGTACATACTTTGGTAGAGGCAGAAGAAATTGTCCATTTGTCAGTGGTTGTGCATTGTTTTTTTGAAGATATCCCCAGTTATTTGCCCAATACATGACATACTGTATTTACTGATAGAAATGTACTCTTTTTTTTAGCTATGATACATTTTTACATATATCATCATTAGCTACACCCAGAGACATATACACTAAGTGTAAAAAACATTACGAACACCTGCTCTTTCCATGAGCCTTGAGACAGTAGGTGATAGGCGCACCGGTTGGTGTCAAGAACTGCAACACTGCTGGATTTTTCACATTCAACATGTTCCTGTGTGAATCAAGAATGATCCACTATCCAAAGGACATCCAGTCATCTTGACACAAATGTCAACATGGGCCAGCATCCCTGTGGAACGCTTTTAACACCTTGTAGAGTGCATGCCCCGACGAATTGAGGCTGTTCTGAGGGCAAAAGGAGGACTCAATATTTGGAAGGTGTACTTAATATTTTATAAACTCAGTCTATTTAGAGAGTTAAGCCAACTTTGAAAATGTTTAATATTGTTCTAATTCTATACATTCAGTTACATGGCATTGTTTAATTTAATTTAATTTCAACTTTATTTAACTATGCAAGTCAGTTAACCCTGGATGCTTCTGTGTGTCGCTCTGAATGGGAGTCTGTTGGATGACTGGTGTGGTGTAGTTGTGGAGCGGCTTCACTGCAAGTATATTGTATGTTTCGGATATAATATATTTTTTTAAAGTCAGTTAAGAACTAATTCTTATTTGCAATGATGGCCTACCCCGGCCAAACCCTAACCCGGATGACGCTGGGCCAATTTTTCGCCGCCCTATGGGACTCCCAATCATGTCTGGTTGTGATACAGCCTGGAATCGAACCAGGGTCTGTAGTGACGCCTCTAGCACTGATCTGGATGAGCGTCCTAACCACCGTGCTTCTACATCTGCATTGCTTGCTGTTTGGGCTTTCAGGCTTGGTTTCTGTATAGCAATTTGTGACATCGGCTGATGTAAAAAATACTTTATAAATACATTTGATTGATTGATTGATTGATTGATTGATTGATTGATTGATTGATTGATTGATTGATTGATGCAGTGCCTTAGACCACTGCGCCACTCGGGAGTTTAAATATTGCCCATATAATGTTAATGGGGAGCTAATATGGCTGCCATAGAATGTTGTAGTGTCATGTAAATGCATCATAATGCTAATTCTAGACATTCAGTTTGAAAGTATTTAAATAATATTCCCCATGTAATGTTAATGGAGAGCTAACATGGCTGCCATATAATGTTGAAATGTATAAACTGTGTTGTTCTAGCCCTGAATGCTAATTGGCTGACAGCTGTGGTATATCAGATCATATACCACGAGTATGACAAAACAGTTATTTTTACTGCTCTAATTACATTGGTAAACAGTTTATAATAGCAATAAGGCACCTCAGGGGTTTGTGATATATGGCCAATAGACCACGGCTAAGGGCTGTGTCCAGGCACTCCGCGTTGCGTTGTGCTTAAGAACAACCCTTAGCCGTGGTATGTTGGCCATATACCCCACCCCCTCGGGCCTTATTGCTTAATTATACAACGGGTGGGTCTAATCCTTAATGCTGATTGGTTAAAACCGCATTCCAGCCGGTGTCTATTCCACAAGTCACCACTGGCTAAATCTTAAATCTATGACGTTAAAATGCTTATTTACTCTCTTCCATCTGACTGCGCAATCCACTGTCTCATCAGCCCAGCCAGGCACTTTATAAACTTGATCTCCACTATAAAAAGCATCTAGAAATTATCTCACATTTCTTTTAGACTAACATTTTGTTTTCAACAGTGGAGATTTGTATAAACCTTGCTGTGTCTCTTCGACATTTGCAACATTGTTCAAATTCGATCTCCAGCTGTCCCATAGTAATGAACATGTTGGGAGTCGGGATGAGACAGACAGGCAGGCAGCGTTTCTCAGCCAGTAGATATCATGAATCAGCTGGCATCATTTTTATGGATATATACAAAGAAATGTCAATTGAAAAAAGGTGCAGCTAGTTTGCAGTCTTTCCAGCTTCAGTTTGAAGTGATAGTGTTAGCTGTGTTGTTGGCTAGCTTCTCTGAACAACATTGTCCTGATGAGTAAGCACATTTTCTATGCCTATTAGCTAATTTTTACGGATGTATCCAAATAAATGTCACTAGAAAACATCTTAAATAAACGCAAATGCAGCTACTTTGCTGTTATTCTGGCTGCATTTTTTGACATGACTGTAAGTTAGCCGTAGTTGGCTAGCTAGCAGGCAAGGGATAAGAACGTTGCCAGTCAGTATGACAATGGAACATTTAGAACGAATGACTGGGTCGTGTCCATAGATACAGAACAAAAAGACTGAACAACTGGGTCACGTCTCTAGCAACCGAATCGATAGAACGAAAGACCAGTCGACTTGGGTAGCAACCCTAGATTTGTGTCGGGACTATATCTTGTGGAATAAATTCATCAAAAATTCAACAAAATAGTGTTTTAAATTAAAATATGTCAATCATTATTTGAATATTTAACATTTTATTTTCATATTAATTTCACCTTTATTTAAGTAGGCAAGTCAGTTAAGAAAAAAAATCTTATTTTGTATAAAATGATAATGCCCTCGAAGCAGGTGTTTGGAGGATATATTGGCACGGTTTGCCGGCCCTCAGCTTCGTCTCGGGCCTAACAACACCATTCCAATATATCCTCTAAACACCGGCTCCTTTAGCATTATCACTTAACTAAATGCATGGTTGTGGCTAAACCTAATCATTATCACTTAACTAAATACATGGTTGTGGCTAAAACCTAAGCATTATCACTTAACTAAGTACATGGTTGTGGCTAAACCTAAGCATTATCACTTAACTAAATACATGGTTGTGGCTAAACCTAATAATTATCACTTAAGTAAATACATGATTGTGGCTCAACCTAAGCATTATCACTTAACTAAATACATGGTTGTGGCTCAACCTAAGCATTATCACTTAAGTAAATACATGGTTGTGGCTCAACCTAAGCATTATCACTTAAGTAAATACATGGTTGTGGCTCAACCTAAGCATTATCACTTAAGTAAATACATGGTTGTGGCTAAACCTAAGCATTATCACTTAACTAAGTACATGGTTGTGGCTCAACCTAAGCATTATCACTTAACTAAATACATGGTTGTGGCTAAACCTAAGCATTATCACTTAAGTAAATACATGGTTGTGGCTAAACCTAAGCATGATCACTTAAGTAAATACATGGTTGTGGCTAAACCTAAGCATTATCACTTAAGTAAATACATGGTTGTGGCTAAACCTAAGCATTATCACTTAAGTAAATACATGGTTGTGGCTAAACCTAAGCATTATCACTTAAGTAAATACATGGTTGTGGCTAAACCTAATCATAGAAATAATTTGAAAGGTTAAAACAAACGTGAGGTTTGTCACATTTTGGTTGATGTGGGTGGAGTGTTCATCCATTCAAACAATGTGTCAACACACCCCATTTCCTGTTGGGTAGCCTGTCTGTGCCAGCTCACCTGTACGTGGATGAGCGTCAGACATTGTGTAGGTGACAATGAAAGGCTTTTATTGCGTAACTATCCACAACTCATCTGGAACAGTAGGCAACAATGATGGAAAATAGTTAGAAAACTGTTGATCATTGCCAATTGCTAAAAATACAAACCGCCTAATCTTCAACACTTGTTTTTTTCCTGACTGCAAAGCAAAGTGACAAAAAGACTCTGACAAGAAGACTGTGACAATAAGACATTTATTAGATATTTTGCTTCTGTTATTCAGTGGGTTGCTGAAATTATTGACACCCTTGATAAAGATAATCAAAAATGACTGTATAAAATAAATAATTAAAATACTAAGCTATATAGTATGCTCAAACAACGGCAAAATTATATTATTGTATACTAATACAATTGCTCAGAGAAAGATATTTTGTATAACGAGTAATGCATTTTTTCTCTAAAAGATAGGGGTAAAAAATTGACACCCCTAAAGATTCTTACAAATAAAGTAGTTCAAGTTTAGTATTTGGTGCCGTATTTCTAGCACGCAATGACTACATGTCAAGCTTGTGACTCTACAAACTTCTTGGATGCATTTGTAGGTAATTTTGGTTGTGTTTCAGATTATTTTGTGCCCAATAGAAATTAATGGTAAATAATGTATTGTGATATTTTGGAGTCACTTTTATTATAAATATTAATATAATGTGTTTTTAAACACTTCTACATTAATGTGGATGCTACCATGATTACAGATAATCCTGAATGAAACGTGAATATTGATGAGTGAGAAATTTACAGAGGTTCAAAGACAATACCCCCAAGACATGCTAACCTCTCACCATTACAAATAACAAGGTAGGTTAGCATGTCTTAGGGGTATGATCTTTCTCACTCATCATTATTCACGATTCATTCAGGATTATCTGTAATCATGGTAGCATCCACATTAATGCAGAAGTGTATTGAAACAAAATGTTTTCTTATTTACAATAAAAGTGACTCCAAAATATTATCTATTAAACAAAATTGTATTAATTGTACTAGTATAAAAAATATAATTTCCCAATTATTTTGAACATACAATATAGCTCAGTATTTGAATGATTTATTGTATACAGTCATTATTGCTCATCTTGATCAAGGGTATCAACAATTTCACTGTATTTAAAGAACTTGAAGATCCTGTCAAAAGGAAACTGGACCTCCTCTTTTAGTACTTGGTAATCTAGGAAGTTTTCAAGGAGTACATTGAGGAACAGAGCAATGACTTGATAAATGCTTAAACCTTCTAGTTCAACAACATAATTAAGGATTTAACATAAAAAAATATGATCAATATTTTCACTAATGAGTTACATACAGGTGTTCAAGACCCTAAGCTTTTCTTTGTATGATAAAATGTGATTTGTGTTATAGAAACTCAATTCACAGATCAAATATAATTTTCTGTATATTTAAGGCACACATTCATTCACCTATAACAATATAAGTACTGATAAGAGGCACAGTCTTTTTAACGTGTTCTCTATCTGTTCAGGAAGGAAAAGATGCCATATCTCGTTGCATGTGGGCTCATTGTGAGTCTGACGCCACAATAGTGGTTGATTTCCATCACGTGAGGTGGTGGCAGTTTTTTCTGCCCCTGCCTGCCTGCATATTGCCAATGTCAGGTTCACTTGCAACACCAATCTCATTGTTCAGTTGTTTCTATTTGTTTGCACACAGACCTATGAACTGTAATACTGTATGTATAACATCACTGTTTGAGAAAGTGATACATTTAATTTACTTGTACTTGTAATTTTATTCTGGGTGGTATAGGGGCATGACTTGCCAAGCATCTCTGACCTCTACATACAAATTACAGTAGGACACTGTAATCATAAGTAAACTAATTGACACTTACATATGGTTGCTTTGTCACCGACCAGTGTTTCCTTGTGCAAGAGCAGGATGGCCTACTGTTTCACAAGACCTTCACCCTTAACATTTGCTCTGCAGTGACCACAAATCCTTGCTACTGCACGTCAGTGGTGCCTCTGTAGTCGTCCACAGTAAAATAGGAGAAGTAAAGATGTTGAAATCTGGGTTCACTCCAAGCCAGATCATCCTCCGGCCTCTTACGGTATCTCAGCAGGTCTGAATTCCCCTACTAAGCCCCATGCTCCGGATATCCAGGGATCACGTCTCTCACATTACTGTCATTTGTATTTAGGTTAAGGCCTACCTAGGTTTGTAACTGATTGGCATGTGTAAAATACAAATGAGTTATTTGGTCTGTAGTTGTCAACAGTTTGTTATCAAAAATGATCTTATCAGATACAGTGACAATCTGCCTCTCAATCTAAGTGCATATCCTGCATGACCTTGCACTGGGGAGAGATGTTTGAACCTTTCAATTAGTAGTTAAACATTGACATACTCTACATACACCCTCATGCACACACACACACGCACACACGCACACACGCACACACACTGAAAAATACTAAAGGCTGATCCAGGAGGACCATAAATAATGGGCACTAGTAGAGAGCTATAGGTGCCAGTGGATACGAACATCTCAAACTCCAAACTCCGGCCTGATCGGTTTGGTCTGTTTCTCAAGTGTTCCCGGATGTTTTGCGATGTTGCGTCTCTGGGTTAAGAAACTCTGTGATGTACTAGTGAGAGGCTATATGGACAAGCCTTGCCCAAATTGATGACGTATGTCGCGCAGCTGAGAGTCGAGAGGAGATTAATGGATTCGGTTCAGTCAGTTGTCCTGATGAGCCCTTCACAGCTAGCTAGTTTCTGCTCGTGGATCAAAACTTCATCGAGAATTTGATACTTGTCTACTGAAGTTGGGAGTTGGAGTGGTCAGAATCATTCCGTTTTTTATCAGAGTAATTGTTCACCCATTAAATTATTAATATATTCAAGGTTTCTGCAAATATGTCAATTCAGTAGAGAATTGAGTCAGAAAAACAATAGTTCAGCCCCATGTCTCTACCATATATGCTTCAAAAGTTACCAATGATTTACTCTGAGAATGTAGCATGTTTAACGTCAGTGGAATGACATTATGGGCATGATCAAAAAGGGGTCACTGCTCAATAGAACTCTGTGGGGCTTCAAACGTCAACTGACAAGCTAGTGGCTCATGAGTGAAAACATCGCTTTTTTCTAAATGAATACTAAACAAAATAGGGACTGAGCATATATTTATTGACAAAGCTATGTTCAATATCCTCCCTCTGCAATGTTTTTATTGTGTCTTTCCCTTTAAATCGCCATAGAAACAGCCCCTCTCATGGAGATTGATCAGCAATATAGCCAATGAAAGCCAAGGATCTGGAGATGAAAATGACTAGGGTATCACATTGATTGTGATTGTTCCAATAAACGGAAACACCCCAAAATGATACCAACTCCCAACACCAAATATGGAAAAGATACAATGGTCACAGCAAATTAACGTTCTTATTTTATCAACACTGTCAAGTACAAGTATATTAAGATTATAATATTGTAGAGAACAATCTAATGATTCATTATATGAATAAATGAATGAAAATGAATGAATGAAATTACATTTTTGTGTCAAATCGCCAATTAGCAACCCATCCCTTGGCACATAAACAAGCATTACAATAATTCACTGTGGTAATTAAATGATAATTATTCTTCCAGTGTTCTCTGCATTGCGCACTGCATAAAGAGTGAAAAAAATGTAAGGTAAAAATCTACACATAAATAGTAAATAAGGTTATCCAAACAACAATTATATTCCTAGAGCAGCAAAATAATATACATACATACATACATACATACATACATACATACATACATACATACATACAGTTGAAGTCGGAAGTTTACATACACCTTAGCCAAATACATTTAAACTCAGTTTCACAATTCCTGACATTTAATCCTAGTCAAAATTCCCTGTCTTAGGTTAGTTAAGATCACCACTTTATTTTAAGAATGTGAAATGTCAGAATAAGAGTAGAGAGAATTATTTATTTAAGCTTTTATTTCTTTCATCACATTCCCAGTGGGTCAGATGTTTACATACACTCAATTAGTATTTGGTAGCATTGCCTTTAAATTGTTTAACTTGGGTCAAACGTTTTGGGTAGCCTTCCACAAGCTTCCCACAATAAGTTGGGTGAATTTTGGCCCATTCCTCCTGACAGAGCTGGTGTAACTGAGTCAGGTTTGTAGGCCTCCTTGCTCGCACATCCTTTTTCAGTTCTGCCCACAAATTTTCTATAGGATTGAGGTCAGGGCTTTGTGATGGCCACTTCAATACCTTGACTTTGTTGTCCTTAAGCCATTTTGCCACAACTTTGGAAGTATGCTTGGGGTCATTGTACATTTGGAAGACCCCTTTGCGACCAAGCTTTAACTTCCTGACTGATGTCTTGAGATGTTGCTTCAATATATCCACATCATTTTCCTACCTCATGATGCCATCTATTTTGTAAAGTGCACCAGTCCCTCCTGCAGCAAAACACCCCCACATCATGATGCTGCCACCCCCGTGCTTCACAATTGGGATGGTGTTATTCGGCTTGCAAGCCCCCCCCCTTTTCCTCCAAACATAACTATGGTCATTATGGCCAAACAGTTCTATTTTTGTTTCATCAGACCAGAGGACATTTCTCCAAAAAGTACGATCTTTGTCCCCATGTGCAGTTGCAAACCGTAGTCTGGCTTTTTTATGGTGGTTTTAGAGCAGTGGCTTCTTCCTTGCTGAGCAGCCTTTCAGGTTATGTCGATATAGGACTCGTTTTACTGTGGATATAGATACTATTGTACCTGTTTCCTCCAGCATCTTCACAAGGTCCTTTGCTGTTGTTCTGGAATTGATTTGCATTTTTCGCACCAAAGTACGTTCATCTCTAGGAGACAGAACGTGTCTCCTTCCTGCGTGGTATGGTGGCTGCGTGGTCCCATGGTGTTTATACTTGCGTACGATTGTTTGTACCAATGAACGTGGTACCTTCAGGCATTTGGGAATTTCTCCCAAGGATGAACCAGACTTGTGGAGGTCTGCAATTTTTTTCTGAGGTCTTGGCTGATTTCTTTTGATTTTCCCATGATGTCAAGCAAAGAGGCACTGAGTTTGAAGGTAGGCCTTGAAATACACCCACAGGTACACCAACGATTGACTCAAATGATATCAATTACCCTATCAGAAGTTTCTAAAACCATGACATCATTTTCTGGAATTTTCCAAGCTGTTTTTAGGCACAGTCCACTTAGTGTATGTACACTTCTGACCCACTGGAATTGTGATGCAGTGAATTATAAGTGAAATAATCTGTCTGTAAACAATTGTTGGAAAAATTTATTGTGTCATGCACAAAGTAGATTTCCTAACCGACATGCAAAAATGTTTATTTTTTAACAAGAACTTTGTGGAGTGTTTGAAAAACGAGTTTAAATGACTCCAACCTAAGTGTATGTAAACTTCCGACTTGAAATGTAGATTGTGTATAGGCTTGTCTCCCATATGAATCTTCTCTTTGTGTCAGACTGGGTTCAAATGCCTTCTGTTTCTTTTTTTATGTATTTTTTTATCTGTATATGTTACGTATGTATGTATGTACACTACCGATCAAAAGTTTGGGGTCACTTAGAAATGTCTTTGTTTTTGAAAGAAAAGCTTATTTTTTGTCCATTAAAATAACATCAAATTGATCAGAAATACAGAGTAGACATTGTTAATGTTGTAAATGACTATTGTAGCTGGAAACGGCAGATTTTTTATGGAATATCTACGTACATTGGCGTACTGAGTCCCATTATCAGCAACCATCACTCCTGTGTTCCAATGGCACGTTGTGTTAGCTAATTCAAGTCTGAGCGGTGTCAGCTCCCGCTCAGAAACCAGAGGTGGCAGAACATCGGGTTGGGATATAGGGTTTGAGCATAGTCTGAAGGTAGGGAGGGGCAGCTGCTTCGTAGGCAAGCACCATGGTCTTGTAGTGGATGCGAGCTTTGACTGGAATCCAGTGGAGTGTACAGAGGAGCGGGGTGACATGGGAGAACTTGGGAAGGTTGAACACTAGACGGGCTGCAGCATTCTGGATAAGTTGTAACGGTTTGATAGCACAAGCAGGGAGCCTAGCCAACAGAAAATTGCAGTAATCTAGATGGGATATGACTATTGCCTGGATTAGGACCTGCACTGCTTCCTGTGTGAGGAAAGGTCGTACTCTACAGACGTTGTAGAGCATGAAACTGCAGGAGTGAGTCACTGCTTTGATGTTTGCAGAGAACGACAGGGTGTTGTCCAGGGTCATGGGAGGGGGAGTTGTCGACCGTGATGGCGAGGTCTTGGAGCCGGCAGGCCTTCCCTGGGAGGAAAAGCAGCTCCCTCTTATCAAGGTAGAGCTTGAGGTGGTGGGCCGACATCCAACCTGAAATATCTGACAGGCACGCAGAGATGTGTCCACCTGGGTGTCAGAAGAGGGGAATGAGAAAAGTAGTTGAGTGTCATCCGCATAGCAATTATAGGAGAGACCATGTTCGGATGTGATGGAGAAAAGTGACTTGGTGTATAGAGAAAAGAGGAGAGGGCCTAGAACCGAGCCCTGGGGGACACCAGTAGTAAGTGCACGTGGTGCAGACACAGATTCTCTCCACGCCACCTGGTAGGAGCAACCTGCCAAGTAGGATGCAGAGCCTGAGATGCCTAGCCCTGAGAGGGTGGAGGATCTGATGGTTTACGGTTTTGAAGGCAACGGATAGATCTAGGAGGATGAGAACAGAGGAAAGAGAGTCAGCTTTGGCAGAGTGGAAAGCCTCCGTGACACAGAGGAGATCAGTCTCAGTTGAATGACCTGTCTTGAAGCCTGACTGGTTAGGGTCAAGAAGATCGTAATAAGCGAGATAACGAGAGAGTTGGTCAGAGACAGCACGCTCAAGTGTTTGGAAAGAAAAAAAAGAAGGGATTCCGGTCTGTAGGTTTTGACATCAGTGGGGATCGAGTGTTGGTTTCTTGAGGAGGGGATCCTTAAGTCAGAGAGGACGCAACCAGAGGTCAGGGATGAGTTGATGAGGGAAGTGGGAGGAAGGTAGTCTTGCAGTTAGCAGTTAAGAGCATAACTGAAAGGTTCCTGGTTCAAATTCCTGAGCCGACTAGGTGAAAAATCTGTCGATGTGCCCTTGAACAAGGCACTTAACCCTAATTGCTCCTGTAAGTTACTCTTGATAAAATCATTTGCTAGATGACTAAATTGTTTACATGTAAGTGAGGAATGGGAGAAGGTCCCCGGAGAAGATATGGAGAAGGGAAGAGGGGACCTGGTCCAGTGGGCAAGTTGTCAGGCAGCTGGACATCACTAGTCGCAGGATTTCATCTGGGGAGAGAGGGGAGAAAGAGGTCAGAGGTAGTTCTGTGCGAGTGGGACCAGTAGGCTGAGTGAGTAAGGAGCGGATGTCGTCAACCTTTTTTTCAGCCATGCTGTTGTTGTTGCCAGAGAGCCAGCATAAACTAGCTAGCTGGGAAAGGCTCATCAGGACGACTAACTCAACCGAATCCATTCGTTTCCACTCGACCCTCAGCTGTGCGACATACATCATCAATTTGTGCACCAGGCGTGTCCGTATAGCCTCTCCCATGTAACTAGGGTCTGCATATGTGCATGAGACCATGAGCACCGTGGAAAAGTAACTGCGCAACAAGGAGAAGCACAGGCTAAATTAGGCTACATGCTACAGCTAGGACTACATACAGTACACGGTAGCATGAGGCAACATTAAGGCCTAACATCTTGGATAGCAGGCTAGAAGTAGCATGACACACATAGAAAAGGATCTATAAAGCTTATAAACATGGTAATGACTCGACTGCCTTAGCAACACCCAACGAAGCAATGGCCTAAAGAAGCAATGATATGTACAGCACTTACACTTAGATGCATGCACTAAACACAGGTCAGATACAGATAAACAGTCCAACGAGACCATTCTCTTCTGACCGCAATCACTCTCTGAAGGCAGGAGTGGAGTTCAGTGAGGTACAAGGGGAATGGTGAACAATGATTGGCTGATGCAAGTGACTTGTAGGTACCACTAATGAGTAAATAAGGGGTGCTGGGAAAGTACCCAATGATTTATATATACACAGGGGGTGCTGTTTTGCAGATACCACGCCTCCATCTTGGCACCCCCACCATTGTAAAAAATATTTTGGAAGCTATAGAAATGCATTTACTAATGTCTACATTTGTTTTTGCCACGTTTATTATATTAGAGACACCTTAATGCATACCTTTAAATTACATTATGTGAGCTAAACATAAAAAATGAAATCATTTATTAAAACATTTTCCTTAAAGTATACTTTTTTTTAAAGTTCTATGTTACTGTCCCCACTACAACAATAAAAATACTTAAATACATGTAGAATTACATTCATTCCTATGGAGGACTGCTTCTTCTGGGGAGTGCCAATATGACCGACCATTGACCTCAAAGTCTCTAATTGGCCAATACATAGCATCAGCAGTCCAGGGTTTATATACATCATTGCAAGTACCACTAACTACTAGATTAGGGGTGATGAAACTGCTAAATCAGACCCAACCCTTTTAACACACACTCTATTGTACATACTTGAAGCATGTATATAAAGAACAGTAACACCAAATGTATATAAATGTGTTATTACATTTGTATAGTGCAACTGTGTTGACAGAGCAATTTAATTTCCCTGCCCCAAAAAGTACACACCGGTACACACAATTTTGAAATTATTCAAGCGACGTGAGCTTGGTAAATTTCCTGGTCAATGTTCAATTTCCTCCCCAAACTACTTTGTTCTATATTGATATTATGTTGAAATGCTATGGTGTACAAGAAATCACATATATGTTGAAATATCACTGTTTCAAGTGTCTTCAGGGAAGAGTCTTTTGAGGGATGTCTCATGTTGACCACAAATAGAAAGTACAATAATGACTATAATTTCTCAAATTACAGGTGTAGATCTTAATTTGACCAGTAGCAAAATAACAGGATTTTAATGTTTAATTCATAATGTTGCTTGATCGGTGGTTAGATTATTAGCTGGACAAAAGTAGGCTACATGAAAAGTACCGTAATGTTAATATAACCGTGTGTTAGTGCAGGGTTTTAGTGAATTTATGTAAATCAGTAAGCTCATCTGCATTTCCTATGGCACAGGAAAATTCTCAGTTACAAAAGAGTGATAAAATTAAGATCCTACATCTGTAGATCTCCCTCAAAATGAACAGCACAAGTGATTCATAGATCTGAGGAGATATCTTACCATTTCGAACACAGTGGACATATGTCCTGTTTAAACTCAAGCAAAACATGGGAGTGCATTATTTGTATTGCTCTACCAGAGGAGTTTTTAGGAGGGCTATTGGTCTGCAGGAGGTATGATGCAATGTGGAGTTTACGGACAGCTACTGCTCATTGACGGTAAAATGGGATAAAGGGGGCTGGGCTCTGCTTTCGAGAACAAAATGTGATCGTGTGTGGGAAATTCCCTCTCCTCTGTCAGAGCCAGGCACTAGGAGGGATCAGGGGAGGCTCCAGGAGCTGCAAGGGGCGGAACTACAAGGTCACACCAAGTATAAAGTTTGACCACTGTGTGTGTGTGTGTGTGTGTGTGTGTGTGTGTGTGTGTGTGTGTGTGTGTGTGTGTGTGTGTGTATAAAGCTAAAGGCACTCTTTCCAAGCTCAGTTCTTGTGTTGGGAACATTATAGAAAATACAGTTATTTGATCTCAGATGGTAATGTCCATGACTCATAGGGTGAGTAAAGTACTTAAATATAGGCAGCTGCCCTAACTTGGAATACCTAATGTTTGGTATTTTGCCCTCAGAACAGCATCAATTCATCAGGGCATGGACTCTACAAGGTGTCGAAAGCATTCCACATGTTGGCTCCAATGCTTCCTGCAGTTGTGTCAAGTTGGCAAGATATCTTTTGGGTGGTGGACCATTCTTGATATACGTGGAAACTGTTGAACATGAAAAACCCAGCAGCGTTGCTGTTCTTGACAGTAGCTGATCCTGGCACCTACTACCATACCCCTTTCAAAGGCACTTAAATCTTTTGTCTTGTCCATTCACCCTTTGAATGCACACATACACAATCAATGTCTCAATTGTCTCAAGGCTTAAAAATCCTTCTTTATTAACCTGTCTACTCCCCTTCATCTGCACAGATTGAAGTGGATTTAACAAGTGACATCAATAAGGGATCATAGCTTTCACCTGGATTCACCTGGTCAGTCTATGTCATGGAAAGAGCAGGTGTTCTCAGTTGTTCAATAAGTGTAGACAAACATAAAATCCTTTTACTCACATACAACCTTACCGTGAAATTCTCTATTACAAGCCCTTAACAAACAATGCAGAGTTTTAAGTAAGAAAAATGTGCTAAATAAGCAAAATAATGAGGCTATATACAAGGAGTACCGGTACCGAGTCAATGTGCAGGGGTGTGGATTAGTCAAGGTAATTGAGGTAATATGTACATGTAGGTAGGGGTAAAGTGACTATACATAGATAATAAACACAGAGTAGGAGCAGCGTATGTGTAGAGTGTGAAGGAATATGAATGTGTGTGTGTGTGTGTGTGTGTGTGTGTGTGTGTGTGTGTGTGTGTGTGTGTGTGTTGGAGTGCCAGTGTAGTATGTGTGAGTGTGTGGTTAGAGTCCAGTAAGTGTACATGGAGCCTGTGCAAAACATTATAGTAAATAAGAATGAACATAAGGGCCTCAGAGAGAACAGTCTATGACTTGTGTGGTTGGAGTCATTGACAATTTTAGACATGTACCAGTGAGTCTGTCGCATTATAGTTAAGGATGGCTAACTGATAGAAGTTACAGTGACGTCTTGTGTTGGTTACAAATCTTAGAGCAGCATGGTAAAGTGTGTCTAGTGCAGTGCTTCCCAAACTTTTTCACTCATGCACACTATTTCTTTTAAGGGCACAAGCACTGTCCATGTCAAAAACTGTTCACACTCCTCTTGTTGGAGGAGAATGTTTTTTGCAGGTTCAAAGCTTATTTCCTGCGATTCTACACATTTTGCCATGGGGTGGATTTTCTTTTGCTCTTTTAAAGCTTATTTCCTGCAATTCTACACATTTTGCCATGGGGTGGATTTTCTTTTGCTGTTTTAAAGCTTATTTCCTGCAATTCTACACATTTTGCCACAGGTGGAGAGAATATTTTGACGTTTGGAAGCTCATTTCCTGCAATTCTACACATTTTGCCATTTCCTATGTTTTCATGTGATATCTGACTGACTCAAACATTAAAACAAAATCATTGGGCTAAGAAACGTTAGCTGACATGGCTAGTTGATCAACTGGACATAAATAGCTCTCCAAGGTCTGCAATGACTGACATGACAAGAGGAAAACTGCTGATGAACTACCAATTTAGAAATTGCACCTTGTGCATTCTACTATTACAACTTTCAAGAATAAGTTGAAAGCCCAACTGAGTTCTCCTCCTACCTCTTCGCGCCCTACCTGCCGACCCCTTATGTCACAGTTTGGGGACAACTGGTCTAGTGTGCAGGTAAGACCCCGGGGAATTAAATGTAACTTTTATTTAACTAGGCAAGTAGGTTAAGAACAAATTCTTATTTACAATGATGGCCTACACCGGCCAAACCCGGACAACGCTGGGCCAACTGTGCGCCGCCCTATAGGACTCCCAATCACGGCCAGTTGGGATACAGCCTGGAATCAAACCAGGGTGTCTGTAGTGACGCCTCTAGCACTGAGATGCAGTGTCTTAGACCGCTGCGCCACACGGGAGCCCATGTACAGAATATCAGCATAGTCCAATAAAGGCAAAAAAGTGGCTTCAACAAGGTCTTTTCTAGCCTGAAATTAAAAAAGTATTGTTCCTAAAGAAAAAGATCAGCTGAAGTTGAAGGTTTTTACTGAGCTGTTAAATGTGGAGCCTAAAGAACAGTTTAATTTACACGGAGGGTAAAACTCTCACCATTTCCAGCAACAACATAAAAAACAAGAAACATCAATAACAACAAAAACAACAACAACACCACAGTGTATGATGGGAAGTGTATCATGCTGCTACACAGCTTGATTTGAAACGGCTTGGTTGTGATTTTGGTCTGTATACAGAGCATGCTAACAGAGGTCCAGCACTACTCTCGTTATTTTGGACTCAATTATACTAATACTATGCAGCAGCTTAACAAACACAACCAAGATAGTACAGTATACACTACATTTTAGGAAACAATAAAATCAAGTGAATGTACAATATAATTTGGGTGAACTATCCCTATTTCAACCTATTGCTAGATGTGTCTTGTAAGTGCGTAGAACATTGTTTTAATTGGGTGTGACATTTGAATTCACGGATGGAACAGGAAGATGTCGTTGAGCAATATACTCTGTTTCCATTATGGGAAGTTGTGTTGTGAAATTCACGATGTTCAAAACATTGTATTTTCTCTTTTATGTGATACAAGAAAGGATGACATTGTCAAAATGTACTTGGAGCTTTTGGGTTCAGTAGCAAAGCCTAATCAAAAAATACATAAAGCACTAGTACACATACACAATTTGCTCTCTCTCTCGAAACTGGCCTCCTTTACAAACCTCTGCCCTGCATTGTCACGGGTTTACTGTAGTTCTCCTGTCCTATTACCAGGGTAACTCTTGATGGGCAAGTTTGATAGTATTTTCAGTCATTTCCACTGCCTTGCATTCATGTGTAGAAATGGTAGTGTATTTGACCAGTTCCACTTAGACCAGTTTTTAGTTTAAACTAAAACTAAACATACTGTATATAATCTTACTGAACAAACTGGACCTTTGGTGGATGATAGATTATCAAAGAGAATCTGTTCCACATCCAAAATCACTCTTTTATTCGGCACATTTCATAGGCTAAATATTAAAGTATACCATTTGATATTTGAGGCTGGCAGGTTATACACGTTTAAAAAAAACTATTTGCAGGACGGTGGTGGTGTGTTTGGGCAAAAGGTTAGTTGTTGATTAATCTTGGCCTATGAGGCCTTGAACCCCTCTGTGGGTCAGTGGACCCACCAGACTATTGACCGAGGTGTGTGCTTAAGATAATGGTGACATTTGCTAGTTGGGTGAAAAAGGCTCAGTTAGTATGTCTTCTTTCACCAATACACTGCTGTTGAAATATTAATTGTTTTACTGAATCACACTGAAGTAATTCTGGTATTTTAGGTTCTCAATATTATAACTGAAAATGTGTCATCACATTCCAAATCAATCATCATATTTAAAATCATATTCCAAATCACACAATATCATAACTTATCATTTTGAATAACTATGGTTAGATGCAAATTAGTCATCATATTCCAAATCAGTTGTCCATGGGTCTAAAATAAGAGATAGACCTAAATGTTACCTTAAAGGCCCAGTGCAGTCAAGAACGTGATTTTACTTTGTTTTATATATATTTCCACACTATGGAGGTTAAAATAATAGTGTGAAATTGTGAAAATTATGATAATGCCCCTTTAGTGTAGGAGTTGTTTGAAAAGACTGCCTGCCTGCAATTTCAGCCTGTTTTGGTGGGATGGAGTTTAGGCCTGCCTGGTGACATCACCAGGCTGTAAATTAGTTAATAATAAGAAAGAGAATTCCAAACCCCTCTGCCAGCTAGTTTTCCATTTTCCACTCCCAGACAGTCCTAGTAGAAGTATTGCTTGAGAAATTGCTATTTGCTATGAAGCTATTTTTGTTTCTTTTTGACCATTTTAATTGAAAACAATCACAGTGAGGTATTTAATTGTTACCCAGAAATGATTTGATATTGAGATAAAAACAGGTCCATTGGACCTTTAAGTTTGAGCTTATGTACACCTATAATCTTTTTATTCCCTGAGTTACTTATACCTTGAATTCTCACACATGTGAGCGAAGAGATACATAAATGGTCTATTTAATTCTGTGTATGTCTATGTGTATGTGTGTGAAAGAGAGGAATAAACCAGTCAGGTGATCTACCGCCTTTTTACCATCTCACAAATAAACAACATACAAATGAATAATATCAAAGTATAAATTGTTTAATTCAATAAAATATCAAGTACCATTTGTACATTTTCATCATATTAAGAGATTACTTCATTCATTGCCAATACTGTTACAAAGAGTTGCATCATACCTCTGCAGTGGGCTACAACTCTTCCCTTGACAACCATTGCTCCAGATAAGGACATTTATTTTTAAATAACAGAATATTTACCAATATTCAATATAAAATGCAAAACCCATACAGAAACACTGCATACACAAAATTGTAACGACAGAATGAAGGTGACATGTCAAGAATCATGAATAGTTGTACATTCATTGCACCTTCTTTACCCAATCACAACTTGTAAACTGTTGGTGGCTTTTTCATGTATAGATACTGTACACAAACGTAACATCTTGGAATAACTTTTTCACATGTATGGCACCGCGATAAAGGTTTTTTTTAAGTCCGTTCCTGATCAAGTACCGGTTTCCAGTGAGAGGTGTGTTGGCACTCTGTGGCTAACACTGACCGGTGGCAGAGAGCAAGTTACGCAGAGTGGAAAGCTCTCTTGACAGCTGCTCCACGCGTTTTTGTAAACGGTCATTCTCTGCGGCCAGTTCCAGCACTTTGTGTTGCGTCTCCATATTGCGGATTTTGGCTTTATCCCTGCTCTTTCTAACGGCAAGGTTGTTTCTCTCCCGCCTCTGCTTATATTCCTCACTGTCCTTTTCCAGTCGCTTCTTCCCCTTACCACCAGATGACATTTTCCCGCCCTGCAAAGGCGACCTGCCTTTACCTGGCAGGGCAGGTGTTCCGGGTGGACTTGAGGAAGACGAGGACGCAGTGGAAATGTTACCAAGGCTGCCACTTGGAGTCGACTGGTAATGAAGATACCTCATGTCGTAGCCAGACGAACCGTTGTTGTCCATTCTTTGGTCCTCTTGAAGATCGTCTCTTTCACCGGTTTTAAAGTGGTTCCCAAGAAACTCGGGGCTGAACACGGTGTCCACACGGGTCTCCTGCAGTTCAGGATAACCCAGGACGTATGGCTCCCTAGGGTTGGCGTGCGCACTTGTCTCCCGCTCGTTGAGAGAGATGTAGTTTCTGTAGTTTTGTTCTAATGATGAAAGTCTCTTTATCCTGCTTTCCTCGGCAAGGAAACTAGCGAATACGCCTCCCCCTCTCTGCTGAGTTTCGTTGTGTGTTGCTAGTTGACAGTGCGCAGCAGCTGGATCCAAGTAGTCGCTGAAATCAATTGCTTTCTCGTGCTCGGCAATGCCAAGCTCCGTCATCGAGCCGTCAACGCGCTGCTTGCAAGTGCTGTTTTCGCTAATGGGACTGATAATGCTGTTTCTACTCTGGAAAGCAAAGCAATCCCCGTCGTAGAAGCCGGCCACTTCCATGGATCTTAACACCCGCCGAATTGCGGGAACATTGAAATCTGGGGCAGCCCGAGGTATTGGCTACGAGCGTAATTCTGTCTGGAAACACTCAAGTAACTTGGCACACGACAAAATGTCACTGTAATAATATTGAGTTATTGAAGAAAAGAAACTTGAAGAATAGATGAGTAATGCAGCAGTGAGAGTCTAGGAACGGTTTATATATAGGCTACTGTGAAACTGAATGGGCGGAGCAAGTGTGATAAATCCCCTATCTACCGGTAACCTGTTCCCACTTGATTTCGTAGACTGGTTAGTTGTTTAGCAACAGGACTGATGTGTGCAGAACTATGAGGCTAAACACAGGGGTTTGGCTTAGACTGCTGACAACATGTACACTGTATTTCGTCTCCAAATTTGCATTGAAAATATAAATACATTTGCACAATGAGCACTTGTTTCTCAAATACATAGTTACAGTTGTTGGTTAGCTAGCTAACGAATTTTAGCCATATTAGCATTGCCATGACCATAGCTGTGGGAAGTAGAGGTGCTGAAGGTGCTGCAGCACCCCCCTGAAAAATCTGGAGAAAATATTTTCACAGAAGTAGTGCATATTAGTGGACCGATATAGCCATTTCCAGCAGGGGCAAAACTTTTTTCCTGAATTGTAATTTTAAGAGGTGTACCTTAAAGGCAGAAATTCACAACTAGTCTATTAGTATAGGCCTAAAGTAATAGTCTACGGAGCTTGGTTCAAAGCATGTATATTTGAGTATATGTATTTGAAATATTTATTTGCTGTGTATTTTAGTATTTTTCAAATAATGTGGAATCTACTTATTTTAAGTATTTTCAAATAATTTCCTATAAAAAGCCTACTATTTGAAACTTTTCTACATTTCTTAATTACCGCTAGGACCAAACAGACCTGGCTTTAAATGCATGTAGTATCTAAATATTTTGATTTGAAAATACACTGAGTTTTTTCAAATACATGCCAATACTTTCCAAGTGTATTTTTGAAAGACATTCCAATATTCAACTACTTGTATTTTCCAATAAAAAAAATATCCAAATACTGAACGAAAATATAAACACAACATATAAAGTGTTGGTCCCATGTTTCATGAGCTGAAATAAAAGATCCCAGAAATGTTCCATACACACAAAAAGCTTATTTCTCTCAAATTTAGTACACAAATTTGTTTACATCCCTGTTAGTGAGCATTTATCCTTTGCCAAGATAATGCATCCACCTGACAGGTGTGGCATATCAAGAAGCTGATTAAACTGCATGATCATTACACAAGTGCACCTTGTGCTGGAAACAATAAAAGGCCAATCTAAAATGTGCAGTTTTGCTACACAACACAATGCCACAGATGTCTCTAGTTTTGAAGGAGCGTGGCACCAAAACTGTTTCCAGAGAATTTAATGTTAATTTCTCTACCATAAACCGCCTTCAACGTCATTTTAGAGAATTTGGCAGTACATCCAACCGGTCTCAGAACCGCTGACCACATGTAACCACGCCTTCCCAGGACCTCCACATCTGGCTTCTTCACCTGCGGGATTGTCTGAGACCAACCACCCGGACAGCTGATGAAACTGAGGAGTATTTCTATCTGTAATAGTGCCCTTTCTGATTGGCTGGGCCTGGCTCTTCAGTGGGTGAGCCTGGCTCCCAAATGGGTGGGCCTATGCCCAGTCATGTGAAATCCATAGATTAGGCTCTAATGAATTTATTTCGATTGACTGATTTCCTTATATGAACTGTAACTCAGTAAAATCACTGAAATAGTTGTGTTTATATTTTTGTTCAGTAGACTTTTAAATGTCCTTGAAAGTAATTGAAATACCCTAAATAGTATTTGAACCCAGGTCTTCTGCAGTAATAGCCTAATTATAATATCCTTTTCATAAATTAAATTATATTCTATTAGCTGTAATGACATTGAATGCATTATATTATATTAACTGTAAAGGCATTGAGGGCATTATATTCTATTCTAAAGACACCACATTGTGGCCAACATGGGTAACAGGATCAGAGGAGGGATGTGAGGATCTTTACATTTAATTCCACAATGCTCTCCATGACAAGGAAGCTGTAGTACATTACCAATATATTTTAAAAGAAATACCCTGGCCAAAATAGCAGCACACAAAGTTGCAGACACATTCACAACATCAGACACGAAGCATTACAGTTTAAAAAACAGAAGACTGGGAAAAGCAACAATACTTTGACTTGTGGGTCAGATTTTGTAAAATGATAGTTTGTCTATTGAGTTGTACATAGTTGTACACTGCCATCTATGGGTAGTGTAAACAACAATTCACTCATGACTAAACTTCCCTAGATCTCTGCCTACTAGGCTTTGTAAATGCTTACGTTGCTTGTGACTTTTATTATTTTCTTTCGGTCACTCACCCCAGTAGTCTCCCCCCAAATTATCTATTGTAATAATGGTTTCATTTATGATCTCAAATAGGCCTAACACAGTTCAGTGAGAATTAAATGAAATTATGAAATTGTAAAAAGTGTACAACCATAGTGTTTTTACCTAACCAAAATCCTAATTTCAACATATGTGACATGCCTTTAAATTAAAGGCCTATCTCTCCTAATTGAGCGTAATGTTTGGCTACCATGACCAGGTACACAGAACATGGAACAACGGTCCTTAACAGTCAAACCCAATAGCTCTGATTGGCCACTGGGGGTCAGGAAATTCGTTCGTTCTCCTTACTACCTAATTGGTTATTCGCATGATTATACTCAACAATTGGCTGCTTTAGATTGCAAGCGTAATGTGATAGGGTTAGAAAAGCAATGTAGCTTTATCACAGAGTAAAAGGCCTGCGTGATTTGCACCACGGAATAGCACGATTCTTACCAGAGTGGGCTGAGATTGATCTCAAATTCATGAGCACCGCGGCGTACACCTTCGCCAGAAGCAAGCGGCTTGCAAAACGAGCGCGCCCTATTTTTCGTAATGGCGTGTTTCTTGTGCTGAGTAGTTTCCACATCTGTTGGTTTCCTGACTGTGGAAAGGGGTTGAACCAGGAGTGGAACATGGCGAAAATGGTCAACGACAACGGGTGTGGACAAGATTTACAGAGCACAGAGCCAAATGGACCGGCTCGGAGTACGGCACCTCGGGGTCCCCAACAGGTGCTCGGGAAATTGCGAATTTGTATTCGCCAGGTTAGGTAACAGCTATCTTTATTGTCAACGCCACTCAGGAATGTCGTAGCCGACTACATTTACAATGGTTCCTCTTACATATCGATTAGCCAATTAAGTAGTTAGGCATTTGAATAGGCCTACTAGTTGTTACGGAGTCCAGTTGATGGGTAATCGACTAGCCGGACTGTTCCCCGGGATAATTTCGAAATACAGAAATTACAACTAACTATGCTGTAAAAGACATAGACCTACACACAGCTCCACACGCACACTGAGAGGGGTTTGTTTGAACTTTCAAAGCAATATGCCCTAATTGCTAAGGGCACAGGCCTTTTCTCAATTGTATTCTCCTGGTCTCATCCTCAAGCCATTAGGGGAGGGACCTCTGGCTTTGTCATCCAATTGGTATTGAGAAGGAGATGAGGAGAGGGGACTTGCGGAGAATGTAATTGAGAAAAGGCCATGGTGTCAAGAATGGACTCAAGTGGACCAAAGCTCAGTCATCATAAGTTAGTGGTGCATTAAGTGACTAGAGTTGATCTGACTACAAAGTATTTCAAAAAGATTCATGACATCTAGCCTATGATGACAAATTACTGTACCAATGGAGCATGTCATTCTTTAAATCTATTGCATGCTACTTTGCATGTTGCCTTTTGTACTTGATGCTTTTTCTTTTTTGCTTGACTCCTATTGAAAGACACTGAATGCATAGGTGCTGCTGTGTCCTGGGTCCAACATTCCACATGTGACCAGAATGCTGCTGTGTCCTGGCTCCAACATTCCACATGTGACCAGAATGCTGCTGTGTCAGCTCCATTTGTACTTCACATAGAGGGGTGGTGATCCCTAGGCATGAAACGTTGCGATGCCTGCAAATTATGTCATTTACGTTAAATTCCAAGCAGTCCCTTTACAAGTCAGAATATAGAGTAAACTTAATTTGAATGTACTCTGCTGGTTGTTCATGGTGTTGGCCCTTCATTTGGTTGAAATTTGAGACAAAATATCCACAGGAAAGTATTATTAACCCAAATTGGTCTCTGTGTGTGGTAATGAAGATTTGTTTGCTGGTGACCAAAGGCATAAAACGGAAGTACATGCATGCAATCGAAGTCTGTAGGTGTTTACATCGTTTTGCATATGTGCAGGTGACATAAATTTCAATGGCAGCACCGTCACTCTTAAAAGTTGGGTAAACAGCACTTTCCTGTGGATATTGTACCCCAAATTTTGAGCGGCTAAAGGACCAACCGCACAGACAACCATCAGAGTAAGTTCAAATGTAATGTAATTAAACATTCTGGCTTGTAGGAAAAACGTATTGTCACGAGAATTTTCAATCCCAATGATGATAACTAAAAATTATTTAAGCTTTGACCAATCCCCGAGGTTTGTAAGACCCTTGGTTTAATAATAATTAGGCAAAGACTCAGCTTCTGCAAAAGGTCCGTAAAGTTTATTCAGAGAACGTTCTAAAGTCAAAAATGCAAAGATATTACATTTTATAACTCCCATTTCCCCCACCTCCTTACACGCACACACAGACACACAAACATTAGGTGGGCTGTATCTTTCCCCACAGTCCGCATTCCTTGTTTATCACTACCAAGCTGGCAGTTCTATCCTCCTGAGATTAGAGGGACCTTGACAGGACTCCCTTTCCTGTCGTAAGTTTCTTAGAGTTCCAACCAGGTCAGGTCATGAATAGTTTAATTGTCCTCTGTATTTTCTTAGTCACACATACACATTTCTCTCCCTTACTTGTCTCGACCAAACCTTATTGGACTTACATTTTACATTTTAGCAGACGCTCTTATCCAGAGCGACTTACAGTAGTGAATGCATACATTTCATACATATCATACATTTTGTTTTTCTTCTCCGTACTTAAGTTTATCACTCTAATTATTCATTATACATGTTACATAATCTAATAATTACTAATAGTTACGTTTGTCTAATTATTCCTCATACATGTTACATAATCTAATAATTACGTTTCAGGGTGGAATTCTTTAGTCATTACCTTAAACATATAAATTCCCTTATCACGTATACAATTTTGCATTGCTATGTTTCAGACCGTATATTAAGTATTGGTATAAACGTCTGATTTTATTAGGCAAGCTCCTCATTAGCTCTTGTCCAGTGTGTTTATCTGCGGATGAGCCTCCTCTGTTGAAGGAGGCTGAGACATGTAAATGCCCTGGACCAGAGATAGCTCCTTACTGGCACAGTGTTGCCATGTTGTTAAGAGACTAACTTTGCAGGTACAGGGTACAAAAAGTTAAGTCAAGAAACACTCATACTGTTGAATACCTTTGGGTCGAAACATTGCGCAATAAAATAGCAGGAGCATTCAAGTGTGCAGGTAGCCCATCTTTTCTTTGACTGAGAAAGGTTATATCACTGGGCATAATATTGTCTAACTAAGTTGAAGATGCAGCCCTATCCTATTAGCTTTAAAGTTCTTTAACGAAGGGATGTTCATTTGTCTTTGGTCTCTACAGGAAAAAGATGTCAGGAATGGATAAGTGTTGTCCTCTGCTTCTCTCTCATAGCCTTCAACTTCTGTCACCTCCTTGCTCTCTTTCACCTGGGTCATATGTGGTACATCCTTTTGGGCATTGGTAAGCACCATTGATGCATCAGTCATTAGAATAAGCTTGCATTGATTGACAAGATTCTTGCTTTCATGTCATCACCCCCCCCCCCCCCCCCCAGTGGCAGGAATATTGACTGCAGACTTTGCCTCTGGTCTAGTCCACTGGGGGGCTGACACCTGGGGATCTGTGGAGCTTCCCATCTTTGGAAAGGTAGGAGATGTGACTGACTGGATTTGGAAAAGTATTGTCCCCCCCAAAAAAATTGTTGTATAATTACCTAATTGTTGTCTTGACTTTCTAGTTTACTATTCCTCCTGTTATTTTGAACTCACTTTCTGATATGTGGCCCCAGGCCTTTATCCGAGCATTCAGGGAGCATCACATCGATCCTACAGCCATCACCCGCCATGACTTCATTGAGACCAATGGTGACAACTGCATGCTGACCCTGATCCCATTGGCACACATGGCCTTCAACTTCCTTACCTTCTCGCCTGGTGAGCTGGAAAAATTATCATTCAGCTGAGCCAATGCTATGGCTTTTGAATTTTTTTACATTTATTTTCTGCCTTTGCTGAACATAGAGCCCTTAAATGAAATCTAAGATTGTCTTCTCACTTTCACTGGCTCTCTCTCCACCCACATATAGCGGAGCTCTGTCACAACTACCCCTGGCACTGCTATGTGATGGCACTGGCCATCTTCATCACCCTAACCAATCAGATTCACAAGTGGTCGCACACATACTTCGGGCTGCCAGGCTGGGTGGTCTTTCTACAGAACTGCCACATCATCCTGCCCCGCAAACACCATCGCATCCATCACGTGTCCCCCCACGAGACGTATTTCTGCATCACCACAGGTCAGTGCTTCTGGGTATGGGCTTTTGTGTATGTGTGTTACAGTATGTGTATGTCAGGAGAGTTTACATTTTTTTATGATAATTTCCCCTATCAGCGGCCAACCATCTTTTCCCCTATGTGTCCGAGGCTTTACTGATATCCGTCACAAGAGAAAATGATATTTGCTGTAAAATCTGTAGATCAAATGTGAGGTAATGAGTTTATAAGACTTGAGTTGATATTATGGTTTTATCTCCCCAGGCTGGCTGAACTATCCCCTAGAGAACTAGGGTTCTGGTCTAAGCTTGAGGATCTGACCCAGAGTGTGACTGGGGAGAAGCCCAGGTCTGATGATCTGAAATGGGCCCACAAAACCAAGTAACCATTCAGACTGGCTGCACCGCTACCTCAGAAGGAGTAATCAGTCTCCTTGCTTAACTCTAGCTGTAATCGATAGGAGACAAACCGTAACAAGGGTTTGGTTTCAGAGAGGCCGTATAGCTTTAAACCTTGCACATTTTGTTTGGTTCTATCCGTGGAGTGTTTTCTTAACCCACTGTGGAAATCTGAGCGGGAAGTGCTATTTGAAATCACTACTACATTGCAATACTTTCTCAAATCCTCATCTTACTCTATATTTCTGATCTCCTTTCTTGAGGTGTAACACTGAAGCCATTGTCACCATAAGGGACAGTCAAACATTTAATTGTCATCCACTTTACGAAGACTGAACATGAGAAACTACCTTTCACTGAACCCCCCCCCCCCTTCAAAAACAACGTGACAAAAAAACATATCTCTCACTGGGCATGGACCTAGTATGTTGTGTCCTTCACCTGTCAAGGACTGCCTATTACCTTAATTTGCCATTCGTATAGTTGATGCCTGCTAACTCACTCGCCGACCTGAGATATTTTCCAAATTTTGCTTTACGTTAGTGCTGGCTTGTATTTTGTTGTCTTGATGGACATAGCAGTTATGTGCAGTTTTTTTCAAATAGCCTTAACAATCACAGATGCAGTAATCTGCCTTTCATTTCACTTCTCAATTTGCCAAACCTATTTTGTAACGCTTCTGTGATTTTTGTTCTTTTCAACCATTTTTTTTCCATCTTAAATTTGCTAATATCCACACATTCATTCTCAAATTTGCCAATCTTTTCTACACAAAGCATTCCTTTTTTTATAAACCCAGAAGTTGTATAAAAGTTTACATGGATGTGGTCAAACATAATACTACCCTTCAGTGATATTGCCAATATATCTGCCTAAGGCTACAGTGATGATGGCCTAATAATTATGTGCATGCAGTAGAAGAGTAATCAGAAGAGATTTAATTAGCAAACTACCTGAAATGAGTGCTTTGTGTGTGCTGTAGTAACCATGGTTGGAAATTAACTGTACAGCAGATACCTATGCAGTCTGACTGATACTTAACCTGAGGCTTTTGTTTTAACAACCTTGGCTAGAAATGCTATCAGGTTTCAATCTGTCTGTTCTTAAATTCCCTTAACTTGGACATTATTTAATTACGAACACACGACTATCCCCCTCTGCATGGGACATTTATTGTCATTGTCTTCAAAAAGGTCACTGACAGAAATGTAATGGTGTGGGAGTTGTTTTTCATAATGAATTGAACTCTGGGGCTTTTATTTCCAGCATCACAAACAAGAGAGACTGGTGGTGTACATGTTATTCACCCATTTAGAAATTATTTCCCCATATACTGTATCTGCAAATAGTTCCACTTGGGAAGAGTAAAGGCTGTGCACAGGAACATAGTTAAAACATGCTAATTGCCCACTGCGCTCAAATGACCCTTTTTTAAATGTCACTTAAACTGACTTATATACTGTAAGAATGCATGTATGCACACAATAGGTTGGTTTATGAAAGCAATATGATGGATCACCAGCTTTCCTTACTATTTTCATTGAACTAATTCATTACTTGATAGTGGAATTAAATCAACCTGCTGTAATTGACCACTTGAGTTTTGGGGCAGTTGTGCTATTGTTCAATAATGTAGTTTTTCAGTTGGTCCTTGATTTGAACAACTAAAATTGTTGCAATAATTACTTTAAGTGATATAATATTTGGCTGCCTAGCATTGGGTGGCCTTACTGTAATGTGGGATTGTCAAGGTTCAGAGTTATGAAGTTTGAACATGTGTGTTAAACTAGCTGAGATATTCAGAAGCAAAAAGCACTTTTTATACCTGAAAATTAACAAGTGTCCTTTATTCTTCTGACTGCTCATACATTTTTCAATTGTAGGTCAGCAGAGAAATTACTGCAGAGTTAAATGTTTATAAGTAGGATATTGTAAAAGCTGGGAAAGTGAAACCTCTGGTCCTGTAAGCATGTTTCCATCCACAGTTTTTATGGGAGTAAAGTCATATAAAAATCATGACAGCTTTGATGTAAACAGGAAGTGTCTGAAATGTCAACAGACAATTTATTTGTTCGACATGGTGGGATCTGTTTGTCTGTAAAATGAATTGTTACAAATTTGCGGTGGAAATTATTTATAGTGCAATTTGTTGATAGAGTAACCATGTCGATGTAATCACGCGACACTGTGTTGTGTTCCTCCCACTACAACTTGATAAAGCATGCACAGTTTTAGGCTACAGATGAAACAAGTTATCAACTTCACAGCGTGGTGAAAAGACATGGTGATGCGCCTTTCCAATAAATATTGACTGTCTTAATGTCACGACTTCTGCTGAAGTCGACGCCTCTCCTTGTTCGGGTGGTGCTCGGCGGTCGACGTCACCGGTCTTCTAGCCATCATTGATCCATTTTTCATTTTCCATTGGTTTTGTCTTGTCTTCCTACACACCTGGTTCCAATCCCATTCATTACATGTTGTGTATTTAACCCTCTGTTTCCCCTCATGCCCTTGTCAGTGATTGTTTGTGTGTTATGTACGCGTGTATTTTTGTATCGGTGTGCGACGGGTTATTTTTACCCATTTTTTTTGTTCATTAAAATACTCCAGTTTAACCAAGTTGGTTTCTCCTGCGCCTGACTTCCATGCCACCTACAAACACAACTATGACACTTAATTTGTATGCTAGTGAAAGGATGATCGGTGCTTAGCTGTCAATTAATCCAATCTGTTCCAAGACCCCAGCAAAGATCGTATTTTTGTTTATCTGACTTTCATTTATCTTCATGTCCAGCCTGCATGTTATATTTAGCATCACATTTACACTACTGGTCAAAGGTTTTAGAACACCTGGGAATGGGGAGAATCTCACCACCACCTCCTCATTCTTGGTTATCCGAGGAATGGAGACCAAACGGAAGTGGCTGCGCTTGACTGCATCGTCCCCATCAAACACCTTGAGAACCTGCTTCCCTGCAGTTTGTAAAAAAACACTCTTTAGACAAACGTGAGAAATTCTACATGTTTGGACCTGTATAATTGGGATTAGGATAGATTACTAAGCATTAGCAAATGCTGAACATTGGGAGCGTTAGGACCCGTTAGCTCAGTGTCATGCTCCAAATAGCGCACACAGTTAAAGCAACACAAAATACAGTACCAGTCAAACGTTTGGACACACCTACTCATTCAAGGGTTTTTCTTTATTTTGACTATTTTCTACATTGTAGAATAATAGTGAAGACATCAAAACTATTAAATAACACGTGGAATCATGTAGTAACCAAAAAAGTGTTAAACATATAAAAATATATCAGATTCTTCAAATAGCCACCCTTTGTCTTGATGACAATTTTGCACACTTTCCATTCTCTCAACCAGCTTCACCTAGAATGTTTTTCCAACAGTCTTGAAGGCTTTCCCACCATTCCCATGTTCCCATGCTTTTCCTTCACTCTGCGGTCCGACTCATCCCAAACCATCTCAATTTGGTTGAGGTCGGGGGATTGTGGAGGCCAGGTCATCTGATGCAGCACTCCATCACTCTGCTTCTTGGTAAAATAGCCCTTACACAGCCTGGAGGTGTGTTGGGTCATTGTCCTGTTGAAAAACAAATGATAGTCCCACTAAGCCCAAACCAGATGGGATGGCGCATTGATGCAGAATGCTGTGGTAGCCATGCTGGTTAAGTGTGCCTTGAATTCTAAATAAATCAGTGTCATCAGCAAAGCACCCCCACACCATAACACCACCTCCATTACGATGGGAAATACACATGTGGAGATCATCCGTTGACCCACACCGCATCTCCCAAAGACATGGCAGTTGGAACCAAAAGTCTCCAATTTTGACTCCAGACCAAAGGACAAATTTCCACCGGTATACTGTCCATTGCTCGTGTTTCTTGGCCCAAGCAAGTCTCTTCTTCTTATTGGTGTCCTTTAGAAGTCGTTTCTTTGCAGCAATTGGACCAGGTAGGCCTGATTCCTCTGAACAGTTAATGTTGAGATGTGTCTTGAACTTGAAGTCTGTGAAGCATTTATTTGGCCTGCAATTTCTGAGGCTGGTAACTCTAATGAACTTATCCTCTGCAGCAGAGGTAACTCTGGGTCTTCCTTTCCTGTGGCGGTCCTGATGAGAGCCAGTTTCATCATAGCGCTTGATGGTTTTTGCCTCTGCACTTGAAGAAACGTTCAAAGTTCTTCATTTTCTGTATTAACTGACCTTCATGTCTTAAAGTAATGATAGACTGTTGTTTCTCTTTGCTTATTTGAGCTGTTCTTGCCATAATATGGACTTAGTCCTATTTGGTAAAAGACTATCTCCTATATATACCCCCTTACCTTGTCACAACACAATTTATTGGCTCAAACGCATTAAGAAGGAAAGAGATTCCACAAATTAACTTTTAACAAGGCACATCTGTTAATTGAAATGCATTCCAGGTGACTACCTCATGAAGCTGGTTGAGAGAATGCCAAGAGTGTGAAAAGCTGTCAAGGCAAAGGGTGGCTATTTGAAGAATCTCAAATATAAAAGATATTTGGATTAAACACTTGTTTGGTTACTACATGATTCCATATGTGTTATTTCATAGTTTTGATGTCTTCACTATTATTCTACAATGTAGAAAATAGTCAAAATAAAGAAAAACCCTTGAATGTGTTGGTGTTCTAATACCTTTGACCAGTAGTGTAATTGTGACGCTAAATATAACATGCAGGCTGGACATGAAGATAAATGAAAGTCAGATAAACGAAAATACGATTTTTGCTGGGGTCTTGGGACTGATCGGGTTAATTGGCAGCTAAGCACCGATCATTCTTTGTGTTTTACCATTTATTTTTTCAGGACAACCAGGGCTACAAGTAGAACACTAAACAATTTGACAAACTGTTGCATTCATCAGTTTTATTGACAAATGTCAACAACAAAAAATAAGGCCTGCCAAAGAGAACCTAATAAGGATGAATTTATATGAATGCTGTAAGTACAGATTGTTTACTCATTGGGAAATTAATATCCAACTAGTCAGTGACAACGATGTGGAGTTTGCAGTTTGTGACCGCAACAATGTGAGCTTATTATGGACACTATGCCCATGGATTTCCTATGATCTTCTATGTAGAAGAACCCCTTACCTTCTAAAGACTCTTGTGTAGCTTGTCAGTGTCAGAGCTTATTACGAGGATATGAATTATTGTTTAGTAGTAGGAACAGGATAATAGTAAGTAGATCAATCTGTAATTATGACTACGGCTTCACTAGTTTGTTAAATAATTCAGTTGAGGGGAAGATGTTTGAAAGGATAAACTGAAATGGCTTTTACTATTGGTGAAATTGTAATCTCATAAAGGACAATTTCCTGTCCAAGATAGGACATGCACGTTTAGGTTCTACCTCCGAAGAATGCTATTTATACATTCACAAATTCACTGTGGGAATTCCCAAGTGGAGTTGATAAACATCAACATATAGGACACTGACAACTGTCAGTGTAGCTAGCCAGCATCCTAACCTTATCTAGCTATCTTGCTAACCTTTTCTAGCTAGCTAATGTTATTTGTTGCTGCTGTTTTTTTTTACTACACCATATTCAAAAGATTAGCAAGCTGGCTCTAGGGCTTGTTCTGGAGCTGGATTTGTCATAAGCATTGATTTAGGGAAAACTTCGCCACAGATGGAAACACTGGCTTATCTTTCACTTCTATTGCTATCTCAAGTTTTGGCATCTTACATAAATTGCGGCTGCTAATCTGCCATATAAATAGTTAAAAAGAATAAGATGAAGTTCCGGTAATACGGATAACCATTGAAAGACAGCTGATATGTGTTTTTCTACATTGTAATGGACACAGTGCAACCTTTAGTAGGTAGGCTGCTGACAGGCTTTGGCTGCGATACAGCAAGTCTCAGGGTTCTCACAGGGGAAGTGAAATGATAGGCTACAATGACTTTGGTCATGATCATGCATGCCACAAATGACATGTAACTATAAGTTCCTTGAATTTTTTAACGTTACAGCAATCAAAGCAGTGGAGCTTGTAGTGAAGCAAAACTTCAGTGGCCAAAAACCATCATTTTAGGCATATCACGCAATTATACTATTTATAAAAGTACCAGTGACTTGATCAATACGAAAGTGGTCATTTGACGTGTATGCTACGCTACAGGACTGTTTTGCTGACACAGACTAGAATATGTTCTCACATTCATCCAATGGCATTGAGGAGTATACCACCTCAGTCATCGGCTTCATCAATAAGTACATCGACAACGTTGTCCCCACAGTGACCGTATGTACATTTCCCAACCAGAAGCCATGGATTACAGGCAACAGCCGCACCGAGCTAAAGGCTAGAGCTGCCACTTTCAAGGAGCGGGACACTAATCCGAACGCTTATAAGAAATACCGCTATGCCTTCAGATGAACCATCAAACAGGCAAAGCGTCAATACAGGACTAGGATTGAATCCTTCTACACTGGCTCGAATGCTCGTCGGATGTGGCAGGGCTTGAAGACTTACAGACTGCAAAGGGAAACCCAGCTGCGAGCTGCCCAGTGACGCGAGCCTACCAGACAAGCTAAATGCCTTTTTATGCTTGTTTCGAGGCAAGCAACACTGAAGCATGCATGAGAGCACCAGCTGTTCCAGACGACTGTGTGATCACGCTGTCCGTAGCCGATGTGAGCAAGACCTTTTAAACAGGTCAACATGGATTACGGGGCCAGATGGATTACCAGGATGTGTACTCAGAGTATGGCGGACCAACTGGCAAGTGTCTTCACTGACATTTTCAACCTCTCCCTCACCAAGTCTGTAATACCTACATGTTTCAAGCAGACCACCATTGTCCCTGTGCCCAAGAAAGCGAAGGTAACCAGCCTAAATGACTACTGCCCTGTAGCACTCACGTTGGTAGCCATGAAGTGCTTTGAAAGGCTGGTCATGGCTCACATCAACACCATCATCCCGGAAACCCTAGACCCACTCCAATTCGCATACCCCCCATAACAGGTCCACAGATGACACAATCTCAATCGCACTCCACACTGGCCAAGCATGACTCCAACACCATCATTTAAGTTTGCTGACGACACAACAGTGGTAGCCCTGATTACCGACAACGATGAGACAGCCTATAGGGAGTAGGTCAGAGACCTGGCAGTGTGGTGCAAGGACAACAACCTCTCCCTCAATGTGAGCAAGAGCTGATCATGGCCTACCAGAAAAGGAGGGCCAAACAGTCCCCCATTGACATCGACGGGGCTGTAGTGGAGCGGGTCGAGAGTTTTCAAGTTCCTTGGTGTCCACATCACAAACAAACTATCATGGTCCAAACACACCAAGACAGTTGTGAAGAGGGCACAACAACACCTTTTCCCCCTCAGGAGACTGAAAAGATTTGGCATGGATCCCCAGACCCTCAAAAAGTTCTACAGCTGCACCATTGAGAGCATCCTGACTGGTTACTGCCTGGTATGGCAACTGCTCGGCAAAGTGCTACAGAGGGTAGTGCGTACGGCTCAGTACATCACTATGGCCAAGCTTCCTGCCATACAGGACCTATATACTAAGCGGTCAGAGGAAGGACCCAAAACATTGTCAAAGACTCCAGTCACCCAAGTCATAGACTGTTCTCTCTGCTACCGCACGGCAAGCGGTACCGGAACGCCAAGTCTAGGTCCAAAAGGCTTCTTAACAGCTTCTACCCCCAAGCCATAAGACTGCTGAACAATTAATCAAATGGCCACCCGGACTATTTACATTGTCCCCCACCATTTTGTTTTTACACTTTTGCTACTTGCTGTTTATTTATGCATAGTCACTTTACCCCTACCTACATGTACAAATTACCTTGACTAACCTGTACCCCCGCACATTGACTCGTTACCGTTACCCCCTGTATATAGCCTTGTTATAGTTATTTTATTGTGATTTATATCTTAGTTTATTTTGTAAATATTTTCTTAACTCTTTCTTGAACTGCATTGTTGCTTTAGGGCTTGTAAGTAAGCATTTCATTGTAAGGTCTACAGCTTTTGTATTCGGCGCATGTGACAATTTACAATTTGACTAGCTAAACAAAATTGACAAATTATCCAATGGATTATGGTAATTTTCTGAAAAGATGAAAAAGTGGAGGTGCAAAAATGCAAGTTTTCACCCCATATTTAAATTTTCTCCATGACTCAGGTGGCCAAGTGGTCACAAGGCTGTTTGGGTCCTCTCAGTCGCAAAGAGGAATAACTGCAGCTGTTTTCTGATTGAATAAATGATGCCATCCTGGTGGGTGGTAACATTCAAATAAAACCCAGCCCTGAACATAATTTGTATGTCATATCATAGGAAAAGACGTTGCATTCATACGGATTTGCACAAAGTGGGCATTTCGGATTTGTCACTTGAAGCCCAAATATATCATACTTTGACTAAAATTAAGACTTGACTTAAATCGTTGTGCAACATCGTGGGTAAGCTCTAGCCATCGTCTTTCAGCTCAAAGAGGGACTGGTGTGGGCGTTTTAAGTCTTTCAGATCATGTTGCTATTGACCAATGTCAATCTTGTTTGACAATTTTATTCCATGATCAATTTATGCGGTACATGCAAGATTTAATTTGTCATGCCATTACAGATTTGAAGTTACAGGGTCTAACTGATGGGTTGTAATACGATACAGTACATTAAGACGTGTTAGTTTGTACTAAGCGATCACCTACTGTAGATGTATAGTGAGCACTCAAAGTATTGGGACAGTGACAATTTTGTTGTTTTGACTCTGTACTCTAGCACTTTGGATTTGAAATGATACAATGACAGGTTAAAGTGCAGACTGTCTATTTGGCTTTAATTTGAGAGTTTCTTCATCTATATCGAGTGAACTGTTTAGAAATTACAGCACTTTTTGTACATAGTCCCTCTAAATTCACTTGTGTATTAAATTAGTCCAAAGTCTAGTATTTTGTTCCATTTTACTAGCATAAAATGATTACATCAAGCTTGTGATTCTACAAACTTTTGGTTGCATTTGTTGTTTGTTTTGGTTGTGTTTTATATAATATTGTGCCCAATAGGAATGTATTGTGTCCTTTTTTTGTTCCTAAACAGTCCTACATTAATGTGGATGCTACCATGATTACGGAAAGTCTTGAATGAATCGTGAATAAGGATGAGTGAGAAAGTTACTGATGCACAAATATCATACCACCAAGACATACTAACCTCTCACCATTAAAATAACAGGGGAGGTTAGCATTTTTTGGGGGGGTATGATATTTGTGTGTCTAACTTTCTCACACATCATTATTCACAATTCATTCAGGATCATCTGTAATCATGGTAGCATCCACATTAATTTAGAATGTTTAGAAACATACTTTTATTGTAAATGACTCCAAAAAGAAAATATTATTTACCATTAATTTCTATTGGCCACAAAATTATCTGAAACACAACCCAAACAGCAAACAACAGTCTGCACTTTAACTTCAGTCATTGAATCATGTGCTGGAGTACAGAGCCAAAACATGCCATTGTCTCAATACTTTTATTGCTCACTGTAAATGTGTGATTTAGTAGTTATTTTAATGACCTAACTGCTTTAATACAATGCTTTTTCATGAATGGATTTAGCTAAAGGTCTTGTTGAAAGTGTATAATTGGGGTTTGTCTACCGTACATTCCGGACTATAAGCCGCAACTTTTTTCCCAGGCTTTGAACCCCGCGGCTTAAACAATGACGCGGCTAATATATGGATTTTTCCCACTTTCAATTTTTTTTTCTCCAAAAAACACATTCTGCGACGTGCTCAGTTTTTTGGCGGCATGAAGCTTTCATTAGACCAATGAAATTGCCGAACGGGTTAAGGTCAAACAACTTTTTTGTTTACTGTTTAGATTAAATCGAGCGCTCTCAAACTTCCCATCATTCTGATTACGGTAGTCATTTTGTCACCCTCATCATGGCAAAGACACAGAGAAATGCATATGATGCAGCTTTCAAGTTGAAGGCGATTGATCTGGCTGTTGGAAAAGGAAATAGAGCTGCTGCACGGGAGGTTGGTCTTAATGAGTCGATGATAAGACGTTGGAAACAGCAGCGTGAGGAATTGACTCAGTGCAAAAAGACAACTAAAGCTTACTGCTAATTTTTAATTTTTTGTTACAAGCCGTGTTTCGTTAAAGCCTATTTATTTTTGTTACAAGCCGTGTTTCGTTAAAGCCTATTTATTTTTGTTACAAGCCGTGTTTCGTTAAAGCCTGTGTAAAGTTCATTTGTTTCAATGTACCGGTAGGCATGTGCGGCTTATTTATGTTCAAAATAATATTTGTTTTAAAATTCAGTGGGTGCGGCTTATATTCAGGTGCGCTTAATAGTCCGGAAATTACGGTAAATGTTAAAAGAATACACTTATTTTTTTGTCAAGAATGAGACCAATAATGTTATAAATGGTTATTGTTGATTTGTTCAGGTGTTTCTGACATGTTTGTCTGAATGAAATCTTTAGTGCTCCTTGGACCTTTAAAAAGCTGGCCTTGTCTTCTCTGCTTAGATAAGTTGTTGTAAATTTAGTTTATCGGTACATTATGGTTGGCCTACTTATGGCTTACAATTTATATTATATTTATAAAGAAACTAAATAAAAAAACAAGGTAGTACTTGGTTGTGTTCATTATTGCCATTAGAAGCATATCTAACAAAGACCATCCATGAGAACGCAGGGGTGTCAAACTCATTTTTCCCGGGGAGTGCATTCCTTCTTCAACGAGGTCCGGAGGGCCGCACTAAATTGGCTATATTTCCTCACAGTCAAAATGAGTTATTTTTTGGGGGAATTTAAGGCTCCCTGACTGTCTAGCTTAGTGAGCTGGACACAATTAATAAACTATAAATGAAGGTCCATTATCATTTGTACATAGTTTCAATTTGGTTTTCGTCATTAAGTATATTATGCTATTATTTTCTTAGAAATATAGTTATGCCATTGTCAAAATAACTACCATGATAAATCTATGAATTAAACTTTTCCCACAGTGGTCTCTAGGTAAATCAAAAATATCTGACCCCCCATTGAGTGTTGAGAACAAGTTGCCCCTAACCACTGGTCCAGGGTTAGATATGTTTAATCGCCCTTTTGGTTAGGATTTGGGGTGGGTAAATCTGATCTGTGGATCAATTTATACTAGGTATGTGGATCAATTTACCTCGAGCAAGCGCGTTCCCACCTTTTCGCTCCCATGCTGCAACCAACCCCCAACCATGCTTACGTGCGCGCTCCCGCTATTAAGCGACAAGATGGCGGTCGCCGCCGGATCAGGTAAACGGTTCAGCTAAATAAATGACTAGCTGCCACATTACTAATTTCGTGTAACATTCAAATAAACGTTTGCTGATAGTGTGTATACGTTCCAGGATACTTTCCAGAAATCATCAAGTACTGCTTATTTTACTAAAACATGGCTATGCATAGCTTCTAGCTAGCGGCTAACACTAGCTACCGAAGTTAGCTCTCACCTGCTATCTGCCAGCTGACAAGGCTTTTGGTCTCGGAAGTTCTAGTGTATTGAAGCTAACATGGCATGGCAAATTCCGTTGGAAAACCTCTCCATGCATAGTTACCCATATATTTAATGCTAAATTAAATTGCCGTTGACATAGCAAAAGAGCTCGTTAACCTGTGTCGACTGATCAAATGCAGCGTCATTCATCAAGCGTTGTTTTTAGCCTGTTAGCTAGCTTCCACGTCCAGAACGTCATTGGCAAGAGAATTACCAGCTAGCTAACGTTAGTTCGTTATTAGCTAGTCGCAGGAAAAGCTCGAACTGGCTGGTTTGTGTGTTGCATGTTGTCAGCACACGTTATAGTAGCTACCTAACGAGTTGCTATTTGTTGTTAGCTGGTTTGCTAACGTAGTCAGATAACGACTCGATTTGTTACTGTAGTGATTTCGTGATCTAACTTTAGCTAACTTGTCAGTCACATTAATTTGACTTGTGTTAGTTAGCTAACTACCTAGCGTACGTGGGAAAGATCAAAATCGAATTTATTTATATTGCCCTTCTTACATGAATTGATATATCAAAGTGCTGTACAGAAACCCAGCCTAAAACCCCAAACAGCAAGCAATGCAGGTGTATAAGCACTATCGGCTTTCTAATGCGATCAATTATTTAGCTAACGTTAGCTCACTCATCTGAATTTAGGCCAGACCCGTTTGGGCCTACTATGAACTGAAATAGCAAACGTTGACTAGCGAGAATTGGCTAACTAGCTACCCACACATTTATGCGGATTACGTTTACCGTCCACATTACGTCAATCCACACCTTCAATTTGTTCTCTAATACAGGCCAGTAACGTTCGTTTGAATTAGCTAGCTACTGTAGCTATACACTTAATAATCATTGAAAAACTCCTCAAAATAGTCAGGGGCTTTATTGTGATCACATTGGGAAGTGATAGTGGGGTAATTGATGCAGAGTGGTCTCTATAAAGACAGACAAATAAATGATGTGTTACACAGCTGTAATAAGCCTAATAATACAGTAACAATCTGTTTTATTGCCAAAATCAAAATAAGCAGTAATGCTGTAAAGGTGAAATGGCAGGTAAATGCCACACACATACCCAATCAGACTACCAGATAATCTAGACTGGGAATTTAGCAGATCATTCCCAGAAGCTCAGTGTGAATGGGTCTACTCACTAAATCTGCCCCGAGTTATTGCTCATCTTGTCTCATGCGGAACTCTCACCAGCTAACTTCTGTAGGCCTATCTACAGGTTTATAGACAGATGTTTATGAACAACAGCTGTTTTCTGGAGCTGCTTTAAGGAACTGACTGGTAGGAAGTGGAATCTGGCTTTATAGCAGTCTCTTATTCGCTACTGCTAGCCTATTGGTCAATGGAACAGGTACAGGTGTGATTGGCAGATGATGTGACCAATGGCTGGTTAGTGGCATTTTCAAACTGTTTTGGCACAGACTGAGGTGGTCTGACCCGCTCGCCTGGTCAAAGCTAGCCCATCCTTCATATTGCATGGCTTGCAATCAGCAAAAAACACTCAAATCCTGGCAAGTGCGGCTATAATAGATGCTCTGTTTCCACCACTAAATTGTATTCAAAGGGCACAATAGAAGAATAAAAGTTTGCCATGGTGTGTAACTTCTGACATATACACTGAGTGTACAAAACATTAGGAACATCTTCCTAATATTGAGTTGCACCCCCTTTTGCCCCCCAGAACAGCCTACATTTGTCAGAGCATGGACTACAAGGTTTCAAAAGAATTCCACAGGGATGCTGGCCCATGTTGACTCCAATGCTTCCCACAGTTGTGTCAAGTTGGCTGGATGTCCTTTGGGTGGTGGACCATTATTGATACTCACGGGAAACTGTTGAGTGTGAAAAAACCAGCAGCATTGCAGTTCTTGGCACACTCAAACCTGGCACCTACTGCAATACCCCGTTCAAAGGCACTTAAATATTTTGTCTTGCCCATTCACCCTCTGAATGGCACACATACACAATCCATGTCTCGAGGCTTAAAAATCCTTTAACCTGTCTCCTCCCCTTCATCAACACTGATTGAAGTGGATTTAACAAGTGACATCAATAAGGGATCATATCTTTCACCTGGTCAGTCTATGTCATGGAAAGAGCTGAACATGGTATTGTACACTGTGTATATTGAAACTTAATGGGATGTACTGTTTGTTTTGTCTTGTGTGGTATTTCAATCATTTCTGTTTTGCGCTTGTTTGTCTCACATCGACAGGCGTTAAGGTTCCTCGTAACTTCCGGCTGCTTGAAGAGCTGGAAGAAGGCCAGAAAGGTGTGGGGGATGGGACAGTGAGCTGGGGCTTGGAAGATGATGAGGACATGACCTTAACAAGATGGAGAGGGATGATCATTGGCCCTCCTAGGGTGAGTTGGCTACTCTGATTCACAGGAATCCACCACGCTTGGCTCACTGGCCTTGTCCAGAAACAACCCCTTAGGCCCTACCCCGCTAGGCAACTGTGGAGGTCTGAGAGGATTGGACAGGTGTAATCAATATGTAAAAAATTCCACCTAGACCAGGGGTGTCAAATATACGGCGCGCAGGTTTGATAAAACAAAGAATGCATTTTTTGTCAATAAATGTAAATTTGCGGGGGACAATCTTAATCGATATTGGAATGGCTAAAACCAAATTAAAACTATTCTGTCCAGCTTGCTAACAGTTGGACTGTCGGGGAGCATTTAAAATTCCAAATTCAATGGACAGAGGACTACTTTTTGCAATTTTTTGCCAGCTTGGAAATAAAATGAATTATATTTACAGCCCTCAGGACCTCGGTGAAAACCGAATGCGGCCTGAGTTTGACAACCCTGACCTAGCCTATCAAAGGGGCAAGGTGGAGCTATAAACGTAATGCTAAACCCATTCTTACTGATGTCTTTGTATGTCATTTTTCAGACAATCTATGAAAATAGGATGTACAGTCTGAAGGTTGAATGTGGGCCCAGATATCCAGAGGCACCACCGTTTGTCAGATTTGTAACTAAGATAAACTTGAATGGTGTGCACAACTCCAATGGTGTGGTATGTAAATCTGTTTGTCCTTCAAAATGTTTCCATTGTAAAAGAGTTAATACTGGCTGTCTCATTTGTGTTGTAGATATTTTTTTATGTATGTTTAAGGATTTGATTGTTTATTGAAGTTGCCCCTGGCTCCTATAATAAGATATGGATTTCAGTGCAGGCCTAATGCCTACTATGTTTAGGTTACATTACAGACAGAGGAAATGTCACATGCAATAAGAGTCCATTGCCATTTCAGACGGCAATACTTTGCTTGAACATACTAAATGTAGTTATGCATGATCGTATAGGATGTACGTTCCGCTGGATAGGCTATTCCACAAGTTGCATTTATGTAGACTTTTTATATCTACATTTTATATCCATACAAAAATGAACTCTTTTTACCAGGTTATGTAGCAAATCATTTTTGGGATATGTTTGTTCACAACTAACCAGTACTTCAGCCAACCATGATATTACTACAAAATATATAGAGAGATTTGAGTCATGTTTTGTGAGTGTGTGTGTGATTGAGGTGTAATGTAATGTTTCTTTCTTTCCATTGTTCCCTGTCCTGCAGGTTGACACACGAGCAGTGTCTGCACTGGCCAAGTGGCAGAACTCCTACAGCATCCGTGTGGTCCTGCAGGAGCTCAGGCGGCTCATGATGTGCAAGGAGAACATGAAGCTCCCCCAGCCACCAGAGGGACAGATCTACACCAACTGAGCCCATGCTACTACTCTCCTTCTCCTTTTCCCTCTTTTATTTGCGTTCATCCTTTCATCCCATCCACCACCTCCCTCCTTATTTTCATTAATTTGCCAGCCAACACTCAAGCGCACACACATAGGGACGTACGTGTGGCCGAACACACGAATGCAGACACCCACAAACATGCAATCACTTCTACATGCGCCATTCTCAGGCCCTGGCCCCTCCCCTTTCCATCACTGGAGCTCTGGTTGGACTAGAGAAGACTAGGTAGGCGGAGTCATCGGTCCAGCCCTGATCATTCGAATACTGTACATCTTACTAATCTTTTTTTTATTATTATTTGTTATAAATGCAGATTGTACAATAACATAAATAATCTTATTGAGTGTACATGTTGTGTGCTGCCTTTTTGTAATAGAGAAAACCCCCCAGCGATTATGCAAGTATTTGTGGATTTTGTTCAGTGCAAGTTATAAATTAGATACGTTTTTCTTATCAGGTTCTAAATATAAAGTTCAACCAGTCAATTTACCTCCCCATTGATTTAGAGAGCTTGACCCAAGAAATATGTTAAAATATTTCTTGAGTGTTTATTTGGGGCTTTATGCATGTGTAACTTGTATAGCAATTTATTTACGGGCTCCACTGGAAATGCATGTGACTGCAGCAGCTTATAGCAAAATCCCTGAAGTAGTAAGCCCTTCAAGCTGTCACTTTAGTCAACACACACACGGCCATGACAGAGGCAACCACTGATATTTAGCGTCCTATATAATTATTTATATATTTTTTTTAAGATACCAGAAATGTTTAGTTCATAAGTGTCATTGGATGTAAAACACAATACAATTATAACATATGTCATAAAGGATTCTCACACCAGAAAACCTGCAACCGTTTAAGTTAACAACCCTTGAATGGAGATAACTTGAATTGGCTACCTCTTTTGGTCCATAGTTAGAGAGTAGAATTGGCCAATAGTCATGTCTTCTTTCTAATAATTTTTTTCTTCCTTCTTTCCTATCATAATTATTGCATCATGCATTCACACTTATCTATGTATAGTGTCTATATTCCAATGGTTCTAACCCCCTGCAGGCATTTCCCATGTTTGTTTCAGAATGCTAGTGTCACTGAGTTTGCCATTCATACACTGTCAGTATGGGTTATGGAACTACATTGATTGTACTTTTACACTATCTTGGTCTGTACAGGATCTTATGTATAGTGTTTGTCTGTTCCCCTTTAGTGATCTTACCAAACATGCAGTAAATATCATAGGGTGACCAGTTTTCTGACTATTTCTTTATCGCAAGCTAGGTTTCCATGAAATTGGTGACAGATTTTCATGCTAATATTCTACAATCCACAAAGACAATGTTCACACCAATGGTGTTTCCACCGAAGGGACTTGTTGCTGATAAAAGTCCGTGGGTGATGACGTAGTGCACACAAAATGTACTTTTTCGCTTAAGTTTTCATGTACCGAATAAAAATCTGAAGTTCAGTGTCTTTCCATCGCATTTTCAACTCTACCCATAGTTTTCTCACAAATTGTTGCGTTAAAAAGCAAATGTGCCTACTCTGGTCTTGTCAACAGCTGGCAGGTACTGTGCGGGTAGTCTAGTCTACATGATGAGATTATTATGGATAAGAGCGAAAAAATATTTGTTAAACGTCAGTCAAGCATCGACAATTAGATAATCGCGTGACTCCAAATTTACTTCGATATGATAGTTACTATATCAATATGAGGTTGCAGCCAGCATTTACATAAAGGCGTTTCCACCGCCATTTCTCACATAATACATTTCACTGATACAAAAAGATCACAGCTTTTCAAACGAACAAATGATGTCTGCATTTATACAATTGTACCGAAACGTCCTGTTACCATTGTAATTTTTTAATACGGTATGACTTTACTCGCATACAAACTGGATGGATACGTGGTTAGTAATAAAGGTGGGCAGTTTATTGATCTTATCTGGTACAATATTACAATTATTTTGCTCTTCATGAAGTAATATCAGAGGGAATAGTATCCATCAAAACTGGGCAATCTTATAATCAAAGTTAAGCATTTATAAAGTTATTGAGACCCTCGTGGACAATAAAATGGGCTTAAATATTTATTGAAGGGACAGTACACACACAACACTAGTGGTGATTGTGATTGTTTGCTTTTATTTAACTAGGCAAGTCCATTAAAAACAAGTTCTTATTTACAATGACGGCCTACACCGGCCGACACAGGCCCAATTGTGCACCGCCCTACTGGACTCCCAAGCACAGCTGCTTGTGATCAAATTCAATTGTATTTGTCACATGCGCCGAATACAACAGGTGTAGACCTTACAGTGAAACACTTACTTACAATCCCATAACCAACAATGAGGTTTTAAGAAAATACCTATACATTTTTTATAAAAGTAAGAGATAAGAATAACAAATAATTAAAGAGCAGCAATAAATAACAATAGCGGGGCTATTTACAGGGGGTACCAGTACAGAGTCAATGTCAATGTGCGTGGGCACCGGTGTCGAGGTAATTGAGGTAATATGTGCATTTAGGTAGAGTTATTAAAGTGACTATGCATAGATAATAACAGAGAGTAGCAGCAGCGTTTCGGGGGGGGGGGGGGGGGGTTGGGGCAATGCAATAGTCTGGGCAGCCATTTGATTAGCTGATCAGGAGTCTTATGGCTTGGGGGTAGAAGCTATTTAGGAGCCTCTTGGACCTAGACTTGGCGCTCCGGTACCGCTTGCCGTGCGGAGCAGAGAGAACAGTCTATGTCTAGGGAGGCTGGAGTCTTTGACAATTTCTAGGGTCTTCCTCTGACACTGCCTGGTATAGAGGTCCTGGATGGCAGGAAGCTTGGCCCCGGTGATGTACTGGGCCGTACGTACTACCCTCTGTAGTGCCTTGCGGTCGGGGGCTGAGTAGTGGTGCAACCCATCAGGATGCTCTCGATGGTGCAGCTGTAAAACCTTTTGATGATCTGGGGACCCATGCCCAATATTTTCAGTCTCCTGAGGGGGAATAGGTTTTGTCGTGCCCTCTTCACGACTGTCTTGGTGTGCTTGGACCATGTTAGTTTGTTGGTGATGTGGATGCCAAGGAACTTGAAGCTCTCAACCTGCTCCACTACAGCCCCGTCGATGAGAATGGGGGCGTGCTTGGTCCTCCTTTTCCTGTAGTCCACAATAATCTCCTTTGTCTTGATCACGTTGAGGGAGAGGTTGTTATCCTGGCACCACACGGTCAGGTCTCTAACCTCCTCCGTATAGGCTGTCTAATTGTTATCGGTGATCAGGCCTACCACTGTTGTGTCATCAGCAAATCTTAATGATGGTGTTGGAGTCATGCCTGGTCGTGCAGTCAGGAGTGAATAGGAAGTACAAGGGGGGGCTGAGCACGCACCCCAGAGGGGCCCCCGTGTGAGGATCAGCGTTGCGTATGTGTTGTTACCTACCGTTACCACCTGGGGCCGGCCCGTCAGGAAGTCCAGCATCCAGTTGCAGACGGAGGTGTTTAGTCCCAGGGTCCTTAGCTTAGTGATGAGCTTTGAGGGCACTATGGTGTTGAACGCTGAGCTGTAGTCAATGAATAGCATTCTCTCATAGGTGTTCCTTTTGTCCAGGTGTGAAAGGGCGGTGTGGAGTGCAATAGAGATTGCATCATTTGTGGATATGTTGGTGCAGTATGCAAATTGGAGGGGGTCTAGGGTTTATGGGATGATGGTGTTGATGTGAGCAATGACCAGCCTTTCAAAGCATTTCATGTCTACAGATGTGAGTGCTATGTGTCGGTAGTCATTTAGGCAGGTTACCTTAGTGTTCTTGTGCACAAGGGCTATGGTGGTCTGCTTGAAACATGTTAGTATTACAGACTCAGACAGGGAGAGGTTGAAAATGTCAGCTCACATCGGCTGCGGAGAGCGTGATCACACAGTCGACCGGAATAGCTGATGCTCTCATGCATGTTTCAGTGTTACTTGCCTCAAAGCAAGCATAGAAGTTATTTAGCTCGTCTGGTAGACTCGTGTCACTGGGCAGCTCTCAGCTGTGCTTCCCTTTGTAGTCTGTAATTGTTTGCAAGCCCTGCCACATCCGACTATCATCGGAGTCGGTGTAGTACGGTTTGAGCTTAGTCCTGTAATGACGCTTTGCCTGTTTGATGGTTAGTCGGAGGGCATAGCGGGATTTCTTATAATCTTCCGAGTTAAAGTCCCAATCCTTGAAAGTGGCAGCTCTGCCCTTTAGCTCAGTGCGAATGTTGCCTGTAATCCATGGCTTCCGATTGGGGTATGCACGTACAGTCACTGTTTGGACGAAATCCTCGATACACTTATTGATAATGCCAGTGACTGATGTGGTGTACTCCTCAATGTCATTGGAAGAATCCCGGAACATATTCCAATCTGTGCTACAGCCTGGATTCGAACCAGGGTGTCTGTAGTGACACCTCAAGCACTGAGATGCAGTGCCTTAGACCGCTGCGCCACTCGGGAGGGATCCCTGATATTGTTATTGTTCTCATGGACTATTGTTGTTGGTAAAAGGATAAAGCGGTGTAGGCCTATAAAAAGTTCATGTGAATCTCAGTTAGTGTTCACCAGAGTCATTATTGGTCAAAGATGTTGAGTAGATGCCCTCTCATGTCTTAATCAATGTATATTCTGTAGGTCAATAAACAGATGGATTTTTATTGGATATTATTGTTATGATTAAAAGGACCATACAACATCCCAATCATTTACACACACACAAAAACACACACACCCTGGGTTGTATTACCTGACTACCTCTGATATAAGCAACCTCGCTTTCTTCCTGAATTTCCCATTCACATAATTGTGGAATGAGATGAGGGACCATAGGTCTCCCATTAGTCTCTCAGGGCTGGGCAGGCAGAGGAAAGGGGACTTCCCATCTCTATTATGTATCTAACTTTATGGCTGTTGTACAGATTTAAAAAGGACACAGCTGCACAGCTGCTCAGTTTACTCTTACACGGTGGAGCTGACTACTGGACTGGACTCTGAACTACCCACAAGGCACTAGTTCCCTAGTTCTCCTCCTGCCTGTGTGTGAAGGAGAAGCCGGTGGCATTGTCCCAAAGGTCTGTATATAAGATGAGAGAGGGAGGATGTTGGATTCCTCAATAAGGCATCCATTCAGTGGCTCAAGAAACCTGTGAGTATACTTGTTTTATCTTCTTGGTTCCTATGAGCTGTATTGGAAATGTAATATTGCCTTATGGTCATGCAATGGAACAATCATGGAAGTTAAAGTGTATCAATTTCAAATCAATATTGTAAAGAAGGTATTTTCAGGCAGATTCTGATTATCCATTCCCCTGACAAAAGATAATAGTGATCAATATGAAGTGAAAGTTCTTGCAGTTCACACTGACCATCTACATTACTGTAACACATTGGTGCTTTGTAAGCCAGATACACAGTATGTGATGGTATTGGCTCTGACATTGTCTCATTTGTTAGGCCCAACATCATGAAATCCTGTGTGGAAGCTAAATGCCTGTCTGATTTTCACTAGCAGAGATAGGAAATGAGCAGGGCCATGTAGACCGAATTGTGCTAAGTGGTATCCTTGGGATGTCCCTGCCCTAAACCCTAACCATAACCTTAACTCCTAACCTTAACTCCTAACCTGAACCCCTAACCTTAACCCTTCCCTTAACCCTTACTTTAACTGTTTTAAATTTCAATGGACCATTTTAAATTTCAAGTGACGTCGGTTCCCACTTAGACTTCCCAAGGATCCCTCTTAGACTTTTCCATTGTGCAGTAACAATGTTAACTTTTTAAAAGTAAAAGGGGAGACTTGAGTTCCAGAAGTAAACATTTTAATACAGAGCTTTGAGGTGCAGGTAGCCATGCGAAAATACACATGCTAATAGCACCAGTTCCTTAAAAGCCACAGCCAGTAAATATAAAGCAAATGATGTCTCAAGAATAATATAGTCATTCTTAATTGTGTATACATGGCATCGTTACAATGGTTGATATGAAACTGATCAAATGTTTAGCTGAACAATGAGAAGAGTGAAACATTTGCTACTTTGGGTACAGAGAGTGAAGTTTGAGCCAGTTCAAGGTTTGGATTGTCACGAGTTAAGGCCTCTGAGAAGTGTGTGTCCTGTGTGATCTGGGTCGTAGTTAGGCATCCGACTGGCCCCCACAGCCATATGGTACGTTGTGTTTCTAGAGGGAAGTGTTAGGGAAGTGAAAATTACTTCAGCTGCTTGACATGTAAGAAGAATGCGTTGAGTAGACTGAATACTTCTCTGTTACAATTGCTAGTATTGTCTCAAGGTTTCATGGTCTCATCTCTGTATAATTGAAAAATACAATACATCTGATTCTCACTACTCCATCTACACAGTTAGTTAGGTATTTGTCCTTGACTTACATTTATTTTTTTAATTTAACATGCAGTATAACATTTAGGTAATCAAAGTGTAACTAATTAACTAAACCAGTCATTTCAAAGTGTGACGTGTGACATTTGCACCCTTGAGCAACAACACCCTGTGCATAAATTACAGGGCACGCAGAGAGCATCAGAGTTGAACCAGTTGACCTAGATCTGCTTATGCCAGGTTGCTTCACCCTGTGTGACTCACAGCTAAAGTGTAAAACAGTAGGGTTAAAAGCTGTTTGGCAAAAAGTTAAAGATCAAATTCCAATGACAAAATGAATGCACATTCAATAACAGGGCACGTATCCACAAAGAGTCTCAGAGTAGGAGTGCTGATCTAGAATCTTTCTATTTAATCTGATTCATTATGATCTAAAAGGCAAAACTGATCCTTTGATTTGGTAAACCCACAATAACAATGTGATATTTACTCTTGGTTATACAGTAACGATGGTCATGGTCTAGGCCAGTAGTTCCCAAAAATAAAAAAGGAACTCAGTCTGGCTTTCAACTTACTCCTGAAAGTTGCAATAATGCACAAGGTGCAATTTGAAATTGATAGTGCATCAGCAGTTTTCCAGTGTTCCCAATGCTGGAAGGGGAGCCTGAGTGAAAATGTTTGGAAACCCCTGGTCTGGGCTAGGGTTAGGCCTACTTGTTGATAGATCCTTGCAGAGAGATTTGGTACTATAATACTTCAAATTCTTACCAATATTATTATTGTTCTACTCATTTCATCCTCGATCTAGCTTGATAATTTTAGCAGTAGTGTCTTTAAGCAGTGGCGTGTATTAATGGATGCCAAGGGAAGCCAGGCTTTCCCCCAAAATGTGTTTCATACTTTTCATTCAATTCGCAAGAGGCTGAATGTACAGTATCTCACCGGAAAAGCATCAGAGCGAGTGAAACAGCGCCCCTCTGTCTCTGTATGTGTAACCCATCTATCTGATGCTGTTTGGTCAAAAAGAGTATGACATTGTTGAAACCCGTAGCATTGAGCAAGCATTTCGCCTCCCTGTAACGGTTGTCGTCGGGGATAGAGGACCAAAACGCAGCAGGAATGCAGATGCTCATCTTGTATTTATTTTTAAATAAAGAAAACACCAAAATACAAAACGAAGAACTCACGAACAACAAAACAGTCTTGTCATGCTCACACAGGCAAAACAAGAAACAATCTCCCACAACACCAAACCAAACAATTACCCATATATAGGACTCTCAATCAGAGGCAACGAGAAAGCACCTGCCTCCAATTGAGAGTCCTACCCCCCATCAACATAAACATAGAAATACAACAAACCAGATAGAACATAGAAATACAAAACATAGAACATAGACCAAAACCCGGAAATAATAAATCAAACACCCTACTACATAAATCACCACCCCGAACCACATAAACAAAATACCCTCTGCCACGTCCTGACCAAACTACAATAACAAATAACCCTTATACTGGTCAGGACGTGACAGTACCCCCCCCCCCCCCCTTAAAGGTGCAGACCCCGGATGCACCTCATAAATAAACAATAAAAAACAAAACAACAACAACAAAAAATCCCCCTAATCTAAAGGGAGGGAAGGGAGGGTGGCTGCCGTCACCGACGGCACTTGTGCTACACCCCCCTCCCCAACCCACCTATACAGGAGGTGGTTCTGGCTCTGGCCTACTGTCCTCCAGAATGCAGACAGACTTGCTCAGTTTCGGGCCGTAGGCAGACTCCCATCGTTCCGGATCGTTGGCAGACCTCTTCCGTTCCACACTGTAGGCAGACTCATTTGATACACAGTTAATCATATTTAGTTCCGGATCGTCAAAAGACTTACTCAGTTCCGGGTTGCTGATAGACTCCCTTGGTTCCGGGTCATAGGCAGACTCACCCGGTTCTGGGTCACAGGCAGATTCCCTCGGTCCCGGGTCGCAGGCCGACCCCCTCTGTTCCGGGTCGCAGGCAGGCCCTCTCGGTTCCGGGTCGCAGGCAGACTCCCTCGGTTCCGGGTCGCAGGCAGACTCCCTCGGTTCCGGGTCGCAGGCAGACTCCCTCGGTTCCGGGTTGCAGGCAGTCTCCCTCGGTTCCGGGTCACAGGCAGTCTCCCTCGGTTCCGGGTCGCAGGCAGTCTCCCTCGGTTCCGGACTAGACACTGTTGCCGGGATACTCTGGACTGCACGCTGGTGCCGGATACTCTGGACTGCACACTGGTGCCGGATACTCTGGACTGCACACTGGTGCCGAACTCTCGAGGCTGGGCTGACACACTGGAAGCCTGATGCGTGGTACTGGTACTGGATGTGCCAGTCTGGGGACACGCACCTCAGGGCTAGTGCGGGGAGCGGGAACAGGCCGAGTCGGACTGGGTTGACGCACTGGAAGCCTGATGCGTGGTACTGGTACTGGAGGTATCAGCCTGGGAACACGCACCTCAGGGCTAGTGCGGGGAGCGGGAACAGGACGAGTCAGACTGGGTTGACGCACTGGAAGCCTGATGCGTGGTGCTGGTACTGGAGGTATCAGCCTGGGAACACGCACCTCAGGGCTAGTGCGGGGAGCGGGAACAGGACGAGTCAGACTGGGTTGACGCACTGGAAGGCTGATGCGTGGTGCTGGTACTGGAGGTATCAGCCTGGGAACACGCACCTCAGGGCTAGTGCGGGGAGCGGGAACAGGACGAGTCGGACTGGGCTGACGCACTGGACCGTAGAGGCGTACTGGCGGTCTCGAGCGCAGAACTGGCATCGCTCTTACTGGCTGGATGCCCACTTCCCCCTGGCAAATGCGGGGTGCTGGTACTGCGCGTACTGGCCTAAAAATACTTGGCCTCGCCACAGTACCCATTACCCCGAAGCACGGGACCTGTCCAGTCACTGGTTGCGCAAAAAAGGTACAGGGATTTGGCCTGGGGCTCACTCCTCGCCCAGCCAAACTACCCGTGTGCCCCCCCCCGCAATAAAATCTTGGGGCTGCCTCTCGGGTTCCCTTAAATCCTCCACAGCCCTGGAAATGCCTCTCCTCAACTCTGCCCATGTCTCCTTTTCCCGACAGTCCATATCATATTCCCATCGCTCCCTTCTCCGCTGCTTGGTCCTATTGTGGTGGGAGATTCTGTAACGGTTGTCGTCGTGGATAGAGGACCAAAACGCAGCAGGAATGTGGATGCTCATCTTGTATTTATTTTTAAATAAAGAGAACACTAAAATAACAAAACGAAGAACTCACGAACAACAGAACAGTCTTGTCAGGCTCACACAGGCAAAACAAGAAACAATCTCCCACAACACCAAACCAAACAATTACCCATATATAGGACTCTCAATCAGAGGCAACGAGAAAGCACCTGCCTCCAATTGAGAGTCCTATCCCCATCAACCTAAACATAGAAATACAACAAACCAGAAAGAACATAGAAATACAAAACATAGAACATAGACCAAAACCCGGAAATAATAAATCAAACACCCTACTACATAAATCACCACCCCGAACCACATAAACAAAATACCCTCTGCCACGTCCTGACCAAACTACAATAACAAATAACCCTTATACTGGTCTGGACGTGACACTCCCTTGATAAAACAAGTATACAACAATAGCCAGCTAGCGTTGAGATAAACTGAGTGAGCTCAAATGTGAATGGTTCTGGTGCACCAAGGGAAGCCAGTTTGGATTTGGCTTCACACCAATCACATCACATCAAAAGCGAAATATAATTGACAGAAAAAACTTGAATTGTTGCATCTCTGTCACAATATCCTGAGATTGCAGGATGAGGTAGAGTCAAGCGCAGGAGACTGAAGTCCGTTGAACAAACGTTTAATAATCCACAAGAACTATTGCCGCAGCAAGGCAGGGTGCACAATCAAAATACACAGAAGGACAGCTCCAAAATCCACACAGACGGGGCGCAGCCCGGCAACCTTAATGCCTAACAAAAATGCACGGCGTAGCCAAACACAAGAAAATCCTGACTACCACAATAAACATGACAAGTAACAGTCCCGCACGAATCCCCAAACGAAACAGACAAACTAAATAACCCCCCACTAATGACTAACAAGGAACAGGTGCAGAACTAAACAAACATAACTAACAGACACAGAGACATGGATCGGTGGCAGCTAATAGGCCGGCGACGACGACCGCCGAGCACCGCCCGACCGAGGAGAGGCACCACCTTCTGTGGACGTTGTGACAGAACCCCCCCGACGCGCGTCTCCCGCAGCGCGCCAACGCTGGCCTCGAGGACGACCCGGAGGGTGAGGTGCAGGGCGATCCGGATGGAGGCTGTGGAATTCCTGAAGCAGGGCTGGATCCAGAATGTCCCCCACCGGGACCCAGCACCTCTTCTCCGGACCGTACCCTTCCCAGTCCACGAGGTACTGCAGGCCCCCCACCTGACGTCGAGAGTCCAAGATGGACCGGACTGTGTACACCGGAGCCCCCCCGATGTCCAGGGGGGGCGGAGGGACCTCCCGCACCTCAGCGTCCTGCAGCGGACCAGCTACCACCGGCCTGAGGAGAGACACATGAAACGAGGGGTTAATACAGTAATATGAAGGAAGTTGTAACCTATTACACACCTCGTTTATTCTCCTCAGGACTTTGAACGGCTTTGAATAGGACCGCAGAAACCTGTCCACATCCTGATTAATACGTTCCACCTGCCCATTACTCTCGGGGTGAAAACCCGAGGTCAAACTGACCGAGACCCCCAGCTTCTCCATAAACGACTTCCACACCCTGGACGTGAACTGGGGACCCCGATCAGAGACGATGTCCTCGGGCACCCCGTACTGCCGGAAGACATGCGTAAACAGGGCCTCCGTGGTCTGTAGGGCCGTAGGAAGACCAGGCAAAGGGAGTAGACGGCAGGACTTCGAGAACCGATCCACAACGACCAGAATCGTGGTATTACCCTGAGACGGCGGGAGATCCGTGAGGAAATCCACCGACAGGTGGGACCACGGTCGCTGTGGAACGGGGAGGGGCTGTAGATTCCCTCAAGGCAGGTGACTAGGAGCCTTACACTGGGCGCACACCGAACAGGAGGAGACATAGCGCCTAACATCCTTAACCAAAGTGGGCCACCAGTACTTCCCCTTCAGGCCTCGCACCGTCCGTTCCACACCAGGATGACCCGAGGAGGGTAGAGTGTGCGACCACTGGATCAGACGATTGCGAACACCGAGCGGGACGTACCTCCGACCCGCGGGACACTGAGGTGGAGTGGGTTCTGACTGCCCCGCCCGCTCGATGTCCGCATCCACCTCCCAGACCACTGGTGCCACCAAACAGGAGGCAGGGAGTATGGGAGTAGGATCAATGGTCCGCTCCTCGGTGTCGTGGAGATGCGACAGTGCGTCAGCCTTCAGGTTCCGGGAACCTGGAATGTACGACAGGGTGAATTGAAACCTCGTAAAAAACAGGGCCCACCTGGCTTGACGAGGGTTAAGTCTCCTCGCTGCCCGGATTTACTCCAGGTTACGGTGATCAGTCCAGATGAGGAAAGGGTGTCGTGCCCCCTCAAGCCAATGTCTCCACACCTTCAGGGCGTTGACCATGGCTAACAACTCCCTGTCCCCCACATCATAGTTGCGCTCCGCCGGACTCAGCTTCTTAGAAAAGAACGCACAGGGGCGAAGCTTCGGAGGCGCGCCCGAACGCCGCGACAGCACCGCTCCTACCCCAGCCTCGGACGTGTCCACCGGTAGTAATTGGCAAACCCCAAGAACCGCTGCACCTCCTTCACCGTGGTTGGAGTCGGCCAATTACGTGCGGCCGTAACGCGGTCACATTCCATCACCACCCCTGTGGTGGAAATGCGATATCCCAGAAAAGAGACGGCTCGTTTGGAGAACTCACATTTCTTAGCCTTGACGTACAGGTCATGCTCCAGCAGCCGCCCAAGCACTTTACGCACCAGAGACACATGCGCGGCGCGTGTGGCGGAGTAGATCAAAATGTCATCGATGTACACCACCACACCCTGACCGAGCAGGTCTCTGAGAACCTCGTCCACAAAGGATTGGAAGCATTCTTTAACCCATACGGCATGACGAGGTACTCATAATGGCCAGATGTGGTACTAAATGCGGTTTTCCACTCGTCTCCATCCTTAATACGCACCAGGTTATATGCGCTCCTGAGGTCCAGTTTTGTGAAGAATCTTGCTCCGTGAAATGTTTCCACTGCCATGGCGATGAGAGGTAGCGGGTAACTAAACCCCACCGTGATAGCATTTAGACCTCTGTAATCAATGCACGGACGCAGACCTCCCTCCTTTTTCTTCGCAAAAAAGAAACTCGAGGAGACGGGTGAAATGGAGGGCCGAATGTACCCCTGTCCCAGAGATTCCGTGACATATGTCTCCATAGCCACCATCTCCTCCTGTGACAATGGGTACACGTGACTCTTGGGAAGCGCAGCGTTAACCTGGAAATCTATCGCACAATCCCCCTGTCGATGAGGTGGTAATTTGGTCGCCCTCTTTTTACAAAAAGCGATCGCTAAATCGCCGTATTCAGGGGGAATGCGCACGGTGGAAACCTGGTCTGAACTCTCCACCGACGTGGCACCTATGGAAACTTCTATACACCTCCCTGAACACTCCTCTGACCACCCCTGGAGAACCCCCTGTTTCCACGAAATCCGGGGATTGTGATCAGCCAGCCAGGGAACCCCCAGCACCACCAGAAACGCAGGCGAATCGATAAGGAAGCCAGTGGAACCGTGGCCTCGCTGACCAGCCCTGACCCTAATGGCCGGCTATCTAGGGAGTGCACGGGGAAGGGAGGGATCTATCGGCACTAGCGGAATGCCCAGCTTGATGGCGAGTCCACGATCCATAAAGTTCCCAGCTGCGCCTGAATCGACTAGCGCCTTAAGCTGGGAAGAGGGAGAAAAATCAGAAAACAAAATTAATACGAACATGTGACCAACAGGGGGTTCTGGGTGAGTTTGGTGCTGACTCACCTGGGGTGACCGAGAAGTGTTCTGCTTGCCCTCTCGACTCCCAGACTGACTCCTCCAGCACCGGTCGGCCATGTGTCCTCTCCGACCACAGCTGGTGTAGGAGGAGCCACCTCCTCCGGTACCCCTCGTCACGGCCCCCCCTAACTCCATGGGAGTAGGGGCGGGAGTGCACGGAGGTGGAATGGACAGGACCCTTTCCGAACGCCCGTGGGCAGCAAGCAGATTGTCCAGTCGGATGGACATGTCGATCAACTCGTCGAGGGAGAGAGCGGTGTCCCGACAAGCTAGCTACACTACACCTGTGATGGTCTATCAGTGCCCTGTCGTTCCACCCCGCCCCAGCAGCCAAAGTCCTGAACTCCAGCGCGAAGTCCTGCGCGCTCCTTGTTTCCTGCCTGAGGTGGAACAGCCGCTCACCCGCTTGTCCCTCCGGAGGGTGGTCGAACACGGCCCGAAAGCGGCTAGTGATCCCTCGCCGAGTCCGGACCATTCCAGACTGCGTTCGCCCACTCCAGAGCTCGGCCCGTCAGGCAGGAAACAAGGACACTCACACCTTCCTCCCCCGAGGGAGCAGGTCTTACGGTGGCCAGGTACAGCATGAGCTGGAGCAGAAATCCCTGGCACCCAGCCGCCGCTCCATCATACTCCCTCAGGAGCTCAAGACGAAGCGCGCCGGAGCCAGACGCAGTGAGAGGAGGATGTGGCTGAGGAGCCGGAGGTGGAGAGAGGAGACCACTCCTCTCCCATCGGTCCATCCCCTCCATCATTTGGTCCATCGCGGATCCAATCCGATGGAGGACTGAGGTGTGATGGAGCATGCATTCCTCCATCAAGGGAAGGGGGTTGGCAGCTGCTCCTGCTGACTCCATAGTGGTGCAGAATTCTGTAAGGCTTGGGTGTCGTTCTGGCGAGGAATCAAATGCAGGAAGCAGCGATACAGGGTAGTGGCTTTAATGAGCACAACGGCTAAAACACAAGCCACCCCAAACAGCGATCAGAGCGCACACAAAACAAAGTGCCCCAAACACAGGGGACAAAACACTGTTGGCGCAAACACATGCACTAAGGCAAAATACAAAATCAGCGTGTCACCAAGCACAGCATACATAGAAACAATCCCGCACAAAGAGCAGGCGGGCCTACTGGCTAATATAGCCCCGCTAATCACCCCAACACAGAACAGGTGCAAACAATAACGGAAAAAGGGGAAAACAAAAGGGAATCAGCGGCAGCTAGTAGGCTGGTGACGACGACCACCGAGCGCCACCCGAGCAGGAGGGGGAGCCACCTTCGGTGGGAGTCGTGACAGTCATGTAACTGTTTGTTACATGCAATATGCTTTGTGGACAGATGTTGCTCTCCGGTTTTGTGATGAAACAAAGGTATGATTGAATTTATTCTACCACTGTGTCTTCTTATTGTCTTGGCCTTAGGCCTATATATCACGGTGGCAAAGCATTGAAACTAACAGGTTATAGAACAAACAATGCAATTATAACAACATATAGGTTGTAATATGGCTTTTTTTCTGGCTTTGATTCCCCAGTGATTTTACCCACGCACCGCTACTGACTTTCAGTATTTCTTAAGATAATCTCTAGTTTCCTCTTTTTCTAGCCTCTGAAGGCTGGCCGGGTTTAAACTGTTCAATCCGATATATCTTCACTTCAGATCTGAAGTTCCTTCAGAAGACTACCTCACCTCACCTGACCTGACTGGGACCAGCTACAATACAGCCATGTCTCTGCTGGTCCATGTTCTGGCCTGCTGCTTCGGCCTGGGCTCCTGGGTGGCTGTCAACGGCCTGTGGGTGGAGCTCCCCTTCATTGTCAACACCCTCCCCGAGGGCTGGGAACTACCATCCTACCTGACAGTCATCATCCAGCTGGCCAACTTGGGGCCTCTGCTGGTCACTGTCATGCACAAGCTGTGTCCGGGCCGGCTGAGGGAGAGCGCTGTCATCTACAGGTAATAACAGAGAGATAATAACAGATCTATTGATAATAACAGAGAGTAGCAGCAGCATTCCGGGGGGGGGGGGGCAATGCAAATAGTCTGGGCAGCCATTTGATTAGCTGATCAGGAGTCTTATGGCTTGGGGGTAGAAGCTATTTAGGAGCCTCTTGGACCTAGACTTGGCGCTCCGGTACCGCTTGCCGTGCGGAACAGAGAGAACAGTCTATGACTAGGGTGGCTGGAGTCTTTGACAATTTCTAGGGTCTTCCTCTGACACCGCCTGGTATAGAGGTCCTGGATGGCAGGAAGCTTTGTCCCGGTGATGTACTGGGCCGTACGTACTACCCTCTGTAGTGCCTTGCGGTCGGGGGCTGAGTAGTGGTGCAACCCATCAGGATGCTCTCGATGGTGCAGCTGTAAAACCTTTTGATGATCTGGGGACCCATGCCCAATATTTTCAGTCTCCTGAGGGGGAATAGGTTTTGTCGTGCCCTCTTCACGACTGTCTTGGTGTTCTTAGACCATGTTAGTTTGTTGGTGATGTGGACGCCAAGGAACTTGAAGCTCTCAACCTGCTCCACTACAGCCCCGTCGATGAGAATGGGGGCGTGCTTGGTCCTCCTTTTCCTGTAGTCCACAATAATCTCCTTTGTCTTGATCACGTTGAGGGAGAGATTGTTGTCCTTGCACCACACGGTCAGGTCTCTGACCTCCTCCCTATATGCTGTCTCATCGTTATCGGTGATCAGGCCTACCACTGTTGTGTCATCAGCAAATCTTAATGATGGTGTTGGAGTCGTGCCTGGCCGTGCAGTCAGGAGTGAATAGGAAGTACAAGGGGGGGCTGAGCACGCACCCCAGAGGGGCCCCCGTGTTGAGGATCAGCGTTGCGTATGTGTTGTTACCTACCGTTACCACCTGGGGCCGGCCCGTCATGAAGTCCAGCATCCAGTTGCAGACGGAGGTGTTTAGTCCCAGGGTCCTTAGCTTAGTGATGAGCTTTGAGGGCACTATGGTGTTGAACGCTGAGCTGTAGTCAATGAATAGCATTCTCTCATAGGTGTTCCTTTTGTCCAGGTGTGAAAGGGCGGTGTGGAGTGCAATAGAGATTGCATAATTTGTGGATATGTTGGTGCAGTATGCAAATTGGAGGGGGTCTAGGGTTTATTTGATGATGGTGTTGATGTGAGCCATGACGAGCGTTTCAAAGCATTTCATGGCTACAGATGTGAGTGCTATGTGTCGGTAGTCATTTAGGCAGGTTACCTTAGTGTTCTTGTGCACAAGGACTATGGTGGTCTGCTTGAAACATGTTAGTATTACAGACTCAGACAGGGAGAGGTTGAAAATGTCAGCTCACATCGGCTGTGATCACACAGTCGTCCGGAATAGCTGATACTCTCATGCATGTTTCAGTGTTACTTGCCTCAAAGCAAGCATAGAAGTTATTTAGCTCATCTGGTAGGCTCGTGTCACTGGGCAGCTCTCGGCTTTGCTTCCCTTTGTAGTCTGTAATAGTTTGCAAGCCCTGCCACATCTGACTATCATCGGAGCTGGTGTAGTACTATTCGATCTTAGTCCTGTAATGACGCTTTGCCTGTTTGATGGTTCATCGGAGGGCATAGCGGTATTTCTTATAAGCTTCCGGGTTAAAGTCCCGCTCCTTGAAAGCAGCAGCTCTACCCTTTAGCTCAGTGCGAATGTTGCCTGTAATCCATGGCTTCCGATTGGGGTATGCACGTACAGTCACTGTTTGGACGAAATCCTCGATACACTTATTGATAATGCCAGTGACTGATGTGGTGTACTCCTCAATGTCATTGGAAGAATCCCGGAACATATTCCAATCTGTGCTACAGCCTGGATTCAAACCAGGGTGTCTGTAGTGACACCTCAAGCACTGAGATGCAGTGCCTTAGACCGCTGCGCCACTCGGGAGGGATCCCTGATATTGTTATTGTTCTCATGGACTATTGTTGTTGGTAAAAGGATAAAGCGGTGTAGGCCTATAAAAAGTTCATGTGAATCTCAGTTAGTGTTCACCAGAGTCATTATTGGTCAAAGATGTTGAGTAGATGCCCTCTCATGTCTTAATCAATGTATATTCTGTAGGTCAATAAACAGATGGATTTTTATTGGATATTATTGTTATGATTAAAAGGACCATACAACATCCCAATCATTTACACACACACAAAAACACACACACCCTGGGTTGTATTACCTGACTACCTCTGATATAAGCAGCCTCGCTTTCTTCCTGAATTTCCCATTCACATAATTGTGGAATGAGATGAGGGACCATAGGTCTCCCATTAGTCTCTCAGGGCTGGGCAGGCAGAGGAAAGGGGACGTCCCATCTCTATTATGTATCTAACTTTATGGCTGTTGTACAGATTTAAAAAGGACACAGCTGCACAGCTGCTCAGTTTACTCTTACACGGTGGAGCTGACTGCTGGACTGGACTCTGAACTACCCACAAGGCACTAGTTCCCTAGTTCTCCTCCTGCCTGTGTGTGAAGGAGAAGCCGGTGGCATTGTCCCAAAGGTCTGTATATAAGATGAGAGAGGGAGGATGTTGGATTCCTCAATAAGGCATCCATTCAGTGGCTCAAGAAACCTGTGAGTATACTTGTTTTATCTTCTTGGTTCCTATGAGCTGTATTGGAAATGTAATATTGCCTTATGGTCATGCAATGGAACAATCATGGAAGTTAAAGTGTATCAATTTCAAATCAATATTGTAAAGAAGGTATTTTCAGGCAGATTCTGATTATCCATTCCCCTGACAAAAGATAATAGTGATCAATATGAAGTGAAAGTTCTTGCAGTTCACACTGACCATCTACATTACTGTAACACATTGGTGCTTTGTAAGCCAGATACACAGTATGTGATGTATTGGCTCAGACATTGTCTCATTTGTTAGGCCCAACATCATGAAATCCTGTGTGGAAGCTAAATGCCTGTCTGATTTTCACTAGCAAGGATAGGAAATGAGCAGGGCCATGTAGACCGAATTGTGCTAAGTGGTATCCATGGGATGTCCCTGCCCTAAACCCTAACCATAACCTTAACTCCTAACCTCAACTCCTAACCTCAACCCCTAACCTTAACCCTTCCCTTAACCCTTACTTTAACTGTTTTACATTTCAATGGACCATTTTAAATTTCAAGTGACGTCGGTTCCCACTTAGACTTCCCAAGGATCCCTCTTAGACTTTTCCATTGTGCAGTAACAATGTTAACTTTTTAAAAGTAAAAGGGGAGACTTGAGTTCCAGAAGTAAACATTTTAATACAGAGCTTTGAGGTGCAGGTGGCCATGCGAAAATACACATGCTAATAGCACCAGTTCCTTAAAAGCCACAGCCAGTAAATATAAAGCAAATGATGTCTCAAGAATAATATAGTCATTCTTAATTGTGTATACATGGCATCGTTACAATGGTTGATATGAAACTGATCAAATGTTTAGCTGAACAATGAGAAGAGTGAAACATTTGCTACTTTGGGTACAGAGAGTGAAGTTTGAGCCAGTTCAAGGTTTGGATTGTCACGAGTTAAGGCCTCTGAGAAGTGTGTGTCCTGTGTGATCTGGGTCGTAGTTAGGCATCCGACTGGCCCCCACAGCCATATGGTACGTTGTGTTTCTAGAGGGAAGTGTTAGGGAAGTGAAAATTACTTCAGCTGCTTGACATGTAAGAAGAATGCGTTGAGTAGACTGAATACTTCTCTGTTACAATTGCTAGTATTGTCTCAAGGTTTCATGGTCTCATCTCTGTATAATTGAAAAATACAATACATCTGATTCTCACTACTCCATCTACACAGTTAGTTAGGTATTTGTCCTTGACTTACATTTATTTTTTTAATTTAACATGCAGTATAACATTTAGGTAATCAAAGTGTAACTAATTAACTAAACCAGTCATTTCAAAGTGTGACGTGTGACATTTGCACCCTTGAGCAACAACACCCTGTGCATAAATTACAGGGCACGCAGAGAGCATCAGAGTTGAACCAGTTGACCTAGATCTGCTTATGCCAGGTTGCTTCACCCTGTGTGACTCACAGCTAAAGTGTAAAACAGTAGGGTTAAAAGCTGTTTGGCAAAAAGTTAAAGATCAAATTCCAATGACAAAATGAATGCACATTCAATAACAGGGCACGTATCCACAAAGAGTCTCAGAGTAGGAGTGCTGATCTAGAATCTTTCTATTTAATCTGATTCATTATGATCTAAAAGGCAAAACTGATCCTTTGATTTGGTAAACCCACAATAACAATGTGATATTTACTCTTGGTTATACAGTAACGATGGTCATGGTCTAGGCCAGTAGTTCCCAAAAATAAAAAAGGAACTCAGTCTGGCTTTCAACTTACTCCTGAAAGTTGCAATAATGCACAAGGTGCAATTTGAAATTGATAGTGCATCAGCAGTTTTCCAGTGTTCCCAATGCTGGAAGGGGAGCCTGAGTGAAAATGTTTTGGAACCCCTGGTCTAGGCTAGGGTTAGGCCAACTTGTTGATAGATTTGGTACTATAATACTTCACATTTTTACCAATATTATTATTGTTCAACTCATTTCATCCTCGATCTAGCTTGCTAGTTTTAGCAGCAGTGTCTTTTAGCAGTGGCGTGTATTAATGGATGCCAAGGGAAGCCAGGCTTTCCCCCAAAATATGTTTCATAATTTTCATTCAATTCGCAAGAGGCTGAATGTACAGTATCTCACCGGAAAAGCATCAGAGCGAGTGAAACAGCGTCCCTCTGTCTCTGTATGTGTAACCCATCTATCTGATGCTGTTTGGTCAAAAAGAGTATGACATTGTTGAAACCCGTAGCATTGAATGCAATGGAAACCAGCAAGCATTTCGCCTCCCTTGATAAAAAAAGTATACAATAATAGCCAGCTAGCGTTGAGCTAAACTGAGTGAGCTCAACTGTGAATGGTCCTGGTTCACCAAGGGAAGCAAGTTTGGATTTGGCTTCACACCAATCACATCACATCAAAAGCAAAATATAATTGACAGAAAAAAATTGAATTGTTGCATCTCGTTGTCCTGCAGTGGCTATCTAGCTACCTAAAATAGTTTCTTTCCTAAATTAGCCATGGATAGAGATAGGGATTTAGACTTGCGGTTTTATTTAATTCTCCGTACTGGTCATTGATTATAACAGCAATTCTGATCCAACCATAAATTCATACATTGTGCCCCTGGCCCTTAGAGGATGGAAGTTCAGTATGTAGCTAGATGTAGTAGGCTAATTTTAACTAGCTGGCTCATCATTGCCCATTAAAGGAAGTTAAGGCTAGCGAGCAAGCATTCTAGCCAGGTAGCGTAGGACAGCAAAAACTAAAAGCGTGTACTGTATAACACAGTCATAGACCGTTTCGTCAACATGAAAGAGAGGACAATGGCAGAACAATGGACAGCCACAGCATATTTAGCTTACATTAATTGGACTAAGTTGTTTTTGATATATTTAGTTGTCACTGTATTAGACTAAGCATACAAAGTAGGTGCTTATAGGTTATTTGATGATGTTGAAGATGAAATGGTTCTGGAATAGTGGAGGCAACTCGCAGTAACTCTCATTGGTTCTAACTCAATAGTTGTTTAGTTTAGTAGTCTGAAAATATCAGAAACATTAACTTGCTTGACCATGCTGTAGGTCATGTAACTGTTTGCTACATGCAATATGCTTTGTGGACAGATGTTGCTCTCCGGTTTTGTGATGAAACAAAGGTATGATTGAATTTATTCTACCACTGTGTCTTCTTATTATCTCAGCCTTAGGCCTATATATCACGGTGGCAAAGCATTGAAACTAACAGGTTATAGAACAAACAATGCAATTATAACAACATATAGGTTGTAATATGGCTTTTTTTCTGGCTTTGATTCCCCAGTGATTTTACCCACGCACCGCTACTGGCTTTCAGTATTTCTTAAGATAATCTCTAGTTTCCTCTTTTTCTAGGTTCTGAAGGCTGGCCGGGTTTAAACTGTTCAATCCGATATATCTTCACTTCAGATCTGAAGTTCCTCCAGAAGACTACCTCACCTCACCTGACCTGACTGGGACCAGCTACAATACAGCCATGTCTCTGCTGGTCCATGTTCTGGCCTGCTGCTTCGGCCTGGGCTCCTGGGTGGCTGTCAATGGCCTGTGGGTGGAGCTCCCCCTCATTGTCAACACCCTCCCCGAGGGCTGGGAACTACCATCCTACCTGACAGTCATCATCCAGCTGGCCAACTTGGGGCCTCTGCTGGTCACTGTCATGCACAAGCTGTGTCCGGGCCGGCTGAGGGAGAGCGCTGTCATCTACAGTGTGTTGTCCATTGGCGTCCTGGCCTGTGTACAGTTGGCGTTCTTCTGGGATGAGACCACGGTGGTGGCAGCGGCACCACGGAGCACAGTCTTCTTTATTCTAACCCTTTTCCTGGCCTTGGTGGATTGTACTTCCTCTGTTACCTTCCTGCCCTTCATGATGCAGCTGCCAGCCCACTACATCACCACCTACTTCATTGGAGAGGGCCTGAGTGGCTTTATCCCTGGTCTGGTGGCTCTCGGCCAGGGCGTCGGCATGGCCAAGTGTGTGAATGCCACTCAGTCCTCTGGTAACCTCACTGAAAAGGACATATACATTGTCCAGACCCAGTATCTACTGCCCAACTTTTCCACAGAGGTGTTTTTCTTCTTCTTGGCGGCGATGATGTGCATCAGCCTGCTGGCGTTCTTTGCCCTCAACAGGTTCCCACGCAGCTTTGAACTGTCCACAGAGAACCTGGTTTCAGACACTGACACAGTGGCGTCGGTCTGCTTCGGTCTCGACAACCCTGGAGTGGTAACCGACGTGCAGAACTCTAACCCAAAACCCCACAGTGAGGTATCAGGTCAGGCTAGGCCACAGCTGGCTAAACCAGGCCACTCTGTTTATCAGTTAGCTTTTATCTATTTCATGGTGGTCTGTGTGAACGGGGCAACCAACGGCCTGTTGCCCTCGGTGCAGACGTACTCCTGCATGCCCTACGGTAACCTGGCTTATCACCTGTCGGCGGCTCTGGCATCCTGTGCCAACCCAGTGGCCTGTATAGTCGCCCTGTTCTTTCCGAAAAGGTAAAACCCCAAATAGCCTCAAGCTTTCCTCTTTTATTGACGATAAAGCAACAACAAACATTTATGGACAAACACTCAAATCAATATGTATTATTATCTCAGCTTTGACAGCATTATGTGCAGAAATTGCTTCCTGCCGTTCAATAAGTAACCATTTTTTACAGCGTTCTCAGGTGAACATAGATATTGTTTGTACTCTGACATAGACATTCAGCTACCCATCACTGCAGCAATCTCAGTGGTTATCTTTATGTTGAATGACATTCTTCAGATAAACAGTTAGCAAACTGTTTTCTGGTTTCCTGTTTTGCGCTCAGGTCACTAGTGTTGCTGGGTGTACTGTGTCTCCTGGGCTCAGTCTTTGGAGGATACAACATGGCCATGGCCGCCATGAGTCCATGTCCAATACTACAAGGCTCTGTGCTGGGAGAAACCATCATAGTGAGTGACAACTCCACCTGTAGAAATAGGCCTCAGTCTAGAGACACTTTCTCAGAAACACTTATCTATCAAACTGTCACAGTTATTGATCCTTGGTATTCAAGAAAAGCAAAGGTAACAAAGTTGTTGCGGTCCTTTATGGTAGGGTTTCACAAACTCGGTCCTGGGGCCCACACTCAGTGCACGTTTAGTTTTTTGCCCTAGCACTACACAGATGATTCAAATAACAAACTCATCATCAAGATTTTATTATTTGAATCAGCTATGTAGTGCTAGGGGGGGGGGGGGGGGGGGGGGGAACATGCACCCGGGGGGCCCCAGGACCGCAATTGGGAAACCCTGGGAGTGCACATTTTAGTTTCTCCCCTGTCACTACACATCTGATTCCACTAATCAACTGATCATCAAACCTTTGACTAGTATAGAATCAGGTATGTCGTGCTAGGGTACTTGAATTCTTACACTTGATTAGTACGTGTTACCTAACTAATAAAGTCACAATGTAATCCTCAGGTTCTGTCGTGGGTCTTCTTCACGGGGACCCTGTCCTATGTGAAGGTAATGGTGGGTGTCATCCTGAGGGACGAGAGCCACAGCGCCCTGGTGTGGTGTGGAGCAGCGGCACAGACAGGCTCTCTGCTTGGCTCTGCCATTATGTTCCCTTTGGTCAATGTCTGCAACCTCTTCGAGTCAGGAGACTTCTGCAACACCAAGTGCCCTTTATGATGATGACTTATACCTGAGACACTAACATGCCCACTGGTAAGTAGTCTTGTCCGAGCCAGAACGGCCCATATGGCAGGAGCTTATCTCTTGTTTCTGTAGTGCGAGGCAGCTTGATGTACAAGTACACCCCCTGGACAGGAGTACCTGCTAGTACCTATACCCACTGGGGTGATGTGTGAATAAGGTGGGGGTCAAGGAAAAGACAATGACGGGACAATGACGTATCTGGCCTCAATGTCTTCAAGGGCACCCTGTGGTGAGAATAAAATCCACCTGGATCAATGGAGTAAAGTATACGATTTCAAACTGTTGTTCAGTTAATAATTGTATGTATTTCTATGCAGTATGATTCACAACCCACACTCAAGGGTGTTGGAGCAATTGTTGTAAATATCTGCATTATAAACCTCATAACCTTATCTTATTTCAAATGTACAGTTTTAAAACCATTACTTGTTGAATAATTGGGAATTTAAGGAGACAGGCAGAATCCAGATTCATGTTTGGTTTGTAATTGCTAATTATAGTGCCACGAAATGTTTATTATTGAATTAACCTTAGATTTACACTGAGTGCACAAAACATTAAGAACACCTCTTTCCATGAGATAGACTGACCAGGTGAATCCAGGAGAAAACTTATTGATGTCACTTGTTAAATCTAATTCAGTCAGTCTAGGTGAAGGGGAGGAGACAGGTTAAAGAAGGAATTTTAAGACAATTGAGACATGGATTGTGTATGTGTGTCATTCAGAGGGTCAATGGCAAGATAAAAGTGCCTTTGAACAGGGGTAAGTGCCAGGTACACTGCTGGGTTTTTCATGCTCAACAGTTTCCTGTGTGTATCAAGAATAGTGCACCACCCAAGTATTGGCGTCAACATGGGCCAGCTTCCCTGTGGAACACTTTCGACACCTTGTAGAGTCCATGCCCCGACAAGTTAAATTTACATTTTAGTCATTTAGCAGACACTCTTATCCAGAGCAACTTACAGTAGTGAATGCATACATTTCAAAAAAAAATGTTTTAACATACTGGTCCCCCGTGGGGATCGAACCCACAACCCTGGCGTTGCAAACACCATGCTTTACCAACTGAGCCACAAGGGAGCCGCTAGTTGAGGCTTTTCTGAAGGCAAAAGGGTGGTGGGGGTATTGTATAAAGGAAGGGGGGGCGTGGGGTGCGGGGGGGTGCAAGTCAATATTAGGAATATGTTCTTAATGTTCTGTATGTACACTCAGTGTATATCACGGTCACTCTGCTGAACCCACTGGTGTTTGCTCTATTTAGAATGTTTCAGATTGTAACACTAGATGGAGTTAGTAGACCATGTTAGAAAAAACTATTCTTTGCGTTCCTTAGGCATCCCTGCAGATTCTCTTGTCAACACAAAATACATTTCATTACACTTTGTCTATTCAACACTCATTGTATAAAGGCTTTTATATCTCTATGTTTGTGTGTGTGTCAGTGTGAAAGAGCATTCCATGTAAGATCATCATATGATATGCACTGTTGATTGTTATTGTAAATACATTATAGATCATCATGTGCTAATGTGTTCAAGTTAATGTGTTTAACCTCATGTGTTCCCTCACATACAATGTGGCTTCGAGAGATTCTATGGCTATCATGGATGTGTGAGAATCAGATTACTGTAGGTTACAGCAATTTCTCTCAGGAGGATGCTGCTCTTCCATAGGAACCAGATAGTTATGTCCCCATCAGCAGCTGTTGTTCTACCAGTCTCTATCTCTCAGTCTATCCCCTTCCCCTCAGATGAGTTGAGGACCACAAAGAGGTCCCCCCAGCCCCAGGTTTAGGGGAAGCCCAGCTCTGAGTAAAAAATAATAAAGAAAGGGGGCGACAATTACCCCCAGCCTGCCTCCGGGAGTCCGGGTCAGCTGAGGATCAGATGAGGGCCACCCTGCCTCCGGGAGTCCGGGTCAGCTGAGGATCAGATGAGGGCCACCCTGCCTCCGGGAGTCCGGGTCAGCTGAGGATCAGATGAGGGCCACCCTGCCTCCGGGAGTCCGGGTCAGCTGAGGATCAGATGAGGGCCACCCTGCCTCCGGGAGTCCGGGTCAGCTGAGGATCAGATGAGGGCCACCCTGCCTCCGGGATTCCGGGTCAGCTGAGGATCAGATGAGGGCCACCCTGCCTCCGGGAGTCCGGGTCAGCTGAGGATCAGATGAGGGCCACCCTGCCTCCGGGAGTCCGGGTCAGTTGAGGATCAGATGAGGATCAGGCGAAGAGCAGATGCGACTTTCTCACTTGGATTTGAGGAAAGGAAAACCCCTTTTCCTGAAATCACTGCTGTGAATTATTCACACCATTGACAATAAATAAGCCCAAATTATTTCAGCATTATTGGATGTTATTATGTAAAAGAGAAATTGTCAAAGGGTAGTTCTGGATAAAGTGTTACATTTAGTTGAAGGTGAATCAGATTTTCTTTCTCTATGTAATTTTATATAAAAGTTGGTTGCTTTTTCATTTTGGGCACTTCATAGCTCCTTACTCACTATAGCCTGCATCTTGCATTCAAATGTTGTTTCGCTTTGCTTCACAACGTCCCTGAATATCTGAGTGCAACTAAGAGATTTTCTGCTAGCTTCGTTGGATAAATTCCTTGATTGGCCCGGGCTTTGTGTTGAGGAGAGGCATTGACAACACACAGCATCAGCAGCAAAAGAAAAGTGTATAATTTTGTGTCAGATGGCCCATCGCTTCTCCAGCTGGTCAGGAGGGACTGTGGCCACCTGGATTCCCTGTCTTGGTCCTGTGAGATCCTGCAGTCTCTTCTGCCATGTGAGGAGGACTCTTACTACGCCACTGAGAGGCCCATCTGGTCAGGACGACACCTCCCAGAGTGGACCCTCCCACCCTCACACCCCACCGAATCTCCACCCCACCCAGCCGCTTCCCATCCCAGTTCTCAGATAAATGTCAAATTGAATGGGGGATTTAGCCTCTTTAACAGAATCAGGGAATGAATTCAGGGAATTAGAATGCAATGAACTCTAAACCACAACTCTAGATAGATATCCTATCTACCTTGTTGCTGAATCCACAGATACGGCACCTGTGCCTGACACAGTAACTGATTGTAGGATCCCCTTGGTAAAGTTGGTAAAACAACAATCATTCAAGGATGAATGATTAGCATTATTACAACAATTTACTATACCACCAGCAATAAAATAGCATAATCACACTCGAAAAATGATAAAGCAATTTTGTCAAAACATCAACAAAATCCAGAACGTGGAGGAAATTTGCGTGGGGAAAATTTTGCTTGAACAATCCCAGAGGGAGACAAATGCTGGCAGCTGATATTCGGGTGAACAGCTTGTGGAAACCAATTGCAGACAATCTAGTGACAGACACACAAGGCAATATTCAGACACTAGTACTCCGGTACATATGAAATTCTATTTAAATAATAATCTCCCATAAAATGAGATTGAACGTTACAGCCCTCTGTCATTTCACTATAGTGTCTCCCAGTGTTTTGGCCTGCTCCTTTTTTTTTTCATCAGCAGATATTGATGTTGGTTTAATGAAGTGCCTAACGCTCCACCCTTGGAAGGGACGAGTCTGTCAGCATATGTAAATGCCCCCTGCTTGTCAATGTGGCATGGGTTCTGCAGGGTTTAGAATGACCCCCCCTTCTCTGGGAACCCTTTGTTCTAGGGCTGACTGTGCCACGTAATGGGACCAATTATAGAGACGCACAGTAGGGAGGATTGAAAAACTTGTAACGCTGATAATTATTACACTTACCCAGCTGATAGAAGAGCGTTCATGAGTGACTAACTAAATAGACTCCTTTTTTCAGCTATTCTTCATGGATATCTGTCTAAAAGCCTGTTTACTAAAATGTCAGTGATTTGTACTGTATTTAAATTCTTACGGTACTATGATAATCACTGTTTGGGAAAAGGTCGTATATAAAGTGAAATCCTCACAGTGCTTCTTTGCATTGTCTGTGCAATTCAAAGGCAACTGACTTGTGCGTGGTACACTATACAGTATATAAAAAAGCATGTGGACATCACTTCTATTTAGTGGATTTGGCTATTTCAGCCACACCCGTTGTTAACAGGTGTATAAAATCGACCACAAAGCCATGCAATCTCCATAGACAAACATTGGCAGTAGAATGGCCTTACTGAAGAGCTCACGAGTGGTGCAGCAGTCTAAGGCACTGCATCTCAGTGCACGAGGCGTCACTATAGTACCTGGTTCGAATCCAGGCTATATCACATCTGTTTGTGACTGGGAGTCCCATAGGGTGGCACACAATTGGCCTGGGTTTGGCCGGAGTAGGCTGTCACTGTAAATACAAATTTGTTTTTAACTGACGTGCCTAGTTAAATGAAGGTGAAATAAATTATAGCAGCAAAGGGGAGGACCAACTCCCTATTAATGCCCATGATTTTGTAATGAGATGTTCAATGAGCAGGTGTCCACATTCTTTTGGTGATGCACTGCTAGCCCTGTAACCTTAAGATGACACCTTGAAATGATTTATGAAAATGTTGATTCCTGTCTTAGTGTCGGGATGGACCGCACCTGATTGGGCAAGATGTTAATGTTGACACAAAGCCCAAGTGGCTGGCCAACCAGACATTTTCATTCATTATCATTGATATCATTATACTGTATATCCCTGTGGTGTATTGTCTCTGTCTGTGTCCCAAATGGCATCCTATGGGTCCTGGTCAAAAGTAGTGCACTATATAGGGAATAGGGTGCCATTTGGGACACAGTCTTTGTTCCGGATGCTCTGAGTTATGTGAGGAGGCTTTGGCAGTCTGTACTACATAAATGGGTACAGGATGGGTTCACTAGCGGTTCTGGGGGGGGGGGGCAGTGCCCCTGTGACAACAATTTTGGACCCCCTTGTGGCCCCCCTAAATGTGCAGTATGAAATCATTTTTACATAACAAATTTTTGCTATTGTTCTTTTTTTACATCCATTATTAGACAGTGGCAACACGGAACACTAATTTAACCCAAACATTTTCCAGAGGGACGGCTTTAGGCGGAACACAACAGTATCGTACCACATGCATCTGCATTATGAACATGGTCTTTTGCCTGCTAATGCCTGCAATGCAGTGAAGAAAACGATATGACAACAATAACGTCTAATGTAACTGGCCCCTCTAACAGTACAACTGGCCCCAGCTTGGCCCCCCAAGTTGAAATGGTCTAGAACCGCCACTGGATGGGTTGCCAGGTTAACATTGATACAGTGGCACTGCTGACATGCCAGGCTGTGCTCAATACAGCAGCAGACTCCAGAGATCATTGACAGTACCAAGCAAGCAGCAAACGATACTGCAAGTAGTAACATGGTGAAAGATCCCGTAAGGGTTAGAGGACCTGTGGATGGTGTTTATGATGACCGTTTTCCATTATCCAGGACCATTTTATCTTTCTGTGGGATACCTGCTGAATTTCTAACCATTCCCCATGCAGTGCTATGCTGATCATGGGCCAAGATTTAGCTGCAGTAGCATTATGACCCTTTCCACTGTAAAACAACCTTTATATCTATGGTAATCAACAATAAAAGCATTGAATTTAATGACGCCTACTCTGAGGGGTCCAGCAAGGTATTGTTTGTTGCAACAATATTGCATGTCGCTTTAGGGAGATAATTATGTTAATGTCGACCCTCCCTTTAACACTGAGAGCCCTATCCACTCCACTATCCCTCCCCTTTCCCTAGAGCACCAACTGCTGGAGGTTGCCAAGCCCGGGAGAGGCTGAGCTAGCCCATTTGTGTGTGGGGCCAGTCATGTGGAAAATGGCCGCTCCAGAGAGAGACAACTTCAGAGAGCCGCCATTCTTTATAGGGGCTTGATGGCCTTTGACAGCCACAGTGCTAACATGGAGCGCACAGCAAGGCTATTATCGTGTTCACCAGCGCAGGGGGAGAAAAGAGAAGATAAAGGAGAGACCACCTTGGTTGATATTTGAAGCCACAGTGGCAGGGGGCTTGTCTGATGAGTCTGACCCTCATGCCAGAGTGGTATCACAGAGAGAAGACATGATTACAGCCAGGTGTAGCTGTATATCGTATTTGCATAATATCTGCTGTTCTATTGGTGCTGTAAACGAACAACTTCTCTGCTGAAGGTCGGGTGCAAAATAATATGTCCTCAACCAGGCCATCATAGTAATATTAGCTATATAGGTTACAGTGAAATTGGAGGAACGTTGGGTAATGATTGACTACATTTCAAAGGAGAGATACCGGTAGCGGTTCTTAGAATAAATAGGGGCGGTCTTGTAGATATTGTACTTACTGATTGATGATAATATGTGTAAACGTATTTTCAATTGACCTTTAGCCATATGAAAACATATTTATGGATCTAGGACTGGATTGGCATCAGAGATTTATGACTGAGGTAGTTCTGGCAGACTTTACCTTTGGCAGCTCTCAAACTGTTTAATGAATGACAAATGAATGCAATTTAACATGAACTATTCCCAACTGCCCCACTTTCCTAGAAAAGATATGTTTATTGCTAAGGGGCAACAAGTGTCCCTGTGTGGGGCAGCTGAATGTGCAACAGTGATTCTATCTGCAACAAACGGTCTCGCTACAGTATGTAATTATCCAGATTCTCAGTAGTTGGGTCATTTTCTGCCACAGATGCCACTGTCATTTGCGTCTCACAGGAGTTTGTCTGGGGGCTAACATGTATACTAGAAAAGAGCAGGAGGCATCTTTGTGTTGAAGCACACCTGATCTCATTCGTCATATGGCAGTACCACCTTCTCACAGGTCCCTCTCCTCATGGCCTTGCCTCAGGGTGGTCCATCTGCTGCAGAGAGACAGAGAGCGATAGAAAGAGAGGGCGGGGGAGGGAGGGAGAGACAGAGAAAGAGAGAAGAGATAGAGAAAAGAGGGTGTGTGTGGGTGGGTGGGTGTGTGTGTGAGAAGGGGGTTGGATAGGCTTTGATGGTCCTCCCTTAGGGTTAAGATCTCTCCCACTCTTTAAACTGATGTCTGAAGTGGGTGAAGGCAGTAAATAAAGGTGGTAACATATGCAGAGACTGTAATTAGCACAAACAGAGGTGGTCAGGGGAAAAATACTTAGACATCCATTCTAATGCTGCCAACAAAGTCCCACTTTATTAATGTAAAATGGAACCTTAAAAAAAAAGGTGAGACATCTGAAAAATGGCAAAACAGTAGCATACCTTGCATAACTGATTTATTTCATGTTGATGCAGCGTTTACCTATTTGTCCTTGAGCACCTGCTGGTGTTATCATCTCCGCCTACGTTAGCGTTCATTGGTACAGGTTTTTGATGGGGCTGTGTTGTAAGGTTTGCTCTGAATGTGAAGTGCTGTGTTTGTGTCACCTCCAAAGAAATGTATAGGTCTTTGAATGTTACAATATTTCACCAAGGATCCAAAAGGGCTTGGCTGTGATTTTGGACAGTTTTATGTTTGACTCTTCTAAAAGGGTAAGAGGACAAGACCACAGGTGATGATTTATCCACCAGACCACTGTAGATGATGCGGGTGCTTTACATTAATGTCCAAAACAATAAAGAAAGCCTCTATTTGGACTCAGTTCAAGGGAAATGACCTTGGGTGGTCTTCAGCTTTCTGATTGAAATGATGAACTTTGATACCTGGTATCCAACAGAGGACTTTGAGCAGTCAATAAGAAGTGGTGGTCTTTTCAAGGTTTGATTATTTATGTTCTTCATTCATTCATAGATCGGTCTCCTTAATTCCTGCATCATTATTTCTCTAAGCAGAATGATTCACGATAAGAAACAAAGTACACTACATGACCAAAAGTATGTGGATACCTGCTCGTCGAACATCTCATTCCAAAATCATGAGCATTAATATAGAGTTAGTCCCCCTTTGCTGCTATAACAGCCTCCACTCTTCTGGGAAGGCTTTCCACTAGATGTTGAAACATTGATGTGGGGACTTGCTTCCACTCAGCCACAAGAGCATTATTGAGGCCCAAACTGTTTCCACAAAGTTGGAAGCACAGAATCGTCTAAAATGTAATTGTATGCTGTAGCATTAAGATTTCCCCTCACTGGAACTAAGGGGCCTAGCCTGAATGATGAAAAACAGCCCCAGGCCATTATTCCTCCTCCACTAAACTTTACAGTTGGCACTATACATTGGGGCAGGTATCGTTACCCTGGCATCCGCCAAACCCAGATTCGTCCGTTGGATTGCCAGATGGTGAAGTGTGATTCATCACTCTAGAGAATGCATTTCCACTGCTCCAGAATCCAATGGCGGCGAGCTTAACACCACTCCAACCGACGCTTGGCATTGCGCATGGTGATCTTAGGCTTGTGTGCGGCTGCTCGGCAATGGAAACCCATTTCATGAAGCTTCCGACGAACAGTTCTTGTGCAGATGTTGCTTCCAGAGGCAGTTTGTAACTCGGTAGTGAGTGTTGCAACCGAGGACAGACGATTTTTACACGTTATGCGCTTCAGCACTCGGCAGTCCCGTTCTGTGAGCTTGTGTGGCTTACCACTTTGAGGCTGAGCTGTTGTTGCTCCTAGACATTTCCACTTCACAATAACAGCACTTACAGTTGACCGGGGCAGCACTAGCAGGGCAGAAATATGACGAACTGACTTGTTGGAAAGGTGGCATCCTATGACGGTGCCACATTAAGTCAGTGAGCTCTTCAGTAAGGCCATTCTACTGCCAATGTTTGTCTATGGATATTGCATGGCTGTTGCCCTCACTTTACTATGATTTACTTAATTATTTGGATAGATATAGGATGCAGAAAGAATTTCATATGCTAAGTTGACCTCTGCATACCGCTATGGCTTGGTGCCAGCTATGAAAGGACAACAACACAAGCACACTCTCTTTGTTGACGACAATTGGCAAAGTCCCCAACCCTTAAAGTGACCTGTGCTGCTTTTGCTGGATGAATCCAGTGGGGAGAGAGTGCACTCAATAAATCTACAGTACAGGGCCTAGATACACACCGTCCAGCAGATCAGGTATAATGTCCTTGAGAGTAGTATACTGTAGATGTAAGAGTTAATGCCCTATCAGTTTATGGAACAGTTTAACTTGATCCTGTTTTCTTCCACAGCATGTATAGACCACATTTTGAACTCTGTGTATGATGATGGATAGATAATAAAAAGCATTGGGGGAGATCTTGACAAGTCATTTGAATCTGAGCCTCCCAAACATGCATTCTGGCAAATAGCGTGAGGACAGCCAACAACCCCATTGAGAAATGAGCAGCCAGGCCCCTAACAACGTCTTTCTGGCCTTTATGAATAATTCAGTTGTCAGAGAGAGGTGAAGGCAGGGAGGGCTGGAAGACCTTGTCACTGGCATCTTACTCAGCACACTGTGGCCTGAGGGGGACACTCTAAACCTGAGAGATGGGTTCTACTTAGTTTCTCCCAGGTTCTAACTCATACTATGCTGATGTGACTGACTGGACTGTGTTCAAACCTGGGTCTCTGGTGTGCCACAAGACAGTGTTTGCCTGCTGAGCTAAAGCCTAGACGTCTTCAGGTCTAAAACAAAATTACTCTTGTGTGGATTAAAATCAAAATCAAATTAAATTTGATTTGTCACATTCGCCGCATACAACAGGTGAAATGCTTAGCCACCTTACAGTGAATTGATTAGCCACCAAAGTCTTGTTGAATGTCTTTAAAACTGTGTGAAACTGGTAGAAATGTCAGTTGATTATCATCACAACAATGATGCTATGGAACTTTATCCATACAGATGATTAAGATCATGACCTGGACAAGGGTAAGTCATTTTAACACTAAATCGATGATTATAGTTGCGTTCGTGTGACCCTGTCAAATTACTGTAAGTGCTGCGTGTTAGCCTGACCTGATTAATCATATTAAACCTGTTGTCACTATGACCTTTAGGTCAGACAGGGAACACTCTTCTTTTCACACTCTCTCCCTCTTTCTCACTGCCTCTCCCCCTCCCTCTCTCGCTCACCTTCTCCCTGCCTCTCCCCCTCCCTATCCCTCTCCCTGCCTCTCCCCCTTCCTCTCCCTCTCTCCCTCTCCTTCTCCCTGCCTCTCCCCTCCCTCTCTTAATCTCCTTCTCCCTGCCTCTCCCCTTCCCTCTCTCCCTCTCCTTCTCCCTGCCTCTCTCCTCGCTCGCCCTCTCTCCCTCTCCTTCTCCCTGCCTCTCCCCTCCCTCTCCCTCTCTCCCTCTCCTTCTCCCTGCCTCTCCCCCTTCTTCTCCCTCTCTCCCTCTCCTTCTCCCTGCCGCTCCCTCTCCCTCTCTCCCTCTACTTCTCCCTGCCTCTCCCCCTCCCTCTTCCTCTCTCCCTATCCTTCTCCCTTCCTCTCCCACTTCTTCTCCCTCTCTCCTTCTCCTTCTCCCTGACTCTCTCCTCCCTCTCACTCTTTTCCTCTGCTTCTCTCTGCCATTCTCCCCCTCTCCCCTTCCTCTCACTCTTTCTATCCCTCTTCCTCTCCCTCCTTCTCTCCCTCTCCCTTTATTCCTCCTTCTCCCTCTTAACAACTAATCCCTCTGATCCACGATATGCCTCCATTCTCTTGTTACTGTCTTTCTACTCTATGTTCTTCCATTGTGGCTACCTGACACTCTTATCTTATAGACTTTGGAGTGGGAAGGCATTTCAGGACACTTACAAAAGAGCATTCCACATCCAGGCCATGCTGCTATAAGGCATCTTCTCCTATAGGCCACAGACTGAAGCCTAAACAAAACATATGTTTGGCTCTGGAAGGATCCTTTAAAGTGGAAGGATCACAATGCAGGATAAGAATGAAGGAAAATCCAAACCAAAAATAAAAAGTCAGGGTTGAGGACCCACTCAATAAGCTCAACAGATTCATGTTTTTGATATAATCATTTTGGTTAATTGGCTTAACAAGCCAGCCCGATGGGTGCACTGCAAAACAGATCAATACTACTTTACAAAGACAGCATTACTGTATTAGAAAATCTACTCCAACTATCCGACTTCATAAATCTGTGTAAGAGGAGATAAGTCCTTTGATTGAGAATTCAAACAGGTGTCATCCTGTCTCCTTGGAGGCGTCATAAGTGACAGACTACTGGGCTGTAAATAGCAGAGCAGATGATGGGAAACTGGCCATATGTCTACTGTTTATCTGTTAGTGCCAGGCACAGGCAGTCACACTGGTTTGGTTTCTGATGGGAGGGATTCTTCTGGGAACATCTCAGTGAACGCTCCTCTGGGACAGAGAGATGCTTCTCCATCACCGTGGCTGTGTTTACACAGGCAGCCCAATACTAATATTTTGCCAAATTTTTGGCAAAGGAACTGGTCTGATTGGTCAAAAGACCAGTTATTGGTGGAAAAAGGTCTGAATTGGGCTGCCTGTGTAAACACACACCATTTGCTTATTTTGTGATAAAAGTTTATTTTTGCTGTTTTGACACCTTAGAGAAGGGTAGAAACAAGACAGGAATATTGTGTGTTCCTCGCTCTGACTCAACTTCTCAGTAATTACAATTAATGTGAAATGATTTATGTAATGTGTTTATTTGTTAGCAAGCCTTACGATGTACATGACAATGAATCTTGAAAATATATTTTGATAGAGTTCAATATTGAACGGCACAATGTCATATATGTCAAAATATGTAAGGATATAATTTAACAACAACACATAATTTCACATTGTCTCATTAGCCTGCCACTTGTCCCCTCAATACAGATCTTAATTTGATCACCCTGCTGCAGGAGAACTTCCTGCAATGCAGTACATTTAACATTTTTAGGGTATTTGAGGTTTAAAAAGGCTTCTGAAGTTTGTAATTTCTTGATCTTGTCTTTCTAAAAATGTATCAACCCCTACAAAAATTACGATTAATTATTGTCCACATAATAATTCACATTTCCTGTTGCTGCAGGATTATTTTCCTGCTGTAGCAAACTGTCTCAAATTAAGATCCTACATCTGTACCTATTCACTGCTGAGAGAATAGAATATGCTATGAGAAGGATTGCTGGTAGGTGCACACACAGGCACATGATAGGTGTTACACAAGGAGAGGCCATTCTTCAAGGAGCACCTAACTCCATCTGGGCCTAAGTAATTGATCTGCTATTCATATTTCAGCAATGTATTGGCCAAGGGCTATGCATACAGTACCAGTCAAAAGTTTGGACACACCTACTCATTCAAGGGTTTTTCTTTATATTTACTATTTTCTACATTGTAGAATAATAGCGAAGACATCAACACTATGAAATAACACATATGGAATAATGTAGTAACCAAAAAAGTGTTAAACAAATACAAATACATTTTAGATTTTAAATTCTTCAAAGTAGCCACCCTTTGCCTTGATGACAGCTTTGTAAACTCTTGGAATTCTCTCAACCAGCTTCATAAGGTTGGAATGCATTTGGAATGCACCTGGAATGCATTTCAATTAACAGGTGTGCCTTGTTAAAAGTTAATTTGTGGAATTTCTTTACTTCTTAATGCGTTTGAGCCAACCAGTTGTGTTGTGACAGGGTAGGGGTGGTATACAGAAGATAGCCCTATGTGGTAAAAGACCATGTCCATATTATGGCAAGAACAGATCAAATAAGCAAAGAGAAACGACAGTCCATCATTACTTTAAGACTTTTTAAGAACTTTTAGAGTTTCTTCAAGTGCAGTTGCAAAAACCATCAAGCGCTATGATGAAACTGTCTCTCATGAGGACCACCACATAAGTTAAGTTCATTAGGATAAGTTCATTAGAGTCACCAGCCTCAGAAATTGCAGCCCAAATAAATGCTTCACAGAGTTTAAGTAACAGACACATCACAACATCAACTGTTCAGAGGAGACTGTGTGAATCAGGCCTTCATAGTCGTTTTGCTGCAAAGAAACCACTACTAAAGGACACCAATAATAAGAAGAGACTTGCTTGGGCCAAGAAACATGAGAAATGGACATTAGACTGGTGGAAATCTGTCCTTTGGTCTGATGAGTCCAAATTTGAGATTTACAGTTCCAACCACCGTGTCTTTGTGAGACACAGAGTAGGTGAACGGATGATCTCCATATGTGTAGTTCCCACCGTGAAGCATGGAGGAGGAGGTGTGATGGTGTGGGTGTGCTTTGCTGGTGACACTGTCAGTGATTCATTTAGAATTCAAGGTACACGTAACCAGCAAGGCTACCACAGCATTCTGCAGTGACACGCCATCCCATCTGGTTTGCGCTTAGTGGGACAATCATTTGTTTTTCAACAGGACAATGACCCAACCCACCTCCAGGCTGTGTAAGGGCTATTTGACCAAGAAGGAAAGTGATGGAGTGCAACATCAGATGACCTGGCCTCCACAATCACCCAACCTCAACCCAATTGAGATGGTTTGGGATGAGTTGGACTGCAGAGTGAAGGAAAAGCAGCCAACAAGTGTTCAACATATGTGGGAACTCCTTCAAGACTGTTCGAAAAGCATTCCAGGTGAAGCTGGTTGAGAGAATGCCAAGAGTATGCAAAGCTGTCATCAAGGCAAAGGGTGGCTACGTTGAAGAATCTAAAATCTAAAATATATTTGTTTAACACTTTTTTGGTTACTAAATTATTCCATATGTGTTATTTCATAGTTTTGATGTCTTCACTATTATTCTACAATGTAGAAAATAGTAAAAATAGAGAAAAACCCTTGAATTAGTAGGTGTGTACAAACTTTTGACTGGTACTGTACATTCACAGAGTTACACTGAGGACAATGAAAAGATGTGTTGACCTTAATGTCATAACTTTTTCAGAAAGGTTGTGTGGGACAAGCATCCTGGGTTTTGGGGGTTTGAATAGCTAATAGCCTCTATTGATAGTATTAAGTTGTCATAATGCTGGAAATGGAGGTTCCCTTGTAGAGATAACTACCCTTTAAATGTCCCAAAATACACATTTCTCCTTACATTTGGGAAACACGCTTTATTAAAAATACAGTTATGTAAAATGAGACAATGGGGATTGATTTGAATTATATATTTTAATATTGTAAGATTAGATTATTTTAATAACAATAAGATTAGACTGCAACAGCAATATAACCTTTTATCAGAGATCACACTTTTAATAAGGACGATGTCGTTATCCTCAGCAATAGAACATCTCTGCTCTTTTCATTCAAAGACTCAATCATGCACAGCCTTACTGACAGTTGTGGCTGCTTTGCGTGATGTACCGTTGTCTCTACCTTTTTGCCCTTTGTGCTGTTGTAGGTGCCCAATAATGTTTGTACCATGTGCTGCTACCATGTTGTGCTGCTGCCATCTTGTGTTGCTACCATTTTGTTGTCATGTTGTGTTGCTACCATGCTGTGTTGTCATGTGTTGCTGCCTTGCTATGTTGTTGTCTTAGGTCTCTCTTTATGTAGTGTTGTGTTGTCTCTCTTGTTGTGATGTGTGTTTAGTCCTATATTATTATTATTATTATTTATTTTTAATCCCAGCCCCCGTCCCTGCAGGCCTTTTGCCTTTTGGTAGGTTGTCATTGTAAATAAGAATTTGTTCTTAACTGACTTGCCTAGTTAAATAAAGGTTAAATAAATAAATAAAAAGAAAAAATATATTCAGTGAGTCATGAAGTAAAGTACAGTGGCATCTCATGATGAGTTATCATCTCCTTAAAATGATTACATTAAAGTTCCAAAGGGTTGTAAGAATAAGCTCACCACAAAGGCATTAACACCTATACACACGTATACATGCACATTCCTCTGGGCAACCATCTAGCCATACACCACAGCAGTAATACATTCCCATATTTCATAACAAATGAACTTACTCATGAGATATTACCAAATTCATATTCCATCCCATTGTCAATGCAATGTGACAACTATAAACTCCCTTCCTAACATTAATGCTTTCCGCTTTAAACCTGTCTGCTATTCTACAAGTGGAACATAATCAAAGGACAAAACCCTTTTGTTGTGTACATAGGTATAGTCTGTCTGGACAACATTTCATAGGACACAACACCTTTATCATCTGATCATTACTCAACAAGATGAATACGGCGGTCAACACATTCACAGACAAATGCTGTCCTCATGGTCGCAAAGGTTTTGGAGTGGTTTATTTATCATGGTTTGAAGAGGCGTCTGAGTCTATCCAAAGTACTGATTATACAGAGTGAAGAGGAGCTGCCGGCCCATTACTGGCCCGGAAAAAGACAATGTAAACACCCGCCTCCATCGCCTCTCCCAATGTAGTATGTCAGAGCTTGTCAGCTGCAGCACTATTCATTCAATCTCAACAAGCCGTGTGCTTGAGTCCTCATTCGTTCTCCCCTATCTCTTCCAACCCACCCCCCTCTGCCCCCTCTACCCCTCCACCCCCCTGTCCCTATGAGCCATTGTGAGATCCAAGCAGATGGATGAGAACAAAGGGGGTGAGATGAGGCCCCCCTCTACTCTGCCTGTCCGCTCCCTCAGTATCACTGCCAGCCAGGCCCTGGGTAATCTTCTCAAGCTTTCACGGCAAGGCCATGAATAACCCCAGCCTCCCCTCTGTGACCCAGGCTCCACCACAGCCCAGCCACCCCCTTCTTATCTCCCCGTGTGCAGGCTCGCTAGCCAGGCTCCGTGCTCCCTGGATAGCATCTCTCACCCTCGCTTCCCACTCACTGTCTCTGACTCTCTGTCCTCCTAGTCATACGGACCCAATGATTTTTTGTTTTGTTTCTTCTAGGGGTGTGTTACAAGACGTGGAGATTAATTGGGGCTGTGGCTGGCTGACATCTGGTCCTGAATTCATAAAGACTGGGTCCTTGAGGTCTGCTGGGTTTATAATGAAGTGTACATAAGTTAATTTTCTCATCAACGGAACGTTCATCAAATACTCTACAATAGCAGTCTCCACACCCAATTGGGAATGATTTTGAAAACACAATTTTGACCGATTTGATTACTCAAATTGGTGTAGCAACTCACAATCTGGTTTTTGATATTTTCATTAAATCTGTGATTTGTATATTCTGATGTTACCATTTCTAATACAGTATTTGAGAAATTGTGTCAAGATGAAAATAATCCAAGTTTAAAAATACATATAACTTCAACCCAAGAACAATCAACAAAAGGAAATGAAACAGGTGTGAACCCATCAATTCAATTCTTAATTATGTATATGAAAATAGAGTTGATAAAACAAATGAAGTGAAAAATACTTTTCAAACCACATGTCACATGGATATATCATTTCTTTCTCCAAAAGAGGCTTTTACAAGGTCAGAATGACCCATTTTTTTATGGTACAATTTCACAAAAAAATTTTTTCATCATTAGTCATTTTGTCAAACTTAAGTAACTGTACCTGGTGTGAGCATGGAGTTTAAACCATAGTGCCTGGACAGTGATGCGTGTTGTTGAGTGATAGGTCAGCCCAGAGACTCTAAATTACATTAATGGTGCTCTCCTCTACAGTTGCTGTGGCTTAACAAAGACACAATCCACCAGCCATTCCATTCCCAAGCCTTCTTTCATGGCCAGCCTGTTAAAATATTGAGCAGGTACTTAAGTGTTATTTGGCCAAGTGTCATTTAGGCTGAAGGACCCTACATCCACAAAAGACGCCTTGAAGTGACTCAGTCAGAACTGGTTGTGAACCACAGACGAACACAAAGGTACTGAATTATTTACTGGCCATCAAACATTCATGCTATTATCCCGTAAACTAATAACCAGAACTGGGGAATCATACAATAACTTTAGTTCACATTAAAGATGAGGGAAAAAAATACTTTATCATATTGATGTGGTTTAAGATCCAATGAAGATTAAATGTGGTTGGTTTCTGCAATGCTTTGTTGTTGTGCGGGAGTATACCTACATAGGCTATAAAGGTATTATGTTTATCCTTTATTTTCTATTTTGTTCAGACGCTGACCTACTGACCTACTGTAGCCTCTGGCTGCTGCTGTCAGTATGCATTCCTGACAATTGTTAGAAACAAAACCAGTATATTTTCTATACAGGGAATCTTACACACTTGTAGCCAAGCTAAAAATGTTTAAACATGTTTTATTGCTTTATGTGATTCATATTTCATAAATCTACTAATTCCTAAAATCATAGCTGTCCAAGAGATTTTATACAAACAAAAGCGTCCTAAATGCCCTATGTTTTGCTTGCTGTAAACGAGCTCGTCTGAGACACTGAGCACCTTGCACATGTATACAGACTTGCATTTTAATTTCTGTAGCATCTGTGACCAGTCCGTCATGCCCCAGTCCCTAACCCCCTCAGGGGACCCCCAGCCTATCCACAGTAGGCCCTCAAACCCAGGGGAGGAGGAGGAGGGACACATTTGATTGATGATAGTGTGAATTAAACAGAAAGAGATGGAGAGAATCCTTTTATCAGGCCTGAAACATGAGTGGATTAAAATGTAGTTGTACAACCCCTCTGTATAATTCAGCAGGCCACCCCATGGTATCGCAGTGTGCCAGAAGTCCTGATGAGATCTGCCTTCCTCCATCACTGATCCCCCCCCATTATGTCGGTGAACCAAGACAACACTCTGTTGAGAAACCTGTGAGAGATCCCACATCATGATCACCATATTTTTTAAGATGTAGCATGTACATGTTCCATACTCTAACATGTTCCATAATCTAACCTCTGGTGCTCTCAGTGCAACTGCACACATCACAGTATGTTTTCGGTATCCTAATAGATACATTAACATCTTTTGGTACATATAAAGGTGCCAGTATGCATGTAACAGAGCGAAGGGATTTATATTTTATTATGAAAATGGAATTAGTGTGAAAGAAGGATGAGTAAAGTGTTGGAAGAAATGCCTACACCATGCACAGATCTCATGTGAGAGACCCTAAAGATCCTATATTTCTATTTAATTCTGTGTGAGAGACCTTAAAACACAATTTTCCACGATATATTAACGGGTTACATCTATACTGTAGAGCTCAGTATACATTCAATCATGGATTGGGGGGACATGCAGTAGCTTCTGGCTGTCCTTAATCAGTGTCACCAAGACATTCTCTCCATGCCCATTTCAGAGGCCTTAATGGGTCTGCTGCATGTGTCTGTCTGTCTGGCAGGATACACTGGGCACTCTGCGCCTCTGACTCCATGGCTGCCCTGCTGATGTTTTGTGCCACTGTGCAATTTATTAGCCTCCTCTACTACAGGCCTCTCTCTGCAAATCTTCCACTCCCCTACTCAGGGGGCAGGTGAGAGTTCAACTGTTTAGTTTAACACATCACTGACAACCAAGGCCCAGAGACCAGGCTGGCTCACTGCACTGCAGACCCCACATGTGACAACTGCAATTAGTGAGAATTCTGGGAAATATGCAATTACTGAGAATCCCTGTTTTCTCATGCGGACAGACGAGAGTAATTTATCAACGGGCCCCCAATGGCATCTCCTCAGTCTTTTAGGCCTGTGGGGAATGGTGTTGTCTTTGTCTTGAGCTCTTCCCTCCAGGCCTGGTCTGGTCTGTGAACTCATGGATCCCTGAGAGGGCAGGATGTATTGACGAAGAGGGATGCAGCCAGGGTTTACTGATTAAAAACACCCCCCTTACTTACTCCCTGTAGCCTGTTGTTTCGGCTGAGCACTGTAGTAGAGTGTGATTGTTGCTGCAGGCTACTGCAGGAGCAGTGCTATAGTAGGACAATATGGGAAAATGTGCTAAATAAATATCCACCCCCATACAGTGAAAGTATGGGTTAGCATTGCAAGATATTCTCGTCTATATGAGACTATAACAATCATCTCTCCAGTGTCGAATGCTGACCAAGATGTGACTGAGGTACCAACCTGCTGCAGGCCTTTGTTCCTCTGCAGTCTGAATGGAGCGTATAGACAGGATCAGAGTGACGAGGGCAAAGAGCATGACGATTTGAGCACTGACCTGGTTTTCCACTGTAGTCATCATGAAGGAGAGAGACAAGCTCCTGGCCCTCCAGGGGACGTAATAACATCAGGCCTTTGGTCTAATTCAGAACCTCAGTGTGCAGTCAGTTAATATAGTAAAAACCATTACCATTTGCCTTTACAATACCCTCCTTTGTCCCTGGTGCCAGGTAGTCTGGATTCAGATGACTGTAGTCTCCTCTAATGGAGATCCAGTGATAAGGACGGGTCTGTTTATTATGTAGAGTTGAAGTCGGAAGTTTACATACACTTAGGTTGGAGTCATTAAAACTCGTTTTTCAACCACTCCCTTGTTAACAAACTACATTTTTGGCAAGTCGGTTAGGACATCTACTTTGTGCATGACACAAGTAATTTTTCCAACAATTGTTTACAGACAGATTATTTCACTTATAATTCACTGTATCACAATTCCAATGGGTCAGAAGTTAACATACACTAAGTTGACTGTGCTTTTAAACAGCTTGGAAAATTCCAGAAAATTATGTCATATCTTTAAAAGCTTCTGATAGGCTAATTGACATAATTTGAGTGAATTGGAGGTGTACCTGTGGATGTATTTCACGGCCTACCTTCAAACTCAGTGCCTCTTTGCTTGACATCATGGGAAAATCAAAAGAAATCAGCCAAGACCTCAGAAAAAGATTGAACACTTTCACAAATCTGGTTCATCCTTAGGAGCAATTTCCTAACGCCTGAAGGTACCACATTCATCTGTACAAACAATAGTACGCAAGTATGAACACCATGGGAGGACGCAACCGTCATATCGCTCAGGAAGGAGACGCGTTCTGTCTCCTAGAGATTAACGTACTTCGATGTGAAAAGTGCAAATCAATCCCAGAACAACAGCAAAGGACCTTGTGAAGATGCTGTAGGAAACAGGTACAAAAGTATCTATATTCACAGTTAAACAAGTCCTATATCGACATAACCTGAAAGGCCGCTCAGCAAGGAAGAAGCCACTGCTCCAAAACCGCCATAAAAAAGCCAGACTATGGTTTGCAACTGCACATGGGGACAAAGATAGTACTTTTTGGTTAAATGTCCTTTGGTCTGATGAAACAAAAATAGAACTGTTTGGCCATAAAGGCCATCGTTATGTTTGGAGGAAAAAGGGTGAGGCTTGCAAGCCGAAGAACACCATCCCAACCGTGATGCACGGGAGTGGCAGCATCATGTTGTGGGGGTGCTTTGCTGCAGGAGGGACTGGTGCACTTCACAAAATAGGTGGCATCATGAGGAGGGAAAATTATGTGGATATATTGAAGCAACAGCTCAAGACATCAATCAGGAAGTTAAAGCTTGGTCGCAAATAGGTCTTCCAAATGGACAATTACCCCAGGCATACTTCCAAAGTTGTGGCAAAATGGCTTAAGGACAACAAAGTAAAGGTATTGGAGTGGTCATCACAAAGCCCTGACCTCAATCCTATAGAAAATTTGTGGGCAGAACTGAAAAAGTGTGTGCGAGCAAGGAGGCCTACAAACCTGACTCAGTTACACCAGCTCTGTCAGGAGGAATGGGCCAAAATTCACCCAACTTATTGTGGGAAGCTTGTGGAAGGCTACCCGAAACGTTTGACCAAAGTTAAACAATTTGAAGGCAATGCTACCAAATTCAAATTGAGTGTATGTAAACTTCTGACCCACTGGGAATGTGATGAAAGAAATAAAAGCTGAAATAATTCATTCTCTCTACTATTATTCTGACATTTCACATTCTTAAAATAAAGGGGTGATCCTAACTGACCTAAGACAGGACATTTTTACTAGGATTAAATGTGAGGAATTGTGAAAATCTGAGTTTAAATGTATTTGGCTAAGGTGTATGTAAACTTCCGACTTCAACTGTACATGCGGTCGACTGTGGCGGTAGCAGCTGAACACGGGCAGGTGTTGAGCCCAGCGTGCACCAAGGCACCGCTGGCAGGCATGAGCGTTCATTTCACACACGTTAACGTCACCCAAGCTGTTGGTAACAGAGGTCTCCGGGTGCACCGTTCCCTATAACAGCTGAGTGATGAGGTCTCGTTATAGTCAGGGAGGGAGTTTCCATTATTCTGTATAATTGGTTTCTTTGTGAAATATCAATGAATCATCATTGTTTGTTTTTGGTGAGAATATCTGGTTTAACTAAGGGCCCGATTCAATCAGATTTGCTTTAGCCGAAATCCGCATAGCTGATGTTTTGACGGTTTGGAGGTGGAACTGCATTAGAGCTGTCAAAATCACAAGCGGTTCCCGGCAGTATACCTAAAGCGGACATTGCCATTGGCTGCAATGAGTCACATTAAGAGAAATCCCATGCAGCCTTGTTTAATGTGAGATGTCATCAACACCTCAATTAGGCTGATAGAAATCCTTATTATTTTGTTTTATGATTTTTAATTTGAGTGTCATTAATTCTATATAGCCTACACTTTCTAATTTCAGAACTTCTAACGTGAGTGGGATGGGTGTGGCTTCAAGACAAAGATCACAAGAGCAGCTGCTCAACGATTTGACAGCTCCAACGCAGTTCCACCGCCGACACAGACAATGCATCAGCTATGTGGGTGACGGCTATCGCCAGTTAATGCTTGATCTGATTGAACCCAGACCTAAACTTATTTCCACTTCTGTGCAATCATACAGATGTAGAATCTTAATTTGAGCCAGTTTTCTACAGCAGGAAAATAATCCTGCAGCAACAGGAAATGTGTATAATTATGTGGATTATAATTAATCAACATTTTTGTAGGGGTTGATACATTTTTCATTAGGGCAAATCAAGTCTGACATTTTCAAGTGGAAATTACATACTTTACAAGCCTTTTTAAAACTCAAATACACTACAAGTTTGCATTTCCTGCCATCCAGGAGAATTCTCAGCAACAAAAGAGTGATCAAATTAAAATCCTACATCTGTACATAAGATAGAAATTCAAAAACAACTTGTCTATAGCCTTACAGAAACTCATATGTCCAAAGAGGTTGTGATGTAGGGGTTTAGTGTCCTAATTAATGAGGTTACCATTGAACAACACATTGCTGCGGTTCACCAATGAGTCCAAATGGAGAGAACCATTATTGGCTGCAGTATTTAAAATAAGTTTTAAAGCGTCTATCCAAAAGGCATAAACAATGACTGAGTGAAATGATGTACGTCAGAATGAACCAAAAAAATAATACCAATGGCCATTCAATGTTGCAAATGAAAGGTTAGCTGTTTCATCTCTCACAGACATTTACAAACCCTTGAGCAGAAAATGAACTTCAAATGAAAATGTCTGTTTGATGCATTATCTTAATAGGGATGGATTGGAGAAGAGGACTAGATGTATGGGGCTCTCTCTCATCCCTAACCCAGAGGGGACAGACTTACGACTTACGGAGTTGTCATTACCAATAGCAACTCAGTCCTTCAGAACAGGCCCATTGGGAGGGAGGTGGTTCCACAGAGAATGTCGCCTGTTTTGACAGGTGCCTTATCTGATTAATGTATCAGGCAATTATACAGGACTGTTGTCATTCCTCATTTGGGCAGCCATTGGTGTTAGTTGGTCAGATTCTAGAATAACATATCCAACAGTGGAGTGGAGTGTGTTGAGGGAATATGAAAATGCATCACAAATATTTTTGGAAGGAAGGAAGAATACAAGGAAATCTTCTACACCACTTTCCCACTACAAGAGGAAAGTTATAAAATTGATATATCTGACATAACTGTGAAAGTGATTAATGGAGACTGAACTCCTACATATTGTTTCTTGTGTTGTTCAGTCTGTGCTCTACAGCCATTGTGGATGGAGCAGACAGCAGACAGGAGGAAGGCAGCTTTTATGCACCCTATATAAAGGGTGACCCAGGAGCCACGGCCTTCTGTAAGATTGCCAACAAATTTCAGTGTTACCACTACCTTTTTAAAACCATGTTTATCTCTATTTCCCAAACACAATTCAACACAACCACAATCGCTTTTTGGTCTTTTAATCATTCTAAGCATCTTTTAACACAGACATAATACCTAAGAAACACTTCATACTTTTTTAAACACTTTTAACATAGGCCAGGCCCTTGCATGCCTTGCATTACGCCTGGTGAAAAAAACACTTACATTTGCTCAACTTGCCATTGGCTCAACCATTGGCTCAACTTACCCTATTGCCATTGGCTAATCTTACCCCAAGGCAAACATTTTGACTATGTTAGCCCACACAGCTACAATGATGCACTTTCAGGCTAGGTTTAGGAACTCATATTGAAGCTTATAGGGACCCCAACTGATGTATAGAACAATCTTAAAATGATCTACTTTGGTTTAGATGCAAGCACTGTGAAACCTCTAACAATAAATTAATTTGACTTGGTGAAAATCTGATTTAGGGACCTAACTTGCTTACCACTTTTTCCATGTGGTTTCTTCCTTCACAAACTACATGAAAGGATGACCTCTTCCTAAATATTTGGTCAAATGATAAATGTTGTGTATCATTTCCTAGAAAAAACGATACCCCACTCTTCCCTAATGGGTCTTTGTCTTGTGGTAGCCTCTGTAGCCAGAGAGGAAGAGGTGAAGAAAGAGGGTTTATGTTAAGCAGATCATTAATTATTAAGCAAGTGAGGAGTTTTTTATGGGTGGCAATGAGAGAGTGTCAAATTTTGTCAAGATGAAAATGAATTGCTATTTTGATTCGTGAGGTTTATTTGATCTGATAGAAGTTTCATAATGTGTAGTTTGTTCCGAGTGTATTGATATAAGTGTGATTCACGTGACATCCCAGCAAGTTTGAGAAAAAACGATTTACATCGGAGTTGTCCCTTTTGAAATTTCAGATGGACTATGCATATTCATGAGGCTAGCATCTCACTCTCTCTCCATTGAATACAGGCAGTTGACGTCAACACCCCTCATCAAATATTCAAAAAAGTATTCAAATAACAACCGCCGTTCCGCTCTGTGGACAACGAATCCCATTGTTAAAGCGGAGACACAAACCACTAGGCACAGACGACAATTTAACATCGATTCCACGTTGGTTCAACGTAATTTAATTAAAACGACGTGGAAACAACGTTGATTCAACCAGTGTGTGCCAGTGTCTGCTGTAGCCTATCTGTTGGGATTGAAGAGAGTGTGCAGAAAAAGAGCAACACCAGAGTGTGTCAGGATTTCCTAGCACCGTGATTATCACCTGCCTATCTCTCAGTGTTGTTTGCGGACAAGCACACTTGGCAAAAACTGGTTGAATCAACATTGTTTCCATGTTATTTCATCAAAAAAATGATATGTGATGATGTTGAATTAACATGGAAAACTGATTGGATATAAACATTTTTTTAAAAGTCATCAATTTAAGGGAATTTCGTCTTTTTTTCACACAGATTTAACCTAAATCCAATGAAATGGTGACATAATTTTTTTTAAATTAACGTTGAATTCACGTTAGTTGACAACTCAACCAAATGTAAATCAAAACTAGACATTGAAATGACTTCTGTGCCCAGTGGGGGGCCTCATAACAGAATGCCTGCCACCCGCCCCCACCTTCCACCCTTACCCCAGAATGGTGACTATTATAAACCAAAAACGTATGCTCTCAATATATATGCACATGACGACTGGTCCCAAGGTGAAGTTCGCAAAGGCGTCAATGCTGCTCGCCTGTGTTTTGCTCATTTGAGAAAATGTTGAGAGTAACAAAGACCACAGGAAATATAATGTTTTTTGCTAAGTATTAGAAAAAGCAATCATTTTCCACAGGCCGCCTAATCCTTGGGAAATTGATCCTCACCTTTCTGCCAAGCAGGTGGGAAGGGAAACACATAAGAGGAGAAAAAAGACGCCTGCTTCAATGTTGCCTGATTATTATTTTTTTGCTTGGTTGCAGATTCCTTCATTTTATTCATGAAAGGGCTCCGTTTTTGGCAACAAGGGCCACGTGTCTTTGTTTATCCCCTAAAGCAAACAGGTGTTGCTCACACAGACAAATGAGCAACTGGAATGAACACTTTTTGGGGACTAAACAATAAACATCTAGGGGTCTGTGTTTAGTCTATTGGGCCAATCCACTTCATCCATGCTGGTTATATGCAAATATTCTCATTTGTTGTCTAATTTCAATCAGACTGATAGCATCACATTAATGCAGTTGCTCCTATTTTGGGGTTGGGGTACAAATTGAAAGCGACAGTCTATTATCCAGTGGTATGACCGTTTCCATGGAACATAATATGAAAAAACCTGCAATGCCTTTTTGGGGATGGAGGAGGGGAAGTGGGGGAGGGACTGTTCATGATTAATTAACCCAATTAATTTAGAATAAGATTACTGGAACAATCATTTAGAGATAACTTAGAGCAAGGTGCGATGATGACTATTATAATTCATATTTAATTATCACTATAGAAAGGGAAGCAGAATACAAATTTAGATCTTTAGATGTTTTTAATGGCACCAGGGTGCTTCTGCATCATTCCTTTGGAAAGTACTGGGTTAATTAGGTTTGCCTTTAAGGAAATGTTTATGAATAATAATGACTTATTTGGGATGGAGACGAACAATCAGATCTATTACATTAAGTCCAATCCAAGCATCTCTCCATTCACAATTACAGCTCTTTGAAAAGATGACATTTAGAAAATCACGCTGTCCATTCTTTTTCCCCAGGTCTCTTTAAGACAATAAAGTTACCTTGTCCTTGGAAGTTAATAGGACATTTGTCTCAGTGGATGACAATAACAGAGTTCCTTACTGTGCATGGTTGTGGGCAGCTAGCTACCTCCCATATGTTGGAGATTGCATATTCTTTATTGCTCCTACTTTCACCAGTGTTATTTATTGATCTGCCATCATGGAAGAACCCTGCTCTGCACGGCCAGTTATTCCCTCCTCATCCACAATACGATAAAGGAATTTATCCCACTAGAACTGTGTACTGAGCTGCAGCTTGAATGGTATTAAGAAACATCATTCTTTCATCATATTTAATATTTTCATATGTTCCTGGGTTGTGTTCTCTCTGATGGAGGCTATTGAGGAAGAAGAACAGACTGTGAGTGTGGGGTGAGAGACAGGAGGGGAGGGGGGAGGGAGAGAGGGAGAGGGGGGAGATGGGGGTGATAGAGAGAGGGCGAGGGAGAGAGAGAGGGGGTAGAGGGGGAGGGAGAGAGAGAGGGGGAGAGAGGGGGGAGAGTGAGAGGGGGAGGGAGAGAGAAAGAGTGAGAGAGGGGAGGGAGAGAGAGAGAGCAGAAGAAAGAGAGGAAGAGAGGAAGAGGGAGAAAGAGGTTGTAACCATGCAGCTAGGTTGTAAGCATGCATCAGGCTAAAAGATGTGATTTGATTTGATGAGGAGCAATTTCTCAGAGACAATAGGACAGAGGAGGAGATTTTTATTCTCTGCAAAACAATTGCTTCCCGTCTAAGTTTGATCACACCTTGGGCTGTGTAGAATTGTGTTTGTTGTATCATTTATTTCCAAAATGTCTCTAATCTTCAAAATATCACTGGGTATGTGTTGTTATTCATGTTTATACATCCATTAAGTACTCCTTCCTTTCCAAACTACAAAAGGGGCTCACAGTATGAGTGAGTGTAAGTAAGAGTTACCATTATATATTGATAGGTGAGGAACAGACAATTCTGTCTGTGCTCTGTCTGAGAGATATTCATTCATTGCCATGCAGCTGTCTTCTTGCAATTTGTTGAGAAACAGTATGAAAAGGATTTTTCAGAGGGAGAACGATGGGTCTGCTATCATCTTTAGGCAGACTGGAGCTGGTGGAGATGTTATTAGCATAAATTATCTCATCCGTCAAAGAGAGATAGGAACATATTAGCTTCTTTCTGCCTTTCTCACTTAATTGCCCCACTTATTGTACAGTTGCCTGTGGACAACAAAATCGAGCACACGCACCGAGACACACGCACACAACAGGCAGACACAAGCCAGATAGGGCATGAGTGATATAGTGAACTATCTGCCAACTTGCATTTGATATACAGTGGCAGTGGAAGCTGTTAAAGCCCATTCACTCCCTTTATGTTGAGCCGGGAGTCCTCAATAAAGTAAGAAATATTGTCTCCTCAACCTTCTTCTCTGTGCTAGGGCTGATCAGTTTCTGTTTACAGCAGAAGAAAGGGTTTGTATTGCATTGGAGAGTGTTATATATAACAATTATTTATTTATTTGTTTGTTGTAGTTTGGTTTAATTTATTTATTTCACACCACCCGAGACAACATCATTCATCATTGTCTCTGTGTGTGATATTGTTGGATAAACTAATTCTGATCCAACTTGTCCCATACACTGGTGAGTCACTTATCAACTATTTATTAAGTCACTTATTTTTGTGCCCATATACAGATGTAGGATCTTTTGTTGCTGAGAAGTTTCCTGCACAGCAGGAAATGCAAACTTGTAGTGTATTAGAGGTTTAAAAAGGCTTCTAAAGTTTGTAAATTCCACTTTAAAATGTCAGCCTTGATTTGCCCTAATGAAAAATGTTGCAACCCCTACAAAAAATGTCCATAAATTATAATTATCCACATAATAATTCAAATTTCCTATTGGGCAGGATTATTTTCCTGCTGTAACAAACTGGCTCAAATTAAGATCCTACATCTGTAGTGACTGTACTGTAGAGTATAGAATGTTTATTATAAAACAACACAATGTGATACAGTACATGACAGAGCCAATATAATAAAACAGAATGAGGGGATGTTGGCTTGTTGCACCACTAACCCAGTAAGGAAAATAGAGGTGAATTATAAATGGCTGTGCCTAATGGACTCACTACCTTGCTCCAAACACTCATGGTAGCATCATAAGTGGCGCTATGGGCTGTGTCCTGGACTCATTAGGCACCACTACAAATGAATAGCTGTTTCAGAGAAATTAAGAGATGTATTTTCTCTCCATTCAACAGAAATGTATACAGAAATTACCAAGATGACTTAGCTTGAATGTAAATTAAGTGATTCAATTGCGTAACATGTTTGTAAATTGAGGCAGTAGAAATAGAGGGGTTGGAACCTGCGGAACGGCCTTACATTCTCCTTTTGCAGTTTGCACAGCATCCCTAGCGGAGGAATTGCCTCAAAGAATAAGAAGCCCAAAACATTTACCTCCATTCAGCTGGCCAACTTTCCACAGCCCTCCGAGGCCATACAGTATATTAATACAGTATATTAATGACCAGACGGTGGATACAGCCCAAGCCCCTGCCCCTACTACCGGGGGGGTAGAACCATCCTACTCCCGCTAGCCCAGAGGGGATGTCACCATGGCAACACCCGTCCCAAGGCAGTGACCAGATGTCAGAGTGAGTCTGAGGGGGCTGGAGCTCAGGGCAGGGGAGAGGGGTGAGGGAGGGGCAACCTGTAACTTGTCACCTGTAACTATCACTTGTTGGTCTCAAATCAGGATAATTAATCAATCAAGTATGTGGATTCATCAAGTCTGTGGAATAGTGAATTTTTGAATCATATAATTAAATGGAACACAGGAAATTATAGAATTACTATGGGTTGAATACTGTGTATTTTGTCAAAATATTTAGTCAATTGCGCAAATGCTAAGACAAAAAAAGTTACCCCACAACCATATGAATAAAACAAATATAACACTGTAAAACCACTTAAATGTAGGGCAATAGCACTGGGAGTGACACAGTAGGTGCTGAGGATGCTTATTTCTCAATTATGGTTTCCTTCCTCCATCAAGTTGAGTTTCTATCTGTGCCTCAATGTTTCTTCTGAGTGTCATCTTTATATGTTTGAAATATTAATGTATGCGTGCCATGTCTGAAGCAGAGATGTGTGCCCTGGTTGTGCTCCACTGCACTGTACAGAAAGCAGAAGGATGAGAAGGTCCTCTGCCCAAGGTCAAACTAGAGGACGGGTATACAAACAAAACAAAGTTCACTCTAAAAAACCTTTAGGAAATCATTAATAGCATGATGCACAGTGTTGTCACGATCGTCGTAAAGATGGGACCAAGGCGCAGCGGGAATGTGTATGCTCATCTTCTTGTTTATTGAGAAGAAAACGAAACAAAAACACTTAATCAAAACAACAACGACGACGACGACGACGAAAAAAACAGTCCTGTGAGACATACAGCTACACATGGAACAACTACCCACAAAAACCCATGAAAAAACACCCCTACTAAATAGGACCTTCAATTAGAGGCAACAAGAAACAGCTGCCTCCAATTGAAGGTCAAACCAATAAACTAAGCATAGAAATAGATAAACTAGACACAGACATAGACATAGAAATAGACTAACATAGAACATTGCCCAACAAACCCCGAAACCCATTAAACAAACACCCCCTGCCACGTCCTGACCAAATTACAATAACAAATAACCTCTTTACTGGTCAGGACGTGACAAGTGTTTTCTCCATCTCTCTCCATTTCTGATTCTTGCTAGACTAGATAACTGAACTTGGCTGTAACAAGTTTCTTAGAGCATGTCCAAATTGTTGAAGCACGCAGCAGCACCCTTATAAAATTGTCACTTCCAATTTATGACTGTCAATTTAGCATGAAATTCATCCGTAGCCTTGCTACTGTATCACCGCAGCATGACAATTTTTTGCTGTATAATCCAGCAGTACCACAGCATTGTTGTGCATGGTTTTCCTGATTGATTATTGAGAATGATGAGGGTTCATATGCCTGATTGACATACAGTAAAAGACGTTTCAGTGTCCTACAAGTGAGCAATCAAGTCTTGTTATGTAAGATTCCTACAGTCTCCGATGTGTATTTGTCAGATACATTGACACCTTCTGGCAGAATTCTGACATGTACATCTGTTCAATATTTCTAAATAACAAATATTACAGAATATGTAGACATCGGAGCATTTGCTGCCTGCTATGCTTTAATGTTATCAACCCAAATCAATCTAGAAATGACTTGACTAATTAGCAAATGTGAGTCTAATTTTACATTTCATTCTAATCAAAAATATGTAATTAATTAAACAGGCAATTAATTTTCATGCATAGCAGGACACATCTGTGCCGCACCGTCAGGGAGATGCTAGAGAGTTTGCCAAAACGCTCCTATTGCGTCCATGGATAAGCAGATAAACAGTGCTGAAATCCCTGTTATGAAACTCTACAGTGTGTATGTGTCAGGGTTGGGGTGAATTCCATTTCATTTCCGCCAATTCAGGAAGTAAAGAAAAATTGTATTTTCAATTCAAACATTTTCTCATAAAGAATCATAGAAGAACATTTTAATTGTGGAATTGTACAGTACAGATGTAGGATCTTAATATTAATCATCCTGTTGCAAGAGACCTTGTAGTGTATTTGAGGTTTAAAAAGGCTTCTGAGGTTTGTAATTTCCACTTTGAAATTTCAGACTTGATTCACATAATAATTCACATTTCCTGTTGCTTCAGAATTATTTTCGTGCTATAGCAAACTGGCTCAAATTAAGATCCGACAACTGTATCTGTGTGTGCAGTGTGTTTAGTATAGTAAGATATGTCTGCTTTTGTCCCAGCCAGGGAGAGTTTTGAATAGTGAGGGGTAGTTTGAGGTAACAGAGAGGACATGATGAGGAGCAAGGCAGTTCCTGTAACAAGGAAAACATAAACTGTGCCACTTCATCTGAAAACAATAGACGACAGGACACTAAATGTGCTCTCCTCCACGTCTCCATCCACCTCTTGTACTCCTTCTGTAAGCATGGAGCATAAGTGGGAGTGAAAGAGTGGGGGAGGGAGGGGAGAGGGGCAGTGGTAGTAGTGGGGGCAGTGTGTGTGTGTGTGTGTGTGTGTGTGTGTGTGTGTGTGTGTGTGTGTGTGTGTGTGTGTGTGTGTGTGTGTGTGTGTGTGTGTGTGTGTGTGTGTGTGTGTGTGTGTGTGTGTGTGTGTGTGTTGGGGGGGAATGGGTGTGTTCTTTCTCCTCTGTCTGTGTGCGAATGAACGCACAGACGGTTCAGTGGTAATTTGATGTGTGTCCCCGGGGACATTTGATGGATTAAAGCTAAGCAGCTCCATTTCGCAGCACCACCTGATCTTCCACTGCCTGTGCCCCATATAAAGGCTGGAGAGAGAGCTGATCTCAGCTAGTCTGACAGTCTCTCTCTCTCTCTCTCTCTCTCACTCTCACTCTCTCACTCTCTCCTCCCTCCTCCACGCTCTCTCTCTGTCTCTCTCTTTCTCTCTCTCTTCTCTTTCTCTCTGGTCCTTTAAGCCTGCTGCATCACAGGAGCTATCCAGTGCTGAACCAAATATTTTAATTGTATTTTTTGGAAAGCTGGGGGTGCCATAGAGAAACGCACAGCATTGTCGTCTGCCTTGTTCTCCACTGGTTTTCATTTTCATTCCTTCTCTTATGTCTTTTAGAGGTTGCATTTTCATTAAACACAAGGATTACTACTACTGACAGCCTGCTCCAGCTCTGCCTGTTTGCTGATTTCTTTGGGGGTATTATCTTTTCTCTTCATGTGTGATTCTCAGTTCTGTGTGTTTTTTATTCTTTGAAACATGCCCCGTTCGTTTTTGGTGAAGAAAATCAAGCTTGATGATTTCTCTAATCACCATCACCACCTGGACGACTCGTTCACTCCTTTCACACGCTCCATCACTGACTCTGTGACCAGCTTGGGCGTTCGTCTCAGTGAGAATGGTGAGTTTGCATGCCTCTGCACAGCACAGGGCACACAGCACAGCACACAGCACACAGCACACAGCACACAGAACACAGCACAGCACACAGCACACAGAACACAGCACACAGCACACACACGTCCTGCCTGCTGTTGTCTAGGGTGTGCTACTGTAGCACCACTGCTCTCTTTGGTTTAGTTGTTGATTCCAGAATAAGAATGCCCCATGACATCTATACAGTAAACACAGTTGGAATTATCTTTTGATTGTGTATTTGTAAGTGTTTCTTCAGCCCTTGACATGCCTGTTGTCTGCATGTTGTCTGGGAATTAATAACAGATGTTACATAAAGCCATCAGATTTTGCTCCCGTATCCCAAATAATCCTCTCCAGCACCACCAGCCCACCCCCATCGTGCTCCCAGACTTTTGTTTTTTGACTCTGATGAGAGGCAGACACAATTCAGGTCACAGCAGAGGATCGGCTTATGCAAATGGTGGAGCAAAACGTGCTTCTCGCCTGTAGACGTGTATCTATGAATTTGTATTGCGTGCACAAATGACGGTGTGCCTGAAACATGCAGGCTGTCACTCTCCAGTCTTTGTGTGATCGGAGAAATATATGAAAATGAAAGATAAGTGCTGGATGATACATTTGTCCTTAGCTGTTATTGTCCTTGAGTTTCCATCACAGTCCTCGCCCCCCTCTGCCCGCCTCCCTTCCCACCCAACCGGAGCATGCATGCACAGTCTCCCCACCCCCATCCCTCCGCTGCATCTTTCTCCTCCTTCCGGGCGTTTGAAAACTAGCAGGGGTGGAGTTTCATCCATGCAGGCCTATCGGCGTCACAAGAGATATCAACGCATTGTACAGTACTGCCGGGGGAGGGGGGTTAGCTGGGGTAGAGGGGGAGCGAGGAGGAGAGAAAGAAGGAGAAAAAGGAGTAAAAAATGCTTCGGGCAGCATTGACGTGGGGCCACGTGACTAGGGGTATACAGTAAACATAGAGGAAAGGGCCCGTAGCTGCACAGTGGGCAACAGTAGGACTAGGCAGTATGCTAAGCCCCAGTCCTGTCAGAGCTAGAGAAAGACGTCCTTCACTTTCAGTCAGTCAGGTTTAAGCTCGCTCCCATTTTGTGGCCATATTTAGGATGCCAGATGTCTGTCTGTCTCTCTTTGTTATTTTGTCTTGGCAATAAGCAGATAGTTTTACAGTTCAGATCAACCTGTGAACATAAAATGCTCACTTGTTATTCAACCACATCACATAATACTATTATCCAGTGATTTTAGATTAGGAGCAGCAGCAACTGAGAACAAAAGCACATGTTTGAACAGTGTAGTTGTTCTTCACAAATTATGGCTGCAGTTTCACTAAATATATATTTTTTTATGATAGAGTATGAGGATAAATTAAATTCTTTTTTATTTACATTTTATAAACAGAAATGCAAACGGTTATGATAAAGTTATTGAGCCAGATTCATTGCAAAAAACATTACTTCTTTGAATAAATTATGTGGTTGAAATTTCATCCTTAATAAAGCTGTTAGTCTCAGTCTCTACTGTTCTGTTATTGGTAAACACTACTCCTCTTCTGTTGAGAAAGAAATAACCATTTTGATGGGAAATATATATATATATAAATATATAATGGATTACTGCATTAGTACCAACGATTACCATTGTATGCAGACAAAATAACCCTTCTTGTCTTTTCAATGAAATCCCAGAGAAATGACAACATTGTTGAAATGCCTGGCGTCAGCGCTTTTCCCGTTGTGGAGACATTTGACTTGAGGTGTCTGTCGAACAACAAAGAAGGAGGGTGGGAGAGGGAGTCCATTAATAACATGCTCGCTTTGCATTAGAGGAATGAGTCGCTATACAGCAAAGGTTAATACAGCATTAGTTCAGCCACAAATAATGAACTCTCTGTCTGACCTTAAGTAATTAAAACCTGTTACACATGTGTAATTAATCAGGGGAATAAAAAACAAGATGTCTATATGTTTCAATAACAATCTGTTGCTGTATACAGTATGTTTGGCTATTTTCCTGTGCTCTCTTTACGGTACTGTATATTCAATGAGATAGTGTTTTATTTTAGATGTTCAAAGAAAAAGAAACAAGGGTGTGCTATTAGACTTGAAATAGCCCATGAAGTAAGAATTACCATTACCTTAAGAAGTTATATCAGGAGAGGAAGATATATCATGAGTTGTTAGCTATATAGGCTAGTCAACAAAGGGTTGGTGCTTTTGACCAAATAGCACCCTTGCCTTCCAATAAGATCCCAGTCTCCCAGTCCTATAGTATTATGGTAATGTCTTTGACAAGGAATGGTCTCTGAGTGGGAACCCTTGGGAATGGAGACAGCATTCTAAGAGAGCACTTAAAAATTGATTTTCTAATGACCTGATTCCTAAAGGCACTTCAGCGAGCTTAACACTATAGCCACTTTGTTCTGCTGGTAATCCTGTGTATCACGTTTCAGCTTAACCTTTCCATCACTGAACCATGTTCAGTAGGCTATCGTTGTATAGTCTTCTCCAGTCACTTTACTCCTTGCCCTGCATTATTTCTGTCTTATTTCCCCACACGCAGTGTGTTCCAACAGCTGTACTATTTTACCGATGAAGGCCTATTGATCAGCAAGAAACTTTGAATTTCATTAAAAACCAGTCAATAGTTAATTTCCACCACTTGCTGCACACAGTGCTTAGGAATCTGCCTTTTCTTCTTCTTCAGGATTCACACCACATATTAGAATTGGAATCATATGTTTGTCCTATATGTTAGTAAGCTGTTAAAGTGGAACATGTTTAGATAAATGCATACAAGTGTGTAGATGTACTGGGCTAATGTTGGTAAATATTCAGTGTTGTTTAGCTCTTTACAGCTGCATGCCAGGAAACCTTTTAGCTCCACTTGGCTGCCTCACAATATAGGGAGACATTAAAGATTGCCAAGACAATAAAATGACCTGTCTGTAATATAACATCAGTCAATAATCCAGTGAGCCAAATTGGAAATATCCTGGAAGTGCTACTCTTTTGAGAGAAATTCATATTTAAGGTGGTATCCAAGCTACTAGAAAGAATAAAGCACTCCAAAAACAATTCAAGTGCTTTCTAGAATTTTAAAAAATGTGTTTTTCAGTTTTAATGGCCTCTCCTGATGATTTATCATCCCCAAATACTGTAGTCCTCTGGACGGTCACCCCAGACCATAGACAGTGTGTTCTGCCTGATGGGCCCAGCGTGTTCAGGCTGGGCAAACAAAACAAAGATATACACCTTCAGTCACAGATGATTGACAAACAGTACCTTGGAGTGAGGAAGTCACTGGGAGAAAGAAACGGTGACTAATCAATGAGACCACTTCAAGTAATAAGAGGGGCCTTCTTTCATAGGTGTCTTTAATGAGCAGTTATCTGCGTTTAGCAGCCACCACTCGTCTGTGCTGTAACTGTGTAATAAAGGTGAATGCTGTGAATAGTGTTCTGCAGCATCACAGTCCTGTGATAAATGCTGTGTGATTTGGGGAGCAATTTGTTTTTTTATGTGTGTATTCTATTGTTTAATAATTTACAAGAAGGCAACCATCCATGATAATCATATAATCACGTCACAATGCACTTATCCACCACCACAACACTCAGCCTACTGTAGACTAACTCTCACTGTCACTGTGTGTGTGTGTGTGTGTTTTGCCTTAATGTAACTATTATTGTATGTTTTCTCCAGGCTACATCCAGGATTACATCACACCATCTGTATATCAGGGGGAGACGAAGATGGAGCTCAAGATGGCGTCGCCCGTCTCTGACCCTCTGTACACCCAGGTGAGCAGCAGGGGTGAGGAGTACTGTGACCCTGACCTGGAGCACCCCGACAGCCCCCAGTCCGGCATGACGGCCAGCGGATTCTACAGTGGCGAGGCGGAGGCCCTGACCGAGGGCTACACCATGGATGCCTTCTTCATCTCCGACGGGCGCTCGCGGCGGAAGGGAGACGGTGATGGCCGTAAGGGAGGTCGTTCTGGTGCTTCTAATGCTGATGCCACAGAGGAGAGGGAGGCAGGGGCCACCGGGACAGCCCGTCACACTTGCAACGAGTGCGGCAAGACGTACGCCACCTCGTCCAACCTCAGCAGGCACAAACAGACACACCGTAGCCTGGATAGCAAGATGGCACGCCAGTGTCCCACCTGCGACAAAGTGTATGTGTCCATGCCGGCACTGGCCATGCACATCCTCACCCACAACCTAAAGCACAAGTGTGACGTGTGCAACAAGGCTTTCAGCCGGCCCTGGCTCCTGCAGGGCCACATGCGCTCGCACACCGGGGAGAAACCGTTCGCCTGCGCCCACTGCGGCAAAGCCTTTGCTGACCGCTCAAACCTCCGCGCCCACATGCAAACCCACTCTGCCTTCAAGCACTACCGATGCAAGCGCTGCAATAAGACCTTCGCCCTCAAGTCCTACCTGAACAAGCACTATGAATCAGCCTGCTTCAAGGGTTCCGGGGACGAAGATGATGACGAGTCCTGCTCTGAGAACTAGTTGCCGGAACCAGAAGGACGGAAGCAGAATTTGGAATCCTATATTGTAGGTTCTACAACCAATAACCCCCTTCACTCTGCCCTCCATGCCTTTTTCTTCCTTTTTTTAGAAAGCAATATTTTCACTGAGATTACGTGAAGAAAACTGTTCTGATTATGGCAAAGACAATTTCAAAAGATGCTGGATTCCCCCCCCCCCCCTGCACAGTAGCTAATCATCCACAGATACTTACAATCAAAACAACAATTCTCCAAATAAATACTCTAGTTTTTAGCTCACACACAAACATACGCATATGCACACACGCTCACACACGTTCACACATGCACACACAATTATATATGAGGCCTGGCATGTGATTTTTTTATCAATGACTATAATGATATTGATATCAATAGTAATACTATTTAGATTCCTGATATTTTATAGAAAATAGTACAGGGAAAATGAAGAAGAAAAAAAAACATAAAAAAGGACTGTAACAGTTTTCTTTTGTTTTTTAGAGACAAAAATGACCTCTTGTATTTTTATGCTGCTTTTTATTTGCTAAGAATTTAATTCTTTTGCAACTGCCAACATTCACTTTTTATGAAAATGAGTACTATGACAGTATTTGCATAAAAGGGAAATCATTTTAAAGTTTAAAAAGTACCCTTTTTGTCACACATATGTTTTTAATTCAATGGGTGTTATTTTTCTATTGTCCGACTGAATTTGTTATACATTTTGGTGCCAATTCCTCCTTGATTTTTGAAAGCAAAGCATCTTTGTAACTGTGGGTATTCAGAAAACTTCCAGCAAAACTCATTGAACAAACCTAAAGGCAAACTACATCAGCTGAGTTCAATAGGATCATGAACCAGGGTCATTGTTAGTTCCATCAGAGCAGTTGTTCTGAGTTGTTATGGAGACCTGTTGAACAGGTTGTGGAATCACAAGATACCGGCGGCACTCAAAGTACACTCTCTTCATCATACTGGTAACTACAGTTTAACAATAACAACACTGGGAGCCAAACCAAATGTATCGATCCGTTGTTATAGGTGCCATGTGCATTGTGCAGTAACCTGTCTATAGCAATGGAAACCATCCCTGTTCTTCCTCCACCACGGTGGCTTGCATGAACTTTGCCACTCTGTGGTGTTTCCCTCAGTCGTAATAAGCAATGTTCATTACACTCTCTGAGGTGCTCTCCCTCTTCTTTTACTGGTATTACCTCAAAAAGGAAAATATACGATCTCATGACATGCACCCTCAGTTACAAAGGAATGTTTTATTTTATTTTATATATGTTGCTGAAAGCTCTTTCTACCATTAGATGTATAGCATCCTACTACCTTGTAAATGGTGTATTTATTGATCTATTTATGTAAGTATTTATTTGTCAATTTATTAATGTATTTGTTTTTCATATGTTTCTAAATGTATTCATCTACTAATTTATTAATTTATGCCATTACAGTATTTGTCTATTCACGTGTTGAAATATGACTTTCCATTGACCTTGTAAGATGCTGCTGATCTTCAAAGAAAATGTTTATATGCATGAAACTGTAGAGAGTCCATGGGACTTAGTTTTTTAAAGAGGAACAATGTCTAGTATCAGCCATAACTTCAAACAAATGATGAATGCAGATTATATTTGTTTCACAGCAATAATAACTTCACTGGTACAGCAATTGACATGTATAATAATAATCAAAACTGTCCTGTTTGCAGTCGATTTAGGGCATTAAATCATGTCATGCAATGCTGTCCAAAGATAGCAAACCTTACTATTATGCTTTATTAGAAATCCCATGAAATCTTACATTTTCCACATAGAACATCAAACACTTCTTATTCAACCCTCTGAATAAGATAGGGGGAATCAGTTATTTTCAAACAGATACACATTCCATTCTACCAGCTGGCTTGTCTTCCACAACTCACAGAGCTGTATTTTAGAATCCTGACAGGTTGAGTTAGTTGGAAGGAGGACTGAGGAGCCCCAATCATCATGCCAGAGGAGATAATGGCAATGGGAAGGCTTTTTTCCCAGGTGGATTAGCCAGGCGATAATAATAGCAATGCAGTAATTATAAAACAGTGTCGACAGCAATTGCTCTCCCGATTACCCTGCCAGAGCTTTGCCGCAAGCCATTAAAGCCCCGTAAAAGGGAAAAGTTGGGAATCAAGAGATTGGCAGATTTATCTGTAAGACAGTGTTTTCCTTATAACGTAGACTAGGAGAGCTTTGGACTGGTTTATGTATCCTGGTTTAACAGTGAAAGGGGAATATGCACTGAGAAGACCTTAGAAGTGAATGTTTTCCAAAATCTCCCACAGTATATAGAAAACAGAAATTGCACAAGAAATTTAAAACAACACTTCCCATAACAGAAAATTGCCACTTGGTTGGAAGTCTGAAAACAACCGGTGTTAGTCAGTGTGATACAGAGTGCTTTCCATTTAGCTCATCTGTCATGATAAGGATTTTCTTTACAATCACAGTTGCTTCCAAAATTAATCTGTTTGGCAGATCGCTCTACGTTGAATCCATGTGTTTTTTAGGATTAGAGGTTTGAAATGATGGGGTGTCTATCGGCGAGATAATGATATCTATGAAAAATATGTCATTATAATTAATGTGTCAATAAAATTGATGTTCTTCTATCAATTGACAAGAGAAGGCTTTATACAAAATCCTTTATTCATGTAAATCTCTTCATGACACAAAGACTGACGTTATTGTTGTAAAATAATAATACACCATCCTTACCCCTCTCCCTCTCTAACTGGTTTTGATGAGATGTGTGGTTTAGTGGTGTGTGAGATGGTTCGACTGGGATTGGTAGAGGCTGTAGCGTGTGGGAGGATAACAGGTGTTTGCAGACAGACTGCAGATAGGGAGAGTAATTGAGTTGGTGAGCGACCTCCAAGGGGAAGGTCGAGCACCAGCAGACAAATGCACTGTCAGCTATTTGCATATTCTAAATGGATGACACAATCACAGTAATGGTGAGTTCTCCTTTAAAAACCTGTAGAGAATAAACTGAGTCTTCCTTCTATCGTTCCATCCTTCTCTTCTTTTTAACCACTTCCACTCCCCTATACAATGACTCCAGCCTCTATATTAATCTCTTTCATTCTAAAGATGTAGTCTTGGTTCATGATAGGCTTGGCGAACATACTGGACTCATTGTGAAAAAAATCCCTGTCTCCAAAACAACTTGTGGAATATTTGTGTAGCCTACAGGTATTTTGAGTTCAGAAGGAACTGGGTGTTTTTCCCAAAAGTTATTTTGTAGTTTATCCTCCTACTTGATGGAGGGATCCATGTTTGTTCTGAGCAATATGACAACCAAACTGTACTGTATGTCCAATACAGATATTGATTTGATTGCAAAATCAAACTTATAGGCTGAGTTTAAACAGGCAGCCCAATTCTGATCTTTTTTTCACTCGCTCTGAAAAAGATCTGATGTGAAAATATCTGATGTGATTGGTCAAAAGACCAATTAGTGGAAGAAATATCAGAATTGGGCTGCCTGTGTAAATGCAGTCATATTGTCCCAAAATGAATAGAAACACTAAATGCAGAAAAGTAAGTGAATATTTGTTCTGAACGGTTGTTCTGAGTTTGAGAAGGGAAAACATTGTTCCTCTTTGACAATTTTGTAAATATATTTGTATATACTGTATATCACAGCAATAATATGACAATGCATGTGGACATTTACTTGTTTGCTCTCTTTGCTTATGTTGTCTTTTGTAAAGAAGACAAATACAGGTACCAACTGCAGTGTGAGTTGGAATGTGAATCAGGAAAAGTCCTAATTAAAAGCTATCGGTCATAGGTTACCAACAACACTCCACTGCTCTGTGCACTCTGACTGGGAGATTTGTCCATGTTCTTATTCTTTTATATTTATTTACATTTTATTGATGTGCCCGGCTTGGCTGCGCAACGATGAAAAGTGCCAAAAAGTATGATTTCCATAACAAAAGCCTTCAACATATGATGGGTCGCTTGAAACCTTCCATATGATCCTCAAAACAAGGATTCAGTTTTACCACTTTATTTCAAACTCTATCTTTTTTTTGTCTTTACTATTTTCAACGAAGTGTGAAGAAATTTAAGCCATGGTTTCTGAGGGGTGTTTTGGTTGATTTTATTCTGCTACAATTAATAATGATGATAACAATAATGGTGATAAAGATAATAAAAACAATAGCACAAGTCATCTACAGCTCCGTTTTTTATTTCCTTGATTATTCCTCTGTGAGCAATCAGACAACCTATTCATTTCATACATTCTTTCAACAAGCTGTATATTGCTGCATCTTCTCTAATAATGACTCATTTGAATTACGCTATAATATCAATAACAGATATGACAGATTATTTGTTTCAATAAATTATTTCAGACTGATCCACCATGTCCACATCAAATCAATGGTGTTAAACAGAATTTCAGTGAAATTCATTTAGAGACCAATAGGCCTGCAATGCTACAAACATACAGTATCTATCAAAATCTGTTTAATTTTTATAATGAGAAATATGACCATTATTCTATTCTAGTGCCCATGTCAACTGACAGACAAAACAGGACCAATATAGAAGCCCTGGTGATAGCAATACATTTCTGTGTAAGAGTTAGTGAAATATACGGTAATATTAAAAGCAAAAGCATCTGTTCCAGAGCTATTAAGCCATTCTTGATCATAACATTTTAATGGAACATTGATTTTATGCCGGATCTCATCTTTCACCAGTGACTCAAAAGCCAGAGAGAAAAATATGGAACAAAATAAAAATGAATCATGGCAGAGAATGGGGATTATTTTTCTGGGTTTTTCTTGATTGGTTTCCAGGGAATATACACACTTGAATTGGTGGTGGTGGTAGTGTCCTTCAGTGTCCTACAACAGCAATGAAACAGTATAATGAGACAGACAGAACAGTGGGCTGTGTAGGGAACGGGAGGTGGACAGATGCTTTGTAGTACATTAATTCAGAGGAATCTTTCTCCACTCAAGGGACAACTGGGACGATGCATCATATGTAAAGGTTTATGCTGTGACAGCAGTAAACTGTAGCCCCTCATTAGCAATACTTCAGAAAGGAAACTATGTACTTGTTTACATATTTATGTGCGTTAACGTGCTGTTCTCAGTAAAAAACCAAGCTCTAAGTGTTTGTAAATTCAACATTTATTTATCTAGGGGCGGCAGGTAGCCTTGGGCTGGTAACCGAAAGGTTGCTAGATCGAATCCCCGAGCTGACAAGGTAAAAATCTGTCGTTCTGCCCCTGAATAAGGCAGTTATCCCACTGTTCCTAGGCCGTCATTGTAAATAACAATTTGTTCTTAACTGACTTGTCTAGTTAAATAAAAAAATATCTTAAATATTTCAGTTCATTCCACAGTGACATGTTCTTAGATCTTATATTTAATTGAAAACATTGACACATCCAAAAAACTGACAGAAGCCCTGATTTCTAAAGTAATGACATACATATACAAAGATTGTTGTAGCAGATGTGTCACATCTGCTCCTGCCATGCCCTCTAGTGCTCATCCTGTGTCTCCTTGACCTGCCGCCACTCCCCCAGTGCTCTCTCCCTCTCTCTCTGTGTGTGATTGTGTGGGTGGAGACAGGTGTGCTGGAGTCAGAGCAGATCCCCACCAGCTGCAACCTGTTCCATAATCAAGACCTCTACAAATACTCAGTCCTGCCACTTCCACACTGCCAGATCGTAATCTCTGCTCAATCAGTCCATGTTTCTAGCCGGTTGTTCCTGTTGTGCCTGTTTTCCCTTGCCTGACACTGTTTTCCTCTCCCAATGCTCTCAATGGACAGCTTCTCGCCAGTGTCAGTGAGAGAACCGTGCCAGTCATCCTGCATCTCTCTGGGAATCCCCAGGAAAGGATCAGTCTCCACATAATCGACTGCCCTTGCTCTCCCCTGATTCTTGGCCATATTTGGTTAAAGCTGCACAACCCACAGATTGACTGGACCGCTGGATGGGTAACCACTTGGAGTACATTTCGTCACACTAATTGTCTACATTCTGCCCTTCCCCCTGCCTTGTCTGTGCCCCAGTCCATTCCAGAATACCCGGACCTGTCATCAGTTCCTCCAGAGTATCACGATCTAGCTCCTGTGCTCAGCAATCACCACACCCTGTCTCTGCTACTTCATTGGCCGTACAACTGCGCTATTGATCTCCAGCCTGGAGCTCCTCTCCCCTGTAGCTGGTTGTAAAACTTATCTCGCCCTGCGCAAGAGGCTATGGAGAGGTACATCCAGGATTCCCTGCCTGCAGGACATGTCAGGCCTTCTTCATCTCTGGGAAGGGGCTGGTTTTTCTTTGTCAAGAAAAAAGATGGGTCACTAAGGCCGTGCATAGACTTCGGTGGGCTGAATAGTATCGTGACATTCAATTTTTTTCTAAGGACCTTGAGGCTCACCAGCAACATGTTCACCAAGTTCTCCAATGGCTGTTGGAGAATAAGCTTTTTGTTAAGGCTGAGAAATGTGAGTTTCATGCTTCCTCTGTGTCCTTCCTGGGTTACATTATTGCACAAGGACAGTTACGGATGGACCCTGCCAAGGTCAGGGCAGTCACAGTGGTCTTTGCCCTCGAATCTGAAGCAGCTGCAGAGTTTCCTGGGGTTTGACCATTTTTACAGACATTTCATCCGTAACTATAGCCGTTTGGCAGCCCCTGTCACCACCTCCACTCCGTTTCACTGGTCCCCAGAGGCTGCGTTCTGGGAACTCAAGTGCTGCTTCACTTCCACTCCGATCCTCACCCAGACAGACCCAGAACTCCAGTTCGTCGTCGAGGTGGATGCCTCCGACACTGGTGTAGGTGCTGTTCTGTTTCAATGTTCCCCCTCTGATCAGAAGGTCCACCCATGTGCTTTCTTGTCCCGTAAGCTCTCACCTGCAGAAAGAAATTTCCACATAGGTACCCGAGAACTTCTGGCTGTGAAGCTGGCTCTTGAGGAGTGGTTTCACTGGTTGGAGGTCTCGGTTCTCCCCTTCATTGTGTGGACGGACCACAAATACCTGTCCTACATCCAGACCGTCAAACGTCTGAACTCAGGGCAGGCCAGGTGGGCATTGTTTGGAAGATTCAACTTCACACTCACTTATCGCCCCGGATCTAAGAATACCAAGCCTGACACCCTCTCCCATTAGTTCACCGCCGACAACGCAGGTTCCGAGCCAGAGACCGTTATGCCATCCACCTGCATCCTTGCCGCTGTCTCCTGGGAGATCGAATCCCGCATTACCCAGGCTCAAATTCTTCAGTGGGCCCGTTCTACTCACCTCACTTGTCACCCTGGCATGAACTAGACTGTCACCTTCCTGCGTCAGCGCTTTTGGTGGCCCACCATGGAAAGAGACGTCCGGGAGTTTGTCTCAGCCTGCTCGGTCTGTGCCCAGAACAAAACCTCCATCAAACCCACTTCTGGTCTGCTTCGCCCTCTTCCTATACCCAGTCGCCCCTGGTCACACATAGCTCTGGACTTCATCACTGGCCTTCCCCCATCTAACGGTAACTCAGTCATCCTCACCATTATTGACAGATTGTCCAAAGCGGCTCACTTCATTCCCCTCCAAGCTTCCATCATCCAAGGAGACTTCGGACCTGCTGGTATCCCATGTGTTTCGACTGTATGGCATTCCCACTGACATTGTTTCCGACAGGGGACCCCAGTTTACATCCCAGGTATGGAAAGCCTTCTGTTCAGCACTTGGTATTAATGTTAGTCTTTCATCTGGATGTCATCCCCAGACCAACGGCCAGATCGAACAGGTCAACCAGTAGATGGAGACTGCCCTACTCTGTGTGATTTCAGCTAACCCTTCCTCTTGGAGTGCTCAGCTACCCTGGGTGGAATATACCCACAACACCCTCATCAATGCCTCGTCAGGTATGTCACCCTTCGAGTGTGCTCTGGGCTATCAACCTCCCTTGTTCCCTGCACAAGAGGTCGAGGTAGTGGTGCCCTTAGTCCATGACCACATGTGCCGTTGTCATTGCACCTGCAGGAGGGCCCGGGCTGCCCTTCACGGTGCCGCCGCCAGGACCCAATCCCAAGCTAACTGTCACCGTGCCTCAGTTCCAGTCTACACTTCAGGCCAAAGGGTATGGCTCTCGTCAAAGGACTTGCCTTTGAAAGTGGTTTCCAGGAAACTTGCCCCTCGATTCATTGGTCCCTTTGAAATTGATCGTGTCATTAACCCCTCTGCTGTGCACCTGAAACTCCCAGACTCACTTAAGATCCACCCAACCTTCCATGTGTCCCTGATTTAAACCTGTCTGCTCCAGTCCCCTGTCTCCTCCTGCAGCAGCTCCTTCACCCCCTCGGCTTATCGATGACCATCCTGCCTATACCGTGCGCTGGCACCAGGTGGCGCCCGTAGAGGGAGGGGTACGGTCACATCTGCTCCTGCCACGCCCTCTACATTTACATTTACATTTACGTCATTTAGCAGACGCTCTTATCCAGAGTGACTTACAAATTGGTGCATTCACCTTATGATATCCAGTGGAACAACCACTTTACAATAGTACATCTATATCTTTTTTGGGGGGGAGGGGGGAGGGTTAGAAGGATTACTTTATCCTATCCCAGGTATTCCTTAACTTCTCTAGGACCGGAGGGACGAATTCGTCCCACCTACGTAACAGCCAGTTGAATCCTGTGGCGCGATTTTCAAATACCTTTGAAATGCTATTACTTCAATTTCTCAAACATATGACCATTTTACAGCTATTTAAAGACAAGACTCTCGTTAATCTAACCACACTGTCCGATTTCAAAAAGGCTTTACAACGAAAGCAAAACATTAGATTATGTCAGCAGAGTACCCAGCCAGAAATAATCAGACACCCATTTTTCAAGCTAGCATATAATGTCACAAAAACCCAGAAGACAGCTAAATGCAGCACTAACCTTTGATGATCTTCATCAGATGACACACCTAGGACATTATGTTATACAATACATGCATGTTTTGTTCAATCAAGTTCATATTTATATCAAAAACCAGCTTTTTACATTAGCATGTGACGTTCAGAACTAGCATACCCCCCGCAAACTTCCGGCGAATTTACTAACAATTTACTAAATTACTCACGATAAACGTTCACAAAAAGCATAACAATTATTTTAAGAATTATAGATACATTACTCCTCTATGCACTCGATATGTCCGATTTTAAAATAGCTTTTCGGTGAAAGCACATTTTGCAATATTCTAAGTAGATAGCCCGGCATCACAGGGCTAGCTATTTAGACACCCACCAAGTTTAGCCTTCACCAAAGTCAGATTTACTATTAGAAAAGTTTGATTACCTTTCCTGTTCTTCGTCAGAATGCACTCCCAGGACTTCTACTTCAATAACAAATGTAGTTATGTTCCAACAGCGACGTTTTGTTCATGCGTTCTAGACACTATCCCAATGGTAAATAACGGTCACACGCACGGCGCATTTCGTGACAAAAGATTTCTAAATATTTCATTACCGTACTTCGAAGAATGTCAACCGCTGTTTAAAATCCATTTTTATGCCATTTTTCTCGTAAAAAAGCGATAATATTCCGACCGGGAATCTGCAATTAGGTAAACAGCCGAAAGAAAATACAGCACGGGGTCGAATCGGGCACGCGCCTAAGCCCTTTGTCCTCTGATCGGCCACTTGGCAAAGGCGATTATGTGTTTCAGCCTGAGGCTGCCTCGACATCGTTCAGGTTTTTCCCGGGCTCTGAGAGCCTATTGGAGCCGTAGGAAGTGTCACGTTACAGCTAAGATCCTGACTCTTCAATAAACAGAAGCAAGAACAACAACACCTTGTCAGACAGGCCACTTCCTGCATGAAATCTTCTCAGGTCTTTGCCTGCCAAAGGAGTTCTGTTATACTCACAGACACCATTCAAACAGTTTTAGAAACTTTAGGGTGTTTTCTATCCAAAGCCAATAATTATATGCATATTCTAGTTACTGGGCAGGAGTAGTAACCAGATTAAATCGGGTAAGTTTTTTATCCGGCCGTGCAAATACTGCCCCCTATCCCCAACAGGTTAAAGAGTTGGGGTTTCAGGTGTCTCCGGAAGGTGGGGATTGACTCCGCTGTCCTGGCATCGTGAGGGAGCTTGTTCCACCATTGGGGTGCCAGAGCAGCGAACAGTTTTGACTGGGCTGAGCGGGAACTGTGCTTCCGCAGAGGTAGGGAGGCGAGCAGGCCAGAGGTGGACGAACGCAGTGCCCTTCTTTGGGTGTAGGGACTGATCAGAGCCTGAAGGTACGGAGGTGCCATTCCCCTCACAGCTCCGTAGGCAAGCACCATGGTCTTGTAGCAGATGCGAGCTTCAACTGGAAGCCAGTGGAGTGTGCGGAGGAGCAGGGTGACGTGAGAGAACTTGGGAAGGTTGAACATAAGATGGGCTGCGGCGTTCTGGATGAGTTGTAGGGGTTTGATGGCACAGGCAGGGAGCCCCGCCAGCAGCGAGTTGCAGTAATCCAGACGGGAGATGACAAGTGCCTGGATTAGGACCTGCGCCGCTTCCTGTGTAAGGCAGGGTCGTACTCTGCGAATGTTGTAGAGCATGAACCTACAGGATCGGGTCACCGTCTTGATGTTAGCGGAGAATGACAGGGTGTTGTCCAGGGTCACGCCAAGGCTCTTGGCACTCTGGGAGGAGGACACAATGGAGTTGTCAACCGTGATGGCGAGATCATGGAACGGGCAGTCCTTCCCGGGAGGAAGAGCAGCTCTGTCTTGCCGAGGTTCAGCTTGAGGTGGTGATCCGTCATCCACACTGATATGTCTGCCAGACATGCAGAGATGCGAAGGGGGAAAGGAGAAGATGAAGTGTGTGTCGTCTGCGTAGCAATGATAGGAGAGACCATGTGAGAATATGACAGAGCCAAGTGACTTGGTGTATAGCGAGAATAGGAGAGGGCCTAGAACTGAGCCCTGGGGGACACCAGTGGTGAGAGCACGTGGTGCGGAGATGGATTCTCGCCACGCCACCTGGTAGGAGCGACCTGTCAGGTAGGATGCAATCCAAGAGTGAGCCGCGCCGGAGATGCCCAACTCGGAGAGGGTGGAGAGGAGGATCTGATGGTTCACAGTATCAAAGGCAGCAGATAGGTCTAGAAGGATGAGAGCAGAGGAGAGAGTGTTAGCTTTAGCAGTGCGGAGAGCCTCCGTGACACAGAGAAGAGCAGTCTCAGTTGAATGACCAGTCTTGAAACCTGACTGATTTGGATTAAGAAGGTCATTCTGAGAGAGATAGCAAGAGAGCTGGCCAAGGACGGCATGCTCAAGAGTTTTGGAGAGAAAATAAAGAAGGGATACTGGTCTGTAGTTGTTGACATCAGAGGGATCGAGTGTAGGTTTTTTGAGAAGGGGTGCAACTCTCGCTCTCTTGAAGACGGAAGGGACGTAGCCAGTGGTCAAGGATGAGTTGATGAGTGAGGTGAGGTAGTGGAGAAGGTCTCCGGAAATGGTCTGGAGAAGAGAGGAGGGGATAGGGTCAAGCGGGCAGGTTGTTGGGCGGCCGGCCGTCACAAGTCGCAAGATTTCATCTGGAGAGAGAGGGGAGAAAGAGGTCAAAGCATAGGGTAGGGCAACGTGAGCAGGACCAGCGGTGTCGTTTGACTTAACAAACGAGGATCGAATGTCGTCAACCTTCTTTTCAAAATGGTTGACAAAGTCATCCGCAGAGAGGGAGGAGGGGGGGAGGAGGATTCAGGAGGGAGGAGAAGGTGGCAAAGAGCTTCCTAGGGTTAGAGGCAGATGCTTGGAATTTAGAGTGGTAGAAAGTGGCTTTAGCAGCAGAAACAGAGGAAGAAAATGTGGAGAGGAGGGAGTGAAAACATGCCAGGTCCGCAGGGAGGCTAGTTTTCCTCCATTTCCGCTCGGCTGCCCGGAGCCCTGTTCTGTGAGCTCTCAATGAGTCGTCAAACCACGGAGCAGGAGGGGAGGACCGTGCCGGCCGGGAGGATAGGGGACATAGAGAGTCAAAGGATGCAGAAAGGGAGGAGAGGAGGTTTGAGGAAGCAGAATCAGGAGATTGGTTGGAGAAGGATTGAGCAGAGGGAAGAGATGATAGGATGGAAGAGGAGAGAGTAGCAGGAGAGAGAGAGCGAAGGTTGCGACGGCGCAATACCATCTGAGTAGGGGCAGAGTGAGTAGTGTTGGAGGAGAGCGAGAGGGAAAAGGATACAAGGTAGGGGTCGGAGACTTGGAGGGGAGTTGCAGTGAGATTAGTAGAAGAACAGCATCTAGTAAAGATGAGGTCAAGCGTATTGCCTGCCTTGTGAGTAGGGGGGACGGTGAGAGGGTGAGGTCAAAAGAGGGGAGGAGTGGAAAGAAGGAGGCAGAGAGAAATGAGTCAAAAGTAGACGTAGGGAGGTTAAAGTCACCCAGAACTGTGAGGGGTGAGCCATCCTCAGGAAAGGAACTTATCAAGGCGTCAAGCTCATTGATGAACTCTCCAAGGGAACCTGGAGGGCGATAAATGATAAGGATGTTAAGCTTGAATGGGCTAGTGACTGTGACAGCATGGAATTCAAATGAGGAGATAGACAGATGGGTCAGGGGAGAAAGAGAGAATGTCCACTTGGGAGAGATGAGGATTCCAGTGCCACCACCCCGCTGACCAGATGCTCTCGGGGTATGCGAGAACATGTGGTCAGACGAGGAGAGAGCAGTAGGAGTAGCAGTGTTTTCTGTGGTAATCCATGTTTCCGTCAGCGCCAAGAAGTCGGGGGACTGGAGGGTAGCATAGGCTGAGATGAACTCTGCCTTGTTGGCCGCAGACCGGCAGTTCCAGAGGCTGCCGGAGACCTGGAACTCCACGTGGATCGTGCTCGCTGGGACCACCAGGTTAGAGTGGCAGCGGCTACGCGGTGTGAGGCGTTTGTGTGGCCTGTGCAAAGGGGAGAGAACAGGGATAGACAGACACATAGTTGACAGGCTACAGGAGAGGCTACGCTAATGCAAAGGAGATTGGAATGAAAATTAACTAAACAACTGGGGAAGCAAGAGTGCAGGGCCTCCCTCACTAACCATTCACTGAAACACTCAAATATAACTTTTCCAACTTCCACTTTAGAAATTATAATTGATGTAAACTACAGTGATTCAATGTTTCCAGGAATAGGCTCAAACTTAGTTTATTCAGCTAGATAACTTGGTACAGTATTCTTCCGTGAAACCCACCCAGTGCACCGTATCCTATGACGCCGTAGCCAACTAGCATGCTAGCATCCAATAACACACGGTTAGCACCAATACTTGGTTACAACAAACTACCAATGGATCATTCGTGTCCGTGTCTAGTTCCTTTCATAACGCAGAAGTAATTAAACTTTGGCTAGCTAACACAAAGTCAATCCTGCTAGCTACACAAGTGGACTACACGTCTCGAAAGTTCAGAAAGTTAAGCTTACGTTGCAAAAATCTTATTGACTAAAAATGATACAGTACTGCTAGCTGGTAGAGTTGGCTAGCTAGCAATGGCTGCGTTTACCTTTATCTTACCTTTATCTTTGATACAAAGACAACTATGTAGCTAGCTAACATTACACTAATCAAAACGTTCCATTGTAATGTATTTAGTTTCTACAGTACTGCTAGTTGGTAAAGTTGGCTAGCTAGCAGTGGCTGTGGTGTTGTGGTGTTGACGCCGTTTGGAAAACGCTGCGAACGAATACAGCTGGCTAGCTAACCTTGTTAGTTTCTCAAAGCTACACCCTTATCCTTGATACAAAAACAGCAAAGACAACTATGTAGCTAGCTAGCTAGCTAATCAAATCAAATCATTCCGTTGTAATGTAATGAAATATAATATTACCCGCGGAGCGAAGTACAGCACGACTACTCACTCCAGCATCCGGTCCACTGAGGACCTCTCGTCAGTCCTCTAGTGCTCATCCTGTGTCTCCTTGACCTGCCACCACTCCCCCAGTGCTCTGTGTGTAGAGACAGGTGTGCTGGAGTCAGAGCAGATCCCCACCAGCTGCAACCTGTTCCATAATCAACACCTCTACAAATAGTGAGTCCTGCCACTCCCACACTGCCAGATCGTAATCTATGCTCAGTCAGTCCATGTTTCTAGCCATTTCTTCCTGTTGTGCCTGTTTTCCCTTGCCTGAACCTGTTTTCCTCTCTGCTACAGTTCTGCCCGCTCTGACTCTGGTCCGAATTCTCATCAGTCCTGCTACTCTGTCCTGGATTCCCCACTCTACGCTCTCTTGGATTCCCCTCCGGACCTGCTTACCCTATCCCAACAGCTCTCGCTCCAGCCTCAGCCGCCGCACCCGGTTTCCGACAACCTGCCCGAGCTTCCCCTGGCCTGCACTCAATCTTCCCCCCGTGTTTCAATAAATACCTTGGTTACCTCATCCCAGTCTCCTCGTCTGAGTCTGCTCTTGGGTTCACCTGTTCCGCTCAGCGTGACAAGATGCTGTCCCAGGCCAGATTTAACAATGACAATAAACATGGAATCCAATTATATCACCATAAGTTCCCCCTGGATGTGCAGCCTGGACAGGGCCAGCCCTGGGAAGAAGCGACATAAACGGTCACTTAGGGCTTACTGTTGAGCATTAGGATAGTAGAATTACACAGGGTCTAATTTTGAAATTGGGTTGTGCATCAACAGTTTCTCACTTATGTCAGTCACTGACAGTCTCAATTAACCCATGTCAGCTAAAATGTTTTAGACTGGTAAGTTAATCTAGCCAGCTATCTAAATTTGTAGTAATCATGGTCAAATTACAGGGCAAGTGCCCAGGGGCCCTGACCTCCAGGGGTCCCCCCATAGATTTTGTCACACTCACTCATAAGTCATGGAAAAAATGTGAAGAATTGCAGGAAATTAGCTTTAAAACTGCAAAAATGCCTCATCTGTTATCCCGTATATAGGTTGAAAATGGCAGATTTTGTCATTGATAAGCACCTAAATTGGAACCCCGTGGCCATACAGTAACATGCCCCCATCCTTCCCACTAATTGGGGTACTTTTGCACATTTGTTGTCCGAGTGAGGGAAATGCTGTAAAGCGAGAGGAGTCGATGTGTAATGAAAGATGAGACATTGAGGATGATAAATACCACTGATGTCAAACAAGCAAACCACACACCCATGAGTCCAATTACTCCTTTTTCTCCCCAATTTTGTGATATCCAATTGGTAACGTAAACTAACTCACTTTTGTACATCGCGCTGGTCCGTACAATTGACCTTATTTTAGCGCCCAAAACACGGAATACTTCCAGATCAACTGTAATATCAATACCATTGTAAAGCACAATTTATCCCTTTCCAATAAAATCAATGACGAGACCCTCATGATGCCCATCTCTGCATGATTCAAGAAGGCAATGAGCTCCGTCGGGTCTTTTTAAAAATGGCGGGTAGGGAAGCGAAACCTACTGCGTGATTGTGAGGAATGATGTAGTGTGGGGAAATGGCTTTTTTCACTCGATCTGTCCAACTTATCACCTTATGTAAATAAAATGTAAATAAAACACTATAAAGAGTTTATATAATGTGTCATTACATACCTATTTCAAGGTTTGTGTCGAATTTGAATTGGGTTTTTAGGGCGGTGCTAAAGTGATCTTCAGAAGTAAACAGAGGCTTTTGAGAGTCATGATAGCTTGCAGTGATGACTCAAAAAATGACTAGGTATCCCCCTTACACTGTCCCTGTCCCTTTCTTGTTTTTAAACGGTGAGAGAAGTGCTACACCTGGTGGAGAGAGGCTGTAAGACAGAATTAGTTGCGTGCTGTACGTTACGCAATGACACGTCACGATGTAACATACAGCGTCAGAGGGGTCCGTTTTTTCAAATTTGTTCCAATACTATAGAGCCATTACCATGTCAATTAACGCTTGAATAGAAACGTAGTTCACACCCCAGATTCTGATGTCAACACAGTCCCTACAGTCCCATTAGTTTTCTTTGCAGCCTCGTTTGAATGTCGCGGTTGCGCACATTTGTACGGAATGGGGTTAGCGTACGTTAGTTAGTCTTGTCCCATCGCTGCAACTCTCATACGGACTCGGGAGAGGCGAAGGTCGAGAGAGATGCGTCTTCCGAAACACGACCCGCCAAGCCGCACTGCTTCTTGACACAGTGCCCGCTTAACCCGGAAGCCAGCCACACCAATGTGTTCTGAGGAAACAGCTGTACAGCTGGCGACCGAAGTCAGCTTTCATGCGCCCGGCCTCCACAAGGAGTCGCTAGAGTGCGATGGGACAAGGACATCCCATCTGGCCAAACCCTCCCCTATCCCAGACGACGCTGGGCCAATTGTGCAGCGCCTCATGGGTTTCCCGGTCGCGGCTGGCTGCGACACAGCCCAGGATCGAACACAGATCTGTAGTGATGCCTTTAGCACTGCGATGCAGTGCCTTAGACCGCTGCGCTTCTCGGGAGGCCCATGAGTTCAAATGTGCACTCCACATTTCCATATTTGAAAACTCATGTCATTTACAGTATCAACGTTTATGATCACTATGTTTGAGCCACAGTTACAAGGATGACATGCTTTATACCCTGGGTTGTCCTGAACCAAATGAGCCTATGTTTTTTCGTATTGTGAACAAAACTTTGCTTAGGACCCCAAAAGCCTAGGGCCAGCGCTGAGCCTGGGTGTAATAAGATGGGCTGTAAATGATCAGACTTTGAATGGTGAGAGAGATGATTGAGATGACAGTCTCTGTGGACGTCCTCCTCACGTCATGGCGCCGTCTGAAATGGACCCTGGTCAAAAGCAGGGGAACAGAACTATAGGGAACAGGATGCCATTTGGGACACATCCTCATGTCTCTCTGATGCCTGACAGGCTACTGCCATCTCCTTCCTCCACCAACTGATCCAGCCACCCGGCCATTAGGAGCGATTATGATGTGATGAACTTTTTATTCATTATTTTATTAGACCCCAAAGAACAGTGGGTATCTTACAGACAGTGTTACTCTAACCAGTGTGGTTTTGTTCTGCTGTCATGTACTGTTTCTTAGCATCTGTCTGCAACTGGCTCCATTTGTTGGATTATTGACTCACATGTAAAGTTAGGGCGCTAACTTGACAAATAAATACTCTGTAAATGTACAATCCTTTAAAAGCAACAAACAGAAAAGAGTTGCATTTGTCCAAATAACTAACTACTTCATTCTAATTTAAACCCAAAATGGTATTAATTGGTATATACTGTCAACAATTATGTTTGCATCACCAGTTGGTTCTTGGGCAGTCAAGGCCACCATAACTGTCTCTTTAAGAGCTAATAGTTTGTCTTTGCACATTCAGTATGTTCATCACAGGACAGAGCAGCTCATTAAAGCCTCTCGATTCCTCCCTGGTCTGTTTCTTCAGCTGAGACTGCCAAGCTCTTTAGCTCAGTGTTCTTGATGTTTGTGCTGTTTATGTAAAACCCATCTGTTTGCTCCTCTCTCTCTTGGCAGAGTGGCCACCTCTGCCTTATGCTTCTCTTTTGAAGTAATGTCAAAATAAGATTTTTGTGCATTTAAATCATCTGAGTTTCACTTTTTTTAATCAATGTTCAGGCAAAAATAAAAAAAAGCACTGCTTGAATTAGGCACAGCCCAACTCCTCGCCTTTATTTCCTGTTTTGGCTGAATGGTCCACATATGTGTTTGTTTTTACATTTATGCATGTTCAACAGAGTGTATAAACACAAACTGAACATCACTGTAAGAATAATTATGAATTTAAAAGCATGTCACTGTGTAATAAATAAAAATAGCTCATAGCTCTGCTGTCGGAGAGTTGGCAGGTAATTTTCTTGAGGAGCTCCAGCGCAACAATCCCATGGGGGATGAAATCTAATATTAACTGCAAATCATTATGTGAGAACTGCTCTTCCGTGACCTGACGCTGTACCTGTATGACTAACTCAATCTAGGTTATTTAGATATCTTAGCTACTGTACTGGGAAGTAGTGTTGCTGTGACAGTTATGGGCTATAGAAAGTGCAGTGGGACTTCTGGAAATACAGTACATACTGTAGGGGTAATTTACATGTCTGTTGGATGTGAGTGACAAGACTTCTTCCTCTCCTGTAATGATCTGATGTATGATTGATAGTAAATCAGATGATCTGATGTGTGATTCTCACAGTTTGTGCGATTGACAGCAAAGCAGTAGTGACTTGGATATGGCATTGCATATATAAAGAAACTGATGTGCTGACAGTGGAGAGATGTGTTACTTAGATTTGTAACCTCAGATAATATTTATATTTGAAGCTCAGATATTGAAAACCAACACACATGCAAATATTTATATAAAATAACTGCACTCTCCGTTGATAAGTGAGGATGGCAACATCTACGGCCCATGTTAGGGAGAGTACAGTGTTGTTTTAATTCAATAACTTATACATCTGATACATTCAATTCCTCAGTATAGAAGGCTAATGCTTTGAGCACAGAGCATATCCTGTATATTATATGCCATTTGGTTTGTCTGAGATTGTACACCCTACATTGCCAAACTTTTTATTATATTCCATTGTTGACTTTTAGGACAGGTGTTTTTTACCCTCTTTAACAATGGGCTTTAGATTGCAGCTAATAACCCTTGTGACGAATTAATAATATTCAATCATATTGAAGTTCAAAGTATTTGTTATGATTTAATGCAGTAACCTGCTTCTCCTGTCCAATAATTCATTTTTAATTGTCTCATTAGTGGGAGAGCCTGACTGTGGTTTGGAGAAACCATCAATTGTTCTTCCTTACTTTGAAGCTTTCCAGTAATACCTGGGCAAAGCACCGAGCCCAGACGTCCTTTTAGTTACCACAGCAACCTGGCTCACTTTGAAATCCCTACAAAAATATACTTTTTTTCTGCACATAATCATCCATGTGTTCTTTGAAGGAAAAGGCATAATATCATGTTCTAACACTTCAAAACGAAGTGCGAACCTCATTATAAAAAGTTTGTTACCTAAAGAGTCTGTTTGCTTATTTATTCTGTTTATTTATTATTTTCAACTGCATGACTAATTGCTAGGATACATGTTTATGAGATTCAGTTTGGCTGGGATGTTAGTAAATAGTATTTTGTCTCACATACACTAGAGAAGACTGCAGGTTCTGATTAAAATGTCTTATCATCAGGAGCAGAATATTACAAAAGTTACTGTGAACTTTAATCGTTTGCTGAACTACACTCCCTAGGATACATAGGGAGATATAGAACCGCTTTTAAATATTCCTTTGCAATTTCTCTCCATCATGATAGGATGCAACACAACTTTGGGGAAATAAGGTATTATTTTGATTCACATCAACTTCTTGTTTTATGATTGTAGAATAATAATACATTAATGTATAATAATCCAACCCTATAGTTTTGGCTTTCCCATTTAACAAATCAGATAAATAGGGTAGACTTATGGTTCAAAACATCGGCATGATCAGCAGGCTACAATGGGTATTCAATACAGGAGCTAAAAACACAAGCATTTCGCTGCACCTGCTTTAACATCTGCTAATCTGTTTACGAGACAAATCAACTTTGATTTTATTTTATTTGGTATTCCATCAAACGAGGTGGGCAATGCACTGATAGGGTGGAATCCGGCTGCATGGTCAGGAAGATGGCAGAAGCGTATGTTTTGTTTGAATCTGATGGAACGTCGAGTGGAAATGAGAGTGAGAGGGAATGGATTACAGTGGCGAACAAAAAAGGAAATAAGAGTTGTAAAGTGGTCGTGGAATCTAGTGAATCCAAGGTGCAATCTAGAACATAAAAGTAAAATGTTATTTGTCATATGCGCCGAATACAACAGGTGTAGACTTTATCGTAAAATGCTTATTTACGATCCCTTTCCCAACAATGCAGTTCCAAAGTAAGAACATTTTTAATAAATAGCAAAAATACGAAAAAAAGGAAATAGTAACACAATAAAATAACAATATCGGTACAGAATTAATGTGCAGGGGTACGAGGTAGTGTGAGTGTGTGTGTGTGTGTGTGTGTGTGTCTGGCATCAACATGCATGTGTGTGTGTGTGTTTTGTGTGTGTGAGAGCGTATGCAGTGTGTGAGTATGTGAGTATGTGTGTGTGTGTGTGTGTGTGTGTGTGTGTGTGTGTGTGTGTGTGTGTGTGTGTGTGTGTGTGTGTGTGTGTGTGTGTGTGTTGGATTGTCAGTAGTAGTAGCGTGTGTGAGTGTCTAGGTAGAGTTCAGTGACTGTGCATAGAGCCGGTGCAAGAATGTCAGTGAAAAAAAAGAGGTCAATGTAAATGGTCTGGGTGTCATGTCCTGACTAGCAGAGGGAGTAGTGGTGTAGTATTTTGGTCAGGACATGGCAGAAGAAGTCTGTATGTGTTGTCTAGTATGTCTGTTTCTGTGTTAGTCTTGTGACTCCTGATCAGGAACAGCTGGGGATGGTTGTTCCTGATTGGGAGTCATATATTTAGGAGTATGTTTGTCACTTGGGTTTGTGGGTGGTTGTGCTAACACGGCTAGTCTTTTTGTTTGTAGTTAGCCTGTCGTGAGTTTCGTGTTTGTTGTTTTCCTGTGTATACTTTGCTTTAATTTATTATTCTTTACATTAAAAGATGAGTATCCACATTCTGCCTGCAGTTTGGTCCATTCAACACGGCTTCAACAATTATGACACTGGGTAGACATTTGATTAACTGATTAATTAAGAGTGTGCAAAGCTGTCATCTAGGCAAAGAATGGCTATTGGAAGAATCTCAAATATAAATAAATGTTTGGATTTATTTAACACTTCTTTGGTTACTACATGACACCATATGTGTTATTTCATAGTTTTGATGTCTTGACTATTATTCTACAATATAGAAAATAGTAAAAATAAAGAAAATCCCTATATTAAGTATGTGTTCTAAAACTTTTGACCGGTAGTGTAGCTGTCAGTAGAGTCAGAGCTAGAAGTGGGGGAGATCTGCTTAAATTAACAATAATAAATTTAGCAAGATTATTTAAGATACTGTTTGAAGAGGTAGGGTTTCAGTTTTCGGAAGATGGACAGGGACTCTGCAGTCCTAGCTTCAGGGGGAAGCTGGGTCCACCATTGGGGTGCTAGGACAGAGAAGAGCTTGGACTGGGCTGAGCAGAGCAGGAGCTGCACTCCCGTAGGGGTGGGAGGGCCAAGAGACCTGAGGTGGCAGAATGGCGTGCTCGGGTTAGGATGTAGGGTTTGAGCATAGCCTGAAGGTAGGGAGGGGCAGTTCTTCTTGCTGTTCAGTAGGGAAGCACCTTAGTCTTGTATTGGAGATTCAACTGGAAGCCAGTGGAGTGTGCGGAGGAGCAGGGTGACATGAGAGGATATGGGAAGGTTGAAAACCAGGTGGGCTGCTGCGTTCTGGATAAGTTGCAGGGGGGAGGGGAGCCCAGCCAACAGTGAGTTGCAGTAGTCCAGATGGGAGAGGACAAGTGCCTGGATTAGAACCTGCACTGCTTCCTGTGTGAGGTAGGGTCGTACTCTACGGATGTTGTAGAGCATGAACCTGCAGGAGCAGGTCACTGCTTTGATGTTTGCAGAGAACAAAAGGGTGTTGTCCAGGGTTACATCAAGGTTCTTTGCACTCTGGGGGGGTGACATCCAAGCCAGGCACGCAGAGATGCGTGTTGCCACCTGGGTGTCAGGAGGGGGGAAGGAGAAAAGTAGTTAAGTGTTATCCGCATAGCAATGATAGGAGAGACCATGTGAGGATATGATGGAGCCGAGTGACTTGGTGTACAGACAGAAGAGAAGACCTAGAACCGAGCCCTGGGGGATACCAGTAGTAAGAGTACATGGTGCAGACACAGATCCTCTCCACGGCACCTCGTAGGAGTGGCCTGCCGGATAGGATGCAATCCAAGAGTGTGCATAGCCTGAGATGCCCAGCCCTGAAAGGGTGGAGAGGAGGATCTGATGGTTCACGGTGTCAAAGGCAGCGGATACAGAGGAGAGAGAGTCTGATTTGGCATTGCGGAGAGCCTCTGTGACACAGAGAAGAGCAGTCTCAGTTGAGTGACCAAGGTGACTGGGAATATTCTAGTCAAGGCCTGTCCTTTTAGGCCATTGCTGTACATATTCTATTCAATCCTACCTATTCTTCAGATATACTACATATTCTATCCATATACTGTCCAAAATGTCTATACATCACATTTTTATATATACTGCTCAAAAAAATAAAGGGAACACTTAAACAACACATCCTAGATCTGAATGAAAGAAATAATCTTATTAAATACTTTTTTCTTTACATAGTTGAATGTGCTGACAACAAAATCACACAAAAATAATCAATGGAAATCCAATTTATCAACCCATGGAGGTCTGGATTTGGAGTCACACTCAAAATTAAAGTGGAAAACCACACTACCGGCTGATCCAACTTTGATGTAATGTCCTTAAAACAAGTCAAAATGAGGCTCAGTAGTGTGTGTGGCCTCCACGTGCCTGTATGACCTCCCTACAACGCCTGGGCATGCTCCTGATGAGGTGGCGGATGGTCTCCTGAGGGATCTCCTCCCAGACCTGGACTAAAGCATCCGCCAACTCCTGGACAGTCTGTGGTGCAACGTGGCGTTGGTGGATGGAGCGAGACATGATGTCCCAGATGTGCTCAATTGGATTCAGGTCTGGGGAACGGGCGGGCCAGTCCATAGCATCAATGCCTTCCTCTTGCAGGAACTGCTGACACACTCCAGCCACATGAGGTCTAGCATTGTCTTGCATTAGGAGGAACCCAGGGACAACCGCACCAGCATATGGTCTCACAAGGGGTCTGAGGATCTCATCTCGGTACCTAATGGCAGTCAGGCTACCTCTGGCGAGCACATGGAGGGCTGTGCGGCCCCCCAAAGAAATGCCACCCCACACCATGACTGACCCACCGCCAAACCGGTCATGCTGGAGGATGTTGCAGGCAGCAGAACGTTCTCCACGGCGTCTCCAGACTCTGTCACGTCTGTCACGTGCTCAGTGTGAACCTGCTTTCATCTGTGAAGTGCACAGGGCGCCAGTGGCGAATTTGCCAATCTTGGTGTTCTCTGGCAAATGCCAAACGTCCTGCACGCTGTTGGGCTGTAAGCACAACCCCCACCTGTGGACGTCGGGCCCTCATACCACCCTCATGGAGTCTGTTTCTGACCGTTTGAGCAGACACATGCACATTTGTGGCCTGCTGGAGGTCATTTTGCAGGACTCTGTCAGTGCTTCTCCTGTTCCTCCTTGCACAAAGGCGGAGGTAGCGGTCCTGCTGCTGGGTTGTTGCCCTCCTACGGCCTCCTCCACGTCTCCTGATGTACTGGCCTGTCTACTGGTAGCGCCTCCATGCTCTGGACACTACGCTGACAGACACAGCAAACCTTCTTGCCACAGCTCGCATTGATGTGCCATCCTGGATGAGCTGCACTACCTGAGCCACTTGTGTGGGTTGTAGACTCCGTCTCATGCTACCACTAGAGTGAAAGCACCGCCAGCATTCAAAAGTGACCAAAACATCAGCCAGGAAGCATAGGAACTGAGAAGTGGTCTGTAGTGCCCACCTGCAGAACCACTCCTTTATTGGGGGTGTCTTGCTAATTGCCTATAATTTCCACCTGTTGTCTATTCCATTTGCACAACAGCATGTGAAATGTATTGTCAATCAGTGTTGCTTCCTAAGGGGACAGTTTGATTTCACAGAAGTGTGATTGACTTGGAGTTACATTGTGTTGTTTAAGTGTTCCCTTTATTTTTTGAGCAGTGTATATATATATATATATATATATATATATATATATATATATATATATACATACACACACACCGCACCTCCTCGGGCCTTATTACTTAAATATGTTTATACTCCGTACTCCGACATTGCTCATCCTATTATTTCTGTATTTCTTAATTCCATTCTTTTACTTTTTATATTTGTGTGTATTGTTAGATATTACTGTACTGTTAGAGCTAGGAACACAAGCATTTCACTACCCGCAATAGCACCTGCTGATACTGTATGTGTAGGCGACCAATAAAATTTGATTTGATCTGAATAGATATTTGAATCCGACTAAAGGAGTACAGTTTACATTTTTTGTTTACTTTTGAATATTATAAGTATTTCTTTTTCACCCTTCCCTTATGACAATTATTTTGCGTTGAAGTTTGTTTTCACCCCATTCAGTCGTTGGCGGCATGCACCATTAACGTCGTTTGCAGATCGCCATAAACACCATAGAAGAAGTAAATTATATATCATACTTCCGTGCTAAAGCCAGTACGACTCCTATCAGAGTTACTTTCTAGTAGATGGGAGAGTCCATTGGACTCGTGTTAGCGCCCATTGTTTACGTTGCCCATGCGTCGTCAATGGGCCGCGCAGTGTATTCTGGATAATTTTGGGACAAGGCGCATTAGCTGAAAAACCCAACATTAGCATGGATTTAGTCAACAAGTAGTACAACATTACAAATAGTTTCCGAGATGTGAGATAATTCAATTGTTCTCTGTAATATAGTATAGCTTTGGAATCGTGACATTACTTACTTTCGGGGAAAATAGGCAGGTTTCTCGACGGGCACCCCTCATAGCCTGGTTCCTCTCTAGGTTTCTTCCTAGGTTTTGGCCTTTCTAGGGAATTTTTTAGCCACCGTGCTTCTACACCTGCATTGCTTGCTGTTTGGGGTTTTAGACTGGGTTTCTGTACAGCACTTTGTGATATCAGCTGATGTAATAAGGGCTATATAAATACATTTGATATGACTCATACCCTGACTTTGAGAAGGGAATGCGTGATGATTAGCTTAGCAACCGCATGAGGCAGTATGACAACGTGAATGCGATTTTTCGGCAGTCTGCTGGGTGTGGCGTTTTACGTCCCTGCACGATGGGATTCCTATCTCCTAATTTTTTTAATATCTCTGCGCTAACTAAACGTTTCGATCTTGAAGAATGGGAGCAATGGAAACCACACATTTTTACCTAACAGTTGAGCATCTCTCATAGCCTAATATAATGGACATTAATACAAACAACGGACAACGTCGAGGAAGTTAATAACGTGCCAATTGAAGTTATCATACGACCAATCCCTCCTGTACTAGACGAGAGCAAAGTTCAGAGCCTTATGGGTACAATACCGGTAAAAATGTGGCCTAGTTCTGCATAGATCAAACCATAAGAGAGTTGATTGTTAAGTGTTTGTCAGTGTTTGCAACTGTATATGTGCAGTGCAAGTACTGACAAGTAGGTGGAGATGTAACACAAAATAGAAATAAAGAAGTAAGATTCCTTAAAGCTGCAATATGTAACTTTTTTTGTGCAACCTGACAAAATGCATATAGAAATGTGTTAAAGATCTGTAATTTTCATTGAAAGCAAGTCTAAGAAGCAGTAGATGTGCGTTATTTCTATGCTTCCTGTTCTTAAGTTTTGTTTTCGCTTTTACTTTCGGTTTTGTACACCAGCTTCAAAAAGCTTAAAATACAATATTTTTGGTTATGGTAAATATATTTCACAGCGATTTAGATGGTACAATGATTATCTACGCTATACTTGCTTGTTTTGTCACATAAACTGAATATTTAAATTTTAGCAACCAGGAAATGGCAGAGCGATTTCTGCATAGTGCATCTTTAAGAGGTCTACATTTTTTATTAACATAATTAGAAGCTCTAATAGTTATTTTAAGTTAAATGATTATGCTACAACGAAAGACATTGTAAAAGTCAAAAGTAATTTATTGACGTCAGATTTGCACACAAACTTGAGCTAACCACACGGATCTAAAGTCAGAATACGGCCCTACGTCAAAGATCTTTATAACAGTTAGACCAGAGCCTGATCATTGATGAAACACAGTCTGGCTTTATGAGGAACAGACATATGTCTAACAATGTCAGACTAGTATTAGACATACTTGACTACTCAGACCGAATAACCAAAGATAGCTTCATATTATTTTTTGATTTTTATAAAGCTTTTGACACATCAGTTCCTCTTCCACTCCCTTGAGAGACTTGGCTTTGAGGATTTTTTCTGTAAGGCTATTAAGACTATACAAATGGTAACAGCTCTATCAAATTGAAATATGGCACCTCACCTAGATTTGAGTTAAAGAGAGGAATTAGGCAAGGTTTTCCTATCTCTCCGTACTTGTTTTTATTAATCACCCAACTTCTTACAAATTCTTTAAATAATAGTCCTGTACAAGGTATTTCCATAGCTGGTAAAGAAAATATTATAAGCCAGCTGGCTGACAATACTACACTTATTCTGAAAGATGCTAACCAAATTCTCATATCGATCAATGTGATACAATCCTTTTCCAAAGCGTCTTGTCTATATCTTAACATTAAGAAATGTGAACTCAAGGCTGTCAAACATTTTTTTAAATAAATAAAAAAGTTAGACCAGAGCCTGTCGTCTCCAATGGGAGCAAATTACTCATAGTGGGCAGAACAAGCAAGGAGGTGGGCAGAGCCAAGCACGAGCTAGTGAGATCCTATTTGCTTGTTCTAGCATGTATTTGCATATTTCCGTAAGGGAATGCCTACTCTGTAAAGTGCTAACGACAATTTTTTATGGGGTATGTCCTAAGGCATCTCCCTGCCTCTACTAATAATGCACTTTCAGGTGTTGATTTAAATGCACCAATACATATCCTTAAAGATCTATATTGGATCCTGTCCAGCCTCTGAAGCCAAGTCTTCACCACTGTTCAATAAACTATGTATCCATAATCAATTGCCATTCTGACCAGAGCTCTATATATACACTACATGGCTTAATGTACAGTATCTATCAGCACCCCATTCACAACCAAAGACCGAGCACAGAAGATTTAACAACTTCTTACACTTTGTTTCAACATTTATTACATGCTCTTTCCATGTATATCTCTTGTTGAACCATAGACCCAAATATTTGAATGTAAAACCCTACACATAGGCTGTCTGTACAACAGGGTTCACACAAGGTGCTTGAGGTGCTTAAAGTGCTTACATTTCGCACTCTAATATTCACGTACGTGAATACCTTGAAAATCTGAGATTTTCTCAAGTTGGTACTTGAAAAGTACTTGAAATAAAATGAGAGGAGAATAGATAATGATCAAATATTTTTATGAAAAATATTATAAAACGTATTGGTCTTGCAAATTAATTTCCAGGCAGAGTACCGAGTTTTATTTCCTCACGCTTCGCGCTGTGGTTTCCAGGCGAGCTCGCTCATTCCACCAACACTGCCACTTAGCCAATCAGGTACAGAACTGACTGATTAGGCACCGCCTAACGTCACATTGATAGCTAAAATGACGGGAAATGTAGATTCAAGTCTGCCTTTTGTGCTTATGGAACATTTCTGAGATATTTTATTTCAGCTCATAAAACATGGGACCAAGATGTTGCATGTTGTGTTTTATATTTTTGTTCAGTATAGTTTACCCAACTTTTTTTACCACTACATAACTGTACCTAACCAACCGGCATTGTGTAACGTGCCAAGAAATGTGTCAAACTTTGACATTGCCAGCATGAATCGGCCCTGAAGAGCCACATGAGGTTGTGGCGATGTACTGCCATCTCGTGGTGACTAGAAACAATTGCATAATATGAACTGTTACAAATTGATGGTTCTTGAAAATAAATATTAGTGCTTGAAAAAGTACTTGAAAGTCCTTGAATTTGACTTGCCACTGTCTGTACGAACCCTGATACAAAAACAACTGTTTATTATCAACAACTTTCTTCTTTGAGAAGAACATACAGCAAGACTTCAACACTGATAATCTTAATCTGCAGTCAATCGACCGTCTTTCAACAGCCAATCTACAGTAGCTTGTTGAATTGATTTGATCTCATGAGAGACAAACCTTTCCCTCTTCCAAAAAGCTCCATCATCCATATAAGGAAACCCCAATGCCCCACCCACATGGCTAAACACATTGTTAATCATAAGGTTGAACAGAATAGGACTGAGCACTGCCTTGAGGAATACCATTATCAACTCCATAATCATCAGGTAAATACCCACCAATACCCAGTCTTGCCATCTTAATCAGTAGGCCTTCTCTCCACATAGTGTCATAGGTTTTTTTTATGTAAAAAAAAGACAGTAGCCATTACTATCGTGTTTCAAGGTAAGACCCAGATGCAGACAACGTCAAATTAACAACAGTTTATTAATCCAACAGGGGCAGGGAAAAGACAGGTCAAGAGCAGACAGGGGTCAGTAATCCAGATAGGTGGGGCAAAGGTACAGGACGGCAGGCAGGCGGAAAAGGTCAAAACTGGGAAACCAGGAACAATTGCGAGACAGGACCAGAGGGAAAACCACTGGCTTCACGAAACAAAACGAACTGGCAACAGACAAACAGAGAACACAGGTATAAATACACAGGATAATGGGGAAGATGGGCGACACCTGGGGGGTGGAGACAATCACAAAGACGTGACACAGATCAGTGTGTGACAATTACTTCTTTCATGACCAGAGTTTATTCCACTTCATTCTTCACCTTTACTAATGCATGAACCAAGATTGATCTACCTTTAAGGAATCCACTTTGACGTTGACTCAATTGTTCCAGGAAATAGGACAGTCTGTTGACAATCATCTTTTCCATCAGTTTATATGGGTTAGAGGTCAGTGCCATTGGTCTAGAACTACCAGCACATGAAGGATACTTCCCAGGCGTTACAAAAGATAATAGAACTGCACGTTTCCATCCAGAATGTATAAATAACCCTTGCACTCCAGATTTTATTAAATAATCCCAGGTGAATATTTATAACCTCATCAGGACGATGCTTAACATTAGATAAGACAATTTATCATGGCCCAGGGCTGTATATCCACAGCCTATTAGAGCTAATTGCATCTCAGGCAATGTAAAATCAGCATCCAAGGAAGAGTCAACAATATTAATTTTCTTATGCACGTTAGTACGAGCATTTAAAATCTCACTCTTGCATTTCTTGTACACTTTGTTCAATGTAATCCCACTATGTATACTGAAAAAAATATAAACGCAACATGTAACAATTTGATGGATTTTACTGAGCTACAGTTCATACCATCAACCAAAACCGGAAATAGAGTCCTGCTTCTTCCACTTTGACCAAACATCTCCCAGTCCTGTACCCCTGCCTATTGTAGAACAGAACTGTCTCCATGCATTTCTCTTGGCAGACTTAACGACCCTACACACCAAAGCTCTCTTCCTTTGGAAATTAAATAGAATTTCCGGAGGCAAAGTCCCCAAGTATCCTGATATTTCATCAAACATCGCTACAGATGGTTGTCAACAAGGATTGTAGAAATTTAACAGCTTAATATTACCACCTGTACGGTAGATTTCAACAATCACACATTCATATTCAGGTGGAACAGATATTTTACGATATGAAAAAACTTATTTTATGAACGTAGCGCATCCTCCACCCTGACCAGTTGTTCTATCAGACCTGTATAAACAATAACCAGGAATAGTATAATCAAGATGTGATCTAAGCCACGTTTCTTGAACACATATCACATCAGGTTTCATCTCTAAATCAATTAAACATTTCTTAAACTCTTGACCATTGACAATAAGGCTTCTAGCACTCCATTGAAGGATGATAAAAACCATAATACAACTACACTGTAAGACTTTTCTGTAATTTCAACAGTAAAACACTGTGGAATGCACAGTAAATACCTTAAATGTGTTTTACAGCATTAATGCTGTAGATTGCACAGCATTATGGGTAAAATGCTGAAAAATACTGTTATTAACTGTAATTGTAAGTCTCCTGTAAAAAGTACTCTAACTTACTGTATTTCTTTACAGTAGTACCCGAACAGTGCTGTAGTGGGCGGTGCCAAACGGTCTGTGGTGTGTGAGTGTGAGAGAAAAGTGAGTTGTATCTCATAGTTGAAACCAAGACTGTTCTCATGGCAGGTCTGCCAGTTTTGACTAGCAGAAGTTCCTTTTCTTAGAAGGCTACGATAATTAACGCAGCAGGTTAGGATGATTAGGTAAAGGTAAAATGCTAACAATGTCCCCGACTCTATGTACAACCATGCCTGCCCTGAGAACAGACTTGATTTCCACTAATGCGATGCTCCGGTACAAACGGTCTGTGAGGGAGACTCATGAGGAAATGTGCTTTCTGTTCTACTCGAGCTATTTTATTTTGTATTTTCGTGGAAAAGTCGCCTAAATATTTTTGAGCAGCTGCTAGGTATGTACTAATTCCATATACCTACTGCAGGTTTTCTTAACTAAGCTACTAACGTTAATTCGTTTGGATTGGGTTAGCTAACCGTATAACGTTACTATAGCCAAATTGACATGTCGGTCTGTTGCGTTGATCTTTCTTGTGGGTAAAATAATCAGTGATATTGTAGCTATAGAGCGAGTCATGTCAGTATTAACAACGTGCAGAAATCCATATGTGTGTTTCTTTGGATAGGCTACTTAACCGGTGGATGCATGACATGGGTGACATGGTGCTAACGCTATTAGTGGCAAAGTGGTCGTAGGCTTCACCGGACAAAAATACAGAGTTTACCTATGTCGAATACACCTTTAGTTTGTCAGCAGGCACGGACTGACGTTTTGTCTTGGGATGTATACTTTTGGGGTGATTCTGTAGTTGGAATGAGGGGAATGGAAGCTCTCAGATGACAGGTGCTTGCTAACGTTAGCTATAGCTCAGAGATGGCGAACTCCATTGGACACTTCACTAAATATCTCTGGTTAACTTTAGCTCTATGCAGTCTCCGGGTGCGTGTGATTTAGCAAAAGTGTAGTGGAATATTCCCCCTATGCTTTTGTTATCCTTATTAGTCCATTAAAGGAATCAATTCGGCAACAACAGGCACAGACTGATATTTTACCCTGCAGGATATTAAAGTTATATTTTATTTTCATTTTCTTCAGATTGTGTGGTTAGCTTGCTAGCAGCCATTATCCAGGGAGATGGTCGTGGCATTTTCCCGCGTGAGTTTAATTTTCCTCGTGCTTTTGCTAATCTTTCAGAAGTGATTCTTATCCAACTATTAATTAGGCAAAGTTAAATAAAATAATTATATCTGAAACATCAGGCACAGACTATTTTATTTTGCCTTGTAGTCTATAATTATTGTGTGGTTGGCATGAGTTGCATAGTAACATATAGCTCTTTTGGTGTGTGCATGCAATTTGGTGGCTGGGGGTAGTTCATTTTCATATTTCAGGCTGGCTGGAAGTAACTATTGGGAATTTACAGGTGTAAGTCCTGCAATTTCTGCTTCCTAAATATTAAAGCATTCATTGCTCGTAAAAAAACAAATGTTGCGAACTACAGTTTTGCTTGTGGGAGAGAGTGCCCTTGCACCAAAGCATCACTACTTGTTATCCTACCCCGACCTCATCCAGCAATTTGGGCGACTCATTCGTTTGTGGACACTGAGGTTTGAGAGCAAGCACTCCTACTTCAAGGAGTGTGCCAGAAAACTTGTCTGAGAGCCACCAGTTACTCCAATCTTACTTATGCAGCGGCCAATTGTTTCCACATAGCATTGACATTGTTGGTGTCATGAATTAATTTGAGGAGCAGTTATATAACAACGCCATTCAGGGAGCTGGACAGTCAAAAGGGTTCGCAAAGCACTGCAGAGGTGTCTAAAATTGTATACAAAGTAACAACATACACTAAAGGCCTTATTGTAATGCTGGAAAATGATGACGGATACACATTTGGAAAGATCTCACTGATTCTGATCACAGGTCCATTTAATTGTTGGGGTGTATCAGTCCGTGTCAGTGGTTGATCTCTGGTTCATTTTATACCAGATTCTCAGATTAATTATGTGTGTGTTAATGAAGATAATCTGAGTAATTATTACCCACTACCAATTTATAAAGTGTCAGGTTTCTCTGTTTCCCTGCATCACTCAGTGTGTTCTCCTTAAACCAGTGTAGGCATGGAGGGTCTTCAAGATGCAATTAAACACCAATTGCCCGAGTTGGAGACCGAGATGGTGAGATCTTTGTCGGAGCATCTGAGGGCAAATGTTGGAGTGGAGAATATTAACAACCTTGAATATGTTCAGCCGGAGGACATAAAATACCGTTTGATGCCAATATAGTGCCTGAAATTGCTTCAGTCCTTCAACCAAAAAGGTGAGATCATGATTGATAAATGTAACATATTTATGTGATTGTTATGAAAAAAGGTGCTATCTAGAACCTAAAATGGTTATTTGGCTGTCCCCATAAGAAAACCCTTTGACGATCCCTTTTTGATTCCAGGTACATGTATAACCCATTGGTTCCAGGTAGAACTCTTCTGGGTTCTATGTAGAACCCTTTCCACAGAGGGTTCTACATGGAACTCAAAACGGTTCTACCTGGAACCAACAAGGGTTATCTTATGGGGGACAGCTAAAGAACCCTTTCGAAACCCTTTTTTCTAAGAGTGCAAATACACACACACACGGTTAAAAAGGTTCTGAAAATAGTTAGTTTGTTTGCCCTCAAAATAAATGGTTTATGCTATGATGGAGCTAGTCATATGCAATAAAAGGGACGGAAATGACAAGTACAAAAATATACAAATGTTTCTGTAAATTGTTTGTCCTCTTGTGCTGGTATGGAGTGCAGCGCATAGCCTAACATTTATTATTTATTTTTTTAAGAAAATGAAGAATGGATAGGATCTGTAACAATGGATAGTACACTTGTCCTCCTCCAAGCATCAGTGACCTCCAGGAACAGTCGCCTTTCCTTTTCACCAAGTTATGACTATGCGACCACTTCAATACCCTTACTGGCATCGTGATAGACAGTCGCCTGACTTAAGCTCTCCTGAACAAGGGTAAGAGAATTGTCAACTTTTTTAAAGGTCAAAAGAGCAAGTTGAGGAGAGGGATCCAGTGCCTGCTGAATGAAATCGACGGTTACGTCAAAGGCAGTGACAATCTAACAGCCACTGCTGCCATTCGTTTGTTGATGAACGAGTCTCTGTTCCTCTTGGCAGATGTAAGGAATAGTGTTTTTACACTTATAAAGTTTATATGATTAATTGTTTATACTGTACTATTTTTACACATGATTTGAATATTTTTTATGTTTTGTGATTTTAGGTCACTTCAACTCAAGTTGATGTCGAGGCGCAAATTCCATTGCCAGACACACCAAGGCTGATCATGCTTGGTAATACATTTATTTGATTTAAGGTGGAACAGAAATATATATATATATATATATATATATATATATATAGATATATATATATAGATATATAGATATATAGATATATAGATATAGTATTGTGGTAGCTATCTAGAGATGTCTAGTAAGTCACTAAAACCCTTACTTTGTATTTCAGGAAATACTCTATTGGGTTCCTCAAAATGGATGCTGTCGATCGAGGGGAGAGTGGTCTGTCTGTGTTATGGACCGTGAGTCCAACTTTGCTGCTGCCCTCTGTGCTCCTCAGCACTTTCTATGTATTTAACATAGAATACCAGGAGTCGGCCTCTGCAACCTTGGAGCTGATAGAGGTAAGCATTGAACATTCATGGATGTTACATTTAGCATCTGTTAGTTACATTGCAATTATATTTCTTACTGTTATTTTTTTCAATGCCTCAACTGATTTTAATATATATTCTATGTTAAGGAACCAAATGCACAGCGAAAGCAGGAGTGAGCCGCAAAACCGGAAAGGTTATTCAGAGGAAGCCATTGCCAATTGACCCACGTGTTACGCGCTTTCTCGCAGACCTAAAGGAGTTTGAGTGGAAAAACTCCAACATGATAAGTACACAAACACACACACCTGATGAACACAAATTTTATTTGTCAGTTGTCATCTGCCTTTTTACCCAGTGAGTAATAGTAGTGATAGCAATCTCTCTTTCTATTCTTTCAATTTCCATGTTTGTCCTAGTTGATGTATCAGAGCTAAGGAGGATCGGAGTTTCAAAGGTTGGGGTGATAATCTGCCCGCCACCGAGATTTATTCAAGACTTGTTTGCATCCCTCATTCTCTCAGAAATCCTGCCATGTGGTTTGGGTCAGCAAATGATCTGCTTGCGCCATCCCAGAGCCTGTGTTGGCTTGCGGTAGTGTGCTTCTCTGGCTCCAGTCTACCCATGCTCGCTCCTCTCTATCATCCTTCTCTCTCAGCCCCTTTCTCTCTCTCTCATTTCTCTCTCAAAGACAGGCAGGCAAGCAGTTCTTGTTATAGTTTTTGGTGAAAATGTCTCCCTTTTTAAACTGTTTTACTATTTTTCATAGATCTGTTTAGAATATATATATATATATATATCTCTTGAAAATACAGGATTATGTAATATATATATATATATATATATATTATTTTTTACATAATCCTGTATTTTCAAGAGTGACCTATTCTGATGTCTTGGTTTGTGTATGGTGAAGTACATTATTGACCAGTATTTGTCAATGTTCTTATCACTATCGCTGTCTCTTTCTCTCCCCTACTATCTGGAGTTGTAATGTTGCTCTTTTCAAATGTTGTTCTTTGTGGTTAAAGTGCAATTCATGTTATGAATTTGAATAAATATATTTATTTGTACACGTATTGTTTTTCTTACAATATTACATTTCAGGGAGCTGTCTTAAAACAACCTGCAATGCTGCTTAGTACTGTAAAATAATTGTATATTACTGTAGGTATTTCCCTGTAAATTTACAGCATTATACTGGCACCACAGTTGCCAGTTAAATACTGTAATTTTGCTTTACAGCAGTGATGCTGTAATATAGTTTACAGTATGATTTTTCCTTACTGTAAAACATATTACAGCATCCTTGCTGTAAATTTACAGCAGGAATGCTGTATTATTTTTTACAGTAAGGAAAATAGTACTGTAAACAATATTACAGCATTAAATTGGCAACTGTGGTGCCTGTATAATGCTATACATTTACAGGGAGAAGTTTTAGTGTACTTCTGTTCCTGATGATCATTTGGATTATGATTCTACATCCAATGTATCAAGGGTACTAAAACTTCAGTAATGTTCTGTATTTCTTGGGCAGCATTCACTACTTCCATTATTTGTGTAGTCCTTTTTTTCATATGGCCCATATTGATTGCTCTATACAAGAAGGCTATGAAGTCTGTACGATTTACAACTATGGATTTCTCTGTAACCAAGCATTTACGCTCATGTCACATTGACACTAGGCTGAGGCCAATATGTAAATCTTAGCGCGTTTAGATCAAAAGGCTTGTTCACTGCCCAAACAGCCTCTGCATATGATACATTATTTGTTTGTACCTCTGCGCTTCCATTTTTTTTAAACGTATGCTGCACTATGCTAACCATCACAGTTGCAACATTTAACTTCAGTATTATATCCACATTTTCCACACTCATGATCCCCACCACACCTTGCACATCTAATTTTACCTTTGAACACATTAGCAACATGCCCCGTCCTTGGGCACTTAAATCACAGAACTGGAGATCGCACATATTCTCTAACATGATAGCTTAGCATTCCTAGCTGTACTCTGGTTGGCAATTTCTCTTCCAAGTTTAGCAGTACCGTTGTGTCCACTCGACTGCTTCTTTTTGCTTTACAACCTTTTTTGTTCGGTTACTTTCCCACCATTCAAAGAACGTGGACGTGTTTTATTTGGAGACAAAGTTGCATAGTGATCACATTCTTGCTCTATCTGTTGCTGCTACTGAGTAGCTAACAGTTCATTTTGAATGAAAACATAGTATGCAGAGAGAGAACACATTTCTTTGGATATATGTTTATGGCTGGCTCTTCATCACTGGTGAGTCTGCAACATGATTCAGTCCAGTTGTGAAATAAAAACATGACCTCACAGCCGCAATTCTTATCTTTTGCCCAAAAGATTTGATCTGATTGGTCAGACCAGTTTGGGGCAAAATATCAGATTCGGGCTCCATGTAAAAACGCAACCTAAGAACCCTATATCATTTATATATTCCTCCCAGTACCCAACTCCAAACAGGAGTCTTTAATTTTTTTCTACTGATCTTTCAAGTGAAAGAGAAATTATTTTTTAAATCCTAATTAATACAAATTTTATAAACAAAGATGTCTTTATTGTGAATGTCTTCACACCCCAGAGTTAATACTTGGTGGAAGCACCTTTGGCAGCTGTTACAGCTCAAAATCGTTTTGAATAAGATTCTACTCTTAGGGCAACATACTGTAGATCCATTGTGTTTGTCAAAATTGCTCAAGCTCAGTACATTTGGTTGGGAATCATTGATGGACAGCAATATTCAAACCTTGTCTCTGATTTTCAAGCAAATGGACCAGTCAGGAACACTCAACACCTCTTGGAAAGCCATTCTGGTGTGTCTTTGGCATTACAATTTGTGTAATTCAAGTTTAACTTGTCACATGCACAAGTACAGTGAAATTCTTAACATGCAAGCCCTACCCAACAGTGCAGAATTCAATATCAAAATAGTATAACTAATACTTTTTTTTTTAAACACGAGAAATAAGAGGAAGCTATATACATTGTTAGTGTCAGTACCAAATCTACAATATGTAGTTATACTGGAGTATTTGAGGTAGAGATGTACATGTAGGCAGGGATTTAGGAGAAAGTGACTGGTAACAGGATAAATAATAGTAATATATTTAACAGTATGACAACAGAATAAGTGGTGGGTGTGTGTGCTAGAGTGTTAGTTTAGAAGTGATAGGTGGATATACATGTAAACAGGGCTGAAAAGTAACTGGTATCAGGAATATTTAAATATTTATGGTAATATACTAATGGTAATATATACATGTAAAAAAAAAAATAAAGGAGATCCGCACACTCTAGGAGCTCAGATACAAAAATATTTATGTCCAACATTTCGACAGACAAGCTGTCTTCTTCAGAGAATAATGACAAACACTGCAGGATGACTCATTTATACAGTGTCAAAAGACACACAGGTGTCTGTAATCATGGCCGGGTATGGCTTGATATCATTGGTTAATACTCATATATTAAAATAGCATACAAAAAATACAAATGGATACCGTACGATAATAAATACAATTTGGCTACATAAGCCTACAAACATTTGCAATTGCAAAATCACAAAGTCATTATAGACATGTAAACAGGAGTAATAGTGACCAGTAGCAGGATGAATAGTTAGATACTAATGGTAATGGCAATCAATGAACAGCAGCATAGTGGTAGTAACAGCAACATAGTGGTAGTGTCCCGCTGGAAAATACAACTCTATCCCAGGGTTAGGTATTCGGGAAGACTGAGGCAGGGTTTCCTCTCACTTTTTACCAGGGCTTTGTGTTATATCTAGCCTAGTTGTAGAAGAACACACGTCTGCACGGTTTCACATTGTACATCACTCTGACGTTTAATGACATGTGCCACTCATCCTGACAACCCATTCATCCGTAAAGCAGCACACTGTCGTAAACCATAACAACGTATAGTATGACGTACAGCACGTCGTACCATACATAACATTTCCCCCCCCTTTCCAAAACCAGGGACTGGTACCATATATAAAATGTCCATAGGGCAAGAACCTAGAGTGATAACTGTAAGAAATAAAACATTAACCTTTAAAACGGAAGGACCCTCCAAACTAACCAGTTCAGTCCATTAACCTGGAGGTTGACTAAGACCCCTATCGGAGCCTAAGAATGAAAAGAGGTTAAGTAGTCCCCCAGATGAGCAGGGCGAGTTCGTGCCCGCATAGGCCTTTCTTCAACCGCCACCGCTTGTGGCTCTGGCCCTTGGGGAGCCCACAGAGGCTGGGGCTCGGGTGGTAGTGGTGGGGGAGGTCCATCCGGTGGCGTCTCTGGCCTGCGTGTCTGTTCTGTGTGCATTCGTATTCCTTGAGGAGCAGGGACTTTCCTGAGGCGGCTGGCGTGCCAGCGTGATCCATTGCTCAACATGAATGTGGCGGGCCCCAGTTGTCGACTGACCTGCAGGGGGTCCGACCAGAATGAGGCCATTTTGTTGCACCGCTGAGGCCGTCGGGCTCGGACCCAGTCAGACACTTGGATGATCGACTTCTTCACCCTGTGTGCCTTGTCGAAACGCTGTTTCATTTCTCTTTGGTGCCTAGTCACTGCCTGTTTTTCTTGGGTGCACCTAGTCGCCGGTTCTGCAACTCTCTGTGTTCTGAGTCTGTCCAGTGGCAGTTCCATCTCACGACCTAGCATGAGAGATGCCGGGGAGGCCTGTGTTGTTGTGTGTTTGCTTGCTCTGTAGTGCATTAGCGTTTGATTCAAAGCAGTTTGGAACGTGCACCCCTGGACCAGGTGCGCTCTGATGCCATTCTTCAGCGTTTGGTTGAAGCGTTCCACCCCTCCGTTAGCTTGTGGGTTGTAGTAGGCCGTGCGGATGTGTTTGATTCCCTTGTTGCTGAGATATGAGGAGAACTCGGCAGAGATTAGCTGGGGCCCATTGTCCGTGGTAAGGGTGAGGGGCAGGCCCCACCTTGTGAACAGGCTGTCTAGGATGTCCACGATGGCCTGTGCTGTGACAGTTCCGACAGGAACCACTTCTGGCCACTTAGAGTGGAGGTCATACACCACCACCAGGAAGCGCTGATGGTGAGGGACTGCGTGACCATGGATCTCGCCACAGATGTCCAGTTGGATGTGCTCCCAGGGGCGGGACGGCCATGCGAGAGGCTGCAGGGGGGGTGGGGCGGACTGTCCTGTTTTCCCACTGAGGAGGCATGCAGCACAATCCCTGACCAGGGCTTCAATGTCGTGGTCGATGCCTGGCCACCACACAAGGTCTCGACATCTCTGTTTGACCTTCACTATGCCCAAGTGCCCCTCGTGCGCCATGGATAGAACACGCGCACGCAGACCACTTGGGACCACAGTGCAAAACCCTCGAGAGACACAGACTTCTTCCCAGCAAGACAGTTCGTGCTTCACCCTGGCGAAAGTCGCAAGCTCTTCCGGCACGTGTGCTGGCCATCCAGTGCGTATGTAGGTGCGCAGGGTAGACAGTGTGGGATCCTGTTCCGATGCTTGCTTCAGCTCTTCCAGTGAGACGACTGACTGAAGAGGAGCGTAAAGCATTTGTACGAGGTCTGTTTCATTGTCGTCTGGCAAGACGGTCGGAGTAGGAGCGTCAAAGGAGCGTGAGAGGAGGTCTGCCACCACGTTATCCCTCCCTGGAGTGAACTTCAGTTGATAGTCGTACTGTCTGAGGCGGTCGGCCCATCTGTGCAGCCGAAGTGGCTTGTGGCCAGTTCCTGATGCCGACAGTAGCGTTGTGAGGGACTGGTGGTCGGTTCGGAGCGTGAACAGACGGCCATAGAGGTAGAGGTGCCACCTTTCGCACGCCCAGACACAGGCCAGTGCTTCTCGTTCGCCCACAGAGTACCGTTGTTCTGTGGGGCTCAGGGCCCTTGAGGCGAAGGCGACGGGCCTCTCAATGCCATTCTGGAGCTGTGAGAGGACAGCTCCTAGTGCTCCAGCTGAGGCGTCACATGTGACAATGGTGGGGCAGACGGGGTCAAAGTGAGCCAAGACTGGGGCTGTGGAGAGCTGGCTCTTCAGTGAGCGGACCGCGTCTGAGCAGGCTGCCGTCCAGGCCCATGGCTCATCCTTCTTGAGGAGCTGGCGAAGGGGCGCTGTGGTCTGGGAGTAGTGGGGCAGAAACCGGAGGTAGTAGGCTGTCATGCCCAAGAATGACGCCACCTGAGAGGCTGAGGTCGGTTCCGGGATCCTGTGGACGGCTTCAATGTTCGACATGAGTGGGGCAATGCCTTTGGCCGACAGGCGGAACCCCACAAACTCGACGGCTGGAGCTGCAAAGGTGCACTTTCCACCGTTAAGGGTCAGGTTGTTCTGCAGTAGAGCGCTGAATACTCTGTGGAGTCGACAATCATGGATGTGGAGGTCAGGACCGTGGACCACGATGTCATCCAGATAAACCGCCACCCCAGGTATTCCAGCGAGGATGGTGCTCATCACCTTCTGGAAGCAGCTGGGGGCGGAGTTAAGTCCAAAAGGCATGCGTGTATATCTGAACACGCCAGCATGTGTGACAAAGGTAGTGAGATCTCTGCTAGCTGCGTGCAGGGGTACCTGAAGATAACCCTGACGAAGGTCAAGCTTCGTGAAGATCGTGGAGCCATGGAATTGTGCGGTCAGCTCCTCAGCTGTAGGCAAGGGGTACTTATCCGGGACAACGGCCTTGTTCACAGCACGAAGATCCACGCAGGTCCGGATTCCACCTGACTTTTTGGTTGCAATGACTAAGTTTGAAATCCAGGGGGCAGCGTTGACTGGCTCAATGATGCCTGCATCCAACTGTGCCTGGAGATCTTTTGTGACGTCATCACGCAGTGCAAAGGGAATGCGCCGCAGGGGCTGCATGACTGGGGTCACTTCCGGATTCACTAGGGGCCTGTGAGTAAAGGCTGTGAGGCAGCCCAGTCCATCAAACAGAGTTGGCCAGTTCTGTTGCCATGTGCAGGTAACCTGGTGGATAGCTGACCCACTGTCATCTCTCAGCGTGAATCCCAAGCCTGTGAAGAGGTCGAGGCCCAAGAGGTTGGCACCCCGCTTTGCAACATGAAATGTGAATGATGGCAGATGCTTGGTGCCGTAGTGTACTGGGACCTGGAGGGTGCCTACAATGTCTATCTTGGATCTACCGTACCCACACAGGGCAGTGGAGGGCTGTTGGAGTGGTAGGTGACTGAAAAACTTGTAGTAAGTTGCAAGGTTGAGCAATGACACCGCAGCGCCAGTATCCAGCAGTAAAGGCAAACCCACCTCACCCAGCTGCACAGTGCATGTCCTGAATGACACATGGTTGGTGGAGACAGTTCGAATTTCCGTTTCTCCCTTGTCTTTTCACATAACGTCCCCTCTATCAACTGATCCCTGATGATCTCGTCCTGAAGTGTCCCATAGTTACAAGAGCTAGCCAAATCCCTCAGATTAGCCACGTAGCTTTGAATGGACTCACCCGGCCGTTGGTGTCTCTTCCGTAGCCGGTAGCGTCGGAGGAGCACTCGCTCTTTCCCGGCGAAGTGGTTCCGTAGGAGGCTGACTGCGGCAGTGAATGTAGGAGCCGATCCAAGCGCTCTGAAAATCCTTTGTCCCTCTGTACCAAGGCAGTGACGGAGCAGTGCTGTCCTCCGCTTGTCGGAGATTGTAGAAAGGTCCATAGCTTCGATATAAGTGTTAAAGCTATCAAGCCAGTTATTCCACGGGACTGGAGGTTCGCCAGGCACGGCGAGGAATGGTGCCGGCGGTGGTAAATTGAATTCAGCCATCTTCGTCGCCAATGTTATATCTAGCCTAGTTGTAGAAGAACACACGTCTGCACGGTTTCACATTGTACATCACTCTGACGTTTAATGACATGTGCCACTCATCCTGACAACCCATTCATCCGTAAAGCAGCACACTGTCGTAAACCATAACAACGTATAGTATGACGTACAGCACGTCGTACCATACATAACACTTTGCTCCTTTGGTATTTCTTTTGATGCTGACAAACTCCCCAGTCCCTGATGACAGCTTTGCACACGCTTGGCATTCTCTCAACCAGCTTCATGAGATAGTCACCTGGAATGCATTTCAATTAACAGGTGTGCCTTGTTAAAAGTTAGTTTGTGGAATTTCTTTCCTTAATGCGTTTGAGCCAATCAGTGGTGTTTTGACAAGGTAGGGGTGGTATACAGAAGATAGCCCTATTTGGTAAAACACTAAGTCCATATTATGGCAAGAACAGATCAAATAAGCAGAGAGATGACAGTCTATCATTACTTTAATACATGAAGGTAAGTCAATTCGGAAAATGTCAAGAACTTTGAACGTTTCTTCAAGTGTAGTTGCAAAAACCATCAAGCATTATGATGAAACTGGCTCTCATGAGGACCGCCACAGGAAAGGAACACCCAGAGTTAAGTTAGAGTTAACTGCACCTCAGATTGCAGCCCAAATAAATACTTCACAGAGTTCAAGTAACAGACACATCTCAACATCAACTGTTCAGAGGAGATTGCATCAATCAGGCCTTCATGGTCGAATTGCTGCAAAGAAACCCCTACTAAAGGACTCCAATACGAAGAAGAGACTTGCTTGGGCCAAGAAACACAATCAATGGACATTAGACCAGTGGAAATCTGTCCTTTGGTCTGATGAGTCCAAATTTTAGATTTTTGGTTCCAACCGCTGTGTCTTTGTGAGACACAGAGTAGGTGAACGGAGTATCACCGCATGTGTGGTTCCCACCGTGAAGCATAGAGGAGGAGGTGTGATGGTGTGGAGGTGCTTTGCTGTTGACAGTCTGATTTATTGAGAATTTAAGGCACACTTAACCAGCATGGCTACCACAGCATTCTGCAGCGATACGCCATCCCATCTGGTTTGTGCTTAGTGGGACTGTCATTTGTTTTTCAACAGGACAATGATCCAAATCACACCTCCAGGCTGTGTAAGGGCTATTTGATCAAGAAGGAGAGTGATGGAGTGCTGCATCAGATGACCTGGCCTCCTCAATCACCTGACCTCAAGCCAATTGAGATGGTTTGGGATGAGTTGGACTGCAGAGTGAAGGAAAAGCAGCCAACAAGAGCTCAGCTTATGTGGGAACTCCTTCAAGACTGTTGGAAAAGCATTCCTCATGAAGCTGGCTGAGAGAATGCCAAGAGTGTTCGAAGCTGTCATCAAGGCAAAGGGTGAAGAATCTCAAATATAAAATATATTTGGATTTGTTTAACACTTTTTTGGTTACTACATTATTCCATATGTGTACTTTCATAGTTTTGATGTCTTCACCGTTATTCTACAATGTAGAAAATAGTAAAAATAAAGAAAAACCCTTGAATGAGTAGGCGTGTCCAAACTTTTGACTGGTACTGTACTTAATAAGAAAAAATATTTCATTCATATTGTAATTATTACAGATCATGTTTCATACAAATATGGAAACAATTGACAGTTACTTTAACACAAGCTTCCTTCTTTTCACTTTGTTATACAGGCCAGTCATGTGGAGTGAATGCAAAGTTGTTGATCCTCTGTATTTTCAAGTATTGTGATGGCAGCATCATGTTATGGGTATGCTTGTTACTGGAAGGGACTGGGGAGTTTGTCAGGATCAAAATAAATATGAAAGTATCAAAGCCCAGATGAAAAGTTAGAGGGAAGCCTGCCTCAGTCTTCTGAATACCTAACCCTGGGATATAGTTAACATTTTCAGCAGGACAATTACACAAATGTAATGCCAAAGGCACACCAGAATGGCTTTCCAATAGGTGTTGAGTGTTCCTGAATGGTCCAGTCTCAGTCTTGACATTAATTTGAATATTGCTGTCCATCAATGATTCCCAACCAAATTTACTGAGCTTGAGCAATTTTGACAAACACAATGGATCTACAGTATGTTGCCCTAAGAGTTCTTGCCCTAAGAGTAGAATCTTATTTAGAATCTGTCCATCAATCATTCCTAACCAACCTTTTTTTATTTAATTTTAAGCCAGCAAAATTTGCAAACTGTGCAAGATAAGTCACTTCTCTGTCTTGCATTTCAGTTTTAGTCAATTAGCAGACGGTCTAATCCAGAGATTTTTACAGGAGCAATTAGGGTTAAGTCACTTGCTCAAGGACACATCTACAGATTTTTAATCTAGTCGGCTTAAAACGTATACTAAGTAGATGGTGTCTACTGTAGTTAAATACTTAAATTGCTATGCCCATGCCATGTTATTTTGAGCAAGACATATGTGTCAAATAGTCTTGCCTTATCTGCAACAACAACAACAACATAGTCATGGGAAAACATCCACACCACACATGAATGTGCTTTTTGTCCATCTTTAGTATGTTCCTACGCCTGACCCTTTCTATAGGGTTCAGTGAGACTCAGTGAGGGACGCTCTCTAAAATATGTATGTTGGTCATGGATAACCGCAGTGAGAGCGACGGTACACAACACTATATATCCATTTCATAGCTGGAAAGGGATGTTTGCATACATTATATTTGTCTGTATATTTGTCTCACCTAGCTATCTTAAGATGAATGCACTTACTGTAAGTCACTCTAGATAAGAGCATCAGCTAAATGACAAAAATGTAAAATAAAAATATTTTATATTCAGATCTCATTTTACTGAATTGCATTATTATTATTATTTTTAATATTAATGTCAAAAATGTATCATTTGTACTTTTCTTTATTAAAAATGTAGTTATTTTTTACATTTGACTGTGTAAATCCTAGCAGTACTTCTTATTTCTCTGAGAGTGAGGCAGATATATAGCATTTTGTCTTTGAAATGACCCTGAAGAAGGCACAGTGATGCTGAAACGTTGGTGTTTTTTTATCCAATAAATTACTGGGAGATTATACATATGGAGTGTCCAACTCTCTTTGTTTTTATCTCTCTGAAATGAAACCATCAAGTGGTTTTTCACCATATGGCTCTGTAAGATTGTAACGCTAGTGACACACTAGTTTGGATTGCACATCCTGACAATTACGGCATATTTAAAATATATTTATTTATTCCCACAGATTTTTTCCACAGAGATGAAATTACTCCATTAATTAGTTCTCCCTGTACAGTTCCCTGCTTCAAATGTCCGTAGGGAGAAGAGTCTGTATTTACATGCTTGTATACAGCATATTATGACATTTCTGGAGTAATTTACATTAACTTTAAACATAAAATGTACTTATTGTGGGTCAACAGAGGGCACCACTTGGCGCGATAAGGCCTTACTAAAGAAAGTATTTTGGGTCATTGTCCTTGTCATGCCCTGTCCTCCTAATAACTCCTCAAAGGGCCTCAGTCAGTACTTCATTACGCTCTCAGAAAAAAAGGTTTCAAAACGGTTCTTCGGCTTTCCCCATAAGAGAACCCTTTTTGGTTCCAGGTAGAACTCATTTTGGTTTTAGGTAAAACCCTTTTGGGTTCAATATAGAAACTCTTTGGAAAGGGTACTTCATGGAACCCAAAAGGGTTATTCAAAAGGTTCTATGGGGACAGCCGAAGAACCATTTTAGGTTCTAGATAGTACATTTTTTTCTAAGAGTTTATAAAGTGGGCTTGGATGTCTGGTCTGGTGGGTTAGCATTGTTGATGCAGCTGAGGAATATAGTGCTGGTTTGATGTGTTGGTTGGCAGGCAGGGGGTGGTGGACACATGTTTGTGAAAGCTGCCCTTAGGTGACTGTCAAAGCTGGACCCAGAAAGTGGACGAGTGTCCCTGGTTCACCCACGGACATCTGCTCAACGTTTATTTACTCAGCACTTCACTTTCTCCCACCCCCCAAGAAAACCCTCTCAGCATGGGGCGAGAGTAGGTTAGCTACTGAGGGTGATGTTGTTTATGAATAGGTGGAGGCCCAGTCACATTGAGAATTTTCATTTTACAAAAAAAGCGTAAAAATTGTATTTCTGTCCTTGATATACTAGGGCATAGCTCATCTGACAGCTTATACAGTACATATTTATGTTAATTATTCATTAATAAATGGATGAATTGTTAATTATATATTATATTATTGTTAAGCCTATATTGTTTTATGAAATTATATGCCTATTGTCTGTCAGCAATGTTAGCCAATTGTTTTACTCAAATTTGAAGTGTTTCTGTGGGTGCACATTGGCATTTAGGCGATGCAGTGTTAGTAAAACCTCTCCACCTTATGGACTACAGCTCCAGTATTCAATGGGCTAACAGAAGCTGTTTGAACTGAGAGAAACAGTAGGCCTACTCTCTCAAAATTCTAAGCCTCCAAAATTCTGTTTGTAATAAATTCTGGAGATAAGCAATGAATCAATAAATATAAATAAACAATTATTTATCATGTTATACATTCACTATTTGGCAAGCAACAACATGATCACACATTTAGCATATACATTACTGTCTATCAATCTTTCGTGGACAGACACACTTAACATAATTAAGGGAGTTTTGAGTTCTTGGTTTCAGAGATTAACTGTCTAAACTACTTGTAAACCCTTCTCAAGCCCCATTAGTGATCATGTAAAGTAAAAAATAAAAATAAATCACTAACTTTAAAATGTGATATGCATATGCAATAATAACATGTAATAGCTTAATAATAATTAACATGACGGTCTTATGATATAATAATATTCATACTTTATTTTTCATAAATAATAATAGCCTCTCGTTATTACCATTACTAGGCCTGTTATTTTTTATTTTAATATACAACTAAAATACAATTAAATACTCATAAAAAGTACAGGCAATTGAAAAATGTATTATGAACTATTCGCTTTTACTGTATAGCCCAGGCTGCAGCCTACATCTCGATTGGAGGCTGAACATTGTATGGCTTGAACAACTCCTCCCATCCAGCTATAAGAGCTCGGTGGGCCAGTACACTATGGAGAGATGCTCAAGACATTGAACAAACACGTGGCCTGACGAAAACGAGACATTTCAAAATCAACAACTCCTTCAAACTATAATTAGGCCTACATATTAGAGACATAGGCCTCGTCTACATTAGGTCACCAACATGCATGCATAGAACAGTCCCTCGTTTGGTGTTTCTCCTCTTATTTCTTCTTGGGCCATCGTTTTAGAGGCCCAGAACCAAAACATTTCGATGATGACCTTTGCCATGCTGCGGCCAATGGCGACTCATATGATCAGCTACCCACACCTGGGTATGATGTCCGAGGCCGAGGATAACCGCAGTGAGAGCGACGGTAGCTCGGATCAGAGCTATGAATGCTGCGTCTCCGCTGACAAACGTCGGAGGATTTCCAGAAAATCGGGAGGCAGCGGTGTTGTAATAGTGAAACAGCGGAACGCAGCCAATGCCAGGGAGCGCGACCGTACACAAAGCGTCAACACGGCATTTACTGCACTCCGGACTCTTATACCCACTGAGCCGGTGGACAGAAAGCTCTCCAAGATTGAGACGCTTCACTTGGCATCCAGCTATATCTCCCACCTCGCCAACACCCTGCTGCTCGGAGACGGGAATGGAGATGGACAACCTTGTCTTGGCGCGATTTACGCGCAAGGAGAGAGCGGTCGAAAGCAGCCTCGCACAATCTGTACCTTCTGTTTGAGCAACCAAAGAAAGCGGGTAATTTTATGCATTTCTTAAATCCTATTCTGCACAAGCGAAAAAAGTTTAGGTCAGCGTAGAAAATAATACTTTGAAAACATGACCAAAAGTGAGCCAAATACGCGATCAATTAGTGACTCTAGGCACACGGCTATCGCGTTGTTGTTGTCTTATTTTGCAATTATTTGTTTTGAATGACATTCCGAAGTCAAAGGAATAAATATAATGTGCTATATATTCTGTCTCGAGATGTGCTCGTAGCGCGCGGATAAAAGGAAACTTTTATGCGCATTTTCTCAGGGGCGCATTGATGAATTTCAAATTGAGAGGCCAAGAGTTATAGTCCTTTGTTTTTTACAATGTATTTTAATTACATGTGTTATTCAGTGTGCTAAGATGACGCCTGTTTCTCCCACTGCTAATTTTTCAAGTAATATAATTTTTGAAGAACAAAATATTTAGAATATAGGATGGTCTATTATTTAAAAAAAAGAAAACCTTCATTGTTTGCATGTTTTTAAGTGGATGTAAATGTATGTATAATGCAATATTCAATACACCTTTATTACAGATTATTATTACATTTATGTAATGTACTAGTTATAAACCATGTTATTGTAGCTTGTACTATATCATCATCATCATTATTATTATTATTGTCATATACTTTATACATCATAATATTGTTGTTGCGGTTGTTGTTGTTACTTCTGCTACTTGGAGTTGTACTGATATACAGTGCCAAGTGGAAATTGTTCACTTATCCATTGTCCCCTAAAATGTTCTTTATTTTTTCCAGATTAATGATGGCAAAGAGATGCGAGGTATTGGTTCAGTGAGGATGAGCCGCAGATAGAAGACCAGACAATAAACCACAGCAACCAGAACCACAACTCCCCATCCACAACTCAGGGAACACTAAAAGCCGGTCATAACAGAACCATATTCATCATCCTGGAGAATATGTTATCAGAGACTATTTATACTTGAGGGAAAGGCCATGGAACTAAACAGGGCCCAATATGTGAAGCCTTTAAAAAATGCAGTGCATTTATTGATAGAGAATTTATAGATTTTTATATCTGTGTGATATTTGTGTTGTACATGTATTACATTTTGAAATAAAATATATTTTTTATCTAAATTAAATTTCCCCTACTAAGGGTTAGTTTTCTTTCCTTTGAACTTCATATATGTCGATTTATTCTCTATCGTTGCAGTTTTGTATATTTTCAATCAAAAGTTAATTAAAAGACACTCAATCATATGGCATACCAAATCAGTTGATTCCTTGTCTAGTTCATGCCCAGCCACAGAAAGAAAGGATTAGAGATTAGAGACAGATTGGAGGATTTTTCAGTGTTTCTTATTTCTGTTGCTAAGAATTTTCTCATGGCAACCTCTGTGCCAGAGCAGAGAACAGGCAGTCAGTCAGGACACACTGCTAAAATGTTAGAAGAAAATGTTACTTAACTGAAACAACATTTACAATTAAAGCATTAGGGTATTAAAGCATAGGGTATATATATATATATATATATATATATATATATGTGTTAAACTACAATATAAAACATTTTGAGGTGGTACAGATGTAACATCTTCATTTGAGCCAGTTTGCTACAGCAGGACAATAATCCTGCAGCAACAGGAAATGTGAAATATTATGTGGATTATAATTAATTTACATTTTTGTAGGGGTTGACACATTTTTCGTAAGGGAAAATCAACTTCAGAAGCCTTGTTAAACCTCAACTACACTACAAGTATTACATTTGCTGCATTGCAGGAAAGTTCTCCTGCAACAGGGTGATAAAATTAAGATCCTACATCTGTATTTTTATTCATTTTTATTTCACCTTTATTTAACCAGGTAGGCCAGTTGAGAACAAGTTCTCATTTACAACTGTGACTTGGCCAAGATAAAGCAATAGCACAAACACAGAGTTACACATGGGATAAACAAACATACAGTCAATAACACAATAGAACAATCTATATACAGTGTGTGCAAATGTAGTAAGAGTAAAAGTAACCATATAAGGAAAATGCATGTATGTGTGTGTACTGTATGGTCTAAGAACATTTGCTGCATTCAAAACAATGGGAAAAGCTGTCCAAAAGCTTGAGAGTGCAAAATACATTTAAATATCCTCAAGAGGATGAAGCTGGGAGCCATGATTCTCAAGCTGGATGGCATGTCCAAGAGGCAGGTTTATTTTGTCTTGACAGTTAAACAAGAAAGAGAAGGAGAAAGGAGCCGTCTACATCTTAAAATACAAGATCATTTACTCTAAAGTACCTATGGTATATGAAAGTGTCATAACATACAGACATACAGTAAACTTTTATCTGGATATCCTTAATAAGATTTTAATCCAAGTTGTATTTCAGTCTTAGTCGTAAGCCCTGCTTATACCTTGTGCTAACATCAACTGAAATGTTATTTGTCACATGCTCCGAATACAACAGATGTAGACCTTACAGTGAAATGCTTACTTGTAACCGTCAATGCAGTTCAAGAAAGAGTTAAGAAAATATATACTAAATAAACTAAAGTAAAAATAGTAAAATAAAAATAAAAGTAACAAAATAAAAGTAACAATGACGAGGCTACAGGGGGTACTGGTACCGAGTCAATGTGCGGAGATCCAGGTTAGTCGAGTTATTTTGTACATGTAGGTAGGGGTAAAGCGATAATAAACAGTGAGTAGCAGCAGTGTAAAAACAAATGGGGGGTGGCCATACGATTAATTGTTCAGCAGTCTTATGGCTTGAGGGTAGAAGCTGTTAAGGAGCCTTTTGGTCCTAGACTTGACACTCGGGTAAAGCTTGCCGTACGGTAGCAGAGAGAATAGTCTATGACCTGGGTGACACGCGTCTTGTGTCCTGATCTTGTCAACTTTCTGATTGTGCCCACATTTTCAGACAGGTGTAGACGATTAAAAGACATATTGTGAACTGATTTTGATCAGATCTTTTAAGTGTAAACAGACAAGATCAGGACAAGATCAGGATTAAGGACGCATGTTAGCGGCAAGTATAAAGAGAGCTTAAAAATCAGGCACTCAATCAAAAAATTATTTCTCTCACTCTCTCTTTCTCTCTCTCTCTCTCCCTCACTCTTTCTCTCTCACACACTCTCTCTCTCTCTTGTGATTCTCATTCCATTGTTTGCAATAGGTTTTCCAAGAAGTTGTTCGTGAATTCTGCAGAGCCTTGGCTAAGGATCAGGGTTTCTTGTGTCATTGACTGGTGTGTTCTTGCAAATCTCACGGTTGCTTTATTTGAAGTCTGCTATCAATTAGTCACAACAAATAGTAGCCTGCACTCTGCTCCGAGACACTGACACAGCTGTTGGGATGTCAGAGGTATAAATCACTGCAGTGAACCCAATGGAGGAAGAGGGAGGTTGAGAGGTTGGAGGTCTTTGTGGAGCAAGAGGATAAAGAAGTGGAAGGAGACCATGCTGTTGAAATATAGGAATAGTCTTCACGTGGTATTTGGATATTCTACCCTAATTCCGTGCCCTGTTTGAATCTGTTGAGCTCTAAACTTTAGGCTATCAAGAGAGACATTTCCAAGGACTGTTCCATGTGTTGATTTCAGCAGGCAGAGACTAGACACATAGACACACAAACTCAGTGCTCACACTTTCTCCTATCTAGGATCACTTTGAATGAGATTGCAGATGGATCAGAGTGCAGCAGATCCTCCTATGGTTAAGGAATGATCCCTGGTGTTAGACAGGGTACATGGAAAGTACATTTCTAGCCAGTAAACGGTCCAGGCAGGGGTCCGGGTCCAAGTCCATCTCCTCTCCTCCTCCCCCCACCTGCCCTGTCAGTGACTAATTAGAATCTGCTGTGCTCAGCCCCTCGTGCTCTGGGCCCAGGCCTCCCCAAATGGCTCCCCTGAGGCTCCCTCCGGCAGGAAGATGTCACAGAGGCACAGGAAGGAAAAACACGCACAGCTGACCTCTTGGAACTACTCTCTGTGCGGCAGGCCTTGGGTCAGCAGCAGTCTTGACATCATCCGGCGGTGGGACCCAGATGTACGGCTCCCTGCAGTAATGCCTGAATGAACGAAAAAGTGTGTTTTCAAACCAACAAATTCAGCAGGCTTTTCCAGGGATGACAGGGAGAAATTGATGTTAACACATAAGAGGGAACAGGAGAAAAGCATAGGCAGCAGAATAAGAAAGTCCACTGTGGATGTGGTTTAATTTGTATGAAAAACAGGCAAGGATGTACCTGCCTTGGGGACCAACAGGGGAAGTCTTATATTTTATTTTGTGTTGGGGGGGTTTTCTGCCTCGGAAGCTTGTATCTCCCCACTGCCCCCAAAAAAATTCCTACAGGAAGACTTTCAGCAGGGGTGAAATGGAGCTAGACAGCACTTCCACCTCCTCTCGCTTTGACAACTGAGATGAAAAATGGCCTGCATATGTGTTCTATTGTTTGTGAAGGAGAGGGGGAAAAACTGTAGAAAAGCAAACTCAGTCACTTTCAGCAACATCTTTTTCAGTGATTTTACTGTAAGAAGTGATTATTTTTGCAGTTGATTTGTTTAGATATAACTTATGTCAACTCAAACACTTTACTCATCATGCATAACTACAGTGGGATCTCCACAAAAGCAAGGGGCACAGAAGACTTGACTAAAACCAGACACAGCTTTCTCCTATTGGTGGAGCTTGGGTTCAAGCATGTCATAGGATCGTCAGTTAATCAACCTTTCTATGAAAGCCGATATGGCAGCACTTATGTGAAAAAGACCAGAATTGCATGGGTGGCACACATCATAGGGCTGGAATGGAGAGCTTTTACCTAACACTCATGAAGAGAGCAATTTTGATCATACTTATGAACTAGGACTGAAGGACTGAAGGAGAACTGAGGAGGACATCGGAATACAGAGCATGCAATCAGATACTATTATCATAAGGATGCACAATCAGGTGGATAAAGAGAGTAACCCCCCAAACAATGACGTGTTATCAGTTCTGGTGAATACCATTATCCAGATGTAGGATCTTAATTTGAGCCAGTTTGCTACAGCAGTAAAATAATCCTGCAACAACAGGAAATGTGAATTATTATGTGGATTATAATTAATGGTAATTTTTTTGTAAGGGTTGATACATTTTATGTTAGTGCAAATCAAGTCTGACATGGAAATTATTAAGTTTAGAAGGCTTTTTAAAGGCTTCTAAAAATTAAAAGCCTTTTTAATCCTTGAATACACAAACATTTGCATTTCCTGTTGCGTAGGAAAATTCTCAGCAACAACAGAGTGATCAAATTAAGATCTGTAGGAGTCCAGTATATTAAAACCAAAAATAACTTTTTGTGTATGAACCACTCTGATATATAATCATCTCTCCCCCACAAGAAAAACTAAAACATTTGATCCAGAAAAGGGTAGGAAGTGCAGGGTTATTTCAACACCATAAGGGAGCTCTGCCCCAATTCCCTGCCATGTGCTTACCTCCAGACATGTGTAGTCCAGAGGGCCTTGCTAAAGAGCTCTAGCTGAAAAAACAGTGTGCAGGGCTAATATTTTAATCACATCCTCTCCAAGCAGGCCCGCAGCGTGAAATAAACACTATTTCACAATATTTCAAATACCCATTGACAGGGGAGATGTCCCTTTGCTCAACCTGCATGTCAGAGATATTAATGGCTGTCGGACACGCGTTTTGGCTCTCCCATTCAGAGACTTGGATGTACCCCCTTCCCTTCTAATCTTTTACGACTAACTTTTCCGGAGAAGAAGGAGGAGAAGGAGGAATTCTGTCTGACCATGCAGATGAGGTTTTGCAGGAGATGGGCTGCCTGAATAACAGGTCATGTCTGTAGCACTACCCTCCCATGAGCACATGCACACAGGAATCATTGTTTTCATTTGCTGCTAGCTTGGCAGGTGGGGTTGTAGTGTGTGTGTGTGTGTGTGTGTGTGTATGTGTGTGTGTGTGTTTAGGGGGCGGAGGGGCGGTCGAAAAGCAGAGGAATTCCCAGAGAAGGTTATTGCGGAACAATACAGGCTATCCTAGTGTTGCTTTACTCTGGCACGGGTTGCTGTGACCCACCCTCAGTATCCAGGCCCAGAGGCAGAGGTGAGAAGTTGGCAACAGCCACTCCAAGACAATGCTTTTTTGTAAAAACAATCGCACAATGTGAGACAGGCTAGTGTGTGCTCACACTGACCTGTTAAAAATATGAAGCAATTTAATCATCATCAAATGATGAACTATTATCAAAGGGGCAGTTTCTTTTCCATGTCAGCGAAAGGATGAGTGGGTGAGTTGGGAGTAGAACTTGGCTTAGACCAAGATGATGTCATACTGTCTGCCACACAAGTAACATGGCTGGAGTATTTCATGAAACAATTTGTATCTTCTAATGTGAAAATGTAGTAAAGGTTTTGCATGAGCTGCAAGAAATGTGTGTCAGACAATGTTTACATGTCTTGTGAGATCAGGATGGTGTGTGTGTGTGTCACATGGGAAAGTGTCCCAGCTGTGTTAGGTGCTAGGCCTGCTGGAGACCTAGAGAGGAACCATTGGCTTATTTCATTTCAGCACAAAGGCAAACACTCAGAGGATATCCTCAATCAGGGGCCAGAGAGTGAGCAATGAACAACCTCGTTGACAGAAACATGGAGCCCCACACTTGCAGCTGGGCACCCTAACAACCTTGGGGATTTACTGTAGTTTGCAACACACTGGAAGTAGTACAGTACAGAATATGGAGGTTCAGGTTAAAACTTTCCACCCCCTCAAAAACACAGTCACTCCTGGAAATTTAGCAATGACTGTTTTTAGACTATATGCAACATACTACGTCGATATTTGTAAAAAATTTGGGAATTCTCCTTCGCAGCAGTTGAGAGGATGTCCTTTGTTTGCACACACTGAAATATTGTATCAGTTGCAGCACATTCCACAGCACTTGAATAAGATGAGTCCTACTTACCACAACATCAGAACACCTGGACGTTGGCATGGTCCAACGAGGGAAAGATTATTTTGACAGTGTTACTAGCCTCATCAAAATAATTGGGAACATATTTGTTAGACCAAGTGGATTAGAATATTCCATTCCACTTTATAGCAGTACATTTTCTAAACGCATTGAGCAGTATGAAAGCAATCATAACATGACATAACTTTTAAATGACTTAAATCACAAAGAGCCCAATTCTGACTCAGGAAATTATGCCTTTCCTACGCACTTCTCGGTAGTTGGTATTCAGACTTACCTTATGAAGGTGCGTAAAGGGCTTCGCAGGTACGGTTCCCTTGTGCGCGCGCTTAATATGTAATTCAACCTCTGAAATCCCTCCCACTTCCTGGCCAGCAGATTTTCTCATGAAGTTTTCATTCAATAGGATTTTCAATACATTTATCTTAAGCCAATACGTTGTACCTTTTAGTTCTAGAATTTTGTTGACAGACTCAATAGAATTTATCGCGAGAACGGGTTCAGAATATTAGGTATCAATGAAAGAAATCCATCTAAATATATACATATTGTCTCTGTTTAAGCACCAATTGGTAGGTTAATGTAATGAGTATGATGGGAGACAGAGTGCTGGTTTCAAGCACAGGGTGCAGCAGGTGTTTATTTAGTAAAGGACCACAGGGGCAGGCAGAAGGTCATACACAGGGAATCTAAAAAGGTAACAGTACAGGCAGGGAAAAAGGATAATAACGTAGTCCGGGAGATCAGGCAAGGGGTTGATGACAGGAAATCTGATAGGCAAAAGTACAGTCAGGGAATAGGCAAAAAACATTGTTAGTGAGGACAGCCAAAAACTATGATACACAGGAGGATTAATATGGAAATAAACAGAGCTCAGAATAGAATGAGTATCAAAACAAACAATACCTCACAATGAGGGGGTGCAAAGAACTGAACTAAATAGTGTCTGTAAATGACATACAGGTGTGTGAACAGGTGATCAGTATTCAGTTGATTAGGATCTGGAGAGTGAGCTGCATTCAAGGGATCTATGTGTTAAAAAATACTCTGAGCTCTGATTAGGGTTAGGATGGTATTCATGAATCATAAAAAAATTGGTTTGGACAGCCTTTATGCACGAAAATAAAGAAAACAGTGGTTTGGTTCATTCTGAAAATTGCCACATTCAGTTCTTTAACCAATGGTAATGTTGGAAGATTAGTGTATATACATTTATAATAGGTAGAATAGTGTACAATAGTAGGCTATACCCTTGTCTATTGCCTGCACTAACCATAGAACTGTGTGATGACACAACCAAGTATTGCGCCATGAGTCGGGTTCAAACTGTTACAGATTACTCATTTACCTACTTCTTATCAAGTTGTAAATGACCGTGCATGGAGAATGGTGTGATGTATATAGAAAAAAATGAAGTACATGTTTTTTCCACTTGGAACCGGAAGGTTCACTACACCTTATTTATGGGTTCCTTGCATGTAAAGGTGGTGGAATTATTAGGGAACTAATTAATGGTCAGAATACGGCGTATCAGTAGACACACCCCCGCCACGCCTTCATTTATTCCATCTCCACCTAAAACGTGTAGTGGGTGAATAGCATGCTATTCTCATGCTTAAATTCAAGGTCAGAATACGCATAAAGAAAAACGTGCATAAAAAAGGAAATTACATTCCTTTTACACATGCTCTAACTCTAGTAACTCTAGTAGGAATCAGCCTAAAAATCCAAATGAACCTATCCAGCATTTAGCCATCATCTCCAAGATCACCACTTCTTACAAATGTGTAAACACTCACAGCTGCCATGACCAGCTTTCAATAGGAAGCGGCCAAGCTTCCGTTGATCTTATTTGGTCCTCAGCAGCAGCTTACTACACCTCCCTCCCTCCCTGTTGCTCATTGTGTCAGCATCTCCTGAAGAAGGCATTGTTTAATCCAGATGGTTGGAATCCAAAGACCTCACTCTTCCCTTTTCCATAAAGTCAGTCTCCTAATAATAACTCATATATCTCACTACCTCTTTCATCAACAAGAGTGACACATACCAAAAAGGAGAGACAATGGGGAGGTCCTCCGGATGAAAACAACAGGATGAGACAGCCTCTTACTGTATGTGTTTGAAGTGAACCTGTTGACTGCTCTGTATCATGATGACTCCTGGGTGGAGGGAGTTAGGTTGCTTAGCTTGCTTTCTTGCTGGTATATCAAAGCAAGTAATACATCCATAGTCTGTATTTTAAGTATTGTAAAAAGCATTAAATTGAATCAAACACCATTTACACATAACTGCCACATGATGGCATGATATAGCCACTTTTCTCTCTGGCTCTGTCTTTGTGAATGTGTGTGTGTGTGTGTGTGTGTGTGTGTGTGTGTGTGTGTGTGTGTGTGTGTGTGTGTGTGTGTGTGTGTGTGTGTGTGTGTGTGTGTGTGTGTGTGTGTGTGTGTGTGTGTGTGCGTGCATAGTCATCTGTGACATTTTAGAGAAGAGGAAGCTCTTCTTCGATTTAAACCGCTCTTTGGAAATAAAAACTAAAAATATAGGCTATAACCTAGCCTTAGCCTACCTCTCACAACTTCCCGCTACCTTTTTACAATCGTATGGTTACCTGCTACTGTAGAGCAGGTCTTCAAGTCATAACTTCTGCTGAAGATGCATAAGAGATATCACTATGCTGATTTGGGTTGGGGTAAGTGTGAATTTGCTACATTATTATCATATCGATGGTTTTGACAATGCCCTCATTAAACTCAGGACTAGAAGGTTGGAAGGTTATTTGCGTCAGAATGTACAATTAAATAAAATCTTCACATGTGGGACATAATTGTGAAATAAAAATGTTACAGTTCAAAACAAACTCACTTGTTTCACACTAGGATTTAAAAGTTGTCTTCTAAGTGTTTATTTTTTATTTGTTTGTTACAGCAGTGTATGTGATGGCCAGTTTAGCCCTATCTGATAGTCTACTAATAATCCAAGCTGACTGCAATGAAGATGTCTCTATGAAGTGTGAAGCTGTCCAGGATGAGAGCTATCGATCTGTTACATGGTATAAGGTAGGCTACAGTATGCCATGATAGGTACTGTATTATTAGCTTATCATCAGTGAATATCTCTATTTCAAAAACATTAATTTGGGTATTCGTTGATGATGTGAGCAAGTTAGTAGTTCCTCTTTTAAATAAAAACATGTATATAATTTTGTACTGTAATGGCAAATATTATTTTTGTATTCGTTTTAACTAGTGTCACATATTACACATTAAATACAGTACTGTTATTAAGTTAGAGCATTTATTTTCACTGAGAGAAGGCTTAAACAACTCCCTCCTGTTGATTGAACCAGTTTTTGCCCAGTGTGTAATTTTGATCCATTCCTCTGATAAAATAACAGAATAGATCAATATAAATACATAATTTTTTTCTCTATGTTTAGCTGAACAACCAGACTGGTATTATCAGAAGAAGTAACGGTGAGAAGCCATATCCCTTTAGATTTCCCCGACCTGCTTGGTTTGGACCAATGGACAGTCTAGTTCTTCCCAGAGTCAGGCCTGAGGATGCAGGGACATACCAGTGTCTCCTCAGGGCCAACATAGGACAGACCAACAGAGATTCAAAGGTCACCCTCAATATATCTACAGGTAAACTGTTACTCGCTATTCTGGTTTGACTTAGAGTAGGATATGGAAATTGATAGTACTATAACCTAGGTTACAATGAGGGTTGATTCATTGATTGTTTGGATACATTGCTTTAATCACCATAAAAGCCACTGGGCCAGGCAAAAATCCAGGTTGCATGGGACAGTACAGGCCAGAGAATAACTCATGGAAGTGAGCATACTGTATCTTTCCTGGTCTTATTAACTCATCATATATCCACAGATTGTGTGATCCATACTACAGTGCCAGTGACAGCATGGCAGAACGTGACTCACACTACCCCAATGTGTCCCATACAATTGGTTGAGGTCTCTGTCATATGGACTTCATGTGGATTCTTGACACTGGGCCTTGTCAAAATCGCTCTGTGTCTCATCTCTATGGGGGTAAATCAATATTTTTCACATCCAAATATATTTTCTGTACAGCCTTTATTAGCCCTATTTGGTTTCATGGTAGTATAATATATAGCTGTTAGGCTACATTACTGGATATTCTCAAATATTACCTCCTCAAATGTACTATAGGTACAATGACATAAACTACTGAGTGTTGAGGCATCGTACTTAATAATGCGAGTGGTTGTCATGACAGATAACTATCAAAACTCCAGAAAGGCATGGGTTTTAAAGGCCCAGTACAGTCAAAATTCAGTTTTTTCTGTATTTTATATCATATTGTACAACAGCTGATGAAGCTAACACTATAAAACTATGAAAACCTTTGATCAGTGTTATTTCCTGATAGTTGCTGGTTTAAAATTCAATCTACACAGGACCTTCTAATCAGCCGGTTTGCATGGATGGGAGTTTTGGCTTTCCATGGTGATATCATCATTCTGTAAATTGGTTAATAGACCAATAACAAAGAACCTCTCTGCCAATAACAGCTCGTTTTAAATGTTCCCCTCCCCACTCAGACCACTTCCAGACAGCACTAGGAAAATTGTTGCTTGAGAAATAGTTTTTTTGCAAAAAAACAAACATATTTTTTCATATTTTAATGGAAAGTAAGGTACTTAATTGCTACCCATAAATAATTTGATATTGATATAAAAACTTCTGCATTGGGTCTTTAATATTGTAGGTGAGATGATTCAATAGACAGGAGATCCACTCTGTGAGGTGACATTTACTCTCAAAGCGGGACCTCTCAGCAGCTGCCACCACATCCTCTTGTTTTCTCTCCAAAGTGCAAACATTATATTCACTTTTTTTTTATCAACAGGTTGTTCGAAACATCAAGAGGAGTCATAGCAGGAGACAAAAACAACAGCAGTGGTAAAGAAAATCTTAGTCAAAAACCCACTTTCTGAACGCAGTGGTTTCAAGAACTGCTGGATGTTAGGTGTCTGGAAACATTTGTTAAGCTGCGTTAACACATGCAGACCAATTCTGATTTTTTTTCAGATCACATCAGATCTTTTCACATCAGATATTTTTGAGCACTGATTGAATTGGTCAAAAATATCAGAAATGGGCAACCTGTGTAAACGCAGCCCTAGAGAGTTCACTAGGACACCTGGATAAAAGTTTACATTTGTGACAGATGCAATCACTTAAAGTAAATCCTTACAATGTAATGAAAGGTGTAAATATCTGCTTCAAATATAGTTCTGCTTTGTTTTGCTAAAATCTTGCAATAATACCCTGAGCAGTTATCCAGCAAATGCAGTTCTGTATACTAATTGTTGACCCTACTTATCACAGACTGTCACGTCCTGACCAGTAAAAGGGGTTATTTGTTATTGTAGTTTGGTTAGGGCGTGGCAGGGGGTGTTTGTTTTGTGTGTTTCGGGGTTTTTGGTTTATGTTCTAGGTTATCTAGCTTTTCTATTTCTATGTTAGTTTTGTCAATGACCTCCAATTAGAGGCAGCTGGTTGTTGTTGTCTCTAATTGGAGGCCATATTTAGTTGTGTTTGTTTTCACTTGTGTTTGTGGGTGGTTGTTTCCAATATAGTCTGTGCACCTTATTGGAGTGTTTTCGTCGTTTGTTTTGTTTAAGTGTTTTTCCTTTAATAATAAAGAAGATGATCAATATACCCGCTGCATTTTGGTCCACTCCTTACGACGAACGTTACACAGACTACCTTATCGATTTTATTCTTCCAATACTGGAGTTGATGAGTGAAGATGCATTGTTTTGATTTTCCTTCCAACCACTTTGTGAAAACTTTGATGCTGATGAGGTATGATTCATGTCCGGAATAGCCAGTAGCCCCTGCTGATAATGCCTTATTGAGTAAACTCAAAGCTGTTCAAACAGCAGGATGCTGCGAGGACAACTTAGGGCAGGGGTTCTCAAACTTTTTGGGCCCACAACCTCATTTTGATATCTGAAAATTCTTGCAACCCCAACCATGTGAAAAATTATGTAAAATGATGTAATCAACAGCCAATGTTTACTTTTTTACTTGGGGATCTGGCAGTCAATTGAATAACATTCTAACAGTATTTCTGATTGTCTTCTCAACTCACCATCACATACTTTTAATGTGGGGCTCTGACAGTCAATTGCAAGTTAGTCTGACATAATGTATCTTATCTCACCACCAATAATGAGATGGATGTGCTTGATGCATGTCGAGTCGGAGCTTCTCAAAGTCAGGGGGCGTGGCCAACAGTGCACACCTCATCTCTGCTGTCACATCCAACCTGGATAGATATTTGGTTTTAATGCAGACGAGAGCACTGAATCCAGCTTCACACATATGAGGAGGCGAAGAGTAGCCTACCATGAGTATTATGGTGCTTTCAAGACAACTGGGAACTCAGAAAAGTACGAGGTCAAATCATGATGTCAGTGATTGTTAGGTTGGAAAGTTGGAGCTCTAGAAAATTGGAATTCCCAGTTGGAGCACTTTTCTTAGTTGTCTCCTCTTAGTTCCTAGTTGTCTTCAACGCACTGAAGTTGGAAGTCGGACATTTCCGAGTTCTCAGTTCCGAGTTCCCAGTTGTTTTGAACGCGACCATTAATGCTCAGAGGGAGACGGCAGGGTATTCCCTTTGAGTCATGAACCAAAACTCCTCTGTAGTGAACTTGAACGCATTGTCTTCAGCATTCGGTCATATGACAGCTCGTCAGCTGTTCAATTTCACTTACCAGCATGTCAACTGAGCCAGGGTCACAGTCAAACAAATTGGGAAGTACAGTAGGTCCCAAAGTGCTCTTCGAGCATTGGAGGTAAGCAGTCATCACTCGTGTGGGACACTTACTGATGCTGTTTTCTGTTATTTTCTTTTAATTACACAGAAAGTCAACCAAGTCTGTATTCTTTAGATCCGTTGTGAATGACAGTCCCTCTCTTAATGTGAAAAATCTTTCCAACATTCCCCCTCAATAACCACCAAGCCTCGGTGTGAAATAGAACATTGTCATGCTCTGATCCAATATCTCCATGTAGTTTTGAGAACAGGCGTACAAGTAGTGCATGTGGTTTGATGTAGTTTACAATCAAAGTTACCTGCTGCAGTAAATTCTGTGCTCAGCTCTTTTGCCGCCAGTTGCTCTCGATATATCATACAATGGTCCATATGGCAGAGGGATACCCATTCATAACTAGAGTGCAGAGGCCTGCATGCCATCCCGCCATAGATGGAGCCCCATCTGTGCAAAAGCCCACCATTCAATCCCATATGGAATCTGTTTTCATCAATATAGCCATGCAGCACACTGAACATCCTCTATGCCGTTTCATGCTCAGGAATCGTGAGAAAGAACAATATGTCCTCGTGAATAGCATCCCCCGAAATATATAGCAAACAAAAGTCAATGCGTGGGTAACTCGGCCCTCACAGCTAATATCCATTTGGAGAGCATAAGCTGGGGTGTTTGAGTAGTTCAGTCAGAGTTTCCTCTTGATTGCTAGCAATAGCATAACTTCTTCATTTAACAGTTTTATCTGACAAAGGTATTGATGTGAGTTTCTGTGCCTCTGCCTCCCCACACATTGTTTTCACCATATCAATTGCAGCCGGTAATATCAAAGACTCTGCTATGTGTGTGGTTTCACAACGAAGTGGGCCTAGCCATTCACCGTGGGAATGATTCAAGTGCTGCCTTTTCCCATGGTCTAAGGGCACTCCCCGGCTGAATTTCATCGTTAGAATTGAATAATTTTGATTTAGATTTTTAAGGTTAAGCACATTTCAATGATTTTGAGATACAAAGAAGATATTATAATATACACTATATACACAAAGTATGTGGACACCCCTTCAAATTAGTGGATTTGGTTACTTCAGCCACACCGTTGCTGACAGGTGTATAAAATCGAGCACACAGCCATGCAATCTTCCTAGACAAAAATTGGCAATAGAATGGCCTTACTGAAGAGCTCAGTGACATTCAACGTGGCACCGTTACACAATGCCACCTTTCCAACAAGTCAGTTCGTCTAATTTCTGCCCTGCTAGAGTTTCCCCGGCCAACTGTAAGTGTTGTTACTGTGAAGTGGAAAGGTCTTGGAGCTACACTTGGAGCTTCACCCATGAAGTGGTAGGCCACACAAGCTCACAGAACGGGACCGCTGAGTGCTGAAGCGAGTACTGCGCAAAAATCATCTGTCCTCGGTTGTAACACTAATTACCGTATTCCAAACTGCTTCTGGAAGCAATGTCAGCACAATAAATGTTCTTCGGGAGCTTCAAGAAATGGGACAGGTGATGAGGAAGATGAGGTGGAGGAAGACAGGTGCCCAGCAGCAGACAAACACCCCTAGGAGGATGGTGATGGTGATGGCTCCCTTCATGTAGGGCCTCTGGGGCACCACACCCTCCGCGGGCAGAACAGCGATGCGCTTGATGTGAAGCCTCGCCAGCAGGAACATATGAACGTACAGAGTGGCCATGAGCACCAGCATGGTGAAGAACACGATGATCAGACACACCACGACTGCCTTGCTCTCTGCGTAGACGAAGACTATCCCACAGACCACACATGTCAGCCAGATGCCACCGATGGCCAGGACAGCCCGCCGCATCGTCGCGAAGATGGTCACGTAACGGTCAATGGCGATAGCTAGAAGGTTACAGATTGAGGCCACCAGGGAGATGCAGATGATGGAGTCAAAGAAGTTGTCCATGAGTTGAATAAAGTGGTCATCTGCCACAATCAACCGACTGTTCAGCGCAGCGATAACCACCGTCTCTAGTGAGTTGGAGACACTCACAAGCATGTCAGCAGCAGCAAGACTACACAGGAGTGCGTACATGGGTGAGTGGAGGTTCTTGTTTTTCACCACTGCCAAGATCACCAAGATATTCTCCAGAAGGCTGACGATCCCCAGTGTCAGGAACACCTCAGCTTGGATGTGGACTGCCTCACACAGACCAGGCTCGATGCCGGTCCCGGTGCCGGTCAGGTTCCCCTGTTCGTCCTCCCCGGCCAGAGACTCCCTGGTGGTTTTATTGAGCCGAAGGTCCAGCGGCAGCAGATGTCTATAAGTGTTGTTCACCAGGTGGGAATTTGGACAACAGTTCACTGAGGGAGATGCAGGAATGCAGGGATACAAGGTAGTGAGTGAGCCACCTACCCCTTAAGAGCCTCTTCTGGAGCCCTGCTGCTGAATGTTTTTACTCCTCCTCTTAGATCACAGCTAGAGAGAACTGTGGTTATCTGTTTTGCTCCTGAGCTCTGAGAGCACTGTAAGCCCCTTGGTCCAATTCAATGAACACACAGACAGCCTGAACATGGGTGTTTGTGTATACACACACATACATGTAAGCACACTTGTGCGTGCGCACACACACACACACATTCAGTAGTTTGACATAGACTAAGTTGTTTCACGTTACGCAATTTTCACTTGACCTGATAATACTTCATCGATGACAGTAGCCCTTTCCTGTAGTCAAATGACCTCGTGGCCTCATGGGTGGAATGTTATTCATATTTTCTTTTGTACATGTCATAACCAGTCATAAAATAATACAATATATGTCACAACAGGTGTAAATATATGTGTCATGACAGTGTTACAAATTATTATGACAGGTTATGACAAGTTATGTCAGTTGTTATGAAATTTTATGACATGGTTATGACTGTGTCATAAAGTGTTATGACAATGGCTGTCAAGTAAAGTGTTAGCAATATTTTTTAAATGTCATAATTAATAAACATTATTTCAATTTTGTTATATTTCAGTCTTCTGTGATGTATATTAAGTGTAATATTGGGATGCAAACTCAAAATTGAATACATTTCAACTCAATATCTGACATGGTCCAAGTGTCTTCTTTTTTCTAGGCCAATAACCATGTGTGTGAGGTGTATACTTTTGTTTCAAAGTAGATTTGTTTAAAACTACCAAGAAACTAGCCCACTGCAGTAAAAGGTTAATTCTATTTGACTGCCTTCTTGAAAGTAAAAATAACCTAGCTAATTGAGAAACTTACAGTTAATTCAACTGACAAGACCGATGGTGCATGTAAAATCTAAATAGAGAAGAATCATTGTTTCAAAAGTAGCTCTTTTGCACAAAATTATTTAAAACAAAGAGATTTGGTTGTGCACACAAAAAAATTGTATTTTAGCATTTTGTTCTTATAGTAGCTACTAGCTAGAACCTGAGACATATGTCCTTATTCTCTCTATGAGACTTGTCAGAACATATATGCATAAGAACAGGTCTAACCTTTTCTGTCTGTTTGCATTTCATCCAAGATAGCATTACACAACTGGCATGGATTAAGACTTTTTGTTGTTGTTGTGATCTTTACAAATGAAGTGGGAAGACAGTTGATGTGTAGTCAAGCTGGAAATGCCAATATTCAGGGTCATAGCAGGTAAAAAGTAAACAGGGGGACATTTATTTCATCTAAGAGCATAGTTGCTTAGTTGTACTGTCTGCTAAGCATAAACCACAATGTCATGGTCTAATCTGGTTCAACAGACACAGTTAGCCTGGGGATGAGGTTATTGTTATGACTCATGGCTTTCATAACCACAGATGGGAGACGGGAATCAGTTAAGCTATTGGCATCTCAACATACACAACTCCCATGAAGCTCTGCGGCAAAACCCCAATACACAACAGTTATGGTTAGTCCATTGCCTGTAGCTATGGCTGACTGTCTGTCTCTAACCTTCTCCTCACCTAATCTGCATGCACCCTGTTATTCTGATTATGTTATTTAGCAGGAAGAATATCTAATAATATATTTATATGAGTAAAACTTCACTTGTGCCGATCACAAACTCGTTATTACCGTTGCTGAGGAGTCTTTCTTCCTTTAAGCAACTTTAATATTAATAGGTTTCCACACATACTGTATTTTTCACACATAATCACCCCAAACCAGTTTGTATGTATGACACATGTTATGACACTAGAGGGCACCTCTGCATCACAGATAATAGTTCAACTGTGGAAAGTTCTGCTTATTCCTGTGACCAAGAGCAATGGAGGGTTGGCTCTGACCTCTAAGAGGCCACCAGAGTTGTGCCAGCAGTGAAGAGACCGTTTCAGGCCAGGGTAGTTATAAATGGCTTTAGAAAGCTGAATAGAGAGGCAGCTAGTCCTGTGGGAGAGAAACAAGCCTGCCATTGCCTTCTATTGAGCATTGCCAGATCAGACAGTTGGCTACCAAGTTTTTATCCTGCTTTGAACACCGATGTCTTTTAAAGTAGCCTATGTCTTCACTTCACATTTGTAGATGGAGAATTTACGATTAGGCCTATCGCTTAAAGGAACATCTGCAATGGCGGGAGCCACCATTGAAATCACCAATGAACTGAAGTCACCTTTTTATTAAACCAGCCACTAAAACAATAGAATATATCTATCAATTATCTTCCAAAAACAACTAAAGACTGCATTTACACAGGCAGTCCAATTCTTATATTTTTGCACTTATTGGTCTTTTGACCAATCAAATCAGCTCTGAAAAAGAGCTGATGTGAAAAGATCTGATGTGATTGGCCAAAAGACCAATTAGTGAGAAAAATAACAGAATTGGTGTCACGTCCTGGCCAGTATATAAGGTTAATTGTTTTGTAGTTTGGTCAGGGCGTGACAGAGGGTATTTGTTTTATGTGGTTCAGGGTGGTGTGTTTGTTCAAAGGGGGGTTTGATTTAGTATTTCCGGGGTTTTGGGTTGATGTTCTATGTTTATGTATTTCTATGTGTAGTCTGGTGAATGTATGTCTATGTTTGGTTAATTGGGGTTGGGACTCTCAGTTGAAGGCAGGTGTTGTCTATCTGCCTTTGATTGAGAGTCCCATATAGTAGGGTGTGTTTGGTATTTGTGGGTGATTGTTCTGTGTTCAGCCCTAGGCTTTGCCAGACTGTTTTGTTGTTCGTTCGTTTTCGTGTTTTGTTGTTTTTGGAGTGTTCTTTTGATAATTAAATAAAAGTCAAAATGAGCATACACGTACCTGCTGCATTTTGGTCCTCTTTCACCGACGACAACCGTGACAGAATCACCCACCACTCAAGGGCCAAGCAGCAGAGGAAGGAGCAGACAGCGTTCGAGTTGGACTGGCGGGAGAAGTGGACTTGGGAAGAAATTCTGGACGGGGCCGGACCTTGGCATCAGGCTGGGGATTATCAGCGCCCGCAGTGGGAAATTGAGGCAGCCAAGGCGGAGAGGCGATGGTACGAGGCCAGAGACGCGCTGAGGGAGAAGCACGAGAGGCAACCCCAATAATTTTTTTTTGGGGGGGGCACACGGGTAGTTTGGCTAGGCAAAGGAAGAGCCGGAAGCCAGCTACCCGTGGTTATATGGAGGAGCGTATGAGGTGGGGAGCGCCATGTTTTGCTGAGAAGCGCACTATCTCACCCATACGCACGCACAGTCCGGTGCGAGTTATTCCAGCCCCTCGCAGGTGCCGTGCTAGAGCGGGCATCCAGCCTGGTAGGAGGATGCCTGCGCAGCGCATCTGGTCGCCGGTACGCCTCCGAGGACCAGGCTACCCAACTCCCGCTCTACGCACGGCTACCATCAGGCCCCTGCACAGCCCAGTCTGCCCTGTACGAGCACTCCGCTCGTACAGGGCTACTAGTTCCATCCAGCCAAGGCGGGTTGTGCAGGAGGTAAGATCTAGACCGGCTGTGCGCCTCCATAGCCCTGGGTTTCCAGCTCCTGTCTCTCGTGCGGACCCGGAAGTGCGTCCACCCAGTCCGACTCGTCCTGTTCCCGCTCCCCGCACTAAACGGCAAGTGCGTAAACCCAGCCTCGCCAGTCAACAGTCGTCGGAGTTGCCCGCCAGTCAACAGTCGTCGGAGTTGCCCGCCAGTCAACAGTCGTCGGAGTTGCCCGCCAGTCAACAGTCGTCGGAGTTGCCCGCCGCTCAACAGTCGTCGGAGTTGCCCGCCAGTCAACAGTCGTCGGAGTTGCCCGCCAGTCAACAGTCGTCGGAGTTGCCCGCCAGTCAACAGTCGTCGGAGTTGCCCGCCAGTCAACAGTCGTCGGAGTTGCCCGCCAGTCAACAGTCGTCGGAGTTGCCCGCCAGTCAACAGTCGTCGGAGTTGCCCGCCAGTCAACAGTCGTCGGAGTTGCCCGCCAGTCAACAGTCGTCGGAGTTGCCCGCCAGTCAACAGTCGTCGGAGCTGCCCGTCAGTCAACAGTCGTCGGAGCTGCCCGTCAGTCAACAGTCGTCGGAGCTGCCCGTCAGTCAACAGTCGTCGGAGCTGCCCGTCAGTCAACAGTCGTCGGAGTGGCCAGACTGCGCTGAACTGCCCCGAGTGGCCAGACTGCGCTGAACTGCTCCGAGTGGCCAGACTGCGCTGAACTGCTCCGAGTGGCCAGACTGCGCTGAACTGCCCCGAGTGGCCAGACTGCGCTGAACTGCCCCGAGTGGCCAGACTGCGCTGAACTGCCCCGAGTGGCCAGACTGCGCTGAACTGCCCCGAGTGGCCAGACTGCGCTGAACTGCCCCGAGTGGCCAGACTGCGCTGAACTGCCCCGAGTGGCCAGACTGCGCTGAACTGTCCCGAGTGGCCAGACTGCGCTGAACTGTCCCGAGTGGCCAGACTGCCCAGACTGTCCCGAGTGGCCAGACTGCCCAGACTGTCCCGAGTTGCCAGACTGTCCCGACAGCCTGGAACGGCCTGAGCCGGAGCCACCTCCAAAAATAGGTGGGTTGGGGAGGGGGGGTGTAGCACAGTGCCGTCGTTGACGGCAGCCACCTTCCCTCCCTTTAGTAAGGGGGAATTTTTCTTTTGGGTATTGTTTGGGGGTATTTTTTTTTTGTTAAGGTGCTTCCGGGGTAGCACCTTTAAGGGGGGGGTACTGTCACGTCCTGGCCAGTATATAAGGTTAATTGTTTTGTAGTTTGGTCAGGGCGTGACGGAGGGTATTTGTTTTATGTGGTTCAGGGTGGTGTGTTTGTTCAAAGGGGGGTTTGATTTAGTATTTCCGGGGTTTTGGGTTGATGTTCTATGTTTATGTATTTCTATGTGTAGTCTGGTGAATGTATGTCTATGTTTGGTTAATTGGGGTTGGGACTCTCAGTTGAAGGCAGGTGTTGTCTATCTGCCTTTGATTGAGAGTCCCATATAGTAGGGTGTGTTTGTGTTTGGTATTTGTGGGTGATTATTCTGTGTTCAGCCCTAGGCTTTGCCAGACTGTTTTGTTGTTCGTTCGTTTTCGTGTTTTGTTGTTTTTGGAGTGTTCTTTTGATAATTAAATAAAAGTCAAAATGAGCATACACGTACCTGCTGCATTTTGGTCCTCTTTCACTGACGACAACCGTGACAATTGGGCTTCCAGGTGTAAATGCAGCCTATTTAAACTGTGTATAGTCATGTGTTACAGATTACCATTGTAATCTCCATGTATTTGTTCTCCATTTGTTTCCAAACATAGGATTTCTGCTAAATTCGGACCTTTATGGCACATGTCTGTGGTTCAAGTCCCTATCCTCTTAAAATGACGTTTATATGGTTTACCTATGTGGCCCCTTCCCTTGTGTGATCAACCATGGATGATGATGGAAGCAGTTTTTGACTGTTGACATGGCTGGCATCCATTTTGCAGGGAGGAACCAGAAAGACAAGACTACTGGAATTGTTAAAATGTTGGTTATTATCAGTAAAACACAATAAATCACATACCAATTGTGCAACCACAGAGCAAGCTCAACTTGCGCGCGCATCCCTAATAACTTGAACAATGCGTTGTGAGTTAACCTGTAAACCAATAGTTAATCTTCTCCAAGAGTGCAAAAACAACGGAGTCAATGTGATAAAACTGAGGCTTCAAAATTCTGCACTCCGGCATCACATAACAAGCGTTGGTGCACTTCAATAAAATAATATTTGTCATGGAAATGGAAACAATATCAACGTTCGCTAAGAAGCTTTGGTGCGTCAAGAAACAATTTATTCTCGTCCTCACTCCGCTTATTCTCCTCCCGTTACTTTTTGGTCTACCGGAAAAGGTAAGTGGTTATTGGAAGAAACACAAATCTTTCTACTCTAACCATTTATTTCTCTAACTCACAAGAAAAAGTAGTTTTATAACTGTATATAACTAAGCCAAATTGCTGAACCACATCAAATTGTCATGACCTACGACTGAAAGTCAGGCAATGGTTAAATACAGTATTGCCACAGCCTATAACTGATATGATTAATAATATCCACACCTGCCTTTAAATCTGAACACCCATTAAACCAACATCTGTTGGAATAAGACTTCACTGAAATTAGAATCAGGATCATAAAACGTGCCATTAGATTTAAAAACAGGACATGGTCCCGCTTCATCATATTGCTAAAACATCAATCCTCACATGAATAACTCGACCCTCACTCCATTCACCCCTCTTAATCATAGCCATAACACAATTGGAGACCTAACCAACCAATCTGAGACATAACCCAGCTATTAATAACTTCATGGGCTTATTTATTTACAATTCTCCCCTAATTTTGCAATTCCAGCCACAGAAAAGTACATTCCTTGTACTTTTGTCTTTCCACAGCGTGATAAAAACATTAATGAAATAGATCACCTTTGGCATTTACTCTTAATGTTCACCAACATGTTTCTGTTCTGTTTTTCAGGAGGGGAAATGTCTGTATGTGGTGCTGTTAATGGCTGTGTTCTGGTGCACAGAGGCTCTCCCCTTAGCTGTCACTGCCATGCTACCTGTTTGCCTCTTTCCAACAATGGGAATTCTTCCATCCAAAAAAGTGTGCCCTCAGTACTTCCTCGATACAAATTTTCTCTTTCTCAGTGGTCTTGTGATGGCATCAGCTATCGAGGAATGGGGTCTGCATCGCAGAATAGCTCTGAAAGTTCTTAAGATTGTTGGAGTCAAACCAGCCTGGTGAGAAGTCTATATCGCCATATATACAACAGTAATACATTTATCATAATTTATTTTTTCGGATTATTTTCCATGATCTAATATGAATCCACTGCATATGGCAAAATATACATACCGTAATTTCCAGACTATAAACCGCAACTTTTTTACCACGCTTTGAACCTCGCGGCTTAAACAATGACGCGGCTAATATATGGATTTTTCCCGCTTTCACATTTCTTTTCTCCAAAAAAACACATTCTGTGACGTGCTCAGTTTTTTGGCGGCATGAAGCTTTCATTAGACCACTGAAATTGCCGAACGGGTTAAGGTCAAACAACTTTTTTGTTTAGTGTTTAGATTAAATCGAGCGCTCTCAAACTTCCCATCATTCTGATTACGGTAGTCATTTTGTCACCCTCATCATGGCAAAGACACGGAGAAATGCATATGATGCAGCTTTCAAGTTGAAGGCGATTGATCTGGCTGTTGGAAAAGGAAATAGAGCTGCTGCACGGGAGCTTGGTCTTAATGAGTCGATGATAAGACGTTGGAAACAGCAGCGTGAGGAATTGACTCAGTGCAAAAAGACAACTAAAGCTTACTGCTAATTTTTTATTTTTTGTTACAAGCCGTGTTTCGTTAAAGCCTATTTATTTTTGTACCGGTAGGCACCTGCGGCTTATAGACATGTGCAGCTTATTTATGTTCAAAATAATATTATTTTTTTAATTTAGTGCGCTTATATGCAGGTGCGCTCAATAGTCCGGAAATTACGGTAATCATGTTTTTTTTATTTTTATTATTATTATTTATTTTTTTATTGAACCTTTATTTAACTAGGCAAGTCAGTTAAGAACAAATACGTATTTACAATGACAGCCTATCAAAAGGCAAAAGGTGTCCTGTGGGGACGGGGGCCTGGGATTAAAAAAAAAAAAAAAATACAATATAAATATAGGACAAAACACACATCACAACGAGAGACAACACAACACTACATAAAGAGAGACCTAAGACAACAACATAGCAAGGCAGCAACACATGACAACACAGCATTGTAGCAACACAACATAACAACAACATGGTAGCAACACAGCATTGTAGCAGCACAAAACATGGTACAAACATTATTGGGCACAGACAACAGCACAAGGGGCAAGAAGGTAGAGACAACAATATATGACACAAAGCAGCCACAACTGTCAGTAAGAGTGTCCATGATTGAGTCTTTGAATGAAGTTATTGAGATAAAACTGTCCAGTTTGAGTGTTTGTTGCAGCTCGTTCCAGTCGCTAGCTGCAGTGAACTGAAAAGAGAAGAGACCCAGGGATGTGTGTGCTTTGGGGATCTTTAACAGAATGTGACTGGCAGAACGGGTGTTGTATGTGGAGGATGAGGGCTGCAGTAGGTATCTCAGATAGGGGGGAGTGAGGCCTAAGAGGGTTTTATAAATAAGCATTGCAAAGGGTATACAGAGATGACCAGTTTACAGAGGAGTATAGAGTGCAGTGATGTGTCCTATAAGGAGCATTGGTGGCAAATCTGATGGCCGAATAGTAAAGAACATCTAGCCGCTCGAGAGCACCCTTACCTGCCGATCTATAAATTATGTCTCCGTAGTCTAGCATGGGTAGGATGGTCAGCTGAATCAGGTTTAGTTTGGCAGCTGGGCTGAAAGAGGAGTGATTACTATAGAGGAAACCATGTCTAGATATAACTTTAGCCTGCAGCTTTGATATGCTGAGAGGAGGACAGTGTACCGCCTAGCTATACTCCCAAGTACTTGTATGAGGTGACTACCTCAAGCTCTAAACCCTCAGAGGTAGTAATTACACCTGTGGGAAGAGGGGCATTCTTCTTATCAAACCACATGACCTTTGTTTTGGAGGTGTTCAGAACAAGGTTAAGGGTAGAGATAGCTTGTTGGATACTAAGAAAGCTTTGTTGGAGAGCATTTAACACAAAATCTGGGGAGGGGCCAGCTGAGTGTAAGACTGTATCATCTGCATTTAAATGGATGAGAGAGCTTCCTACTGCCTGAGCTATGCTGTTGATGTAAATTGAGAAGAGCGTGGGGCCTAGGATCGAGCCTTGGGGTACTCCCTTGGTGACAGGCAGTGGCTGAGACAGCAGATTTTCTGACTTTATGCACTGTACTCTTTGAGAGAGGTAGTTAGCAAACCAGGCCAAAGACCCCTCAGAGACACCAATACTCCTTAACCGGCCCACAAGAATGGAATGGTCTACCGTATCAAAAGCTTTGGCCAAGTCAATAAAAATAGCAGTGCAATATTTCTTAGAATCAAGGGCATGGTGACATCATTGAGGACCTTTAAGGTTGCAGTGACACATCCATAACCTGAGCGGAAACCAGATTGCATTCCCGAGAGAATACTATAGACATCAAGAAAGCCAGTCAGTTGATTATTGAAGGGGTGGGAGATGAGGAAATGTTGGACGGGCAAGGAGGCATGGCTGAGTCAAATAGGAATCCTGACTTAATGAAGTGGTGATTAAAGAGCTCAGCCATGTGCTTCTTGTCAGTAACAACCACATCATCAACATTAAGGGACATGGGCAGCTGTGAGGAGGAGGGTTTAGTCTCCAGGTCATTAACCGTTTTCCAGAACTTCTTGGGGTTAGACCCACAGAGAGAGAACTGCTCCTTAAAGTAACTAACTTTGGCCTGATAGCCTGAGTGCACTTATTTCTCATTTGCCTGAATGATAGCCAGTCAGCCGGAGTATGCGTGTGCCGAGCCTTTCGCCAAATGCAATTCTTAAGGTGGAGTAACTCGGCAAGATCACGGTCGAACCAGGGGCTAAATCTCTTTTTAATTCAAATTTTCTTTATGGGGGCGTGTTTGTTAACAATTCCACTGAAAATTTCAAAAAAGAAGGTCTAAGCGTCTTCGAGCTGATTCTCTACCATTTTACATAGGCCAGTTGCTATCAGAAATGTTATTGATAATCATAGTATTGATTTGCCACTCCACTTACACCTGACCCATGTGCCCATCTCTCTCCCCATACAGGTTGATTTTGGGAATGATGATCACCTCTGCCTTCCTGTCCATGTGGCTCAGCAACACAGCAACAACGGCCATGATGCTTCCCATTGCTAACGCCATCCTGGAGAGCCTATTTGGGGACCTGGCCACTCTGAAGGAGAACTGCAAGGTGAAAGAGGAGACAGAGGGTGAGTTGCTGTGTAGGGTTTCTCCAACTGTCCCACACACATCTAGCGAAAAGATGAAGACCTATACAATAGACTATACTTTAATTTTCTATAGCTAAGAGTAATGTTCCCACATTAAAACTGTAATAAGTAACTCAGGGTATGAACTTCGTACAACTACTGTACCTTTTCTATCATATTGCCTTCAGAGCACGACATGTCAAGTTATTCAATATTCAAATGGTAATTTATTGATTATAGTAGCCGCCTTTCAAGTCATTTGTTAAATATGACAGAGGTCTACAGACAACCTAGTTAGAAAACTGGAACTCACAGGCTTTGATTACATATAAATTGTTAATATCTCTGTTATAGGTTGTCTCATTCATACTATAGCTATGTATATTGTAGCATCAAACTAGTTGGTTTATGGGAAACGTATTGATCCTCCGTAGAGGCAGTTACACTTAGATAACCCCCTAAATCTCCTTCAAATGGGTATTCGATATGGGATTATTCTGTCTAAGCCTGTCCTTAAAAATATTTAGTCATTTGTCACTGCAGAGTGAACAATGGAGAGAATAACTCTAACAACCTGTTAACTTCAACATCCATCAGGTCAATCACAAGTAAAGCTGCATTCACTGCCCTCTGAAAAACAGATCTTGTCTATAGATGGGTAAGAAAGGACAATTTTAGCTCTCATGTTGGATTCATGGTTATCATGTAGCTGTTTACTAGCATTGTTACAATCTGTTTGGTTACATTTCCCTATATTATATCTTAAGAACTGATGGGATGGTGCGGTCAAATGGGAGGACTGCACAGGAGATCAGGACAGAGTCAGAGTACCAGATGAAGGTGTGGAAAGGCTTCCTGATCTGTATCCCATACGCTGCCAGTATCGGAGGGACTGCCACCCTGACAGGCACGGCGCCAAACCTCATCCTCATTGGACAACTTAAGAGGTACCCAAGTTAAGGACTTGACTGATCTCTCTTTCTCCTACTGCATCTGTACATACCCTCTCATAGACCTCACAGGCACATCAGATAGAACAATAAAGGTATGTAAGGAGAAAAGGTATCCCTGAGAAGGTCTATGAAAGGGTTTTAACCATTATGAAAAAGATGAGTACTGTTCTGTTCCAGACTTCAGAAGTCCCTCTGAAAGCCCCAGTGCAGTCAAAAACTAGATTTTCCTGTGCTTTATATATACACTGAGTATACCAAACATTAGGAACACCTTCCTAATATTGAGTTGCAGCCCCCCCCTTTTCCCCTCAGAACAGCCTCAATTTGTCGGGCGTAGACTACAAGGTGTTAAAAGCGTTCCACAGGGATGCTGACCCATGTTGACTCTAATGCTTCCCACGGTTGTGTCAAGTTGGCTGGATGTCCTTTGGGTGGTGGACCATTCTTGATACATGTGGGAAACTGTTGAGTGTGAAAAACTCAGCAGCATTGCAGTTTTAGTGTAAGAGCTGTTTGAAAAGACTGCTGGAAATTTCAGACGGTTTTGGTGGGATGGAGTTTTGGCCTGCCTGGTGACATCACCAGGTGGTAAATTAATCAATAGACCAATAAGAGAGAGAGTTCTAAACCTCTCTGCCAATAACAGCTAGTTTTCAGTTTTCCACACCCTACTCAGACAGTCCTAGCTAAATTCTTTCTTGAGAAATTGCTCTTGCTAAGAGGCTATTTTTGTTTCTTTTTCTACCATTTTAATTGAAAAAAAATTACAGTAAGGTACTTAATTGTTACCCAGAAATGATATGATATTGAGGACCTTTAAAGGCATATGACACCAACCTGACAACCTGAGTTAGGATTTTACTGGCAAATAGCTGTGTTTGAAGAACATGTTACGTTTTAGACCATAAAATACTACTTTTTTCATGTTTGCTGTACCGTTTTTGACAGTTGCTTATTTGTGTCCTAGTTACTTCCCAGAGTGCGACTTGATAAATTTTGGCTCTTGGTTTGCATTCGCCTTTCCTCTCATGGTGCTCTTCCTCATCTTGGCATGGCTGTGGATTTCTTTCCTCTACGGGGGCTTGAATACGCGGTATGGTGGTCAAATCAAATCTAAGTTCCTCAGAAGTGTGTAATATAAAAACGTGACCATAGATGATCACATAGGCAGTCTGTGCTAGAGTTCTAGGATTTTTGCCTGTACACTTTTTAAAATAAACTGAAGTAATACATTCTTCTACCTGTCAGATACATTCACACTATTTTAATACTATTTGTTGTGTTCAGGTTATGTGTGAAGAAACAGGACGAAAGAGCACAAGCAGAGAAAAAAGCAGAGGTTGTTATTGATGAAGACTACAGAAAACTAGGCCCCATAAAGTAAGGGACTCTAGCCTTATCTCTAGACTAAATCACAGGCAACATGCTCTAATCTTAAATCATGCCCTATACCAGGGTTGGCCAATTCTGGTTCAGGAGGGCCACATTGTTCGCATGCTTTAGATTGTTTATTTTAATCAGTTGGATGGAACAAACTCCTGCTACAACCCTCCAAGACTAAGGATGACCCCTGTTCTAGACCCTCTGTACTTAGTCAGGAGTAATGTAGAATTCCTCAGTGACAACAATTTCCATCTTCCATTTTAGTTTTGCAGAAGGATCCATCGCATTCTTTTTCATTTTGTTTGCCGTTCTCCTGTTCACAAGAGATCCCAAATTTGTAACTGGATGGTCCACATTTTTCAACAAAGGGTAAGACAGATAAGCTTGCTACAAGCTAACAAGGCACTGCCCGTTACCTCAGAAATGTCTGTATAATTCACTGGAGGCATGAGGAAACCAGCCGCATCATGACTTCCTCTTCTCTGATTCTCTTCCTACTGTAGGTATGTGTCAGATGCGACCACTGGAGTGATCATTGTGTCAATCCTATTTTTCTTCCCTTCCCAGAAGCCCTCTCTTAGCTGGTGGTTTGATTCTAGAGGTCAGTACTTGAAAGGACATGTCCCAAATAATAAGAAATATGTTTTCGGAATATGTAGATGGAAAATACCACTGCCTCTAGTCATATCGCCTTTCTGTACTGATATAGAGGACACATTGGATGTTTTCGAATCAAAAGATTAGATGGAGTGAAGCAGCTGTATGCATATACTGTAGATCAAAGGTTTTAAACTCACATTATTTAAGCAATAATGCCTGAAGATTGTGGTATATAGCCAATTTTCCACAGCTAAGGGCTGTGCACGACGCAACTCGGAGTGCCTGGATACAGGCCTTAGCCGTGGTATATTGACCATATACCACAAAAACCCGCGGTGCCTTATTGCTATTATAAACTGGTTACCAATGTAATTAGAGCAGTAAAAATCAATATTTTGTCATACCCGTGGTATACGGTCTGATTTACCACGGCTGTCAGCCAATCAGCATTCAGGGCTTGAACCACCCAGTTTATAATATTCATTATACCATGACATTGTTGAATACTTGTTCCTGATTGGCTTGAAGGGCATTCTAGAGCGTGCATTATTTCCCTATAACGCATGGTTTATTTGCACGGTAGAATTCAATGGCTATAGTTCATTCTTCCATGTTCTATATTTGAGCTGCTTTTGAAAACAAAAGTCGAATTGGAAACATTATTGGCATTGTTGAATTCGATTTTCATAATGGCAAGCTAGAACTCATGGTTTGGTTAGCCAAACTAGTGAGCCTGTTTGATCACCACGGCAACTACTAATGCACTTGCTAGCTACTTCAATGGATGTTGAACACATTTCTACCAGCAAATGAACATATTTCTTTAAATTATAGCCATGGTATAAAAGGGATAATCAACTTAGGGCTCTATGCATTCTCTGGAAAATAATGAAACTCCTTGGAAGGTCAGTTCCACTCTGCTAGCACGTTGTTGAACACACCTTCTGCATCTTTCATTATTTTCCATAGAATGCAGAGGCCTTTGTTGATTATCCCTTACATCATGCCTCACCAGAAATAAATTACAGTACAGATGTCGTATCTTAATTTGATCACGCTGTTGTTACAGGAATTTTCCTGCACCGCAGGAAATTCTAACTTGTAGTTGTATTCAAGGTTTAAAAAGGCTTTTAAAGTTTGTAATTTCTACTTTAAAATTTCAGACTTGATTTGCCCTAATGAAAAATGTATCAACCTCTACAAAAAATGACAATTAATTATAATCCATATAATAACTCACATTTCCTGTTGCTGCAGGATTATTCTCCTGCTGTAGCCAACTGGCTCCAATTAAGATCCTACATCTATATCATTGACTACTATCAAAGTAGAATATTCTTTCTTTCATTAGTCCATTTCTGAAGTACAGAACTTGTATTGGCTCTGTTGTTAGGTACTGTAAATCACCTGAGGAATGTTAATGACGTAGATTAGTCTGAGCAGCATTCTGTTGTGAGGTAAGACTGTAGCCCCTTTGTTTGTGTGATTATTATTAATCTCTCAAGAGTGTGTCGCCACACTTTGGTTTGCTCTGTTTACTCTGCTCTACAGTTGAAGTCAGAAGTTTACATACACCTTAGCCAAATACATTTAAACTCAGTTTTTCACAATTCCTGACATTTAATCCTCGTAAAAATTCCCTGTCTTAGGTCAGTTAGGATCACCACTTTATTTTAAGAATGTGAAATGTCAGAATAATAGTCGAGAGAATGATTTATTTCAGCTTTTATTTCTTTCATCACATTCCCAGTGGGTCAGATGTTTACATACACTCAATTAGTATTTGGTAGCATTGCCTTTAAATAGTTTAACTTGGGTCAAACGTTTCAGGTAGCCTTCCACAAGCTTCCCACAATAAGTTGGCCCATTCCTCCTGACAAAGCTGGTGTAACTGAGTCAGGTTTGTAGGCCTCCATGCTCGCACACGCTTTTTCAGTTCTGCCCACAAACTTTCTATGGGATGGAAAAATGTCTGGCCCAGCGGTACCCGAGGGAAAAACAAAACACCAGCCATGGCCATATTTTGACCCTTAACCCTTATTTTAACCCCTAACCCCTACCTTCAGCCTTTTCTTTCTTACCCCTTTTCAAGGCCCCTTGCAGGTTAGATATTCTGATATTTCAGTGGTTGACCTGGATTTGGCTGGTGGGCAGAGGTTGATTGTCATGTTGTCATGTTTTCCACAGCATCAAATACTCCATATGTTCCTCTCCTATCATGGAAGAAAGCACAGGAATGTGTCCCATGGAATATCATTCTGTTGCTGGGTGGAGGCTTTGCCATGGCCAAGGGATGTGAGGTAAAACCATAGAATTTACATATAGAATCAATATGCCCTATGGGTAAAACCTGTTGGTGTTTAATGATGCACACAATGATGCACATCCCTTTAACACATTCAAATGTCTATTGTGTGGTGATTTATATACTTTTTACCTATTTCTGCTACTACTGAGATGGGGGGCTGTCTGTTGACGCTCTGTCCCTGTTGTATAATATAGGAGTCAGGACTGGCGGCGTGGATAGGAGCCTACCTCCAGCCTATTGCCCAGGTCCCCCCTGCTGTGGCCGTCATGTTCATCACAGCTTTCCTGGCCTGTTTCACAGAGTTTGCCAGCAACACCGCCACCATTATCATATTCCTGCCCGTCATCGCTGAACTGGTGAGCTGTCATCTATGACCACAACATTCAACGTTTAGTTCGATGTTTCCATTATTGAGATTGACGTGCCCTGTGGGTATGAAAAGGACAGGCCTACTGTAGTAGGCAATCATTTTGAAGGAAGACATGTATTTTGTGTGTAGTATTTGAATATCCCGTGTTATCTACCATAAAGCCTTGAACTACATTGGATTACTAATTCATGGATTAGTATGAGATGATGGGGAAATAGGTGCTCTCTACTCTAATCTCCCACAGCAATTGACCTTTTTAGTGTTTGCCATGGGGTTAACAGATCTGTCAGTGTAGCACCATGGCTGTTGGGTCTATTTGTATGTCTGTTGGACATTAACTACAGTTATCAGTAACCAGTTGTCTTTGGCTGGGAATGACAATGTCCTGCAGTATCGTTCAATCTAAGCAATAGTATCACCCACCCAGTATCATCCAGTATCACCATGACAAGTACACCATACTTACTTATCTTCAGTGAAATTCCTAAGCTAAATGAATTACTACTAACAATTTGGAATATCGTTGCCAGTTATTGAATGAGAGCTGGATTCACTCACTCACTCTTTACTAACGTGTGTGCTCCTTGTGTTTGTCTGAAGAAAAGTGTTTAAAAGTGTTATTATTTTTGCATTAATACAATTTTGTCAAAAGAATAGCAACAAATGTGTTTGTCTCCTCTTGACAGGCTATGTTTGTCAAGGTGAACCCTCTTTACTTTATGATACCTGCGACAACAGGATGTTCGTTTGCCTTCATGTTGCCAGTCTCCACCCCTCCCAACTCCATTGCCTTTGCATCTGGCCATCTTTTGGTAAAGGACATGGTAAGATCCTTACACCGATATACTGTATGACCATATGTCAGACTGTTCCTAAACTTAAAGGTACTGTATTCTAGCATATACATCTGTTTGGTTTCTCTATTTACAGGTGAAAACAGGCTTTGTGATGAACATTTTGGGCATTTTATCGGTTTCTCTGGCCATGAACACTTGGGGTCGTGCCATGTTCAGTTTGGAGACTTATCCAGACTGGGCTCGTCCAGTCAACATGTCCAGTACTGTCACAGATATACAGTTCCCCTCCGACTCACCTTTCAACCTTACTAGTTTACCGTAGATCTGAAGCTTATCCAGTATAATTATTATACTGTATTATATAGTAAATAATGGATCATAATTTCTGAATATGTACAAAGTCAATAACTATAGACTTGGGGAGAATTAGCTGTTACTTTAAGTAATTTAGCCTATACCATGTTGCTAAGGTACTGTCCTTTTTCGATCATTCTACTGTATATGAGATTAGATTTTTTAACTGTTTATATTTTGTTCAGGCTCTCATTGTGATCTACTTACTCTGTCATGTAGATTATACCTAGTTCTATCTGCTCATTTTCTTGTTTGTCACAAACCCCTGCTCTCCCCAGATGTGTCCTGTGTTTTGCCTTGATTAGTTTTAGGTCCCTATGACATGTTTCCATTGGAAGATCATTTGTTTGGGCAGGGCGGGGGGTGACAGAATAGACAGTGGTTGGTCTGTCTGTTGTTGCATTCTCTTCCACAGTTATACAACAAGTCATGTTGGGCATAGTTTTTGTCCAGACACCGGTGATGTCTTGTCTCATCTCTCGCTATGCTTGCTGAAATGAATTGCATCTCAGTGACCTCTGCTGGTCATTGTGCCACATTGCACTGTTCACTGTGTGCGTATCATACTGTACCTCACTGTAACATTCCCTGGATAGTGTTTGTGATGGTAATTCTTATTGATTAGGGTGTTAACAGTCTGCTTGATGATTATAAACCCAATCTATTTGATGACAATGAACTCTCATCCTCCAAGTCCTCCACCTACTAGTAAATGACACTTGAACTCAACCCTCTATTGATCTTTAGCTGTATAAGCTGTGACTGTCTTGACACAACAGGAGTTGGTGAATTATTCATAAAACATACTTACCTAGCCCATGGGGGTCACTGGCTGCATGTGTTTTAACATATTTTTGTCAGTTACACACAGAAGGTAATTTTTACTTTTCATCGTGTCTTTTAAAACCATAAATCATGATTTTCTGATCTTATTTTATTTGAAATAATCATTACAAATGTGGTGTGTGGAAATCGAAATAACTATCTACTACCATAGCTTTTATTTAGTGTAATACGTTTAGCTTTATCAATGCACATTTTGTAGATTTGTTATTTTCTTAATATTTCTCTTGTTACCAAATAAAACTGAATGGCAAATGAGTTAGTTTCTTTTTCCGTCAATCCATGGAATGTATATATTTAGCTGATGTCAGTGAGTAGGCACCAACAGACATGCAACACAGTAATATATATAACAGAACAATTTAAAACCATGGGTTAATATTCAGAAGGGGGCCAAGCCTCTATAGTCGTTTTTAATCATTGACCCAAGTGACACAGCTTAGACAGTGCAATCAAGTCTTATTTATCAGCCGTGTGTCTGACAGCACCAAACAAGACACCCAACAAGCCAAATGAGGCGAACAACATTTGAAAGAAGGTTGCATTAAAATGTGGTTTGAACACAATTTTTACATATGCGTCTTAAACCAAGCAGACATACAGTATTTTGCCCCCTATTTCTCTAGAGAGTGGTGCAGAGCTGTAAATTCCTTATGTCTGTTTGGTGTTGTAAAGTGTCTGCAATCTCAAGGTTTGGCACATGGTTAACTCTGCAGAACCCAAAGGTAGTTAGTTACTCAGTGTGAGAGAGGGGTCATTGGGGGAGGCCCCAGTAAACAAGACAAACTACAACAGAACACAAGAAACACAGCAGCACAGAACACACATTAAATAGAAGAACTTACTACGAAATGTTGGAAAAGGAAGTTTGACAAGTCGTACCATACATGAAATTGCTAGACCTTGATGCTCAACCAATCAAATATACAGTAAATGATTTCACCTAGCTGAACATTTAGTTTTGGAAGACTGACACATTCAATTGATTAGGGGTTGATTAGATCCTTTCCTTTTTCAACTTGTTGAAGGTTCTCTACATGCTCATTGATTCCCAGATAATAAAAATACTTCCTCCTGTTAGTCAGTACATTTACATTTTTTACATTTACAGTAGAAGTATATATGACTTCCCACAGGGTTATGTTTAGATCTATAAATAGGACACAGATGTAGGATCTTCATTTAAGCCAGCAGGAAAATTATCTTGCAGCAACAGGAAATGTGAATTATTATGTGGATTATAATTAATGGAATGTTTTAGTAGGGGTTGATACATTTTTTGTTAGGGCAAATCAAGTCTGACATTTGAAAGTGGAAATTACAAACTTTAGAAGCCTTTTAAAAACTCAAATACACTACAAGTTTGCATTTTCTGCTTAGCAGGAAAATTCTCAGCAACAAAAGAGTGATCCAATTAAGATCTTACATCTGTACCACACTGCTCATATCCCGTAGCACCTTTCAAATCTCCAATACTTCCCTAAATTATTAGTCACCAAGTATTGCATTTGAACAACTTTCATCATTTTCAGCTCACACTTTTCCCCAATATCTTGATTCATGGGTTGATACGTCACTCCTGTACATGTGAGTGAGTGCATCAGCTTGTGAGCATGAGCAAGAGCCCTTCTGTCCCCTTTGAGAACCATCTTACACATATCTATGTGACAGTGACTGTGATTGATAAGCTCCTTTTTCAAAAGTTACCCCCATGATGCAACTCTGTAACTTCACATGCACTGGGAAAGGGAAAGTGCAACTGAAGGTTTTGCCCGCTCCTTTTTTTAAATCATCTGAGCTTTTTCAAGAAGCAAAGCGAGATCTCGTTAGATAAGCTATCAAAGTAAAACAGGAAGAACTGAATATTGTTACCAGACAGAGAAAATGTGATCAATTTACTCACATTGACTTGTCAGAGATCAAAAAGAGGTGAGCAAGCAGATTGAGAGTGACTTTTTAAATGTAAAAGAAACTGCTAGAGGAGTATACACCTCTGTCAAACAGAATTCTGACGGCTAACTTTGCAATATATCTGATAGCTGAATCAGCCTGATACCTGAAGTCACATGTCATTTCAGTTAAGTTTGACTCCTGTACTCCCTGTTCACACACGACTGCATATGACTCCAACATCATTAAGTTTGCTGACAACACAACAGTGGCAGGCCTGATCACCAACGACGATGAGACAGCCTATAGGGAGTAGGTTAATTGCCTGGCAGCGTTGCCAGGACAACAACCTCTCCTTCAACATCAGCAAGACAAAGGAGCTGATTGTGGACTTCAGGAAACGGAAGGCCGAGCACACCCCATCCACATCGGCGGGGGTGATGTGGAACGGGTAGAGAGCTTCAAGTTCCTCGGTGTCCAGATCCCTAAGGTATTAACATGGTTCACACACATCCACACAGTCATGAAGAAGGCACGACAATGCCCCTTCCCCCTCAGAAGGCTGAAAAGATTTAGCATGGGCCCTCAGATCTTCAAAATGTTATACAGCTGCACTATTGAGAGCATCTTGACTGGCTGCATCATCTCTTCGTATGGTAACTGATTGGCATCCGACTAGAGGGAAGTGTGTACGGCCCAGTACATCACTGGGGCCGAGCTCCCTGCCATCCAGGACCTCTATACCAGACGGTGTCAGAGGAAGGCCCTAAAAATTGACAAAGACTCCAGCCACCCAAGTCATAGACTGTTTTCTCTGCTACTGCACAGCAAGCGGTAACGATGCACCAAGTCTGGAACCAACAGGACCCTTTAGAGCTTCTACCCCCGAGCCATAAGACTGCTAAACAGCTAACCAAATAGCTATCCGTACAATCTGCATTGAACCTTTTTGGACGTACTCTTTTGACTCATAACGTATGCCACTGTTTATTATCTATCCTGTTGCCTAGTCACTTTACCCCTACCTATATGTACATATCTACCTCAATTACCTCGTACCCCTGCACATCGACTCGTTACTGGTACCCGTGTATATAGCCAAGTTATTGTTACTCATTGTGTATTTATTCCTTGTGTTATTATATTGTTTCTATTATTTTTCTCTCTACATTGTTGGCAAGGGCCCGTCAGTAAGCATTTCACTGTTAGTCTACACCTATTGTTTACGAAGCATGTGAGAAATAAAATGCGATTGATTTGATTTGAAGCTTGACTTGCTGTTATTATTTGTAGTTTAGGGAGACCTCTGCTGTAGAACTAAAGAACTGTTTTTAATGCTTTTCCCTGCTCCTGTTTTCATTTCTTGCCATTATAATAGTTGTGAATTATTTTACAATCTGAAAAAAAACTACTGAGTCTCTACAACTGTCAGCTGAGAGAATTTGTCGATTAAATTTTTCAATATTTCCAAATTCAACTGATTCTGTAATATACAAAATAGATTGGAAAAAACATGAACTCCAAAGTGACACAAGCAGGCTTATCCCTGTGTTAAAATACAATCGATGAATCCAGTGCCAACATCCTGCCCTCCTTGATTCAAAGGGCCTGTTGAGGACAGGACAGGGCATCCTGTTATTGAGTCACAGTAAATGACCTTTCTCCTGGTTGTGGAGCACCACTTTACGCCCAGACTGCCTCCTCTCAACAATACACTCATGTGACCATGTTTCTAGACTAAATAAATACCATATAACATACAATCCCAAGTGTTTTCACTCAATCTTTTATATGTAAAAGGTTGACGCTTTAAAAGATGTTGATAAAACACATTTTATTCCGCTTGAGGAACAGGACCATTTATGACTTTATTTCTTACTGCAAGGAAGAACTCCACAATCCACAGACGACAGTTGATGTCTACATAGCCTCACTAGGTGTCACTAAGTGCATTTGAGATGCTTTTATGGCACAAGTAGGCTATGAAAAACAGTAATTATACTCTTTACATGATCATAAAACTCATTGAAAATCTGTGTCAATAAACCATTTTTAAAATGAAATTGATTAGACTCAGATTCATGTTCAGAGGGGAAATATTTTGGCACAGTCTTACAGTATGACATTTCATGTGCACAAATGAATGAATAAAATAATGTTTTAAAATCCACATATAACAAGCATGATTATTGTTTTAGTGCTTTGGTATTACTGTTTATTCTTTCTGGTCAATGATGGTTTAGATTGTGTAAAACTTATTTTCATATGACACAAAACTAATTTAATTTAATCTGAGAGCAAAAACTGTTTCTGTACCTCTTGGACTTATGTTGGAATACAAAAACTTTTTTAATTTGTCATATATTAAAAAGGCTTCTGCATTTTTATCAGCACATTACTTTCAACTCCCAGAAGGCATCAGAAGGCTATTTTAGCCAGTGTATTAATATAATGCCTGTTCATCTATTTTTAATCCAGCCATTTTGTCCCTTTTCATTTTGTGTCATGTTTACCCCATACTTCAAGACTTTGTCAAGATAATATGCTTTGTTGCTGTGAGGCCTGGAAAAAATGTATAATTCCTATACTTTCTCTTGTCATAAATCTTTGGTTCTGTACCAAAATAAAAATAAAGTGAATCAATTGTATAATATCTTGCCTGTAACTTTATCTATTGATTTTAATCCAAGCTAACATACAAGAAAAATGTCACTAATTAAGAATCAGGGAAATGTAAAACGAGCTTTGTCAAATGGGGTGATTATGAGAGACCCATGGTCAAAAGTGATCTGCCTGAGCAGTGTATTTGTACATTACATCCTTTGACTGAAGGAAAGCAACCACTCAGAATTAGCTCTAGCATGGATAGCTCTGTCCACCCGCTGACAGAGTAGGGCTGGAGTAGCCTGCTCTCTGATGCGCTCCAAGACTCTCATGAGATGTGTTGTCTTTGTTTGAGAGAAAACCAGACGAGGTTTGCTAGATGATGAGGTTGGCTGAGTGCTGAGGGGCTTCAATTAGTAAGATATGTTGTGTTTCAAATGGTATTAATTTGTGGATGTCCATCATCCATTTCATTTGTTATGAATTACAATTCGTATGATGTGTTAGGAATTTTCAAAACGTATGATATGTTACAAATGGCTACCATAAGCTGAGCTAGGGGTACGGGTTAGGGGTTAGGGGTTAAGGTTAGGGTTAAGGTTACGGTTAGGGTTAGGAGTTAGGTTAAATTAGCTGGTCTCAACTGCCCAAAAAAAGACATAAAAAGAACCCTGCTTATCTTCATGATAAAACAAGGGACGTATTTCCAGCATTTACGCAACCATTGTGTACACACTTCATAGTTGGTTAATTCATATTATATTGTCATTGCTAGTGATAGACAGGGCTGAGTTGTAGTCTATAATTTTGCTGTGGTTAACTGCTGGGTTATCATCACGTCGCACAGTCACAGTCATAGTCATAGACGTTGATAACGTCCCATACGAACAAGCCTAATCAGATGGCCCAAAGCAGCAGTAAGGACACTGCACCATTTGATGTGTGGCTGAATATGGAGATGGGAAGAGAGATAGAGAGAGAGAGAAAGAGAGAGAGAAAGAGAGAGAGAGAGAGCGAGAGAGAGAAATTGAGTGTTCAGAGATGGAGTAGTGCAGCATCACTGAGAGACATAGTAGTCCTTTTACTACTGCGAGAGAGAGAGAGAGAGAGTGTTCAGAGATGAGGGAGTAGTACAGAGTAGTACATCACTGAGAGACCAAGTAGTCCTTTTACTACTGTCTCTGTGGATATCAGCTGGATTTGGTGAGTTATGAAGCTTAGACCATTCCTAACCATGGTCGCTAAACTGCCTATTTTCAATTATTGTAATTGTTATATAGTAGCTCTTTCATTCATTTCAAATGTCTTTGTCATCTCACATGATGATTGACTGATATGTGTATCTTATTGTGAAACAAAATAATTGGTTTACTATAACTTTTGATATATTCTAGGGCAATCTTGGAATCATTTGTGTCTTAATTCTGTTCCACCTCAAGGCAAATTAAAGCAGAAGAAATGTGCCAACACAAGTAAAACACCATGGAGAATACTAATGACACCTCTCAAGATGTCATCAATTTCACACAGAATGAAGTTCTGATTAATATGCCACAGAACTCTATGGAAGTACAAGTTATAACAATTGTTCTCGCACTTCTAATATGCGGAGTTGGGATAGCAGGTAATATAATGGTGGTGTTGGTTGTGCTGCGCACCAAGCACATGATGACCCCTACTAACTGTTATCTTGTCAGTCTGGCTATTGCGGACCTTATTGTCCTTTTAGCGGCAGGTTTACCTAATATTTCTGAAGTAGTCGACTCTTGGATATACGGCTATGCTGGGTGCCTTTGCATCACATACCTGCAATACCTGGGTATCAATGTATCATCCTGCTCCATCACAGCCTTCACCATTGAGCGCTACATTGCTATCTGCCACTCCATCAAGGCGCAATTTATTTGCACTGTGTCTCGGGCGAAGAGGATCATTTCTTTTGTGTGGATTTTCACCTCGCTTTACTGCATGATGTGGTTATTTTTAGTGGACACGAACAAAACTGTCTACGCCAATGGGGTGTTGGTCAGCTGTGGCTACCGTGTCTCCAGAAACCTCTACATGCCAATTTACTTTCTAGACTTATCTTTGTTTTATGTCCTCCCTCTGATTGTGGCTGTTGTGCTGTACAGTCTCATCGCAAGGATTTTATCCATGAGCCCCTTGTCAACCAATCTCAACGGCAATAGTGAAGGTTCTATACACCAGGGATGCTCCAGCAGCACAGTCAAGGTGTTGGGCAAAACAAACAAGGGTGCAGTGACGTCAAGAAAACAGGTAGGCTCATCAGATCATGAGGATAGTAATAAATGCTTCATAAATGCTTCTAAATTGACAATAGTGTACAAAATGTGTTCACAGTAATAATTTAGGCTACAGCATTTGGCAGTTTATCAATGTAGTATAGGATTACAACAATCCTAACTGGACACATCATGTGGGCGTACTACTTGGATTGTAATTCAAGAGAGGGAGGATACATCCCAGCAGGCTCATAGTAATGGTTTCAAAGTCCATGGAATTCTGTTATTATCACCTCTGTTTACCGTCATTAGACTGTTCTACACTACACCAGAAAAACACTGTTTTGTTTTTGCAATTTGATTTGCAGGCATAAAGTGCCTTTCATCAGTCCAAAGAAAATATATAATAATAATAAAAAAACTACCAGCAACATTTGAGTCAATTATCGCACCGTGCATTTTTCGTTTTGTTTGCCCTGTGCCCCATAATTTAGGTTACTAAGATGCTTGCAGTGGTGGTGATTATTTTCGCCCTGCTCTGGATGCCATACCGGACACTGGTGGTGGTAAACTCTTTCATGGACCCACCCTACCTAAACACATGGTTCCTGCTCTTCTGCCGCTTCTGCATCTACACCAACAGTGCCATCAACCCTATCATCTACAACCTGATGTCTCAGAAGTTCCGGGCCTCCTTCAAAAAGCTTTGCAAGGGCAACGGACAAGACCCAGAGAAGGTTACCAAGTACAATGTGCCAGTGTATTACAGTGTCATGAAGGACTCTTCCCGTGAGAGCCCTGAGCAGACAGAGCAGGAGGATTCAGCAGTTATGGGAACACTGCTGGTAAGAGGGTCAACTTCACAGATAAGTGTGGGAACACCGGCACTATGTTCAGTGTTGCCTGATAGACGGACAAAATAGAAATACGTTATTTGTGTAAAGTGAGGTTTTATAAAGTGAATGTGACGTAATTATTTTTGCCTGTGTCAAAAGTCAGTAGGATACTAGACTTTTTTGTAATTTACTTGTATTTACTGTTGGAATTTATTGACCATCTACTATATTGTGCAATCTTATAGCACAGCCCAAACCTCAGAATTTCTAATTAAAAACCCATTACCTGCTTCTTAAAAGACAATAAGTCACCCTAACAATCTAAAAGATTGGCTGTAGAACTCCTTGAGGGTTCCTTGGAGACTATCCTGGGTTTAATCTTCGCATGTATCAGAAACACTTTAAGACTACATTGTTTCAACTCGTTCTTATTCAGTAACTGCTTCCGCAAACATTTTTTTTTTGTTTACTCAACTTTTCGGTCCAAGTGTTACCTGAACTACTATTTAAAAATGTGTTGGCCCAAACTTAGCTCCAACTTGAGAAAACGTAGGCAAAAATTCTGTCAACTAGAAATGATTGTTCGGTCATCTTACCTAAAAAAACGCTGTGGAGCTAGTTGTGACAAACAAACAGAGCTTTTAACATACAATGTTTTCAACGTACATATTTTACATTTTGATATACATGATTACATTGCGCATGTTCATTTATGCTGTAATTTATATTCAACATAGGATTTGAACTCATAACATCTTGCTTCACAGCATTCCTATCTTCCTGCTATGTAGTCACAACCATGTCTGTGTCAATGACTGACTTCACCTCTATTACTACACTTTGCAATTCAAAGTAAATCTCAGTTCTGTGTACTTTTAAGTACACTCAAGGAAAACTATTGTCCTTATCATAGTGATTAAGGAGTAGCATTAAAACAGAGTAATATGCCTCACCAGCATAAGACAACTATACAGATTTTTTTGTTGTTGCTGAAATAAGTAAATCAAACCAATGATGAGAGAATAGTCAGATAAACTGATCATTTGCACAGACTTGGTGGTATAAGAGGAAGATCGGAATGCCATGAACCAAGAGTTTGATTGTGAGTTCAAATCCCAGGTGAGGACATGTTGAATAAGAATTACTGTATCAATGAACATGCACAATGACATCATGTATGTCAAAGTGTGTCAAATATGTAAGTTGAAAACATTGTATGTTAAATGCATTGTGTGTGTGTGTGTGTGTGTGTGTGTAACTAGTTCCACAGTCATTTTTAGGTAAGGCGATACGGTCCGGTACGGCGTCTCTGCTAAATAAATAGTGGGGGCACACCTAACTGGTAAAATATGTGCCTATCGCCATAACTAAAACAAAATGACAAAAAAACTGTAAGCTATTACACCATTATTTTTCATTACCACATGTCAGAGGCATGAAAAATTAGCAAATGGACTTGAAAACTGGTGGTATATCAGCCTGCACTCCAAAATGTGATGTGAATAATGAGCGAATGGACTTGATAACTGGTGGTATAGAAGAAGCCTGCACTCCAAATTGCGTTGAGTAGACTGGCCGAAACTGACACCCGTGCAGACAGCAGTGGACACATCAATTCTGGCCGAATGACAATCGCCAAATGTCATTACACTTTTTGGTGTTTGGTGTAACAGAGGTCTCTTTCCATTCACCACTGTTTGGAGGCTGGAAATATGTTGCGAGTGGATGAGCGTGCACGGGTAGCCTAGTAAAGGAGCCCTTTGCAGTGACTGTTTGAGAATCAGAGGAAAACATTATGACTGGTTGAGTTAATGCCACAATAAAAGGTAATATATTTTAAAAGTTAAATGATCCATCTTTATTTCTAGGCCCACACAGAGCCTATTGAATTAATAGGGATTCTACAGTGTCATCAGAAAGTACGAATACCCCCTGATTTATTCCACATGTTGTTGTGTTACATACAGCCTAAATTCAAAATGGATTAAATTGTTGATTTTTTTTCTCTCACCCATATACATAAATACCCCATAATTACAAAGTGAAAACATGTTTTTAGAGATTGTTGCACATTTCTTGAAAATGAAATACAGAAATATCTAATTTCCATAAGCATTCACACCCCTGAGTCAATACATGTTAGAATCACCTTATGCAGTGATTACAGCTGTGAGTCTTTCTGGATAAGTCTCTAAGAGCTTTGCACACCTGGATTGGACAATATTTGCACATTATTCTTAAAATAATTTTTCAAGCTCTGTCAAGGTGGTTGTTGATCATTGCTAGACAGCCATTTACAAGTCTTGCAATAGATTTTCAATCCAAGTCAAAACTGTAACTAGGCCACTCATGTCGTCTTGGTAAGCAACTCTTATTGTCCTGCTGAAAGGTGAATTTGTCTACCAGTGTCTATTGGAAAGCAGACTGAACCAGGTTTTCCTCTAGGATTTTACCTGTGCTTACTGTAGCTCTATTCCATTTATTTTTATCCTAATAAACTCCCTAGTCCTTGTCGATGACAAGCATGCCCATAACATGATGCAGCCACCACCATGCTTGAAAATATGATGAGTGGTACTCAGTGATGTGCTGTGTTGGATTTTCCCCAAACATAATGCTTTGTATTCAGGACAAAAAGTTTATTTCTTTGCCACATTTTTTGCAGTATTACTTTTGTGCCTTATTGCAAACAGGATGCATGTTTGGGAATATTTGTTTCTGTACAGGCTTCCTTCTTTTCACTCTGCCATTTAGGTTAGTATTGTGGAGTAACTACAATTTTGTTGATCCATCCTCAGTTTTCTCCTATCACAGCCATTAACATTTGTAACTGTTTTAAAGTCACCATTGGCCTCATGGTGAAATCCCTGAGTGTTTTCCTTCCTCCCTGGCAACTGAGTTAGGAAGGATGCCTGTATCTTTGTAGTGACTGTGTGTATTGATACACCATCCAACGTGTAATTAATAACTTCACCATTCTCATTACCCATCTACCAATAGGTGCCCATCTTTGCGAGGCATTGGAAAACCTCCCTAATCTTTGTGATTGAATCTGTGCTTGAAATTCACTGCTTGACTGAGAGACCTTACAGATAATTGTATGTGTGGGGTACAGAGAAGAGGTAGTCATAAAACAAGCATGTTAAGCACTATTATTTTACACAGAGTTAGTCCATGCAACTTATTATGTGACATGTTAAGCTTGGGCCAACTACTAGTTTGGGCCAACTACTTTTTTTTGTTCAGGTAACACTTGGAATAGTTGAGTAAGTTGAGTAACCCCCCAAAAATGGAACCAGTTACTTAATATCAATTGGTTGAAGCAACTAGATTTTTTTTACAGTGTAAGAACAGCAGGTGGATGGACTAGTTAGTCAAACAATAACAATAATTGATCAATTAAGAACTAGGGAGAAACACTAGAGACTGCGGTCTCTGTGTTATGGATTGCTATTATGGAGTAATTTCTGAAAAGAATAGACTTGAATGTCAGCTTGAATGTCACATTACTTATATTGTCACAAAACAATGTAGATTGTGGGTTCGTTTGATATTGGCTTGTTGGCCACTTGACACCACCGAAACTATTGTACTGTACAGTATCTGTTTTGGTCTGTATATGTTGAAGCATGTAAATGTATGTGTAAAATGTGAAAGTGTTTATGATGCAATCTATTGTAAATATACTCCATATAACTTTTTAGCATTTTCAAATACAGCATTTTCTCATACTGTGTGTAACAATGTCATAACAATCATAGCTCTTTGGGGACTTGATTTTTGTGATTAATTATAGTAATTAACTGAATTAAAGGTGACCAACCAACATGATTTTGTCCAATATTTCTTGTGGAAAAACAACAACAAGTTAATGATGGCTGGGTATAGTGTTAGAAAATAATACATTTATCAGAGAAACATTCCCTTTTAGTTTGCATCGTGATGCCCCCCCTTCCCTTCACCAGAGTCTGTTAGTTTGACAGTAACGCTGTGCTTGGTAAATAGTGGAACTGTCAGATCGCATATTTATACACTCAGCTCTGCTGTGCTCCCAACAGTGCTCCAGATGCTTGCCAGCCAATGAGGTGACAGGTCCAACTACAAGCGCCGCCGTCTTCTCACACAGCGTCAGTGATGATCATAGTCATTTATAAACAATGGAGGTGTATCCACACTACAACAAACATTCATTTACATTGTGTTCTGCTGAACCTAATGAATATTTATTGTTACAGTATGTCCACCCTATCCTGTTTTCTAAAAATAAAATACAAATCTGCCTTTAGATATTTTTTCACAGGATTCTGGATTAGGGGCTGAAGAAATTTCTTCCAATCTTCCTTCTTCTTTCTCATCAAGCTTTACATTTAGAGCAAGAGAGCGTTAATTTCTACTGTTCATTATCTCTTTTTATCCCCCCTTGTGCTATGAGCTGCTTTCTTAGAAACCAAGATGCCTACCTCAAGGTTTTAAATAAAATACCATTTTATTGGTCACATACACATGGTTATCAGATGTTTTTGCGAGTATAGCGACATGCCTGTGCTTCTAGTTCCGACAGTGCAGCAGCATCTAAAAAGTAATATCTAACAATTCCACAACAAATACCTAATACACACAAATCGAAGTAAAGGAATGGAATAAGAATATCTAAATATAAATATATGGATGAGCAATGTCAGAGCGGCATAGGCTAAGATGCAATAGATAGTATAGAATACAGTATAAACAGATATACAGTTGAAGTCGGAAGTTTACATACACCTTAGACAAATACACATTTTTCACAATTCCTGACATTTAATCCTAGTAAAAATTCCCTGTCTTAGGTCAGTTAGGATCACCACTTTATTTTAAGAATGTGAAATGTCAGAATAATAGTAGAGAGAATGATTTATTTCAGCTTTTATTTCTTTCATCAAATTCCCAGTGGGTCAGAAGTTTACATACACTCAATTAGTATTTGGTAGCATTGCCTTCAAATTGTTTAACTTGGGTGAAACGTTTCGGGTAGCCTTCCACAAGCTTCCCACAATAAGTTGGGTGAATTTTGGCCCAATCCTCCTGACAGAGCTGGTGTAACTGAGTCAGGTTTGTAGGCCTCCTTGCTCGCACACTATTTTTCAGTTCTGCCCACAAATTTTCTATAGGATTGAAGTCAGGGCTTTCTGATGGCCACTCCAATACCTTGACTTTGTTGTCCTTAAGCCATTTTGCCACAACTTTGGAAGTATGCATGGGGTCATTGTCCATTTGGAAGACCCATTTGTGACCAAGATTTAACTTCCTGACTGATTTCTTGAGATGTTGCTTCAATATATCCACATAATTTTCCATCCTCATGATGCCATCTATTTTGTGAAGTGCACCAGACCCTCCTGCAGCAAAGCACCCCCACAACATGATGCTGCCACCCCCGTGCTTCACGGTTGGGATGGTGTTCTTTGGCTTGCAAGCCTCCCCCTTTTTCCTCCAAACATAATGATGTTCAATATGGCCAAACAATTCTATTTTTGTTTCATCAGACCAGAGGACATTTCTCCAAAAAGTACGATCTTTGTCCCCATGTGCAGTTGAAAACCGTAGTCTGGCTTTTTTTATGGCGGTTTTGGAGCAGTGGCTTCTTCCTTGCTGAGCGGCCTTTCAGGTTATTTCGATATAGGACTCGTTTTACTGTGGATAGATACTTTTGTACCTGTTTCCTCCAGCATCTTCACATGGTCATTTGCTGTTGTTCTGGGATTGATTTGCACTTCTCGCACCGAAGTACCTTCATCTCTAGGAGACAGAACGTGTCTCCTTCCTCAGAGGTATGACGGCTGGTTGGTCCCATGGTGTTTATACTTGCGTACTATTATTTGTACAGATGAATGTGGTACCTTCAGGCCTTTGGAAATTGCTCCCAAGGATGAACCAGACTTGCAGAGGTCTACAATTTGTTTTCTGAGGTCGTGGCTGATTTCTTTTGATTTTCCCAAGATGTCAAGCAAAGAGGGACTGAGTTTGAAGGTAGGCCTTGAAATACATACACAGGTACACCTCCAATTGACTCAAATTATGTCAATTAGCCTATCAAAAACTTCCAAAGCCATGAAATCATTTTCTGGAATTTTTCAAGCTGTTTAAAGGCACAGTCAACTCAGCATATTCTTCTCAACTTCTGACCCCTGGAATTGTGATACAGTGAATTATAAGTGAAATAATCTGTCTGTAAACAATTGTTGGAAAAATTACTTGTGTCATGCACAAAGTAGATGTCCTAACTGACTCACCAAAACTATAGTTTGTTAACAAGAAATGTGTGGAGTGGTTGAAAAATGACTTTTAATGACTCTAACCTAAGTGTATGTTTATTTCCGACTTCAACTGTATACATAAGCTTTACAGTTGAAGTCGGAAGTTTACAACAAAGTCAAGGTATTGGAGTGGCCATCACAAAGCCCTGACCTCAATCCTATAGAAAATTTGTGGGCAGAACTGAAAAATAGTGTGCGAGCAAGGAGGCCTACAAACCTGACTCAGTTACACCAGCTCTGTCAGGAGGAATAGGCCAAAATTCACACAACTTATTGTGGGAAGCTTGTGGAAGGCTACCCGAAACGTTTGACCCAAGTTAAACAATTTGAAGGCAATGCTACCAAATACTAATTGAGTGTATGTAAACTTATGACCCACTGGGAATGTGATGAAAGAAATAAAAGCTGAAATAAATCATTCTCTCTACTATTATTATGACATTTCACATTCTTAAAGTAAAGTGGTGATCCTAACTGACCTAAAACAGGGAATTTTTACGAGGATTAAATGTCAGGAATTGTGAAAAACTGAGTTTAAATGTATTTGGCTAAGGTGTATGTAAACTTCTGACTTCAACTGTATATACCAAATGTCATGGCCCCATGTCCATCGGTAAAATTCTTATAGACCTGGTGTAATATGGTTTGAACATCTGAACGTTTGAACATCTTGAAGAACACTCTGGCCTTAATGGCCATGTACTCTTATAATCTCCACCCAGCACAGCCAGAAGATGACTGGCCACCCCTCAGAGTCTGGTTCCTCTCTAGGTTTCTTCCTAGGTTCCTGCCTTTCTTGGGAGTTTTTCCTAGCCACTGTGCTTCTACAGCTGTATTGCTTGCTGTTTGGGATTTTAGGCTGGGTTTCTGTATAGCACTTTGTGACATATGCTGATGTAAAAAGGGCTTTATAAATACATTTGATTAATTGATTGCTTGATTGATTGATTGGTGCTATCTAGTGGTGTAGCATAGCCGACTTTGAATGCAGCAAGTAATCATTCTGAAATGTATTAGATGCTAATTCATTGAGTCTATATACCAAATCTGGAGTCAATCTGACTTGTGGTTCATGAGAAGAAGATTTCTAAAGTAATTTTAGCAGTAGCATATGTGCTAATGTATATCCATAGGTACAGTGTGGCCATATTTGAATGCAGCAACTATTTTCTATCTCAAAACCATTAAAGACTGATGTAATGAGTCTATATACAAAATCTGGATTGAATATGATTTATGGTTCATCAGGATAATTGCAGATGATTTTGAGCATTAGCGTTACATACGCAAAGAATTAAATGTTAATCGTTTCCTTGTTTTTTGAAATATCAATACCAAATTCAGTGTGGTTCATCTTAGACCCATCCATGATAGCGATGAAACGACTCAAATTGACAGAACACGGTGGATTTACAGTGGTTTAAATGGACACTTAAAATCGAATGTAGTGTTCTTTGGACGTCAAATGTTATCAAAAATGGCTTTAAAAAAAAATGGAGGAAAATCTACCCTGACAGACCTTATTGATCCTTGAGGCAAATTTGTTCTGCATGAGGAAATACACCTACATACCAAGCTTTAAGTATCTAGGTCAAAAGGAGCGATGGATATGAGGGTTTAAGTGAGACTGCTTGTAACAGCACCCTCTATAGACCAATTGGTGCCGTTATTTTTTAACAAGTTACTCATGGCTTATAGTTTCTGTATGCCAAAAAAATGAAAAATAACTATCTATACTTAAGTTATTTGACCAAGGAAAAGTAAATAATAAGATTTCACAGAATAACAACAGGTTTCACAGTTTTGCTGATTACCCCTAATTAAAGAGAGTATCTAATCACATTGAATTTATTTACCTCTCCGTTCAGTATGCTCTGAGGTGCATATGAATAAGGAATAGTCCAAATATTTTAAATGGTCTCATCTCCCAACTAAACTGAACATTTAATTATTGGTATAGGCTATGTGTGTCTTTCAGATGACTGGCAAAAAAAGAGGCACAAATGTCATTGGCTTAGAGACAACTGAAGCGTATATCAAATTAAATACAATTTTATTAGTCACATGCACAGAATACAACACCTTACAGTTAAATGCTTACTTACGAGCCCCTAACCAACAGTGCAGTCTAAAAAAAGATGGATAAGAATAAGAGAAAAAAGTAACAAGTAATTAAAGAGGAGCAGTAAAAAATAACAATATATACAGGGGGGTGTGGGACAGAGTCAATGTGCGGGGGCACTGGTTAGTTGAGGTAGTATGTACATGTAGGAAGAGTTCATTAAAGTGACTATGCATAGATGACAACAGAGAGTGGTAGTGGAGTGGAGAGGGGGGTAATGCAAATAGTCTGGGTAGCCATTTGACTCGATGTTCAGGAGTCTTATGGCTTGGGGGTAGAAGCTGTTTAGAAGCCTCTTGGACCTAGACTTGGTGCTCAGGTACCGCTTGCCATGTGGTAGCAGATAGAACAGTCTATGACTATGGTGGCTGGAGTCTTTGACAATTTTTAGGGCCTTCCTCTGACACTGCTTGGTATAGCCTTCCCTGTAGCTCAGTTGGTAGAGCATGGTGTTTGCAACACCAGGGTTGTGGGTTCGATTCCCACGGGGGGCCAGCACAGACAAAAAAATGTATGATATGTATGAAATTGTATGAAATGTATGCATTCACTACTGTAAGTCGCTCTGGATAAGAGCGTCTGCTAAATGACTAAAATGTAAATGTAATAGAGGTCCTGGATGGCAGGAAGCTTGGCCCCAGTGATGTACTGGGCCGCTTGTAGTACCTTGCGGTAGGAAGGCCGAGCTGTTGCCATACCAGGCAGTGATGCAACCAGTCAGGATGCTCTCGATGGTGCAGCTGTAGAACCTTTTGAGGATCTGAAGACCCATGCCAAATCTTTTCAGCCTCCTGAGGGGGACTAAGTTTTGTCATGCCCGCTTCACAACTGTCATGGTGTGCTTGGACCATGTTAGTTTGTTGGTGATGTGGACACCAAGGAACTCGAAGCTCTCAACCTGCTCCACTGCAGCCCCGTCGATGAGAATGGGGGCGTGTTCGGTCCTCTTTTTTCTGTAGTCCACAATCATCTCCTTTGTCTTAATCCCGTTGAGGGAGAGGTTGTTGTCCTGGCACCACACGGCCAGGTCTATGACCTCCACCTTATAGGCTGTCTCGTTGTTTTCGATGATCAGGCCTACCACTGTTGTGTCATCGGCAAATTTAATGATGGTGTTGGAGTTGTGCCTGGCCGTGCAGTCATGAGTGAACAGGGAGTACAGGAGGGGACAGAGCACGCACCCCTGAGGGGCCCCCGTGTTGAGGATCAGCTTTGCAGATGTGTTGTTACCTACCCTTGCCACCTAGAGACAGCCCGTCAGGAAGTCCAGGATCCAGTTGTAGAGGGAGGGTGTTTAGTCCCAGGGTCCTTAGCTTATTGATGAGCATTGAGGGCACTATGGTGTTGAAAGCTGAGCTGTTGTCAATGAATAGCATTCTCACATAGGTGTTCCTTTTGTCCAGGTGAGAAAGGGCAGTGAGGAGTACAATAGAGACTGCATCATCTGTGGATCTGTTGAGGCGGAATGCAAATTGGAGGGGGTCTAGGGTTTCTGGGATGATGGTCTTGATGTGAGCCATGACCAGCCTTTCAAAGCACTTCATGGCTACAGACGTGAGTGCTACGGGTCAGTAGTCATTTAGGCAGGTTACCTTAGTGTTCTTGGGCACAAGCACTATGGTGGTCTGCTTAAAACATGTTGGTATTACAGACTTGGACAGGGAGAGGTTGAAAATGTCAGTGAAGACACTCGTTAGTTGGTAAGCGCATGCTCGCAGGACACATCCTGGGAATCCATCTGGCCCTGTGGCCTTGTGAATGTTGACCTGTCTAAAGGTCTTAATCACATCGGCTGCGGAGAGCGTGATCACACAGTCTTCCGGTACAGCTGGTGCTCTCATGTTTCAGTGTTATTTGCCTCGAAGTGAGCATAGAAGTAGTTTAGCTCGTCCGGTAGGCTTGTGTCACTGGGCAGCTCTCGGCTGTGCTTCCCTTTGTAGGCTGTAATGGTTTGCAGGCTCTGCCACATCCGACGAGTGCCAGAGGCGGTGTAGTACAACTCGATCTTAGGCCTGTATTGACACTTTGCCTGTTTGATGGTTTGTCGGAGGGCATAGCGGGATTTCTTATAAGCTTCCGGGTTAGAGTCCCGCTCCTTGAAAGCGGCAGCTCTAGCCTTTAGCTCAGTGCGGATGCTGACTGTAATCCATGGCTTCTGGTTGGGGTATGTACGTACGGTCACTGTGGGGACGACGTCATCGATGCACTTATTGATGAAGCCAAAGACAGATGTGGTGTACTCCTCAATGCCATTGAGGAGAAATAAACAGGGACTACTTGCCTAAGTCAATAGATATTGACCAAGTTGGCCAAATCGTTCCTTTCCGTTCCATATCGAATAATAGAATGGGTTTTCAAACAAGGCTGGCTCACAGACCAGGACAGGTAACCTATTCAAGCCCAGAGCAGTTGATGCAGAATGACAAATCATTGGATCATGAATAGAATACATTTAACAATAAATGCCATATGCATATTGCTATGCAACAGCAACCGGAGTTATTTGAAAGCGTCAACAAGCACGATCAAGTTGAAGAGGTAGACACACAGTATAGTATGCTTTGGTATGATATCATGGCCAATGTTGTGAGTGTAACAAGCTGTAGCATGTATAATTAAGCTCTTTAGAAACAATTACCAATGTTTTACTTCTCTAGTGTCTCAAGATTGATATATTTCTATTACTAGGACATTTATTTTCTAGGGTGTATTAGCATTACAGTGCTTTTTGATGTGGGAGTAAAAGGAGTGGTTGTCATGAGACAGCCTGAGGTTGACATAGTGCTGGGCCTCTGCTTTTATCCCGTCACCCAGTAAAGTAACGGTGCGTGTGGCTTGGGTGATCTGTCTACCATTCCACCCGTTCTCCCTAAGCATGTGGCTCAGAGGTTGCCTCTTTCTATCAATCAACAGAGAAAATCTTACACCAATTCTGGACGAAAATGGTTGTCATCCATCTTATTAATATTTCAGTCCTGTGTTATCATTGCCACCCAGTCACATTTTGTCACTGCCAGTGTCAGGATGGAAGTTTGACCATATTAATCTGGACCACAAGTTTCAGGCTGTGCTCAGCCTTTTGGAAGTTGAAAAGATTTCAGAAGCATAACGCGTTCCAAGCTGGAATGCCTTTTCCAGATCCAGATACTTCCTCTTGATCTCAGAAAGTGGCAAGCCTTTTTCTAGGAAAGAAGGCCTACTCAATCAACAATGGATCAAGATGTCATCTAAAACACCTTTCCTAACAGCACATCAAACAGGAAGAATTCATAAAATGTTGGGGTTAGTGTAAAGTATGTTGTGTGATATTTGTATGTTTTTCCTTTGTAATTACAATGTATAATATAGTTATTACAAGTAAACATACAATGTGTAATCTAACCAAGGCATGTTTGGTGCCTGCGGACTGCAAACTTAAATGTATTCACAGATTCAACTTCAAGTGTCTTGTAAAAGACCACCAGCACCAGGAATATTGCAGTGAAGTGCTGTTGAACTACAGCATCTGGGATTGGAGCCTCAAAGAAAGTCTCCTGCAAAAAACAATTTCCTGTGGACTTCTATTTTTGTATGACTGCCTTGTAAGCTACAGTACACATACTAGTACACAGACTAGCCTTTTGCTGCACAGTTCTTGTTTTAAGCAGATGTCTTAGCCATATTGGAATATTATTTAAATATTTTATGAAGTGCCAGTCTAGTAGATGCTTTGTTACCTTTAATTGTGACTGAGGGGATGGTGTGACGTCTGTAAGAGGAAGCAAAAACAATAAACAATTATCATTTTGGAGTTAACAGAATTATTGATTTGTTAATCAATCAGTGGCTATGGTTGTTTTTAGAGGTGGATGACTATGTTTTCCCTTGTCAGCATTCACATTACATAAACCCCAGTTAAGACAATTATAGACACCGTCAGTCACAATGTGGAGATGGAATAAAAACATGAGTCATCCTTTAATACGTCCATTTGCACAAGAGCAAATGCCATAACAGCTGTCTGATGCTTCTACTCAAAGTCATAAACCTATAGCAAATATTGACGATCGATTTGTGGCCATCACACTGTACCCTGACCTTTCCATAGGGTTACATGTTTGGTTTTGTTGTTAGTGATGTTAGTCATGTTCTTTCGAGCGGTAGATGCTCTGTCTATTTCTATGATTCATCTCCTATAATGATCTATCCTTCAATCTGTCGATTTCACAAAATAATCCATCAATTCCATCAGTTCTGTGGATTTCAATGGATTTCAAGCAATTTCCAGACTGATATTTCTAACTTTCTACCTCTGGAAATCAGACACTCCTCTGACGCTCTGAAGCCTTGTCAGCCAAGGCTTACAAAAATAGCTTAAAAGTTGTACTGTATGCCTGGAATCTGCACTTATATTTTGAAATCCTCAGGGATAAAATGAAGATACAGTCTGAAGACATCTGAGGTGACTATTTTAATGGATTGCACATTGTCCCATTGCATCGATATATATTGTTAGTGATCAACCACAGTGATATGCATAGGTGATATAAAAGTTATACACTGTTATATAAATCTGTTATGACAAAATGTCCTAAACACAATGTTACACTATTCTTTATTCTAGCACTAACACTTATTACAGCCAAAGAGCCTGAAGGCAAAGGAATGTGTAAGTGGGTACAACAAAGTCATTTGCAATACAGCTAAATCAGTCATGCCCACATTTCTGTCCAAAGTGGTCATGTATTCTCTTTCCCTTCCTGATTAGAAACCTGACCACACATCGGTGCGATACAATAAATATATGCATTTACCTGGGAGAAAAGTCTGACTGGTGATTTACATTTTGTGATTCTTTCCACATTAAAGTCTTATCAAAACCTCACTGGCTACAAATGAATGTTCTGGATGTATGGGTAAACTGTGAAATGAGATCTCATAAATACAGATGCATTCATCTACCATTTCTTGGATACTTATTAACAGAGAGTTTGAATGGCTTATGACTACAAAATATTCAAGACATTAGAAGCAAAATAATGGAACCAATACAATTCATAGCAACACTGTCCAGATGACAAAATTAATATATAGTGCCTTCATACAGTTTTCACACCTGTCACGTCTGCTCCCGCTCCCTGGCGCTCGAGGGCGCCAGGCGACCCATCATTACTCACATCTGTCACCATCATTACGCGCATCAGCGCTTCATGGGACTCACCTGGACTCTATTACCTTATTGATTGCCTCCCTCAGTTTGTCACTTCCTCACTTTCATCCCCGTGTCTGCATTAATGTCATTTTGTTCCCCCTGTCCAGACACTGTTCTTGTTTTGTTTCATGTCCATTTGCTGAACAAGTCAGATAAGTTTCATGGACTAACTCTGTGTGCAATAATGGTGTTTAACATGATAAATTACCCCATCTCTGTACCCCACACATCCAATTATCTATAAGGTCTCTCACTCTAGCAGTGAATTCCTGTCACGGCTGTTCGAAGGAGCGGACCAAAATGCAGCGTGTTCGTAGGTCCACATATTTATTAAACGTGAAACTGAATGCAATACACTTAAATACTTGAATATACAAAAACAACAAACCGTGACGCAGAGAGGAAAACACACTCCTCAAAAGATAATAACTCACAAAACAAGAAGAGAAAAAATACCTACTTAAATATGATCTCTAATCAGAGGCAACAAGGATCAGCTGCCTCCAATTAGAGATCAACACAAACAATCCCAACATAGAAATAGAAAAACTAGAACTTAAACATAGAAATAGAAAACAACCACCCAAAACACCCCCTGTCACGCCCTGACCACTCTACTATAGAAAATAACAACATACTATGGTCAGGACGTGACAGTACCCCCCCAAAGGTGCGGACTCCGACTATACCTAAAAAAAAACAAAAAAACAACAACAAATCCCCCTCAACAACAAACCCCTCCACACAACAAACCCCTCCCCCCAAGAACAAAACACAAAAGGAGGGTAGGGTGGGTGACTAATGTCTATGGCGGCTCATATGCAGTACCCAGAACCTTCTTATCTAGGGGAGGCGGCTCGGGTTCGGGGCGTAACCCCCACTCCACCCACTGATCCCTCTGCTTCTTTACCACCTGACTGTGGATCGTCGTCGAAAGAACCGGACTGTAGATCATTGCTAGAGGTTCTGGGCTGTAGGCTGCCGCTGAAGGTTCCGGGCTGCAGGCCGCCGCTGAAGGTTCCGGGCTGCAGGCCGCCGCTGAAGGTTCCGGGCTGCGGGCCGCCGCGGAAGGTTCCGGGCTGCGGGCCGCCGTTGAAGACTCCGGGCTGCGGGCCGCCGTTGAAGACTCCGGGCTGCGGACCGCCGCTGGAGGCTCCGGACCGCCGCTGGAGGCTCCGGGCTGCGGACCGCCGCTGGAAGCTCCGGACTGGGGACCGCCGCTGGAAGCTCCGGACTGGGGACCGCCGTTGAAGACCCCGGGCTGCGGACCGCCGCTGGAGGCTCCGGGCTGCGGACCGCCGCTGGAGGCTCCGGGCTGCGGACCGCCGCTGGAGGCTCCGGGCTGCGGACCGCCGCTGGAGGCTCCGGGCTGCGGACCGCCGCTTGAGGCTCCGGACTGGGGAGCGTCACTGGAGGTCTGATGCGTGGGACTGGCCTAGGTGGCGCCAGACTGGTAACACGCACCTCAGGGCGAGTGCGGGAAGCAGGAACAAGATATACTGGGCCGTGGAGGCGCACTGGAGATCTCGAGCGTAGAGCTGGCACAACCCGTTCTGTAGGCCGTCTCAGTAGGTTCCGGACTGTAGGCCGTCTCAGTAGGTTCCGGACTGTAGGCCGTCTCAGTAGGTTCCGGACTGTAGGCCATCTCAGTAGGTTCCGGACTGAAAAACGTCGCCAGAAGCTCTGGACTGGGAACTGTCGCCGGAAGCTCTGGACGGGGAACTGTCGCTGGAAGCTCTGGACGGGGAACTGTCGCCGGAAGCTCTGGGCGGGGAACTGTCACCGGAAGCTCTGGACTGGAGACTGTCGCCTGAAGCTCTGGACATGGAACTGTCGCCGGAATCCTGATGCGTGGTACTGGCATGGGTGGCGCCAGACTGGTAACACGCACCTCAGGGCGAGTGCGGGGAGCAGGAACAGGACACTCCGTACTGGGCATGCGCACTGGAGGTCTGATGCGTGGGACTGGCCTAGGTGGTGCCAGACTGGTAACACGCACCTCAGGGCGAGTGCGGGAAGCAGGAACAGGATATACTGGGCCGTGGAGGCGCACTGGAGATCTCGAGCGTAGAGCTGGCACAACCCGTTCTGGCTGGATGCTCAACCTAGCTTGACTAATGCAGGGCGCGGGCACAAATGGCACCGGCCTGTGAATGCGCCCTGACGACACAGTGCGCATCACCGCATAATACGGTGCTTGCCCTGTCACTCGTTCCCCACGATAAGCACAGGGAGTTGGCTCAGGTCTCCACCCTGACTCTGCCAAACTTGCCGTGTGCCCCCCAACAAAATTATTTTGGGGCTGCCTCTCAGCCTTGTCTCTCGGTGCATATCGAGCCTCGTAGTATCGTCACTCCCTTTTTGCTGCTTCGATTTCCTCCTTCGGGCGTCGATACTCCCCAGCCTGACTCCAGGGTCCTTCCCCGTCCAAAATTTCCTCCCAAGTCCATTTCTCCTGCTGCTCCATTCCACGCTGCTTGGTCCTTTGGTGTTGGGTTATTCTGTCACGGCTGTTCGAAGGAGCGGACCAAAATGCAGCGAGTTCGTAGTTCCACATATTTATTAAGCGTGAAACTGAATGCAATACACTTAAATACTTGAATATACAAAAACAACAAACCGTGACGCAGAGAGGAAAACACACTACTCAAAAGATAATAACCCACAAAACAGAAGAGAAAAAAACCCTACTTAAATATGATCTCTAATCAGAGGCAACGAGGATCAGCTGCCTCCAATTAGAGATCAACCCAAACAATCCCAACATAGAAATAGAAAAACTAGAACTTAAACATAGAAATAGAAAACATAGAACAACCACCCAAAACACCCCGTCACGCCCTGACCACTCTACTATAGAAAATAACAACATACTATGGTCAGGACGTGACAATTCCAAACACAGATTAAATGACAAAGACCAGGGAGGTTTTCCAATGCCACGCAAAGAAGGGCACCTATTGGTAGATGGGAAAAACAACAAAAAGCAGATATTGAATATCCCTTTGAGAATAGGGAAGTCATTAATTACACTTTGGATTGTGTATCAATACACCCAGTCACTACAAAGATACAGGCATCCTTCCTAACTTAGTTGACGGAGAGGAAGAAAACCACTCAGGGATTGGCCAATGGTGATTTTAAACCAGTTAACAGAGTTAAATTGCTGTGATAGGAGAAATCTAAGGATGGATCAACAACATTGTAGTTACTCCACAATACTAACCTAAATGACAGAATGAAAAGAAGGAAGCTTGTACAGAATAATATATATAAATATATGAATATAAACATGCATCATTTTTGCAATGAGGCACTAAAGTAAAACTGCAAAAACATTTGGCAAAGAAATTCACTTTTTATCCTGAATACAAAGCATTATGTTTGGGGCAAATCCAACATACAGCGAGGGAAAAAAGTATTTGATCCGCTGCTGATTTTGTACGTTTGCCCACTGACAAAGAAATGATCAGTCTATAATTTTAATGGTAGGTTTATTTGAACAGTGAGAGACAGAATAACAACAAAAATATCCAGAAAAACGCATGTCAAAAATGTTATAAAATGATTTGCATTTTAATGAGGGAAATAAATATTTGACCCCTCTGCAAAACATGAGTTAGTACTTGGTGGCAAAACCCTTGTTGGCCATCACAGAGGTCAGACGTTTCTTGTAGTTGGCCACCAGGTTTGCACACAACTCAGGAGGGATTTTGTCCCACTCCTCTTTGCAGATCTTCTCCAAGTCATTATGGTTTCGAGGCTGACGTTTGGCAACTCGAAACTTCAGCTCCCTCCACAGATTTTCTATGGGATTAAGGTCTGGAGACTGGCTAGGCCACTCCAGGACCTTAATGTGCTTCTTCTTGAGCCACTCCTTTGTTGCCTTGGCTGTGTGTTTTGGGTCACTGTCATGCTGGAATGCCCATCCACAACCCATTTTTAATGCCCTGGCTGAGGGAAGGAGGTTCTCACCCAAGATTTGACGGTACATGGCCCCGTCCATCGTCCCTTTGATGCAGTGAAGTTGTCCTGTCCCCTTAGCAGAAAAACACCCCCAAAAGCATAATGTTTCCACCTCCATGTTTGACGGTGGAGATGGTGTTCTTGGGGTCATAGGCAGCATTCCTCCTCCTCCAAACACGGCGAGGTGAGTTGATGCCAAAGAGCTCCATTTTGGTCTCATCTGACCACAACACTTTCACCAGTTGTCCTCTGAGTGATTCAGATGTTCATTGGCAAACTTCAGACGGGCATGTATATGTATTCTTGAGCAGGGGGACCTTGCGGGCGCTGCAGGATTTCAGTCCTGCATCTTTCTGATTGAGAGGGGGTCAAATACTTATTTCCCTCATTAAAATGCAAATCAATTTATAACATTTTTGGCAGGCGTTTTTCTGGATTTTTGTTGTTGTTATTCTATCTCTCACTGTTCAAATAAACCTACCATTAAAATGATAGACTGATAATTTCTTTGTCAGTGGGCAAACGTACAAAATCAGCAGGGGATCAAATACTTTTTTCCCTCACTGTAACACATCACTGAGTATCAATCTTCATATTTTCAAGCATGGTGATGGATGCATGATGTTATGGGTATGCTTGTCTTGTTTTTTTGGATTAAAAGAAACGGAATAGAGCTAAGTATAGGCAAAATCCTAGAGGAAAACCTGGTTCAGTCTGCTTTCCAACAGAAATTGGGAGACAAATCCACCATTCTGCAGGACAATAACCTAAAATACAAGGCCAAATATACTTACCAAGACAATGTTTAATGTTCCTGAGTGGCCTAGTTACAGTTTTGACTTAAATTGGCTTGAAAATCAATGGCAAGACTTGAAAATGTCTATCTAGCAATGATCAACAACCAACTTGACGGAGCATGAAGAATTTAAAAAAGATTAATGGTCAAATATTGTACATCCAGGTTTTCCAAGCTCTTAGAGACTTACTCAGAACGACTCACAGCTGTAATTGCTGCCAAAGGTGATGCTAACATGTATTGACTCACTGGATTGAATAGATACGGTATCTAATCAAAATATATTCATTTTTTATTTTCCATTATTTAAAGCAGTTTTTTAAATTACAGAGTATTTTGTGTAGATCGTTGACATTTTTTTTTTAAATCCATTTTAATCCCACTTTGTAACACAGCAAAATGTGGAAAAAGTCAAGGGGTGTGAATACTTTCTGAAGGCACTGTAAATGTAATTCACTACAAGAATCAACAAGGTTTCCCACCAAAGTATAATTGCAAGTGCAGACTTTGTAGACTTTGTGAAATTGCAATCCATCCAATACATTTTAGATGTGAATAGACTAAATATTTGACAGATGGAGGAATGAAAGACTTTCAAAAGAAGACAGACAATGTCCTGAAATGAACAGTACATCTGAGACTGCAAAGGCTGTACACATAAGAAATACATCAGTACACTTACATTTTACTAGTAATTTCTGTGGCCATTTCTTGACAATACAAGTAGAGCATACAGAGATCCCAAGGTTATTGTTGGGTTGCTGCTTCATAACAAACTATATACATCTCAAACTTCATTAAACCGTTCAGCAATATGATAACATTTTTGTTCTACAGGCATCTAATGGCTGTAATATGGTGTAGGCCGAGTAGATGTTATGGAAATGTATTTGATATACAGTGTCACAAGATTGATTGGAGTGTTTACGGACATATTCAATCTCTCCCTATCCCAGTCTGCTGTCCCCACTTGCTTCAAGATGTCCACCATTGTTCCTGTACCCAAGAAAGCAAAGGTAACTGAACTAAATGACTATCGCCCCATAGCACTCAGTTCTGTCAACATGAAGTGCTTTGAGAGGCTAGTTAAGGATCATATCACCTCTACCTTACCTGACACCCTCGACCCACTTCAACTTGCTTACTGCCCCAATAGATCCACAGACGATGCAATCGCCATCACACTGCACACTGCCCTATCCCATCTGGACCAGAGGGATACCTACGTAAGAATGCTTTTCATTGACTATAGCTCAGCCTTCAACACCATAGTACCCTCCAAGCTCACTCCCTGTTCACCCATGACTGCGTGGCAACGCATGCCTCCAACTCAATCATCAAGTTTGTAGACGACACAACAGTAGTAGGCCTGATTACCAACAATGACGAGACAGCCTACAGGGAGAAGGTGAGAGCCCTGGTAGAGTGGTGCCAGGAAAATAACCTCTCCCTCAATGTCAACAAAAGAAAAGAGCTGATCGTGGACTTCAGGAAACAGCAGAGGGAGCACGCCCATATCCACATCGGCAGGACCGCATTGGAGACGGTAGAAACCTTCAAGTTCCTCAGCGTACACATCACGGACACTCTGAAATGGTCCACCAACACAGTCAGTGTGGTGACGAAGGTGCAACAGTGCCTATTCAACCTCAGGAGGCTGAAGAAATTTGGCTTGGCCCTTAAGACCCTCAGAAACTTTTACAGATGCACAATTAAGAGCATCCTGTCGGGCTATATCACCGTCTGGTACGGCAACTGCACTGCCCACAACCGCAGGGCTATCCAGAGGCCGGTGCGGCACAGTCTGCCCAACGCATCACTGGGGGCACACTGTCTGCCCTCCAGGATACCTACAGCACCCGATGTCACAGGAAGTCCAAAAAGATCATCAAGGACATCAACCACCCAAGCCACGGCCTGTTCACCCCGCTATCATCCAGAAGACAAGGTCAGTACAGGTGCATCAAAGCTGGGACCGAGAGACTGAAAAACAGCTTCTATCTCAAGGCTATCAGACTGTTAAATAGCCATCACTAGCCGGCTATCACCCGCTTACTCAACCCTGCAACTGCCTTATATACATAGACATGGAATCACTGGTCACTTTAATAATGGGACACTGGTCACTTTAATATTGTTTACATTCTGCTTTACTCATCTCATATGTATATACTGTATTCTATTCTACTGTATTTTAGTCAATGCCACTCTGACATTGCTTGGCCTAATATTTATGTGTTTCTTAATTCCATTGTTTTACTTTTAGATTTGTGTATTGTTGTGAATTGTTAGATACTACTGTACTGTTGGATTTAGGTATACAAGCATTTCGCTACACCCACAATAACATCTGCTAAATATATGTATGTGACCAATAAGATTTTATTTTATTTATTTTCTAGATCAGGCCTATGAACTGAACATTCTATCGTTTTCAATTCATTCTCATGAAAAACACAATGCCATGATTGAAAAGCACCTATTGTTTCTTTGCCATTATTGAAACTGCGAGTGATGCAACAAGTGGAACTCAATAGATTTTCTCATGGATTTCCCAAGGGTAGAGTATAGTCAATAAGTTACGATACTCTCTTTGACATACAGTATATTCACAAGAAAACAGTACAATCTGTTCTTTATTACATACTGTATTTGAAAACTGCTCGGTCCATAAAAATTGTCACGTCAAATCTTCTGCGTACTGTACTTCTGGGGATTTCACAGGTTCTGTCTTAAAATAGTGCAAATTCTGCTCCTTGAGTGTGTACAACTAAATCTATTTCTATGTCTGTTTCCCAAACTTTGGCTAGATGAGTCATCTGAAACATCAGACTGAATTTATTCTCTGTTGAATTTGCCCATGCTACGGCCATTTTAAATTCATGGAGTCAATGCCACTGTTCCTCGGCTGGACGGTGTACCACTGGACCATTGAAGTGAAAAATGCCTTCCATTTATGGAGGTGAAATGATCACTCAACCAATACACTCTCTTCTTTCCAATCAGCAGTGCAATAAAGAATCCCACGTAGAAAGGTCTTGAGAATTGATTAAACTTACAGTTTGATACGTCAGTGAGCAACAGTTCCCGTAGGTATAAAATATATTCCGCATATTTTTCCCTGGTGAGGAAAATCTTTTGCTACACGTGGTGTGGTCATATTTGACATGGCTAGGTGGCAGAAAAAGTCAATTGGGACAGCTAATAAAATCCATAGTCCAAAAGTGTTTTAAAGAATACCAAATGTTTATTTAAATGTACTTTCAATATTTTGGACATCTGTTTATGTATAGCTGCTTGAGGCCAAGAGGGTGATGGTATCACAACAGGAGGAGACAGCAGAAGCAGAATATAAGCTCTGTCTATGTCATCTCAACATGCAAAAAAAGTATTTTTACACCTTGTTAAATAGGCATGATCTCCTATGTGAGTAATTCCACACAAGCAGAAACTGTGCACTCAGTTATAATACTGAGCAATAAAAGAGAGTGCATAATGTACCAAAATCTATCTTTATCATAAATACAATCCTGCAGTTTGACACCTGTTCATAACTCTCTACTGAGGTTATGACACCCCTGCCCTGTGCAATACGAATTAAGGCAGTTCAATTTTTTTTTAATTAACATCTTCAGCTGTGGTGAGTCTGGTGACTTCATTAAACTGCATTCAGTTAGAAACTTCTTGGAGATTTGAGCATAGCTTTTTTAAACAGTACAACAGACAAATGGACCTCGTCAGCACATACAGTGCCTTCGGAAAGTATTTTGACACCTTGACTTTTTCCACATTTTGTTAGGTTATAGCCTTACTCTAAAATGTATGAAATAGTTTTTTCCCCTCATCAATCTACACACAACACCCCATAATGACAAAGCAAAAACAGGTTTTTAGATTTTTTTGCAAATGTATAAAATAAAAAAATAAAAAATGAAATATCACATTTACATAAGTATTCAGACCATTTAATCTGTACTTTGTTGAAGCACCTTTGGCAGCAGTTACAGCATCGAGTCTTCTTGGGTATGACGCTAAGTTGGCACACCTGTATTTGGGGAGTTTCTCCCATTCTTCTCTGAAGATCCTCTCAAGCTCTGTCAGGTTGGATGAGGAGCGTTGCTGCACAGTTTTTTCAGGTTTCTCCAGAGATGTTCGATCGGGTTCAAGTACGGGCACTGGCTAGGCCACTCAAGGACATTCAGAGACTTGTCCCGAAACCACTCCTGCGTTGTCTTGGTTGTGTGCTTGGGGTCGTTGTCCTGTTGGAAGGTAAACCTTCGCCCCAGTCTGTTTCTGAACACTCTGGAGCAGGTTTTCATCAAGGATCTCTCTGTACTTTGCTCCGTTCATCTTTCCCTCAATCCTGACTAGTCTTCCAGTCCCTGCCGCTGAAAAACATCCCCACATCATGACGCTGCCACCAACATGCTTCACCATAGGAATGGTGCTAGGTTTCCTACAAACTTGACGTTTGGCATTCAGGCCAAAGTGTTCAATCTTGGTTTAATCAGACCAGAGAATCTTGTTTTTCATGGTCTGAGAGTCTTTAGGTGCCTTTTGGCAAACTCCAAGGGGGCTGTCATATGCCTTTTATTGAGGAGTGGCTTCCACCTGGCCCCTATACCATAAATGCCTGATTGGTAGAGTGCTGTAAAGATGATTGTCCTTCTGGAAGGTTCTCCCATCTCCACAGAAGAACTCTAAAGCTCTGTCAGAGTGACCATCAGGTTCTTGGTCACCTCCCTGACCAAGGCCCTTCTCCCCCGATTGCTCAGTTTAGCCGGGCAGCCAGCTCTAGGAAGAGTCTTGGTGGTTTCAAACTTCTTCCATTTAAGAATGATGGAGGCCACTGTGTTCTTAGCGACCTTCAATGCTGTTTTGCTACCCTTCCCCAGATCTGTTCCTCGACACAATCCTGTCTCGGTGCTCCACGAACAATTCCTTCGATTTCATGGCTCGGTTTTTGCTCTGACATGCTGTGAACTGTGGGACCTTATATAGACAGGTGTGTGCCTTTCCAAATCATGTCCAATCAATTAAATGTACCACAGGTGGACTCCAATCAAGTTGTAGAAACATGTCAAGGATGATCAATAGAAACAGGATGCACCTGAGCTCAATTTCGAGTCTCATAACAAAGGGTCTGAATACTTATGTAAATAAGGTAATTCTGTTTTTTATTTTTTACAAATTTGCAAACATGTCTAAAAACCTGTTTTCACTTTGTCATTATGGGGTATTGTGTGTTGATTGCTGAGGATTTGTATTCATTTAATCCATTTTAGAATAAGGCTGTAACGTAATAAAATGTGGTGTCAACCTTAGTTTTCTGTATACTCCATAACCCTCACATAACTCCATTATGGGGTCTCACTATATGTGATTTGTAATGAGTAGTGAAATATACCCACTATACATCAAGGGGTGCAAAAAGGACAGTAAGAGATTCCCCCTTTGAGAGCAGGTTTGAGTTATCCAGTCAGATTCATCTCTACAGTGTCAACCCTCTGAGGAGACTTCCCTTTGTTGTCTTTTAAACCCAATATTCTTATCCTGGCATTACTTTTGAGGGATATATATGAGTCTTATAAATGTCATGGTGGCCTTAAACAGTTAAAGAGTTTATTTCCAAAACGCTATATCTACCAATTTCATACTTGCTTTTTTCCATCAGAAATGATTGCTTATGGGTACCTTCATGGTGTGTAAAATATGATTGTTCTAAAAAAATATATTAATATATTTTGCTAAATGCTATATATCCATTGTTTAGCTGGAACGGATTGTTCGTATCCTGTATATCTGACTGATATGTCGTTGTCTCACCTAGCTATCTTAAGATGAATGCCCTTACTGGATAAGAACATCAGCTAAACGACTAAAATGTAAAATGTGAAAGTTTTACATACAGATCTCATATTACTGTATTGAATTATTATTATTTATTTAAATATTGATGTCACAAATGAATCATTTGTACATTTATTTCAATTTTTTTTTGTTATTTGTTACATTTGACTGTGTAAAACCTAGCAGTGCTAATTATTTATCTGAGAGTAAGGCTGATATACACTGAGTTGTACAAAACATCTGGAACACGTTCCTAATAGTGAGTTGCACCCCCCTTTTTCCCTCAGAACAGCCTCAATTCGTCAGGGCATGGACTCTACAAGGTGTCGAAAGCGTTCCACAGGGACGCTGGCCCATGTTAACAGCAATGCTTCCCACAATTGTGTCAAGTTGGCTGGATGTCCTTTGGGTGGTGGACCATTGTTGATACACACGGGAAACTGTTGAGCGTGGAAAACCCAGCAGCGTTGCAGTTCCTGACACACTCAAACCGGTGCGCCTAGCACCTACTACCATACCCCATTCAAAGGCACATATTTTGTCTTGCCCATTCACCCTCTGAATGGCACACAAACACAATTCATGTCTCAATTGTTTCAATGCTTAAAATCCTTCTTTAACCTGTCCCCTCCTACTCATCTACACTGATTGAAGTGGATTTAAGTGACATCAATAAGGGATCATAGCTCTCAGTTGGATTCACCTGGTCAGTCTATGACATGGAAAGAGCAGGTGTTCCTAATGTTTTGTACACTCAGTGTATAGAATTTAGCAAAAAACATGATTATTTGTCTCTCTGAAATGAAACCATCAAGTGATACATTTTTAACAAATGTATATCTGCCATGATTAGATAGCGAAAAAATACCAACATTTAATTGAAATTCTTCAGTTCTCTTTAAGGAGCATCAAGATTCCGTCTCTTTAAGAAGTGTCTAGAATCATAACTTTATCTATTGTTCAAATGGGAGGGGTTGCCTCTGGTACGGTCACATCCAAAATTATTGACACCCTTGATAAAGATGAGCAAAAAATATTGTATCAAATAATTAATACAAATACCAAGCTATATTGTATGCTACATTTTTTTTTAAATTATATACTTTTTTACTCATTCAGTTGCTCAGAGAGAAATATTTAATTTAATACTTTTTTATTATTACTCAAAAAGATAGGGGTGCCAATAATTTTGACACCTAACGATTATTTTAATCTGCATTAACATTCAACTTTTTTTGGTTTATCTCAGTTTAACAAATGGCATTGTAGCCTTTAATGGCTTCCTGTTTCACTGGGGTATAATAATTAGGTAACACACATGTAAAATCCATTTGTCATCCATCACCATGGGGAAAGGCAAAGAGCTCACAAATGAAAAGAGACAAATCGTTGTTGACTTTCATAAATCAGGCAATGGGTACACTGGAACAGTGGTAAACTTGCCTGGTAGAGGGCCCAAGTGTGTCTTGTCCCCATGCACAGTGAGGAAGGTGGTTCAGGGGGCAAAGAATATTCCAAGGGCCACAGTTGGAGAATTCCAAAACTTGGTCGCATCTTGGGGTCACCAAGTCTCCAAATCTACAATTAGACGCCACCAAACCAATGGGCTATTTGGAAAAGTTGCCATAAAAAAAGCTTTATTGAGAACAACCAACAAAAGTAAACGCCTGGAGTTTGCTAAACAGCATTGGCTCTTGGATTGGAACCAGGTGCTATGGTTAGATGAGACGAAAATAGAGCTCTTTGGCCACGGATGTGAGTGATGGTTTGGCCTTGAAAGAAGGATGCATATGCAGAAAATAACGTTATACCTACTGCAAAATATGGAGGCGGCTCTTCGATGTTATGAAGCTGTTTTGTTTCCACTGGTCCTGGGGCCCTTGTTAAGGTCAACAGCATCATGAACTCTACCAAGTATCATTGCAGGACAATTTAGCCAATAACCTGGTTGCCTCTGCCAGGAGGTTGAAACTTGGCCGCAAGTGGATCTTCCAGCAAGACGAGGACCCCAAGCAAACACCAAAATCCACAAAGAAATGGTTAATTAACCACAAATCAACATTCAGTCTCCGGACTTGAACCCCATTTAAAACCTGTGGTTTGAATTGAAGAGGGCAGTCCATCAGCACAGACTGAAGGATATCAAGGATCTGGAAAGATTCTGTATGGAGGAATGGTCTGAGATCCTTCCCAATGTGTTCTTCAAACTCATTAAACATTATAGAAAGAAAGGCTAAGTTCCGTTATCCTCACAATGGGAGGGTGCACTAAGTACTAAAAAAAGGGGTGCCAATATATATACATTTTTAAACTTGTAAAACAAAATATTTTTCTCTGAGCATGTGCATTCCCATAAAATATTATAATTATTTGAGCATACAACCTAGCTCAGTATTTGCTATTATTTATTCTATATGGTCTTTTATGCTCATCTTTTTCAAGTGTGACAATAATTTCGGATGGTTTCGGATAGTTTATAGTTTCATAAATAAACTGCCAGTCTAATATATACATATGGTACAGTATGTGTATGATCTAAAAATAAACATCAGTGGTCGATAATGTCATCATGAAACAACATTTAATTTATCAATCTTGTGAGTTGATTTTTCTCTGTTCTTACAAACCATTGATTGGTCATTTGCATATTCACTGAGATATGAGACTACATGAGTTTATTTAATGTGTATTTAATGGATGAGCTGTTGACTCATCACATCCAGAATCTCACCTCTTTTCTGGACCACTCACTCTTCCTAGAACTTAAACTTCCATATTCCATCCCTGACATGTTAACTTACACCATGTCTGACTCATGACGAAACATGTCTGGCAATGGGTTCAACCAACCTAACATTTTCCTTTGTTGTAAATCTGTATGACTAGAGAGACATCATGTGGACAACAACAGTATTCCCTCACCTCTGATCTGCACAACAAGCTTGGGACAGATGGTCACTTCTTGCACTGATGCTGTCAGCCGTCCAGTGTCCACAGATGAGACGAACGCACGCACGAGTAGGATGTCCTCAACACAGCAAAGACAGAGGGAACAGATATAGCTCCTCCACCTAGAATACCACACAAAGTGACAAATGAGTAGCAGTTTTATTCCTTCTCATCGCAGATTGTAATTCTGACAAGGATATGCCTCATGTTTGGTAAGATTACTTATTTTCAGACTCTTAAAACAATTCATGCAAACAGTATTTGTAATCTCATGATCACAAATACTCTCTGGTAGGCATATGTCTGTTATGTCTGATCAAAATACGTGATTCCAGCTATTAATTATCAAAGTGGAAGTTGCTATATAACTCATGTAATGCCTGTTGTATATGACTATTTAGTAATTAACTGACAATGAGGTGTTCATGTGTCTGACTATATAAATATATATTTTCACAGGGAGTCTCTTTTTGGCAAATGGCTCAGTGTCCAGTTTTAATTTGTTATCAAAAATGTAAAGTTTATCATCCTGACATCTTAATTATATTCTAATAGCGGAAATCACTTGATTGGTGCCATAGAAAGTGATAGTGTTTTCTGTGTGACTTACAAGCAGATGTCAGGACAGAAGGACATGAGCCTCACTAGACTCCACTAATAGGCCTCTAATTCAATTATCTGGGGATCTGCCTGAAAGCTTATAAGGTCCTTTAACATAGAGTATACTCTGTTGCTAGACAGATTAAGGCAACCCAATTTATCCTTGTGTGCAGAGGTAAGTATGCGACCAACAAGGTACATGTGCACATTGAAAGTAATGGTTTGAATGCTGAAGGTATTGCTTTTTTGTCCAGATTTTTTTGTTTTGTTTAATTGTGTTACATAGTTTTCAATATTTTTTCCAGCTTTTGCCCACCTGCAAGCGACATTGTGTATTCAAAAATATACAATGCCTTTTTGGGGTTTTGGAACGGTATGTCCTACTGTTGGGGTGTTTGTTTTCTTAGCATTGTTCTGTGACTGGAAAACTTTACCATATGTTCAAAACAAAGAGGGCCAATGACTCAGTCGGCATCAAGCCACCCCTTGTTTCCTCATCTGCATCCTCTATTTTAACAAAGGGTCAAGAAAAAAAATGTGTGACCCAGATAAAATCTGTTTCCTTTTCTGGTTCCTGGGGATAGGGTTGTGGAGTACAGAGGGATTTTTCTTGAAATACATCATATTCAATCTATTATCTACCTTAGATGTAAATGTGAAGTCTAGATATGAAGAGTCCAGTTTGATCATTTATAGTCTGCCTATTACAGATATCATATAATTTTCTCTGGCTGTATTTGATTCTCCTCTCCTCTTGTTGCAGGTGCAGGGCAGGAAATGGTCTGAATCACACACTTCTCACAGGAGCTTCCTGTTTCCTCAGCACTTACATTCTAACAACATGAAGCATTCGTCACATTCTTTCATTGAATTAATGAAGCAAAGTCCTGTCCCAATGGAATACTGACAATATACTGGCTTGGTGTTGACTGTTGACGTATGCTCCCAAATGAGATTAAACCAGGAAAACAACACGGTTACACGGATGGCCTTAATTGCTAAATAAAAGCACAGTCATTATCCAGACTTGTTGAACGGCTGCTCCAAGATGGCAGACCCCAGCTCACTCTTGGTCACTGATGGGGCAGTGCTGAGCCAGGCTGAAGTGGATCAATATATCCTCTCTGGCTTGGCTGAAGTGGATGCATGTGAGTTGGGGTTCACTAGGAAGTATGACCTCATCCCATCCATCGTCTGCTCAGTATGCCTTTTGTTAGGCCTAATCTACTGCTTTTTTGGTAAGTTCCTGACCTGTAATAGAGGACAGTTAGAACTTCAACATGTGTACTCTCAAGACTTACACATTAAAGACATGATAGGCATATCTGCAATTCAATTACAGTATTTCCACAAAACACTAATGCTCCACTGTAGATACATCATTATTTAATTCCCAGTTTACATTTAACCTCATCATACTAACTGAAATGATTTCCTCAGCTCACTCTAAGCCTTATAGTAAAAACAGGAGGGTGTCTGACCTAGGCTAGCCAGGGTTATAATGGATAAGCTCCAAGCTAGGAAAGCGGTAGATGGGTAACCTGGTTCTGTTGCATTCCTCTGAAAGAGAGTCAGAAAACAGCCACCTGGGATGATGCAGGCAGCTTCCTGGCCTGGTCCAAATCCATTAAATGTTGATGTCTGATATAAGAAACGCTTAGTTTTTCTTAAGCAGACTATGCATCATGTGATGTAAACTTTCTAATATTCTGTAAACTATACAGTATACCAAAGGGAAACACTGACATCTAAACATTTATTTTAATAAAAAAAAACAATCCCTACTCAGTCAAACCTTATTCACTTTAGTACATTTTGTTTCCTTCTCCATCTTGTTACTTAACATCCCTCCACTTGTCTCTCTTTCTTTAGGATACCGCTGCTTTAAGATGGTCATGTTCCTGTCAGGCTTCATGTTTGGATCTGCACTAGTCTGCCTGTTGTACCTTAAGGAGCCTGTACTGGATACCCAGTTGACTATGGAGACCAAAGCAGGCATCCTCCTGGGAGTGTCTGTACTCTGTGGCCTGGTGACTGTGCTGGTACAGACTGTGGGGCTCATCATTACTGGCCTAGAGCTGGGGTGTCTGCTCACCCTTGCCAACCTACTGGTTGTCAGACAGTTTTACAGCCTTAGCCCACTATGGGCGCCTCTCGGTGCACTCCTGGCCACGAGCACCTTTTGTGCCACTCTCACACTGCAGTGGCAGAAACTTTTCACTGTGCTCTCCACGGCTGCAGTCGGAGCCGCTGTGGTGATGGCATGCGTGGACTACTTTGTAGAGACGTCTCTGCTGGCTGGCCATGCGTACGACATCCTGTCTCAGGTTCCCCCTCGGCCCCTCTGCTGGTACAGCTGGGTTATAACAGGCGTGTTTCCTCTATTTGGTCTGATGGGGGTAACGGTGCAATGGATGCTCACTGCCAAAGGAGTGTCCCACACAGAAGGTGAGTGGCACAGTTTCATAAAAAATATGGAACGCTTATTCCTCAATGTCATTACTGCTTCATTCGATACTTAGGTTAAACTGACTGTTTACAACACAATTCTGTTTTTCTGTCCCATGCTAATTTACACTGAATGCCCTCCAGTACCTGTCAGTGGACGACAAAGACAGGTCCAACTGATGCGAATCAGACAGAGAGATGCCCAGAGACGACCCCAGCTGGGCACTTACCGCCATCGAAAGCCTCTAATTCTAAAGCGTTATGCTGGAGACGTCCTGGCCCCAGTGAGTTACTTCAGTTACTAATGGGCATGAATGAGCTTGATTCAAACACTTTTTTGAAAAATGTTATGCACATAGCTAATAGACAATTAGTTGCATGTCATGTTTTAAAAGATTGCATTTTTTCTATCATCCTAGACAGAGGATCAATGCAACAATGTTTTTTCTTTACCTTAGAGTTACATCCAGAGCCTTCGTGACCGTCAGATGGGTACAGGCTCCTCTAGCAGCAGCATCATCAGCAACAGCACAGTCAACCACACCATGATAGACTTTGAGACAGGCTTCATGGTTCCCCTGAATGCCTCCTCCCTAGTCTACAGGGTCTGAGGGACAAACACTAAATAGTAGGCATCACCTCCCAGTTCCACTAAGGTGCCCAACACCTCTCTCCAGCAGACAATTCATAGACTGTTTTTCTTTTTACAACACACTGATTCCTGAGACAAGAGATTCAGTCAACTAATTCACCTTGTTGTTTTGTTTATTATTCTACAACACACTGATTCCTGAGACAAGAGATTCAGTCAACTAATTCACCTTGTTGTTTTGTTTATTATTCTATGTCTTTAAGGTATCAGACAGTAATATAACCATTGATCATTTTTGTGAAGATAACAACTAACAATGGTTAGGTTCCAATTTTGAGTAAATAACTGACAGACACTAGAGAAGCTTAACCAAGTTTAATTCATCCCAAAGGGTCGTTACAGCTGTAATTCAGACAAAAAAAAAAACATTTCACACAAGTACTAATATTTAAACCTATCTCCTAGGCTGAGTCTCCTCCTCCACAACTGAACAGCCAACGCATCTCTGTTGCTAGACAGAAGCTTAGTGATATCTATTCTTCTTCATTTCATCTAACCTCACCTCTACCCCAAAGCTCTCACTTCCTCCCCAACTCAAGGCTGTCATGGTTATTGATACCAGACTGTGTCTCTTCTCCTCCCAGAGGATCCCTGATGCCTAACAATAACATATCCTGACATAATGTAAATGTTATAAACTCAGCAAAAAAAGAAACGTCCCTTTTTCAGGACCCTGTCTTTCAAAGATAATTCGTAGAAATCCAAATAACTTCACAGATCGTCATTGTAAAGGGTTTAAAACACTGTTTCCCATGCTTGTTCATTGAACCATAAATAATTAATGAAGAACCACCTGTGGAACGGTCGTTAAGACACTAACAGCTTACAGACGGTAGGCAATTAAGGTCAATGTCATGAAAACTTAGGACACTAAAGAGGCATTTCTACTGACTCTGAAAAACCCCAAAAGAAAGATGCCCAGGGTCCTTGCTCATCTGCGTGAATGTGCCTTAGGCATGCTGCAAGGAGGCATGAGGACTGCAAATGTGGCCAGGGCAATAAATTGCAATGTCCATACTGTGACATGCCTAAGACAGTGCTACAGGGAGACAGGACGGACAGCTGATTGTCCTCAGTGGCAGAACACATGTAACACCTACACAGGATTGGTACATCCGAACATCACACTTGCGGGACAGGTACAGGATGGCAACAACAACTGCCCGAGTTACACCAGGAATGCACAATCCCTCCATCAGTGCTCAGACTGTCCGCAATAGGCTGAGAGAGGCTGGACTGAGGGCTTGTAGGCCTGTTGTAAGGCAGGTCCTCACCAGACATCACCGGCAACAACGTTGCCTATGGGCACAAACCCACAGTCGCTGGACCAGACAGGACTGGCAAAAAGGGCTCTTCACTGACGAGTCACGGTTTTGTCTGATCAGGGGTGATGGTCGGATTCGTGTTAATCATCGAATGAATGAGCGTTACACCGAGGCCTGTACTCTGGAGCGGGATCAATTCGGAGGTGGAGGGTCCGTCATGGTCTGGGAAAGTGTGTCACAGCATCATCAGACTGAGCTTGTTGTCATTGCAGGCAATCTCAACGCTGTGCGTTACAGGGAAGACATCCTCCTCCCTCATGTGGTACCCTTCCTGCAGGCTCATCCTGACATGACCCTCCAGGCTCATCCTGACATGACCCTCCAGGCTCATCCTGACATGACCCTGACAATGCCAACAGCCATACTGCTCGTTTTGTGCATGATTTCCTGTAAGACAGGAATGTCAGTGTTATACCATGGCCAGCAAAGAGCCCGGATCTCAATCCCATTGAGCACGTCTGGGACCTGTTGGATCAGAGGGTGAGGGCTAGGGCCATTCCCCCCAGAAATGTCCGGGAACTTGCAGGTGCCTTGGTGGAAGAGTGGGGTAACATTTCACAGAAATAACTGGCAAATCTGGTGCAGTCCATGAGGAGGAGATGCACCGCTTTACTTAATGCAGCTGGTGGCCACACCAGATACTGACTGTTACTTTTGATTTTGACCCCCCCTTTGTTCAGGGACACATTATTCAATTTCTGTTAGTCACATGTCTGTGGAACTTGTTCAGTTTATATCTCAGTTGTTGAATCTTGTTATGTTCATACAAATATTTACACATGTTAAGTTTGCTGAAAATAAATGCAGTTGACAGTGAGAGGAAGTTTGTTTTTTTGCAGAGTTTACATCACCCTCTCTCCCTCAGTGACATTGTTAGGTTCTAAGATCTCCACCCGGCTCCCCTAAACATTCCCAAAGCCATCTAACTCCTACAGATTACCATTAATTTCTGATGTAAAAACCATTTACCATCCCTCAGATACCATACTTCTGATCTATCATAGCAATGCTCAAAGTTTACCCAGAATCCAACACAGTTTTATGCACAGTGTACAAGAGGGTGAAATATGTGGGGGATTTACGTACATTGTATATGCCTTGCACAAGAGATATAGTATAAAACATTTTTGTCGCTCTATTGTCAAAATAAATAAACATCCTTAAATGTTACTACAGTGAGGGAAAAAAGTATTTGATCCCCTGCTGATTTTGAACGTTTGCCCACTGACAAAGAAATTATCAGTCTATAATTTTAATGGTAGGTTCATTTGAACAGTGAGAGACAGAATAACAACCAAAAAAATCCAGAAAAACGCATGTCAAAAATGTTATAAATTGATTAGCATTTTAATGAGGGAAATAAGTATTTGACCCCTCTGCAAAACATGACTTAGTACTTGGTGGCAAAACCCTTGTTGGCAATCAGAGGTCAGACGTTTCGTGTAGTTGGCCACCAGGTTTGCACACATCTCAGGAGGGATTTTGTCCCACTCGTCTTTGCAGATCTTCTCCAAGTCATTATGGTTTCGAGGCTGACGTTTGGCAACTCGAACCTTCAGCTCCCTCCACAGATTTTCTATGGGATTTAGGTCTGGAGACTGGCTAGGCCACTCCAGGACCTTAATGTGCTTCTTCTTGAGCCACTCCTTTGTTGCCTTGGCCGTGCGTTTTGGGTCATTGTCATGCTGGAATACCCATCCACGACCCATTTTCAATGCCCTGGCTGAGGAAAGGAGGTTCTCACCCAAGATTTGACAGTACATGACATTTTAGTCATTTAGCAGACACTCTTATCCAGAGCGACTTACAGTAGTGAATGAATACATTTCATAAATTTTTTCTCCGTACTGGTCCCCAGTGGGAATCGAACCCACAACCCTGGCGTTGCAAACACCACGCTCTACCAACTGAGCCACACGGGACCTGTCCATCGTCCCTTTGATGCGGTGAAGTTGTCCTGTCCCCTTAGCAGAAAAACACCCCCAAAGCAAAATGTTTCCACCTCCATGTTTGACGGTGGGGATGGTGTTCTTGGGGTCATAGGCAGCATTCCTCCTCCTCCAAACATGATGAGTTGAGTTGATGCCAAAGAGCTCCATTTTGGTCTCATCTGACCACACTTTCACCAGTTGTCCTCTAAATCATTCAAATGTTCATTGGCAAACTTCAGACGGGCATGTATATGTGCTTTCTTGTGCAGGGGGACCTTGCGGGCGCTGCAGGATTTCAGTCCTTCACGGCGTAGTGTGTTACCAATTGTTTTCTTGGTGACTATGGTCCCAGCTGCCTTGAGATCATTGACAAGATCCTCCTGTGTAGTTTTGGGCTGATTCCTCACCATTCTCATAATCATTGCAACTCCACGAGGTGAGATCTTGCATGGAGCCCCAGGCCGAGGGAGATTGCCAGTTCTTTTGTGTTTCTTCCATTTGCGAATAGTCGCACCAACTGTTGTCACCTTCTCACTAAACTGCTTGGCAATGGTCTTGTAGTCCATTCCAGCCTTGTGTAGGTCTACAATCTTGTCCCTGACATCCTTGGAGAGCTCTTTGGTCTTGGCCATGGTGGAGAGTTTGGAATCTGATTGATTGCTTCTGTGGACAGGTTTTTTTTATACAGGTAACAGAGATTAGGAGCACTCCCTTTAAGAGTGTGCTCCTAATCTCAGCTCGTTACCTGTATAAAAGACACCTGGGAGCCAGACATCTTTCTGATTGAGAGGGGGTCAAATACTTATTTCCCTCATTAAAATGCAAATCAATTTATAACATTTTTGACATGCGTTTTTCTGGATTTTTTAATTGTTATTCTGTCTCTCACTGTTCAAATAAACCTACCATTAAAATTATAGGCTGATCATTTCTTTGTCAGTGGGCAAACGTACAAAATCAGCAGGGGATCAAATACTTTTCCCTTTTTGTCTTACTGTACAAATGAAACACCACTGACCTCTAACAGCCTATAGATCACATTATAACCATTTTTCACAAGTTCTGAGAGGGTAGACGTTATCCACAACTTGGTTATTGTTGATGCGCCAGTACTAGTTACCTTTGAAAACTTATAGATGGCTCTTTGTCCATGTGAAGGCAGCATTCGGGTTGTAGGATACCCCAGAGAAGAGATGTGAGATGGTTTTGGGATGCGTGCTGGAGTCCGTTTCCCCAGCTTCAGCCCACTGCCAATACTGAGAACACTAAGGAATAGAATGAAAATTAACTATTATCTGGTCGCTACATCCCACTCATTCTGAAATGGTTTAGATTAGTGGGTATATTACATGTTCACATATTATCCCCAAAACATTGGTTGTTTGTTTGTTTATTTGCTCCTTACCTTGAATAATATCACTTTGTTATTCCAGTTAAAGTACAAGGCTGAATTGACATTAGAAGGAATGCTGGCCAAGTGTTTGGGAAAGCCAATGTCGAGTTTGAATCTTGTATATCACCACACTTTGTCTCCTGAGTAAAGAACATGACAGTGACACATGAGAACTACAATTGAGAGAAATTCCAGAACTGAAACAGGGACAGTGTAGCCTGGTCCAAGATCTGTATGTTTTGCCGACTCCTATGTATAGGTAGAACAATGTTTGGTAATGACAACGAAGTTGGCAAGACAGCACAAACTGATTTGGGACTAGGCTAGAAATAGTGTGAGTCAGGGCAAAAAGGTATACCTTTAAGGAAGTAGGACTTGTTGGTCCTCTAAGAGTAAACAGCTGCATTGAGGCTCCCTGGTAGATCCTTCCACAGCACAGAGATCAGGATGGGTGTGTTGTACCCAGTAGTGTCAGACACTGTCCACACATACTAACCGCTGAAGATGTGTCTTGCAAAAAGGACCTGGGAGGTGGATAAATATCAGACAAACAAACACCTGTAAATACTGTATATCCAAAGGAAAGCGCTGTGCTATTTTGCAGTTTCACATAGAGTTTACATTGTGTTTTGTAGGACAGACATTGGTGATAAAACCTTTACGGTACCTACCTAACATAATTGCCTCCATGGCACCCTTGTAAGAATGTGGAGGACCTGCCTCTAGAATTGGATGATTTGGCTTTCTGGATACTGTGGGACGATTGGCTGGCTTCCCTAAAGGAGAACAGAAAAGGAAAAGGTTTCAAACACATAACGTCTTGAAACGGTTTTTATCATCTACAGTTGAAGTCAGAAGTTTACATACTTACGTTGGAGTCATTAACACTTGTTTTTCAACCACTCCACAAATTTCTTGTTAACAAACAACAGTTTTGGCTAGTCGGTTAGGACATCTTGTGCATGACAAGTAATGTTTCAAACAATTGTTTACAGACAGTTTATTTCACTTATAATTCACTGTATCACAATTTCAGTGGGTCAGAAGTTTACATACACTAAGTTGACTGCCTTTAAACAGCTTGGAAAATTCCAGAAAAGTATGTCATGGCTTTAGAAGCTTCTGATAGGCTAATTGACAATTTGAGTCAATTGGAGGTGTACCTGTGGATGTATTTCAATGCCTACCTTCAAACTCTGTGCATCTTTGCTTGACATCATGGGAAAATCAAAAGAAATACATTTACATTTTAGTCATTTAGCAGACACTCTTATCCAGAGTGACTTACAGTAGTGAATGCATACATTTCATGCATTTCTTTTGTACTGGCCCCCCGTGGGAATTGAACCCACAACCCTGGCATTGCACACACCACACTGGCGTTACAAACACCATGCTCTACCAACTGAGCCAAGACCTCAGAAAAACAATTGTAGACCCCCACAAATCTGGTTCATCCTTGGGAGCAATTTCCAAACGCCTTAAGGCACCACGTTCATCTCTACAATGGTACGCAAGTCTAAACACCATGGGACCACGTAGCCGTCATGTACCGCTCAGGAAGGAGACACGTTCTGTCTCCTAAAGATGAAGGTACTTTGGTGCGAAAAGTGCAAATCAATCCCAGAACAGAAAAGGACCATGTGATGATGCTGGAGGAAACAGGTACAAAAGTATCTATATCCACAGTAAAATCAGTCCCATATCGACATAACCTGAAAGGCCGTTCAGCAAGGAAGAAGCCACTGCTCCAAAACCGCCATAAAAAAGCCAGACTATGGTTTGCAACTGCACATGGGGACAAAGATCGTACTTTTTGGAGAAATGTCTTCTGGTCTGATGAAACAGAAATAGAACTGTTTGGCCATAATGGCCATCATTATGTTTGGTGGTAAAAGGGTATGCTTGCAAGCCGCAGAACACCATCCCAACCGTGAAGCACGGGGGTGGCAGCATCATGTTGTAGGGGTGCTTTGCTGCAGGAGGGACTGGTGCACTTCACAAAATAGATGGCATCATGAGGATGGAAAATTATGTGGATATATTGAAGCAACATCTTAAGACATCAGTCAGGAAGTGAAAGCTTGGTCGCAAATGGGTCTTCCAAATGGACAATGACCCCAAGCATACTTCCAAAGTTGTGGCAAAATGGCTTAAGGACAACAAAGTCAAGGTATTGGAGTGGCCATCAGAACACCCTGACCTCAATCCTATAGAAAATTTGTGGGCAGAACTGAAAAATAGTGTGCGAGCAAGGAGGCCTACAAACCTGACTCAGTTACACCAGCTCTGTCAGGAGGAATGGGCCAAAATTCACCCAATTTATTGTGGGAAGCTTGTGGAAGGCTACCCAAAACATTTGACCCAAGTTAAACAATTTAAAGGCAATGCTACCAAATACTAATTGAGTGTATGTAAACTTCTGACCCACTTGGAATGTGATGAAAGAATTAAAAGCTGAAATAAATCACTCTACTATTATAGTGACATTTCACATTCTTAAAATAAAAGTGGTGATCCTAACTGACCGAAGACAGAGAATTTTTACCCTGATTAAATGTCAGGAATTGTGAAAAACTGAGTTTAAATGTATTTGGCTAAGGTGTATGTAAACTTTTGACTTCAACTGCACATACAACATCCACAGGAAATCAAAGTCTTACAACGGAATTATTTGATGTCTTATCAGATATTGATCATATAATCTGTATTAACCAAATAAAATAAATAATCAACCAGCCCTAAACACAGAGAGCTGAGATGCCATCAGGATTTAGTTTGATGTTGTCACGGTAACCAGGGTAAACGGGTCCCATTAGAGCCTTGTGGTGCTGAGAGTGACCCAGGCCAAGGACGTGACCAATCTCATGGGCTGCTACAATCAGTTCACGGCCAGAAGACTTCACCTCTGTCCACTACTTGTCTTTGTCAAAATGCACAATGCCTGACTCCCCCTAATGACAGAGGATTGTTTCAGACAGGTGAAAATACAGATGATACAGATGATATCACGTTCAGATGCATATACAGCAGATCGTCTACATCAGACTCATGTCACTTCAGTTGAGATCTGAAAAGCCTTCTTTCACACATCCAAACTGCAGTGACAGTTGTACGCCTATGGAGCACTCTGACTCTCACCTGGTCTGTCGAAGGGCACTGGACAAGATCATTGTTATGAAACACGATTTTGATGTCTGCTCTTCACAGAAACAACACCTCCCAGAAATTCAGGGGTGACATCTTACTGTAGTACCTAAACGCAGAGCCGCTGTACGGCCGTCGCATGAAGTAGACCAAGGTGCAGCGGGAAAATGTATACTCATCTTCTTATTGATTATAAAAGAAGGAAAAACCAAAAGAAACACGTATACAAAAACGAACGACCAACACTAAACAGTCCCATCAGGTGCTACATACACTAAACAGGAAATAACTACCCACAATTCCCATTACCAAAACATCCCTATACATAGGACCTTCAATCAGAGGCAACGAGGAACAGCTACCTCCAATTGAAGGCCAAATCAATAAACTAAACATAGAACTAGAAAGACTAGAACATAGAAATATGCTAACATAGAACATAAACCGAAACCCCGGAACACTCTAATCAAACACCCCTCAACAAAACACATAGCCCAACAAACCCGAAACACTCTAAACAAATACCCCCTGCCACGTCCTGACCAAACTAATATAACAAATAACCCCTTTACTGGTCAGGACGTGACAGCCGCACATGTTTTTGCCAGGCCCAAATCTGGGGTGTAGCTACAGATGCAGTAGGTCAGCATTATCGTACACCAAGAAGAACCTGTGGAAATGGGCATTAGTTAAATATAGCAGTCAAAAATAGTTGTAAATCTAAAACATTTATGGCAAGGCTTTGTTTTTACCCTTAGTTGATTGTGTGGGCATATTTTTGCCTCACACCAAGTCAAGATTATCTAACAATGAATCCGGAAGAGAATAAATTAAGTGACCCACCCATGACTTGATATTTGAGGGATTTGTCATTGAAGGAGTCCTCAAAGGTTGTTTCATCATTGCCAATGTGGCCTTATTAAGTGTTGCTGAGATGGCTAAGTTAGTTGCCTTCTGGAAAGTTCCAAAGGTTCTTATAGTTAAACACATATGTAGCATATTGAGTATGTAAGACTGCCAAGCTGAAGGACAACCTAAAGCACAAGAGAAGAGAGAACATGCTACGAAGTGGGATTTTTGGTGGTTACCTCAGTGCCCCTGTCATTTCCTAAGTCTGATCAACTTGGCTCATACTATTGTTCAGTGGGATGTGCAGGTAGCCATAGTTCCTTAAATAGACCTAAGGAGATATGGCACTGGCAGACAAACTAACATTAAAAGTATTAGTAGGTACATGTTTGGCATGACAACAAACGAACAGAGAGGAGTTGGCTAAAGCTCAGACCAGGCTGTTTAGTAAATAATGAATTGCAGCAGTTCTCATTGATAATCTATTATATGGGATATTCTTACCATGGCTTCCATGAGTTCCTCCCTGTTCAAGGCAATGGATGACACTGTTGTCAGCAAGACAAGAATCAGCATGTACAGTCATGGCCAAATGTTTTGAGAATGACACAAATATGAATTTTCACAAAGTCTGCTGCCTCAGTTTGTATGATGGCAATTTGCATATACTCCAGAATGTTATGAAGAGTGATCAGATGAATTGCAATTAATTGCAAAGTCCCTCTTTGCCATGCAAATGAACTGAATCCCCTAAAAACATTTCCACTGCATTTCAGCCCTGCCACAAAAGGACCAGCTGACATCATGTCAGTGATTCTCTCGTTAACACATGTGTGAGTGTTAACAAGGACAAGGCTGTAGATCACTCTGTCATGCTGATTGAGTTCGCATAACAGACTGGAAGCTTCAAAAGGAGGGTGGTGCTTGGAATCATGGTTCTTCCTCTGTCAACCATGGTTACCTGCAAGGAAACACATGCTGTCATCATTGCTTTGCACAAAAAGGGCTTCACAGGCAAGGATATTGCTGCCAGTAAGATTGCACCTAAATCAACCATTTATCGGATCATCAAGAACTTCAAGGAGAGCAGTTCAATTGTTGTGAAGAAGGCTTCAGGGCGCCCAAGAAAGTCCAGCAAGCGCCAGGACCGTCTCCTAAAGTTGATTCAGCTGCGGGATCGGGGCACCACCAGTACAGAGTTTGCTCAGGAAGGGCAGCAGGCAGGTGTGAGTGCATCTGCACGCACAGTGAGGCGAAGACTTTTGGAGGATGGCCTGGTGTCAAGAAGGGCAGCAAAGAAGCCACTTCTCTCCAGGAAAAACATCAGGGACAGACTGATATTCTGCAAAAGGTACAGGGATTGGACTGCTGAGGACTGGGGTAAAGTCCTTTTCTCTGATGAATCCCCTTTCTGATTGTTTGGGGCATCCGGAAAAAGCTTGTCCGGAGAAGACACGGTGAGTGCTACCATCAGTCCTGTGTCATGCCAACAGTAAAGCATCCTGAGACCATTCATGTGTGGGGTTGCTTCTCAGCCAAGGGAGTGAGCTCACTCACAATTTTGGCTAAGAACACAGCCATGAATAAAGAATGGTACCAACATATCCTCCGAGAGCAACTCCTCCCAACCATCCAGGAACAGTTTGGTGACAAACAATGCCTTTTCCAGCATGATGGAGCACCTTGCCATAAGGCAAACGTGATAACTAAGTGGCTCGGGGAACAAAACATCGATATTTTGGGTCCATGGCCAGGAAACTCCCCAGACCTTAATCCCATTGAGAACTTGTGGTCAATCCTCAAGAGGTGGGTGGACAAACAAAAACCCACAAATTCTGACAAACTCCAAGCATTGATTATGCAAGAATGGGCTGCCATCAGTCAGGATGTGGCCCAGAAGTTAATTGACAGCATGCCAGGACGGATTGCAGAGGTCATGAAAAAGAAGGGTCAACACTGCAAATATTGACTCGTTGCATCAACTTCATGTAATTGTCAATAAAAGCCTTTGACACTTATGAAATGCTTGTAATTATACTTCAGTATTCCATAGTAACATCTGACAAAAATATCTAAAGACACTGAAGCAGCAAACTTTGTGAAAATGTATATTTGTGTCATTCTCAAAACTTTTGGCCACGACTGTACTCCATCTAATAATCTGTTTTAAGATATTATATATATATATATGTTTTCAAGTACTGTTTCTATTTTTCTATTTCTTATTTCTTCAGCGAGATACAGTGTGATGAAAATAAACTAATAACTCTGTCCAATAAAATAAGATCCAATATTTCAGGTACATTTTATCTATTTAGAGGAGTCTTCCAAGCCTAGTTTATAATTTTCATTCTGTTGGTGTCGGTCTCATAATGTTCTATGGAACTCTGTAGTTTATGGTTTCACATAGTTTTATACCATTGTCTGCCCACTGGGACCTGTTTCCAACCACATAATAAATCATTAGAGGAATGCATTCTGGGATTAGTTTAGAGCAAATAAATACTCTAGACACCGACAGCAACTCATAAAGTACACAGCCCACTTACAACTATCCCAAAAGCTATCCCCTTTCAACTAATTAAATTGCCTCTAAATACCCTAGATCACGTCAGAGGAACACAAAATAATTAAGTCAATATAACAATAACTTTTAAAGGTCTATTCTTGGTCAGTTTAAATGACAGGCAGGGTTACAATACAGATGGTGTATTCAATGCATCTTATATTGCATAATTAATGAACAATGAAACAGTGATTCACTACTAGGGAAAGACAGAGAAGGATTTACTAAATGTATCACTGAAGTTGCTCAATCAAGATGTTTCTTTCTACATTTCTCTAGATAAATATAATGTAGTCTGTGAGATAAAAACCTCATCCTCCAGTAATGTAAAGTTTTACAACTGTCCTATGAGAGAAAAACAACTAACCACATTTCCGTTCTGAGACAACCGTTAATTAGTATGCTTATATATAAGATCCATGAATTTAACACGTCAATGTCACATTTTTGCCTCTTGATGTCACCAAGGCCCAGTTTTTCAAATCGTTTAATCTGGTTCAGAATTATCTGGATTCTGTAATCCTCTTTTTTGCAATTAAAGATCAGATTGATCTAGCTGTTTTTGAGACGGCTTTTCAGCAAATAACCAGATAGGATCATTCTGATTCAGATAACACAATATCAAGATCACAGAATCCGGCATTTCAGGCCTACACCTTGCCATATACTGGACAGGCTATGGTACTACTTCAACACTGTCATACTGAAACAGATATGAGTAAGGGAAAGGGAAAGTGGGATAGCTAGTCAGCTACTGAATGCACTCAACTGAAATGTGTCTTCCGCATTTATCACAACCGGAGTAAACTACATTAATAAAAGGTACCTAGATTAAAAATTGTCTGCATATCACATAAGTACATGCATTTATTTGACACTTCTCAATATAACAACTGACCACATAACTTTACTGCAACCAATTTAACATTACCTTTGGTTTTCAGATGCAAAATAGCTTTTTAAACCTTGTTACCTTAGTTATATTGACCAAAAATATAAACGCAACAATTTCAAAGATTTTGTTGAGTTACAGTTCATATAAGGAAATCAGTCAATTTAAATAATTTAATTAGGCCCTAATCTATGGATTTCACATGACTGGGCAGGGGCACATCTATGGGTGGGCATAGGCCCATCAGCTTGGGAGCCAGGCCCACCCACTGGGGAGCAAGGCCCAGCCAATCAGAATGAGTTTTTCCCCACAAAAGGGCTTTATTACAGACAGAAATACTCCTCAGCACCCCCTCTGATGATCCCGCAGGTGAAGAAGCCGGATGTGGAGGTCCTGGGCTGACGTGGTTACACGTGTTCTGCGGTTGTGAGGCTGGTTGGACATACTGCCAAATTCTCTAAAACAACATTGGTCGAGAAGTGAACATTCAATTCTCAGGCAAAAGCTCTGGTGGACATTCCTTGCAGTCACCATGCCAATTGCACGCTCCCTCAAAACTTGAGACATCTCTGGCATTGTGTTGTGTGACAAAATTGCACATTTTAGTGGCCTGTCATTGTCCCCAGCACAAGGTGCACCTGCGTAATGGTCATGCTGTTTAATCAGCTTCTTGATATGCCACATCTGTCAGGTGGATGGATTATCTTGACAAAAGACAAAACGCTCACTAACAGGGATGTAAACAAATGTGTACACAAAATTAGAGCGAAATAAGCTTTTTGTGCATATGGAAAACTTCTGAGATGTTTTATTTCAGCTCAAGAAACATGGGACCAGCACTTTACATGTTGCATTTATATTTTTGTTCAGTTTACATTAAAATGTCTTGGTTGTAGTGCCATTCACTTTTCTAAAACCACCCTTCCAGTGAGGTCAAGATAATCCAGATTTTTTACATCAAAACTATCCTAATCGCCTTTGAAAAACGACATTTAATCTTGATTAAAAGGTCAGATTGGATAACCAAAACCCTACATGGAGGACCAGATTCACATTCTAACATTTAATCCTATCTGACTGCCGAAATCAGATTAAAAAACAGCACAATCCTCTCTATCCCCTGCAATCACGGGGATTTACATTATTAGTTGTTTACAATGTTGTAAACCATGAACCTCTTCATTATGTAAACAAATTCAAACTGTATTTGAAGTTATCCAATCATTGGGAAAATTTGTATAATTTCAGTACAGAGATGGGTCAACAAACAGGTATTCTTTTCAATAGGGGATTTTTGCATCTTTAATGCAACTAACTAATATATAAAATGTTATGCTATTCTTGACAGATAAAGATAAAAAAAACAAAGATACGAAATGCACAAACATACTAAGTACACAAATAAATGCCAAAGTTCATGTTCATTGGCTGTCTGATAACAACAAATATCCAGAAAATGTTCAAGGGAAGCTCATCAACACAGCTGTAAATGTCAATTTCTTTTAGAACTGGGTGTTTGTATTTTTGAACAGTCTAACTTCCACAAATGGTCTGCTGCCCTTTTTACAACATTTTCAATCTCATGAATCCTCCTCAAGCTGCAGTAACTCGTCCTGTAAGGCCTTGGCCCTTCCAAGCTTCTCCTGCTGCTCTTTTGTAGCTTGCTTGATTTCCCCAGAGTCCAGTTTCTGCTGCAGCTCCTCAACCTGCCTCAGCTTCTTTTTTATGTTCTTGATCTTCTTGGCCTTTTCTGCTATTGCAGATGAAGGGTCATAAGTAGCTCCAGCTGGGTTAGATGCAGGCGTCACACTGTCACCGTCCTCTGCAAACGTCATAGTCTCAACAGCATTTGTTAGTAATTCCACATTGCTATCTGGGCCTTGCTGCTTGCGCTTTTCCTTGCGTTTCATGTTTCGCTTGGCTGTCTTGGAGAGCCCAGTTATCTCATTCTCTGCAATGCCGGGGATCCCCTGCTGCTGCCTTGCCTGGGCCGCATTGCCGGGGCTCATACCTGGTGGCAGATCGGGCTTGCCCTTGAAGAACTTCACAAATTTATTCTCGTAGCTGAAAGCAAAGAGGAAATGAGGAAACAACCAATCTACAGCAGAGACTTCTAACAAAATCCATATTAAAGGTTGACTTGACAGAGGTACAGAACCAGTCAAAAGTTGACACACCTACTCATTCAAGGGTTTTTCTTTATTTGTACTATTTTCTACATTGCAGAATAACAGTGAAGACATCAAAACTATGAAATAACACATACGGAATCATGTAGTAACCAAAAAAGTGTTAAACAAATCAAAATATATTTTACATTTGAGATTCTTCAAAGTAGCCACCCATTGCCTTGATGACAGCTTTGCACACTCTTGGCATTCTCTCAACCAGCTTCATGAGGTAGTCACCTGGAATGCATTGCAATTAACAGGTGTGTCTTGTTAAAAGTTAATTTGTGGAATTTCAAATCAAAGCTTATTTGTCACATAGGCCGAATACAACAGGTGTTGTACAGTGAAATGCTTACTTACCTAACCAACAGTGCAAAAAAGGTATTAGGTGAACAATAGGTAAGTAAAGAAATAAAAACAACAGTAAAAAAGACAGTGAAAAATAACAGTAGCGAGGCTATATACAGGCACTGGTTAGTCGGGCTGATTGAGGTAGTACGTACATGTAGATATGGTTAAAGTGACTATGCATATATGATAAACAGAGAGTAGCAGCAGTGTAAAAGAGGGGTTGGGGGGCACCCAATGCAAATAGTCCGGGTAGCCATTTGATTACCTGCTCAGGAGTCTTATGGCTTGGGGGTAAAAACTATTTAGAAGCCTATTAGTCCTAGACTTGGCACTCGGGTACCGCTTGCCATGTGGTAGTAGAGAGAACAGAACCTTTTGAGGATCTGAGGACACATGCCAAATCTTTTTAGTTTCCTGAGGGGGAATAGGCTTTGTCGTGCCCTCTTCACGACTGTCTTGGTGTGTTTGGACCATTTTAGTTTGTTGGTGATGTGGACACCAAGGAACTTGAAGCTCTCAACCTGCTCCACTACAGCCCCGTCGATGAGAATGGGGGCGTGCTCGGTCCTCCTTTTCCTGTAGTCCACAATCATCTCCTTAGTCTTGGTTACGTTGAGGGAGAGGTTGTTATTCTGGCACCACCCGGCCAGGGCTCTGACCTTCTCCCTATAGGCTATCTCGTCGTTGTCGGTGATCAGGCTTACCACGGTTGTGTTGTTTGCAAACTTAATGATGGTGTTGGAGTCGTGCCTGGCCACGCAGTCGTGGGTGAACAGGGAGTACAGGAGTGGACTGAGCACGCACCCATGAGGGGCCCCTGTGTTGAGGATCAGCGTGGCAGATGTGTTGCTACCTACCCTCACCACCTGGGGGCGGCCCGTCAGGAAGTCCAGGATCCAGTTGCAGAGGGAGGTGTTTAGTACCAGGATCCTTAGCTTAGTGATGAGCTTTGAGGGTACTATGGTGTTGAACGCTGAACTGTAGTCAATGAATAGCATTCTCACATAGGTGTTCTTTTTGTCCAGGTGGGAAAGGGCAGTGTGGAGTGCAATAGAGATTGCATAATCTGTGGATCTGTTTGGGCGTTATGCAAATTGGAGTGGGTCTAGGGTTTCTGGGACAATGGTGTTGATGTGAGCCATTACCAGCCTTTCAAAGCACTTCATGGCTACGGACGTGAGTGCTACGGGTCTGTAGTCATTTAGGCAGGTTGCCTTCGTGTTCTTGGGCACAGGGACTATGGTGATCTGCTTGAAACATGTTGGTATTACAGACTCCATCATGTTGAAAATGTCTGTGAAGACACCTGCCAGTTGGTCAGCACATGCCCGGAGCACATGTTCTGGTAATCCGTCTGGCCCCGCAGCCTTGTGAATGTTGACCTGTTTAAAAGGTCTTACTCACGTCGACTACGGAGAGCGTGATCACACAGTCGTCCGGAAGAGCTGATACTCTCATGCATGCCTCAGTGTTGCTTGCCTTGAAGCGAGCATAGAAGTGATGTAGCTCGATTGGTAGGCTCGTGTCACTAGGCAGCTCACGGCTGTGCTTCCCTTTGCTGCTGCAGAGAATAAGTTCATTAGAGTTACCAGCCTCAGAAATTGCAGCCCATGTAAATGCTTCACAAAGTTCAAGTAACAGACATCTCCACATCAACTGTTCAGGAGAGACTGCGTGAATCAGGCCTTCATGGTTGAATTGCTGCAAAGAAACCACTACTAAAGAACACCAATAAGAAGAAGATACTTGCTTGGGCCAAAAAACACGAGCAATGGACATTAGACTAGTGGAAATCTGTCCTTTGGTATGATGAGACCTAATTTGAGATTTTTGGTTCCAACTGCTGTGGCTTTGTGAGATGCAGAGCAGGTGAACGGATGATCTCCGCATGTGTGGTTCCCTCCGTTAAGTGAGGAGGAGGTGTGATGGTGCTTTGCTGGTGACATTGTCAGTGATTTATTTAGAATTCAAGGCACACTTAACCAGCATGGCTACCACAGCATTCTGCAGCGATATGCCATCCCATCTGGTTTGCTGCATCAGATGACCTGGCCTCCACAATCACCTGACCTCAACCCAATTGAGATGGTTTGGGATGAGTTGGACTGCAGAGTAAAGGAAAAGTAGCCAACAAGTGCTCAGCATATGTGGGAACTCCTTCAAGACTGTTGGAAAAGCATTCCAGGTGAAGCTGGTTGAGAGAATCCCAAGAGTGTGCAAAGCTGTGTCATGACTCTCCTGGTCGAGGATCAAAGGCCTCAGATCAGCTTGATAAATAGCTGACAACAACCAGACCATCTTACCCACAGAAGAGGTCAGGGGGGGTGCCGGTTTTGACATCTTATCACTCGGTCGTAAATTAGGCAGGAGGGGAATCTCTCCCTTTGCTCCTCAGTATTGGGAAAGGAATTCCTTTGTTACAGAGACATTTTGCCACCCAACAATATAACACCCAAAGTGTGAACTTTGGAACAATATTTATTAGATAGTAATGTTAAGAATGGTCCGTGGGGATCTTAAGAATAATAATGCTGTCATATTGCTTATTATTTTGTGATGTTATTAAAAACAGTATGAAACAAATACTGTAACTTAAGAAGGAAGACCAGAAAAGCGTGGAGAGTTGGCCACACGTTGAAATGGTTAGAAACTCCGAAACAAGTGAAGGTAAAGACTAGACCAGAACATTTGACAGTCTGCAGCTGTACATGTAAAGGGATCTAGAACTTGACTATCTACCTGAGAAAGGAAGGATTACACCCCATCTCAGGCAATCATTGGTGCATCTAAAACAACCACTACAAGCCAAAACTACTAAGCAGATTGTGACCTCTGGTGGACAACCAGAGCCTTACACCCATCCAGCCCCTTCCTCATAGAAGGATTGGTTGGTTCCAACAGAGAGACGAACAAAGACACGTAATTACATTGCATTTATTACCCAAACGGGCGGCAGTTCGTGAGCAAAGCATTATCATTATTTTGAGGGTAGTTCCTAAATGTACGATAAGTTTGACTCTCCCTCTCTTTATCTACCCCTCCCTCTCCATATGTGTAACAAGCCGTCATATCTTGTCAGTCCACTAGGGACATTTGTCTGATGTAAGTCTATGTGTATTCGGTGTTATGTATTCGGTCTATGTGGTCCCGTGTGGCTCAGTTGGTAGAGCATGGTGTTTGCAACGCCAGGGTGGTGGGTTCGATTCCCACGGGGGACCAGTACGGAGGGGAAAAAAATGTATGAAATGTATGCATTCACTACTGTAAGTCGCTCTGGATAAGAGCGTCTGCTAAATGACTAAAATGTTATTATTTAGTTAGTAAATAAATAATTACATCAATTTGTGTAGAACTGAAAAATGAGAAAGGCTTGGGTTCTTGCGGATTCAAGAGGTCTGCGACGTTCAGAATGAGACTGATATGAGATAATGATTAATAAGTGACTTATTGATGTAATAGTTACTTACAGTTGAAGTCGGACGTTTACATACACCTTTGCCAAATACATTTAAACTCAGTTTTTCACAATTCCTGACATTTAATCTCAGTAAAAATTCCCTGTCTTAGGTCAGTTAGGATCACCACTTTATTTTAAGAATGTGAAATGTCAGTATAATAGTAGAGAGAATGATTTATTTCAGCTTTTATTTCTTTCATCACATTCCCAGTGGGTCAGAAGTTTACATACACTCAATTAGTATTTGGTAGCACTGCCTTTTTAAATTGTTTCACTTGGGTCAAACGTTTCGGGTAGCTTTCCACAAGCTTCCCACAATAAGTTGGGTGAATTTTGGCCCATTCCTCCTGACAGAGCTGGTGTAACTGAGTCAGGTTTGTAGGCCTCCTTGCTTGCACACGCCTTTTCAGTTCTGCCCACAAATGTTCTATTGGATTGAGGTCAGGGCGTTCTGATGGAAACTCCAATACCTTGACTTTGTTGTCCTTAAGCCATTTTGCCACAACTTTGGAAGTATGCTTGGGGTCATTGTCCATTTGGAAGACCCATTTGCGACCAAGCTTTAACTTCTTGACTGATGTCTTGAGATGTTGCTTCAATATATCCACATAATTTTCCAACGTCATGATGCCATTTATTTTGTGAAGAGCACCAGTCCCTCCTGCAGCAAAGCACCCCCACAACATGATGCTGCCACCCCCGTGCTTCACGGTTGGGATGGTGTTCTTTACATTATGGCCAAACAGTTCTATTTTTGTTTCATCAGACCAGAGGAAATTTCTCCAAAAAGTATAGATACTTTTGTACCTGTTTCCTCCAGCATCTTCACAAGATCCTTGCTGTTGATCTGGGATTGATTTGCACTTTTCACACCAAAGTACGTTCATCTCTAGGAGACAGAACGCGTCTCCTTCCTGAGCGGTATGATGGCTGCGTGGTCCCATGGTGTTTATACTTGCGTACGATTGTTTGTACAGATGAATGTGGTACCTTCAGGCATTTGGGAATTGCTCCCAAGGATGAACCAGACTTGTGGGGGTCTACAATTTTTTTCAGAGGTCTTGGCTTATTTCTTTTGATTTTCCCATGACGTCAAGCAAAGAGGCACTGAGTTTGAAGGTAGGCCTTGAAATACATCCACAGGTACACCCCCAATTGACTAAAATGATGTCAATTAGCCTATCAGAAGCTTCTAAAGCCATGACATAATTTTCTGGAATTTTCCAAGCTGTTTAAAGGCACAGTCAACTTAGTGTATGTAAACGTCTGACCCACTGGAATTGTGATACAGTGAATAATAAGTGAAATAATCTGTCTGTAAACAATTGTTGAAAAATTACTTGTGTCATGCACAAAGTAGATGTCCTAACCGACTTGCCAAAACTATAGTTTGTTAAAATTTGTGCAGTGGTTGAAATACGAGTTTTAATGACTCCAACCTAAGTGTATGTAAACTTCCGACTTCAACTGTATATATCTTTAGAGTTTAATTCGGGAGATGGTAACTCGTTAAACAACTTTTCCTGTGGTGCCCCAAATTCCTAATGAGTTAATTGTTACATAATTCATTTAAATCGGGTGACAATTAAACACAGTTAGTTTATTCGATAAATAACAGTTATCACATTACTGAAAGTCACGACAGCTGTCATCAAGGCAAAGGGTGGCTACTTTGAAGAATTTCAAATATAAAATATTTTTTATTTGTTTTAACACTTTTTTGGTTACTATATGATTCCATGTGTTATTTCATAGTTTTTATGTCTTCACTATTATTCTACAATGTAGAAAATAGTACAAATAAAGAAGAAACCTTGAATGAGTAGGTGTGTCCAGACTTTTGACTGGTACTTTAACTTTGTTAGGAAGCATTACTTACACAGGGACCTCTTCCTGAGGGGTATAACCATCCTTCACTCTACGAGGCTTCCTCCAGGTTCCATCAGGTCGCTGTGTAGCAGCAATGTATTTCCCTATAACAGGAGGAGCAAACATGAGCAAATATTATAAATTCACTGAAAACAATGCATTTATCTTGAACCAATGTTTTGTTCAGCTAAAACATTGCTCTGTGTGTTTGTTACAACAATACACTGGTCACTATACTACAGTGCATTTTGAGAGTTTGAGACTATAAAATCTGCATTTGTCAAAATTTTGTTAATGACAAAATTCTGTTCAATGTTCTCTACCTATATACTAGTCTAAATACCCCGATTCACGTTGTTAAGTTCACTGATAACTGACACCATTCAAACCAATGAGGGTCCAGAACTTTGAAGCCAATTATCTCAATTATCTTTTTGCAGATAGAACCTTATAGTCCAAAGCTCTCGATTTGCCACGTTTGCATCGGCAGTAGCATGAACAGTACCGAGAACAATTTAATAGAAATGTATGTTTTATAGTCGTTATTAAATAGCTAACATTAGCTAGCTAGCCGGTGTACATTTGTCAAGCTATCTAGCTACTGTATGTTAATAGGGGGCAATTCCACAGTAACAGAGTGATGCTGAGACAGATCTTTTCACCCAAACAATAATACAATGACTGCAAAGTTGTATGGTTTGTTTAAAACGTCTTCAGGATTGGTGGGTCCCCTGCGGAACGGTTGAGCTAACGTAGGCTAATGCAATTAGCATGAGGTTGTAAGTAACAGGAACATTTCCCAGGACATAGACATATCTGATATCGGCAGAAAGCTTAAATTCTTGTTAATCTAACTGCACTGTCCAATTTACAGTAGCTATTACAGTGAAATAATACCATGCCATTGAGGAGAGTACACAATTTTTAACATTTAAAGTTATAAATAAACAAATTAGGCACATTTGGGCAGTCTTGATACAGAATTTTGAACAGAAATGCAATGGTTCATTGAATCAGTCTGAAACTTTGCACATACACTGCTGCCATCTAGTGACCAAAATCTAAATTGCACCTGGACTGGAATAATACAATATTTCCTTTCTCTTGCATTTCAAAAATAGTACAAAAAAATACAAAAAAAGTTGTTTTTTTCTTTGAATTATCTTTTACCAGATCTAATGTGTTATATTCTCCTACATTCCTTTCACATTTTAAAAACGTCAAAGTGTTTCCTTTCAAATGGTACCAAGAATATGCATACCCTTGCTTCAGGGCCTGAGCTACAGGCAGTTTGATTTGGGTATGTCATTTTAGGCAAAAAAAAATTAAAAAAGGGGCCGATTTATGAGGTCGATGCACAAGGAATACTTCTATCAAAAACCAAAGTTAAACAAACCCTACAACACTATGCACAAGGCCTACTTTTAAACATTTCCACCATAGATTTTACCAAAACACATTTACTTGAGCAGTGCATATCAAAAGTTTGATATAAGAATAACGGTTTGTACTGTTTGTGCCTTCATTCTGTTAACAAACTTAGCATCTGCACGGTTCTTCAAGTAACGTTAAAGGTGTTTTTGTAAAAAAGGGGACATTTTTCAAAGTAGTCCTTGTGCATAGATGTGATTTCATTAAATTGGCAACCATTGGTTTGTTTGACATACATTTTAAAGTAAAAAAATATGAGTTTCGGCATCACTCTGTTACCATGGAATTACCCATAATTTATAAGCGTAAACTAGCTACCTAGCGTCTTTGCTAGCTAATGTATTTCAAATTAGCCACTTGCTGCTGGTACTACTAGTTAGTTATCTAACAAACAAATTTTGCCCCTAGCTTGGCTAGCCAAAATAATCCGGTGTCACATCGAACTAGTATAAATATTAGTTAGTACATTAGCTAATAAGCTAGATAACTAGCGCTAGTGTAGTGTGCTGTGTTTTAGCTAGTAACTGGTTAGCCAGCGCAGAATACGTCGCGCTGGAACAATTTGTTTACTCCACAAAACGACCGTCGTGGGTTTTTTTTTCTGGGGGTAGCTACGGGTTATTCATGCTAAACTGTGTGTTCATTCTCAAACTTCACCAATATTTAACTGGATGTCTGACTTGAACCAGCCTTACCAGATTGATCTTCAACATACGGGGTTGCCATTTTCCTCAATTAACTACTTCCGTTGGCAGGAATGACAGGAAGTGACGTCATCCTTACTGATAGTTCGTTTTGCATTTTTTACATTTCATTTTACAATTTTAGTCATTTAGCAGACGCTCTTATCCAGAGCGACTTACAGTGGTGAGTGAATGCATACATTTTTCCCCCGTACTGGTCCCCCATGGGAATCGAACCTACAACCCTGGCGTTGCAAACACCATGCTCTACCAACTGAGCCACATGGCCCAGTGCCCCAGGTGTTTGGAGATTTCGCTTAAGGACCAATGTAATGTTCTAAATCCCAGACTCCGCTCATCCGGGGCACCAGGCCTTGCAATATGATTCAACCCACATTCACCAGGTGGGCGGTGCTATACGTCAAGTGGACCGTCCGATACGCGTACACGTTCACCCGAGAATCCTCGCCTGGGACCTCATTCAAACTTCTTCACCGACATGACTATGGTGAGTTTATACTTTACAAACTGCACTACATAATTTTGCTTCATTTGATTAACGATAGCTAGCTACCAAGTGGCTGAACCATCGGTGTATTCAAATCTCACAACGGAACACACGTACTGTTTAAGAGCTAAACGGAAGGAAACTGAACAAAACGGGGAGGGACCTACCTGAATTTGTCCAATGGGCTTTTCTTTCTCTTGCGCGGGGTCAAACAGCAGGACCTTCTGAAAATTAATGTTTATCCGCTGCTGCAGTAATGGCAGTTGCTGTACATTATGGGCAAAGATAGAACAAGGAGCTAGCTCGAAAAACACATTTGCTACGGTTGCATCAAAAGTAATTATCCGGTAAAACAAAATGCAATCGTCAGTCTTCGTTGTTACGGCCATTTTTCTATCGCATACACTGGCTAGACGTTAGCTAAGTTGACGTTTGCAAAACTAGCTAGGTAACGTTAGGTAAATATAGCTAAAAAAAAGCTTAGCGTGCTGCCATAGCGCTTAAGGCTAAGTATACACAATCAAATAAATATATAGTTTTACTTCAAAACATTACCGTTAAACATGCTTTATAGATATAATATAACCACACTGCTAACATTAAATGAAGACCAAAAAGTAAATGTTGGTTTTCATGAATTTTTACGATCTTGCCAATGTTGACTGTGGGCTTGTCTGTGGTAACTAGTGGAAACCCGCGGCCAGCCTCATTATTCATAAGCACTGGTCATAGCTAGACGGGATCAAATTAACGTCAGATTTGACTTTTCGTAACACGTTAGGAGAAATTAACAACGTTAGGATAATTAGGTTATGGTTAGCTAAAACAATATATTGTTGACGTTAATTTGACATGCTGGATCACTTCTAGCCATGACCATAAGCACTCTGCCACAGATAGAACAATGAGCCAGATATCAAATTTTATTTGTCACATGCGCCGAATACAACAGGTGTAGACCTTATCGCGAAATGTTCACTTATAAGCCCTTAACCAACAACGCAGTTTTAAGAAAATATTTACTAAATAAACTAAAGTAAAGCATGTAAAAAGTAACACCATAAAATAACAATAATGAGGCTATACAGGGGTACCGGTACCGAGTCAATGAGCAGGTTACAGTTTAGTCAATGTAGGTAGGGGCATATGCGGAAATCCCAGGGGATCCCCCCTCCGCCCCCATATAGAGAAAAATATGATTTGTCCCTCCCAATATATCACTGTAACCATAACTATGTAATTTCACAATTATTAATAATATTCAATGAAAGCACTTGTGCTGATTTTATAGACACTTAATCGCGCGTTTTTAAGTTTCAAAAGATTGCGACCCCCGCCCTTTGCCTCACAATGGTTTGATTTCCCCCCCCCCCAGTCCTCAGAAGTGGCACATGATGCAGGAACAGTGCATGTGTGGGAATCTGACAGTCTGTCGTTGGTGGCTGACCTCCAGTGAGTAGTTCAAACAAAGGATATGTTAGACATTTATTTATTTACTTCTACCACGCAATACAATAAAACACATTTATAACCGTCACCAGTCTTGCATTGAATTACAGGTAACTCTTTGTTAGCTGACTTTTGCTAGCTAGCTACAGTAACATCAACCAGTGTTTGCAGCTGTTTGAATTCGAGTCAGAGAGAAGCTAGCAATGCAATGCAATGTAGTGTTCCTTAGCTGGCAAGGTGACAAGGGTATTCGTGTCTACCGTCTGAAAGGCACTTAATGCACGTAGCTAATGCACGTGAGGTTAATCCAGTCAATCGCACCATAGCGATGTTGTTTTATGTTGGCAGGGTTCATACACACAATAGCTGAATTTGCAGAGTTAGCGAGCAAACCGATGCAGCAAACATAAGCTATTAAGCTAGCTAGCACCTATTCCATTTATGTGGCGTCGTCAAAGATGGAATCTTTGCTATCGTCAGTTTATTCCAAGATCAGCATGCAGCTGTAGTGCTTCGAAGTCCCTATGATAAGGTTAGCCATAAACTGAACTCCAAACTGAATATAACTACATTATCTTCTACCATTGTCTTAAATATATTTAATGCTCTCGATGCAAAAGGTAATTGTCGCTAGGGGACTTTGAAGCACCTGTGTGGCTATCTTGGAGTAAACTGACGATAGCAAAGATTATAGCAAACACCACAGAAACTTTGCAAATTCAGCTATTGTGGGAAGCCAGCCAATATAAAACAAACTATATCAAATTACAAAAGGTTGCAGCTTACATTGTGTAAATGGTGAATTCATACAGCTGTTAACCATTGACACTGCAATCAGTTTCACATTTGCTAGCTGACTAGCTAGCTGACTAGCTAGCTACCTGGTAGATCGAAGCCCATCTTCTACTGTAAATAACCAGCACACTGTGCGTGTGGCCAGCCAGGTAGAAAAAAGACGGATATCAGAGCATTTTTCAGTACACCAAAACGCAAAGTAAGAACCCTAGTAGCCTAATATCTCAAAGACTAGTTGATAAAATATTAATAAGAAAGAGGTGAAATCCTAATGGAAATGTTTCATAATAATGTCATTAGGCAGAGCAGGCAACAGATGGCACACAGACAGCAGAGTTTGGGACAGACAGAGACAGGGAGTCTCAGGTAAGTTTGAGTCTTTGTTTGGCAACATTCTGAAAGGTTCTCTCTTTTTTTTAACTTGTAAAATAGGGACATAATTGGACAATGCCATGGATACCCCCACTCTCAACTTAAACTGGTGACTGAACCAAGATTTGTTTAAGGCAATGGTATTGATGTTGTGATTGATTGTGTAGTTTTGGGTACCGGTAGTTAGGAGTATGGCAAAGACCTTATTTATTTTCCAGGAGACAGACTGTAAGTAAGTGAGGGTGGTGAAAGGAAAAGAGCCAGTGAGAGAGACTTCAGATGACAGTGTCACAGCCACGTCAGGACCAGGTATCAACCTTGTTGCCAGCAGCACCACTATATGGGACAGTGGCACAGCATTGTCCAGTTACCTCAGTGACGGCACAAAACCATATCAGCCACACCCACAATTTATAGTACCGCAAACGCTTGCCAACAGTGTGTTGATGTTTTAAGAGAAATGGTTTCGCGATTTCCCCTGGCTACATGGCTCACTGTAGCCAAGGGTTTTCAAGCAAGCCATCTTTTGGCCAAAGAGCGGATGCTGCCTTCATTAGTGCAGGATTTAAGAACTGGAGAAAAGCCATTGTAAAATTCGCAGCACATCAAAACTGCCAAACCCACCGCCACTTTGTAACTGTAACAGCACACCAGCTAAATCCAATCAGTGCCCAGTTATCCAGTGCGTCGGGTAAACAGCAGGAGGACGCAAGGCATTGCTTGATGAAAATTGTTAGTTCGGTGCGGCATGTAGCAAGACCGGGACATGCCTTTAGAGGCCACACGGATGACAGTTGGAATTTATACCAGCTTTTGAAACTTAGGGCAGAAGAGGATGATCCCATTTTACAGAAGTGGTTAACAGAGCATACCACAATGTACACAGGCATTGCAGCTGAGATTAGGTCTCTTCCGATTGTACACATTTCAGTAATTGTTGATGGTACTCAAGATGTCTCTGGTGCTGAGCAGGAGAGTGTCTGCCTGCGTTATGTCTACCATGACCTTGTCCCTCACGATGAGTTTATTGGGCTATACAAGGTGTAGGAGACAACATGCGAGGGATTTGCAAAAGTGGCAACTGATGTGTTGTTGAGGCCCAATTTGCCTATGTCTGGCTTACGTGGGCAGAGTTATGATGGTGTCTCAAACATGGCAGGAAAATACACTGGTGCACAGGCAATTGTGAGGAGGCAGCAGCCATTAGCCCTCTATGTGCATTGTGGAGCACACTGTAAATCTGATTACACTGGCTGGCTGCTCAGCCTCCCCACTGATCCGGGATTCCCTTTCTTAGGTCCATCAGTTAGGTGTCCTATATCAAATGTATTTATAAAGCCCTTTTTACATCAGTCGATGTCACAGTCAGGAAAGTTTAAGAGCATGTTTGAATCAATTGCCACGTCCGAAGATGCACATCTGACCACCCTGAAACCCCTATGTCCAACAAGGTGGACTGTGCCAAATACTGCTATTACAGCTGTGCAAGGGCAGTATGAGCGGGTACTAAGCAGCCTAGAGGAGAAGACAAAAACTGCATCCAAGACAGCTTCAACTGCCAGTGGCTTATTTGAGCACTTCAGCAAAGGCAAGACTGTGTTGAGCCTCACACTTGCCTATGCTGTTCTTGGAGAGCTTGAATGCATAAACATTTCACTGCAGAAGGAAACTCAGACTGTCTCTGGTATGCAGGCTGCAGTCGACTGTGTGCGGTCTTATCTTAGGGGCAAGAGAAATTACGAAAGCTACCTTGCACTGTATGAGAAAGCAACAACATTGATTGACTCCATTGAGACACACGATTTGCTGGCAAAGCAGTGGATCACTATAGTAAAGAATTATTTTTGTGGAGGTTGTTTGGTGACCGTTTTGACCAGGACAGTCTAAACGCCCTGCATAATTTGGAAAGAGCGCTTCTCACGGGGAAGTTGGATGAGTCTCTAGATAGATTCTCTTTCAGTGCAGTTGCCTCTCTTTCGCAACAAATACCCCTGTAGCAGCAGTGGAGAGGCAGCAGAGGTTCTCGGGTGGCTTCCAGTGGAGGTGCGGAGGTTGTTTGACCAAGTTGAGATGCTGATCAGAATTTTGTTTGTGGTGCCAGTGTCTTCATGTGAGGCTGAGAGGAGTTTCAGTGCACTCCGCAGGTTGAAGACTTGGTTACGGGCTAGCATGGGCCAAGAGAGACTGAACGGCGTAGTTGTCTGTAATGTACATAAAGACAGGCTGGACAGTCTCAAGAGGGAAAATATCTGCCAGCAATTTGTTGGATCCATTGAAACCCGCAGACATATGTTCGGTTCTTTTGTTCATTAGTTCAGTAGTGTGTGTGTGTGTGTATAGCAGTGGTTCTCAACTTTTTTGGGGTACTGGAACCACTGCATATTTTGAGGCAAGGCAGGCAAGGTTTTGAGTGGTCCTCAGGGACCCCCACCCCTTCTATATGTAAAGTTACTGGAAACCTTGTGGTACTGAATACGTTCATTACACTTTTTATTTCACGGACCCCTTGCAATTACACCAGGGACCCCTGTTTCAGAACCCCTAGTGTATAGTATATTTGTTATTTTGTTTAGTAGTTCTCCGTTTTTTTGTACATGACAGTACACTTACTAATTATTTATTTATTTTATTTAATATTGCATACTTTGTGTGACATACTTGTCCATAGCTGCTGTTTGAAGAGTTGAGACACTAACTGAACAATAAGTATTTTTGAAGGATATTTTGGTTGATTTATTTTGGTTATTCATTGAAGTAGTTATTTCGCTTTTAGAACTGTACTTAATTTTGAGCTTTTTGTTCTTGTAAAGCTATTGTAGTAGACTCAGGCCAGTGGCACATATTTAGTGATTATATAAATGATCCAGAAAAAGTTAAATAAAAAGGTCCAATTAAATACTGAGACCAACTTTGTGATGGTTCTCAATGGAGATTATTTTAGATGAGATCGCAGCATGCTCATTGTATTTACGAATACTGCACACATACACAGTGTATAGTACCATTGCCACCTAATGGCCTTTCTTGGTATTTCTGGTTGTAAATACAAATACATGCATGCATACATACTGGACTGATAAGGAACACTGCTATAACTATTAGTAGTAGTAGTATATAATGATTTAAACATTTGAACAAGTTGGGACAACCCTTCAGTTAACTACCTATCAATTATCCAGTAGTAGTAATTATGGTTCCTCAATATACATTTAACATATTACAACAGGCTATGTGTTACAGCACTACTTTTTGTGTCCCCCTCAGGAATTGCTCTTGAGAAAAGATCATGTAATTGTCCCCTCCAAAGTAAATATCAACTTTTCACCCATGGGTAGGGGTAAAGTGACTATGCATGCAGTGGTTGCGCCACTATAAGTTTTGCGATTTGTGCTGCCGGATTTAGAGGTAGTTTGTGGTTTAGTACGGTACCGTGTCACCACTTCATTGCTCCAGAACAGCGCAAGGGGGAGTTAGAGCACTGATTATGACTTTGGGGTCCTACTGTGTCTCTAACTGACAATGAATGGGCGACATAAACCTAAATAGAAACTGATAATTGTGCTAGACTTCAGTATTTCTTACTAAAACTGTTGTTACACTAAGGTTTTTATTCTTTTGATTTGTTAGGATTATTTTGGTCTTACTGTGGATATATTGAAGCAACATCTCAAGACATCATTCAGGAAGTTGGTCGCAAATGGGTCTTCCAAATGGACAATGACATTTTACATTACATTTAAGTCATTTAGCAGACGCTCTTATCCAGAGCGACTTACAAATTGGTGCATTCACCTTATGATATCCAGTGGAACAACCACTTTACAATAGTGCATCTAAATCTTTTAGGGGGGGGGGGGTTAGAAGAATTACTTTATCCTATCCCAGGTATTCCTTAAAGAGGTGGGGTTTCAGGTGTCTCCGGAAGGTGGTGATTGACTCTGCTGTCCTGGCGTCGTGAGGGAGCTTGTTCCACCATTGGGGTGCCAGAGCAGCGAATAGTTTTGACTGGGCTGAGCGGGAACTGTGCTTCCTCAGAGGTAGGGAGGCGAGCAGGCCAGAGGTGGATGAACGCAGTGCCCTTGTTTGGGTGTAGGGCCTGATCAGACCCCAAGCATACTTCCAAAGTTGTGGCAAAATGGCTTAAGGACAACAAAGTCAAGGTATTGAAGTGGCCATCACAAAGCCCTGACCTCAATCCTATAGAAAATTTGTGGCCAGAACTGACAAAGCGTGTGCGAGCAAGGAGGCCTACAAACCTGACTCGGTTACACCAGCTCTGTCAGGAGGAATGGGCCAAAATTCACCCAATTTATTGTGGGAAGCTTGTGGAAGGTTACCCAAAATGTTTGACCCAAGTTACAGTTTAAAGGCAATGCTACCAAATGTAGGCCATTCTTGACCGGTCACGTTATACAGCGGCTGAGTGGCGCAACGGTCCAAGACACTGCATAGCAGTGCAAACTGTGTTGCTACAGATAGCCCAGTACTGTACTCCTGACCGTCACTTTGTACAGCGACATATTTTCCGTTCCATCCAAACGGACCCAGAGGGTTTTTAGTTTTTCTTGGAATAGAAACACCATAATATTGATCAAATGAATAAGTACCAGTCAAATGTTTAGACACACCTACTCATTCCAGGGTTTTTCTTAATTTTTACTATTTTCTACATTGTAGAATAATAGGGACGATATCACAACTATGAAATGACACACATGGAATCAGTTAAGAACAAATTCATATTTACAAGGACGGCCTACTCCTTCCTCCCCGTTGGGGAATTGAACCCCGGTGTCCCGCGCGCCTGCATTCTCAAGCACAGTCTCTATTGAAGACTATCAAATGCTTCTCAAAGATGCCCTCTGGTGGTCAAACTAGCACCAATGGTGCCAGTGGTTCACACTTCAATAACGTGCCATAGAATTCTGCGGCACCATGCAAACTGCGCCGCAGTATGCTGCAACTTTAAAAGGATGAACCACTGTAGATAATAAACAGCGAGTAACAGCAGTGTAAAAACAAAGCGGGAGGGGGGGGGTTCAATGCAAATAGTCCGGGTGGCCATTTAATAAATTGTTCAGGAGCCTTTTGGACCTAGACTTGGCGGTCCGGTACCACTTGCCATGCAGTAGCAGAGAGAACAGTCTATGACTTGGGTGACTGGAGCCTTTGACAATTTTTTGGCCCTTCCTCTAACGAATAAACCCAAGTTTTCCTAAAAATGAACAATGTGTCACGTTTTGATTACTAGCCAACCAACAACGTCAATGCCGCTATCAAGCCAAGCTACTAAGATTACCTGAATGGAATGTATGAAACTGATCATGAGTTAATCTAATTTCACTGCGATTGGTTAGTCAACATGCAATAATACCTGTATACTGTCAATATCAATGAGATTAATTATTTGCATTTAGATGACCAAAATCAGATTAACTAAGCCTACCCTTCCCCTTTACCCTCCCTTTTCAGTGATTGTGATGTGAACTACAAAAAAATGCAAACCAATACTTCAGGTCAGTATTATCAATAATCATACATATCATGCATACCAATGTATATAGGCATGTGAGTTGTACAGTAGAAGACCTAGCTGAATAAGCTGTATGTGAGCATCTCTCCCTCTCTCTGTATGTCTGTCATTCTCTGTGTGTCTGTTTCTGTGTCTAAGATTTCTCTATATGTACTTTACACACAGGAGGCTGCTGAAGGTAGGACGGCTCATAAAAATGGCTGGAATGGAATGGTATCAAAACCATGTGTTTGATGTGCTTGATACCATTCCATTGATTGCATTACAGTGATTACTATGAGCCCGTCCTCCCAATTAATAAAGTGCTACCGGCAGCCTGTGACTTCACAATATGTAGGCCTAGGCTACCAAAAACAGATTTTTATCCAGCTGAAGAAATTATGTGTATTATATGGTATGAGCTTTACAGTAGACCTAGCTACATAAGCTGTATGTGTGTAAGTGTCTATCTCTCTGTCTAAAGCTAGGTTTCCTTCCAATTGGTGACAGTTTTTCATACGAATATTCAGAAATCTGCATAAAGAAAATCTGCATATTTTCCCACCAGTGGTGTGTGTCCTCCAAACAGACTTGTTGCGGATAAAAAACAGTACGTGATGACATTGTGTACGCAAAATGTACTTTTTTGCGTAAGTTTTCATGTACTGAATAAAAATCAAAAGTTGAATGTGTTTCCATCGCATTTTCAACTCTACTGATCGTTTTGTCAAAAACTGTTGCGTTAAATAGCAAATGTGCCTACTCTGGTCTTGGCGCATGCACTCTAGCCAAGAGCTCGTAGATACAGTGCGCATAGGCTAGACTACATGATGAGATTATTATGGATGAGAAAATGTTTTTATTTGTAAAAAACAGCAGTCAAACATTGCTTATCATGTCACCAGAATCAGACAATTGATAATTATTGGAAAGGAGCATCAAGATCACCGTGCACCACCCCATGAAGATCATATGTTATTTCATCTGTAGCCTAATAAACTGTATGGTTTCCCAAGTCGTTGTGGGAGGACCACACACACCATATCATTGCGTGACTCCAAGTTTACTTCGATATGATGGTTATTATATCAATATTTGCGCATAAAGGTGTTTCCACTACCATTTCTCGCATAATTAATTTTACAGACAAAAAGATCCCACCATGTTGAACAAACAAATTATCTGTATGCATTTATAAAATTGTACTGAAACGTCCTGTTTCCATCACAGATGTCATAAAGAAAATATATACGGTATGACTTTACTCACATAATAACTGGATGGAAACCATACTCGCGTTAATAACTGGATGGAAACCATACTCGCGTTAATAACTGGATGGAAACCATACCCGCGTTAATAACTGGATGGAAACCATACCCGCGTTAATAACTGGATGGAAACCATACCCGCGTTAATAACTGGATGGAAACCATACCTGCGTTAATAACTGGATGGAAACCATACCCGCGTTAATAACTGGATGGAAACCATACCCGCGTTAATAACTGGATGGAAATGTGGTTTATGTCTCTGTTTATCTAAGATGTTTTTCATTTTCGCATTCAACAGATCTTGCCTGGATTCCTGCCTCTTTCAAAGTTATAAGTAGGAGCAATGGCTACATGTCTGGCACTGTGAAATCTGAGGAAGAATTGGGGTCCTTGCTAGAAAACCACAAAAGAGCCACTTACACTTCATTCAATACATGGTAGGTCTGAATGTGTCAATTTAGTCCATGCAATTAAATGATTTGTTGATTAGACATTTTAGTTGTATGTGTATATACACTGCGTGCACAATTATTAGGCAAATTGTATTCCTCGGGATGCATTTTATTGTGGAACAAACACAATACTCTCAGTCAATCCAAAATGTTATTGAACCTCAAACCTGAATGTTTAACAAAGGAAAAGTGAGTTTTGTCTTTCTCAGGGAAATATGTGTGCACAATTATTAGGCAACTATTAGTGTGCAGAATTATTAGGCAACTAAATTACAAAAATAATTTCTCTCAACTCACTTGTTTATTCTCAATTTTTAGAGTAAGTGTAACAGATAAGTAACACAAAATTACAATTATATAACATTTATGGCCTTTCAAAAATATTCAGTGACCAATATAGCCACCCTTATTTTCAATAACTGCCATGAGCCTTCCATCCATGGAGTCTGTCAGTTTCTTGATCTGTTCACGATCAATTTTTGCTGAAGCAGCAACCACAGCCTCCCAAATGCTGTTCAAAACGGTGTATTGTCTTCCATCACTGTAAATCTCACGTTTGAGAAGGGCCCACAAGTTCTCAATAGGATTTAAGTCAGGTGAGGAAGGGGGCCAGGTCATTATTCAGGCATCTTTGAGGTCCTTGCTGGCTAGCCAAGCAGTGGAGTACTTGGATGCATGTGATGGAGCATTGTCCTGCATAAAGATCATGGCCTTCTAGAATGCTGAGGACTTCTTCCTGTACCACTGTTTGATGAAAGAATCTTCCAGAAACTGGCAGTAGGTTTGGGAGTTGAGTTTCAGTCCATCTTCAACCCTAAAAGGTCCAATTACCTCATCCTCAATGATAGCAGCCCATACCAGTACCCCTCCTTCACCTTGCTGGCACCTGACTCAAAGTGGTGCCCTGTGTCCATTACTGATCCAGCCACGGGCCCATCCATTTGGTCCATCAAGAGTCACTTTCATTTCATCTGTCCATAAAACCTTTGAAAAATCTGTCTTCAGGTATTTCTTTGCCCAGTCGTGACACTTCAACTTGTGAATCTTATTCAGTGGTGGTCTTGTTTCAGTCTTCTTGACCTTGGACATGTCTCTGAGCACTTGACACCTTGTACTTCTGAACACTCCAGGTAGGTTGTAGTTCTATAATACGGTGGCACTGGAGGATAATGGGTTCCTGCTAGTTTGACGTTTTAATTCTTCTCAAGTCTTTTGCAGTTAATTTGCGCCTTTTCTTCCCCATGCGTTTTTTGCGCCCCAGTTGACTATTCGCAAAAAAGGGTTTGAATGTCCGGTGGTCACACCTCAATAGTTTAGCTATATAAAGAGTGTCGCATCCGTCTGAAAGGCATTTTACATTTTTGGCTTTTCAGTGTCAGTTAAATTTATTTTCTGGCCCATTTTACCTGAGGTAATGAGGCTGCCTAATAATTATGTACACCTTGATATAAGGTGTTATTCACTTTCGCCACACCCTCCCTCATTATACAAATACATATCACCAGAAAAGGATTAAATCCAATAGCATTCAAGTTTATATGGTTTGGAGTTCGAAAATGTGAATAGAAACAATAAGATCAGAATACTCACTTGCCTAATAATTGTGCACGCAATGTATGTATGTATGTATGTACAGTGAGGGGAAAAAAGTATTTGATCCCCGGCTGATTTTGTACGTTTGCCCACTGACAAAGAAATTATCAGTCTATAATTTTAATGATAGGTTTATTTGAACAGTGAGAGACAGAATAACAACAAAAAAATCCAGAAAACTGCATGTCAAAAATGTTATAAATTGATTTGCATTTTAAACGTACAAAATCTGCAGGGGATCAAGTACTTTTTTCCCTGTGTGTGTGTGTGTGTGCTTTTTCCCTCTGTATTGATTTACCTACATGATCACTTCTGGTGATCCTCTAGGTCTGAACATAAAAAGGATAAAATCAAAAGAAGGCTACTTTGGCAAGTGGAGGATTATGCAGATGATGTCCCCGTTTGTGTTGAAAAAAGAGCTATCCTTGCCTGCCAGCATGGCAAAGCATCGAAAAGACCTTCTACAGCTGAGGTACAATGTCTAGTGTCATTATAAGGAATTCATATATACCCATAGAATTGGAATAGTCTGAAGGCATAATGGGTTAAATAAACCTATCATAACCCCAAATCAAAAGTTGTAATACTCTGTTAGTTGTGCCTTCTTCATTATTTCTTCACTCATTGAATCATTGATTGGTAACTTTTCCATTCATTGACAAATGTGTCTAAAGGAACAGCCTTCAGAACATGTATATAGCAAGAAAAGGTTATATGTGCAGAGGGGCAAAAAAGTGGACTGTCCAGCAAAGCTTTTCATTCGGCATGTAACTAGGTGAGTTAATTAGCACAGTATAATGTAATGGATGCTTCAACAATGCCTCTAATTTCTCTAAGCGTTGACTAAATATGTATTAAACTGTTTTCTTAAGGTATGACACATTTAGTGTCAAAGGGGATGCTTCAAGGGCAAAAAAACAAGAAGCAATGAAAAGGCTGAAGGAGGCATTGACTCAGACAAGCCCAGCTACATCATCATTCATTCATGTCAAGTTCCCAATCGCTGAAGCACACCAAAATCACATTGTCAATGAAGGAAGTTGCTTTAAAAGGAAGATGCATCCACAAGAAAACATGGGGCAGGACAGAGACAGGGAAAACCACATCACAGCTGAACAGTGTGCGTTAAGAGTTGAATTAAACAAAATAATGGATGCTACTTATCTATGTCAAGACATTGAGACCTTACAAAAGACAAAGGAAGCTGTGGCAGACATTCGAAAATCCTTCATTGGCTCCTGTCCAAAAGGGAATGGTCTTCCGTTGCTGAGCAAAGAGAACCAATTGATGAGAGAAAACAACAAAATGCTTCGATCTCTCCCACCAAGAGTAAGAAAAGGAAAACTTAAGGGACAGTTTGAAATTTACTGGGGTGGGGCGGGCGGTCCAAAATTGGGGAGGGTTGTCTAACTGTTTTGGGGCTTTGGGGAGGGTTGTGTGCAGGTGCATAATTTGTGTGGGGGGGGTCATACGTGATGTGGTTGACACTGGAACACATTTAACCTGCCCCCCCCCCCCCCCCCCCCCAACTCCCATTATGCAACACAAAGTTACGCTCTTAGTTGCTGTTGTTTTTTTACTGGGCACAGGGGATGGTAGTGTGTTTCTTCCCTGATTTACATTTGCTTTTTTTTAAGGTTTTACTATGTCATTTCTTCCATCCTAGCCAAGTTTCCTCATCTGCTTGCATGCACTTACCTTATCAAGGTGTTTTGTTACTTCCCTTATGCACTTTTCCGCACACTTACTATACCACAGGTCAGTATAGTCTACCAGTCTGTCTATCCTGCCCTATCCACCATTCATAGTCACAATAGTAGTAGGTGGACTGTTTGTCCAGATCTGCAATAGGCTAACTAGCAATCATACCACACAAAATCATTCAAAGCGGCACCAATTTTCAATATAAATCCACAACAACATAGAGGAATGGCTGATAAGCAGCGGAGAGTCAAGTGCACATGAAAGAACAGTGAAGACATGAGACGCAGCTCAAAAAGCTCTCCTATTGATCCTGTTTAGGGAAAATACAATTATCCTTACTGGGACTCCCTAAAAACACGGCACTTCGCCCAAAGTGGTTTTCGTAGCAGGTTAGGAAAGCATTTTTGCTAACCCTATCCCTTTTACTTAACTTAATCTAATTCTCCTAACGTGCTACCTTAATTATCCTAACCTGCTAGGACTAGCCTGCAACGACACAATGCAATGAATAATTGCGTCATTGTTTTCTACTGAGTACAAAATTCTACTCTAAGCTGTAAACTGCAGTGAAAATGTCATTTCAGTAAACGGCACAAAACTCCTGTCATGTTTCATTCCATTAATTCCATTTGGATCAGTTTGGGGTCTACTCTCGACAGTTTATAAGTATTTAGTATTTATTGTTAGGATCCCCAATAGCGATTGAACCCTGACCTGCCAAGGCAGCAGCAGCTTTTCCAGGGGTCCAAACAGGATTAGAACAATTACATCATAATAAAACAGCCTACATCAAAAATAAAACTATACATCATACTCTACATTATTACATTACTCCATCATTACAAATGTACAATATAAAATCTCCAATACTACAATGTGTTTGTGTGTAGAGTGTGTGTTATAGAATGTACAGTGCCTTCGGAAAGTATTCAGACCACGTGAATTTTTACACATTTTGTTATGTTACAGCCTTATTCTAAAATGAATATATAAAGAAAAATCCTCAGCAATCTACATACAATAGCCCATAATGACAAAGCGAAAACAGGTCTTTTATAAATGTTTGTAAATTTATAAACAATTTAAACGGATGCCTTATTTACATAAGTATTCAGACCCTTTGCTATGAGAGTTGAAATTGAGCTCAGGTGCATCTTGTTTCCATTGATCTTCCTTGATGTTTCTTCAACTTCATTGGAGTCCACCTGTGGTAAATTCAATTGATTGGACATGATTTGTAAAGGCACACACCTGTCTATATAAGGTCCCACAGTTGACAGTGCATGTCAGAGCAAAAATGAAGCAATGAGGTCGAAGGAATTGTCCGTAGACAGGATTGTGTCGAGGCACAGATCTGGGGAAGGGTACCAAAACTTTTCTGTAGCATTGAAGGTCCCCAAGAACACAGTGGCCTCCATCATTCTTACATGGAAGAAGTTTGTAACCACCACGACTCTTCCTAGAGCTGGCCGCCCAGCCAAACTGAGCAATTGGGGGAGAAGGGTCTTGGTCAGGGAGGTGATCAAGAACCCAATGGTCACTCTTACAGAGTTCCTCTGTGGAGATGGGAGAACCTTCCAGAAGGACAACCATCTCTGCAGCACTCCACCAATCAGGCCTTCATGGTAGAGTGGCCAGGTGGAAGCCACTCACTAAAAGGCACATGACAGCCCGCTTGGAGTTTGCCAAAAGGCACCTAAAGGACTCTGACCATGAGAAACAAGATTCTCTGGTCTGATTAAACCAAGATTTGAACTCTTTGGCCTGAATGCCAAATGTCACATCTGGAGGAAACCTGGCACTATCCCTACGGTGAAGCATGGTGGTGGCAGAATCATGGTGTGGGGATGTTTTTCAGTGGCAGGGATTGGGAGACTAGTCAGGATCGAGGGAAAGATGAACAGAGCAAAGTTCAGAGATCCTTGATGAAAACCTGCTCCAGAGCACTCAGGACCTCAGACTGGCAAAAGTTCACCTTCCAACAGGACAACGACCCTAAGAACACAGCCAAGACAACGCAGGAGTGGCTTCGGGACAAGTCTCTGAATGTCCTTGAGTAGCCCGGACTTGAACCCGATCGAAAATCTCTGGAGAAACCTGAAAATAGCTGTGCAGCAACGCTCCCCATCCAACAGGATAGAGCTTGAGAAGATCTGCAGAAAAGAATGAAACTCCCCAAATACAGGTGTGCTAAGCTTGTAGCGTCACCCAAGTAGACAGCGATTATGTAATCGGTGCCAAAGGTGCTTCAACAAAGTACTGAGTAAAGGGTCTAAGTAAATTGGATATTTCCTCTTTTTTTTCTTTTTTACACTTTTTTTTTTGCTTTGTCATTTATGGTGTATTGTGTGTAGATGGATGAGGAGGAAAAAAACATTTTAATACATTTTAGAATGCTTTAACTTAACAAAATGTTGGAAAAGTCAACGGGTCTGAATACTTTAAAGGCACTGTATGTGCGTATGCGTGCGTGTCTCTTCACAGTTTGCGTTGTGCTATTAGGTGTTGTTTTATGGATTTTTAAAAAATCGGATTTTACTGCTTGTGTAAAGGACGTCATGCTGCTTGCTTAGCGAGTACCACTTCCTCCCGATTCAGCCTGTACCTGGCGCGAACTTGGGACCTCTCCCTTGCAACCACCCACCTAAAGCTTCTTACCAGTCGGTGCCACGCGAAAAGCTAGCAAGTGGGGACACTTCAGGCTGAGTAGTAAGTTTCACACATCCCCATGTGCAACACTCTTCCACTTGATGTGGAAGAGAGTTTCATGTAGTCATGGCTCTGTTGTTCTGTGAGTTTCCTAGAGTCCGTTCTGGACTTGGGGACTGTGAAGAGACCCCTGGTTGCAGTGTGTATGGGTGTTTGAGCTGTGTGTAAACTGTTTGAACAGACAGTTCGTTGCTTTCAACACATCAATACGGCTCACAATGTATAATTTAATCTATTATATACCATCAAACAAAATACCGAAAACATTTTTTTCACAAAATATACACTACTGTTCAAAAGTTTGCAGTCACTTAGAAATGTCCTTGTTTTTAAAAGAAAAGTTAAACATTTTGTCCATTTTAAAATAACATAAAATTGATGAGAAATACAGTGTAGACATTGTTAATGTTGTAAATGACTATTGTAGCTGGAAACGTCAGATTTGTTTTTATGGAATATCTACATAGGTGTACAGAGGCCCATTATCAGCAAGCATCACTCTTGTGTTCAAATGGCACATTGTGTTAGCTTTTTCAAAAGCTTTTAAAAGGCTAACATACTGTAAGTGTATATGACAGATGAGATCAATAATACATTACATATTTTGGCTCCTCTTTCCTATTCAATGCATTTAAAAAGTATTATTGTGATGTAATGCTTACTTAATTCAGAATGCATGTGCACTTGAAATTTGGCCATAGAATCAATGACCAGAAAAATACGTATTTTCATTGTCTGTAAATTACATCTTTTTAACTTTCATTCATAATCAAAAATGAACCTGATTACAACATCCGGAAAATAATTATTTTCAATGTCGGGAAAATACATATCTTCACCTTTCATTCAGAACCTAAAATAAACATCACATCAACGTCTGGAAAATACATATTTTAGATGTCTTTTCAACATACTTTTGCTTACTGTGATGTCCCTTGGTTTGGGGGCATGACCCAATAATCAATTTTCTAATTCTTATGTCACCTACGCAATAATGTTGTAGGTAGAGGTGCCTAGGGACAAACTCAATCAAAACCTGTATCAAGGGCTCAAACATGGGGAAATCCCTAATTAACCACTGCCCTCTATAATATGTGGAGTATTGGATAGGTGAAACATTCACCTTGTTCGTCTATCAGACGACATAGTGGACGTGGAGCATTGATCCAGGATACTCTCATATCTCGCTAAGTGCATAGGGGTAGACATCCTAGGCTATCCATAACAATATTGATGAGCATCAATTCCTACCTCGCGTAGGTGCCATTGGTAGGCATTTCCACATTTGGGAAAAAGTCCGTCCTCCACCCTCTCCTTCGTAACCCGGAAACTGATAAGTGGTCGAGGAATGTTAATTTGTTAGTAGAAGAACAGAAGAGTATTCTCCCCTCCTCGATATCCACATTTCATCAAGGACAATCGTGTGTATCCTATTCTACCAGAGTCCTTCATGGAAATTTTGAAATTGGACACACCCCCTTTGCTTCAGCTTCTGTTTTGTCAAAGGGGGAAAAATCATGCACACATTTAAAACATCATGCTGCTTATTGTTTTATCTATAAAATATCTTGCACAACTAACTTATTTTTACCAGTTTACATAGTTATTTTGGGAGTGGAAAAGGAGTCTCATTTCATACAAGCGTATTTTCATCCACGGTCTCTCACCACCTCTCCTCAATTACCTTTGACCTTTTTCAAAAGGAGGCAAGAGGAGAGAGGACGCAGGAGTTCAGCCAGTCCACGTGAGAAATGGCCCAGGGATTGGTGTAAGGGACCAGGACACTTTTCACACCATTTCCATTTCCACCAGTAGACTCTGCTGTACATCATGGTGTGCGTACATTTAAGCGTGCAAAGTTGCAGAGCTGCGAAGAAAAAGCCATATCTCAGACTGGCCAATAAAAATAAAAGATTAAGATGGGCAAAAGAACACAGACCCTGGACAGAGGAACTCTGCCTAGAAGGCCAGTATCTCAGAGTCACCTCTTCACTGTTAATGTTGAGACTGGTGTTTTGCGGGTACTATTTCATGAAGTTGCCAGTTGAGGACTTGTGAGGTGTCTGTTTCTCAAATTAGACACTAATGTATGTGTCCTCCTGCTCAGTTGTGCACCGGGGCCCCCCACTCTTTCTATTCTGGTTAGAGCCTGTTTGCGCTGTTCTGTGAAGGGAGTAGTACACAGCATTGTACGAGATCTTCAGTTTTTTGGAAATTTCTCGCATAGAATAGCCTCCATTTCTCAGAACAAGAATAGACTGATGAGTTTCAGAAGAAAGGTCTTTGTTTCTGGCCATTTTGAGCCTGTAATCGAACCCACAAATGCTGATGCTCCAGATACTCATCTCGTCTAAAGAAGGCCTGTTTTATTGCTTCTTTAATCAGAACAACAGTTTCAGCTGTGCTAACATAATTGCAAAAGGGTTTTCTAATGATCTATTAGCTAATCCAAGTTTATCATTTTAAACTGGCAGTGATGATGATCAACCTACAGAATTAACCAACGGACCACTTCAACTACAGAAACATCTTCAGTAACAGAAAGAAACATTTGTTTGTTGCTATGACTGTGATATTTTTGTTAATCTACCTTAGTTGAACGTACTGACTGTTATTCGCTCTGGATAAGAGCGTCTGCTAAATGAGTAAAATGTAAATGTACTAAATAAATAAAAATGCAATGCATGCTGGGTATTTTCATGCGCTCCGCCCCAAACAAGTGCAAATTTGGGCGGTCCAGACCAAATATGAACGAATCATAGACGTCTAGGCTATATTTCACAAGTTTGAACAGCACAGTACAGTAGACTTTAATTCAGTAGAGCAGAGTTTAATTTAGTACAGTTTAGTTCAGTAGACTAGAGTAAAGTAGGGTACAATACAGTGCATTATACTGTACTGTACTGAACTGTACTTTACTGTATTGTACTATACTCTACTTTTCTGACAGTTACACACATCAGTACATATATGTCTGTGTAAGAGTTATTTAGATCAGGTAGGGGAGAGGTGTAGTGCTGTGAGGTATTTTTTTGTTTTTTAAAGCAAATTTAGTGATTTGCTTTGGTAATTTGAAGTGGAAGGGAGTTGCATGCGATAGTGGCTCTATATATAATCCTTTGCGTTGCATTGAATTTGTTCTGGATTTGGGGACTGAAGAGACCCCTGGTGGAATGTCTGGTGAGGTAAGTAAGCTCTTGACATTTTCCACATTTTGTTGTTACAGCCTGAATTTAAAATGGATTCAATTTAGTTTGTTTTTTGTCATTGACCTACACACAATACAACATGTCAACGTGGAATTATGTTTTTCAAACTTTTTTACAGCTAAAATGAAAAGCTGAAATGTATTGAGTCAGTAAGTATTCAACCCCTTTCTTATGGCAAGCCTAAATAAGTTCAGGAGTAAAAATGTGCATAAGTCACATACGTTGTGTTTAACATGATTTTTGAATGACTACCTCATCTCTGTACCCCACATATACAATTATCTGTAAGGTCCCTCAGTTGAGCAGTACATTTTAAACACAGATTCAACTTCAATAAGAAGACATTGAATATCCCTTTGAACATGGTGAAGTTATTAATTACACTTTTGGATGGTGTATCAATACACCCAGTCACTACAAAGATCCAGGTGTCCTTCCTAACTCAGTTGCGAAAGAGGAAGGAAACCGCTCAGGGATTTCACAATGTGGCGAATGGTGACTAAAACAATTACAGAGTTTAATGGCTGTGATAGGAGAAACTTGAGGATGGATCAACAACATTGCAGTCACTCCACAATACTAACCTAATTAACAAAGTGAATAGAAGGAAGCATGTACAGAATAAAAATATTTAAAAACTGCAAAGCAATAAACTTTATGTCCAGAATACAAAGTGTTATGTTTGAGGCAAATCCAATCCAACACATTACTAAGTACCACTCTTCATATTTCCAAGCATAGTGGTGGCTGCGTCATGTTATGGGTATGCTTGTAATCGTTAAGTCCTGTGAGTTTTTCAGGATAAAAAAATGGAATGAAGCTAAGCACAGGCAAAATCTTAGAGGAAAACCTGGTTCAGTCGGCCTCCCACCAGACACAAAGAAAATTCACCTTTCAGCAGGACAAAAACCTAAAACACAAGGCCAAATCTACACTGGAGTTGCTTACCAAGAAGACAGTGAATGTTCCTGAGTGGCCGAGTTACAGACTTGATTTAAATCTACTTGAAAATCTATTGCAAGAACTGAAAATGATTGTCTAGCAATGATCAACAACCAAATTGACAGAGCTTGAAGAATTTTGACAAGAATAATGGGCAAATGTTGCACAATCCAGGTGTGGAAAGCTCTTAGAGACTTACCCAGAAAGACTCACAGCAGTAAACACAACCAAAGGTGCTTCTATAAAGTATTGACTCAGGAGTGTGAATAGTTATGTAAATGAGATATTTCTGTATTTAATTTTACAAAAAAAAAATTCAGGCTGTAACAACAAAATGTGGAATAAGTCAAGCGGTATGAATACTTCAAATCAAATTTTATTGGTCACATACACATGGCTAGCAGATGTTAATGCGAGTGTTGCGAAATGCTTGTACTTCCTGAAGACATTGTCAGTCAGCCTAGCTGTCATAGATATATGTAAATTGATTATACAAACAATTTGGAATTTTGAACACAATATTTCCACAAAAACAAGAATTGATTCAGTCAATCTCTCCTCTACTTTGCGCTGAGAGAGACTGGCTACATTGAAGGGCTAACTCTCTGTTCTGGGCCAGCTGCAGCTTTTCTAGGTCCTTTGCAGCACTTGACCATATCACCAGGTAATAGCTATGCTTAGATAAAACTAGAGCTTACAGGACTTGTTTCATTGAGCAGCCATCACTAGCTCTCCCTCTGTCTACATCGGGTTTTACAATCCTATAATCTGCACAGGCCTACGTGCCGGAAATCTGGAATGTACCTTGTTACATCTCAGGGACCAGTGTGACATAATAATCTTATCTTCTACAATGTGTGTGACAATCAGTCTGGAACACACCCTGCCTGGGATAGGTCTTTGCGGTGCTCAAAACATCAATGACTCTGAAAAGTTATAATATAGTCAAGACTATTGACACATAAAGATAGTATTTTCCATCTCCTAGAAATGATCAAGAATACATGTGTTGATCATTTCAATTATTTACAAAACATCTTAAATCAAGCCTGAATAAACGAATTAACTTTGTCCAAAGGTTATTTTGGCATGTGTGACGTGCATGACCAATTTCAGTCTGTTCAGGAGTGATGATGTGGAAGATGGGTTTCCACTAGTTATCACAGACCACAAAGTCAAAATTGGCTATATATTTATTATATATTTTTGTAAATGAGCTTTTTATGGTTTAGGTTAAAAATCAAGTTTTAACAAGATAAATTGTAGAAATAGGCTGGTTTTATGACACTGTGGCTGTTATTACGAGTGACGACCAGATAGATGTGCCTGTCTGAGACCGTGAACAGTGTAATTGCAGACCACAATTACGTTTTTTTTCCTGATATCGGCGTTTCTTGATGTCAAGTTACACCCATTGATGCTCGCTATTGGTCCATGGCCGTTTCTTTCGCGTTGGGGGGGACAACAGTTGTTGACAACTGTAGCTAAACCTAACCAACATCATTTTCTAACCTGCAACATTGTTATCTTAACGCCCATTTCAAGAAACGCCCCCGAATTGCGGTCTGCAGTTAGACCATATTGGAGAGGCCGGGAAAATATTGGGGAGTGGAGAACACAGACGACTGGTAACGTTGCAGAAAAAGACACCAAGGTAGGAGCTTAATCACTCCAAAATATAAATGTAATATTGTATAGCTAGCTGACAATCTTGGCTATTAAGTTAATAAACAGACCCAGTTAGCTAGCTTGCTGTGTGTCAAACTGGAGAGACAATTGCGTTAGCTAGCATTGTCAATGAAACTAGCTAACAACGTAACTAGCTAACGTAGCTGCTGAGTTGATGAAGAATGCAGTGATACGCGGCGACTACACTGCAGTCTCGGGGGGGTTTTGAAAATATTTACATTTAGATAGCTAGCTAATCCAGTAAAGCAATAACTACCTACCTAACATTTAATTTAGGATTTGCACATTTATAACGTTATTTTAAAGCGAGAATAGTAGCTAGTTCGCTACTAGCTAACGTTAGGTGGTCTCTAGCCCTAACTATGTAACGCATTACCTAGCGACATTCCGTAGGTATGGTGGTACCCGGTCAGCTAGTTAGCGAACTAAATAAATGCACAACTGCCAGCAATGCACATAATTAGCTAAGTGAGTTAAAGTAGGTAAGTAGTTTGCAATGCATAAAATGAGACATTGCAAATGGGGTAGGCTAGCCAGGAAAGGCGTAGCTAAGATGCAGTCACATAGATGGTGAAAATGAGTTTTTAGGCAACATTAGCTAACGTTACCTCTTGGGACTTGACTAACTAATTTGTCAGAAATGTTTGCTTTTTTGCTCCCTAGAAGTAGGTAACGTTAGTTTCAGATGGTCTTTTCCAGAAGCTGGCACAGACGAACGTATTACTATTGGGATGCAAAGTATTTTAAAGGGGAAGTTTACCCAAATAACATGTTTCCTTACCTTTCCTGAGAGGTATTGTCTACAAGAGACTAATAGATCAGATTTGTTAACTAAGTGCCTTGCTGTGGCAGCCCACAAAGGAATGTAACAATGGTTTGAGAAGGGATTCAAAAACAAATCAAATGGTTTACTCATTACACGCTATTCATCTCCAAAGTGGTTTGGTTGGTTGGGTCAGTGGGCACGATTACATGCACACAATAATGAGATTGTGGATAGTTAGGTTAATGTAATAGTTTGTATAAAATGTTTACATGCATTGCAAGAATAATGATAGCAATTTATTTTTTAATTCTTTTTTTCACCTTTATTTAACCAGGTAGGCCAGTTGAGAACAAGTTCGCCTTTACAACTACGACCTGGCCAAGATGAAGCAAAGTAGTGCGACACAAACAACAGAGTTACACATGGAATAAACAAACGTACAGTCAATAACACAATAGAGAAGTCTATATACAGTGTGTGCAAATTAATTAAGATTAAGGAGGTAAGGCAATAAATAGGCCATACTGGCGGAATAATTACAATTTAGCAAACACTGGCGTGATAGATGTGCAGAAGATGAATGTGCAAGTAGAGATACTGGGGTGCAAAGAAGCAAAAAACAATATGGGAATGAGGTAGTTGGGTGGGCTATTTACAGATGGACTATGTACAGGTGCAATGATCTGTAAGCTGCTCTGACCGCTGATGCTTAAAGTTAGTGAGGGAGATATGAGTCTCCAGCTTCAGCGATTTTTGCAGTTCGTTCCAGTCATTGGCAGCAGAGAACTGGAAGGAAAGGCGGCCAAACGAGGAGTTGGCTTTGGGGGTGACCAGTGAAATATACCTGTTGGAGCGTGTGCTATGGCTGGGTGCTGCTATGGTGACCAGTGTGCTGAGATAAGGCGGGGCTTTACCTAGCAAAGACTTATAGATGACCTGGAGCCAGTGGGTTTGGCGACGAATATGAAGCGAGGGCCAGCCAACGAGAGCATACAGGTTGCAGTGGTGGGTAGTATATGGGGCTTTGTCGACAAAATGGATGGCACTGTGATAGACTGTATCCAATTTGTTGAGTAGAGTGTTGGAGGCTATTTTGTAAATGACATCGCTGAAGTCAAGGATCAGTAGGATGGTCAGTTTTACGAGGGTTTGTTTGGCAGCATGAGTGAAGGCTGCTTTGTTGCGAAATAGGAAGCCAATTCTAGATTTAATTTTGGATTGGAGATGCTTAATGTGAGTCTGGAAGGAGAGTTTACAGTCTAACCAGACACCTAGGTATTTGTAGTTGTCCACATATTCTAAGTCAGAACCGTCCAGAGTAGTGACGCTGGACAGGCGGGCAGCTGCGGGCAGCGATCGGTTGAAGAGCATGCATTTAAGAGCAGTTGGAGGCCATGGAAGGAGAGTTGTATGGCATTGAAGCTCGTCTGGAGGTTAGTTAACACAGTGTCCAAAGAAGGGCCAGAAGTATACAGAATGGTGTCGTCTGCGTAGAGGTGGATCAGAGAATCACCAGCAGCAAGAGCGACATCATTGCTGTATACAGAGAAAAGAGTCGGCCCAAGAATTGAACCCTGCGGCACCCCCATAGAGACTGCCAGAGGTCCGGACAACAGGCCCTCCGATTTGACACACTGAACTCTATCTGAGAAGTAGTTGGTGAACCAGGCGACGCAGTCATTTGAGAAACCAAGGCTGTTGAGTCTGCTGATAAGAATGTGGTGATTGACAGAGTCGAAAGCCTTGGCCAGGTCGATGAAGACGACTGCACAGTATTGTCTTTTATCGATGGCGGTTATGATATCGTTTAGGACCTTGAGCGTGGCTGAGGTGCACTCATGACCAGCTCAGAAACCAGATTGCATAGCGGAGAAGGTAGAGTGGGATTCGAAATGGTCGATGATCTCTTTGTTAACTTGGCTTTCGAAGACCTTGGAAAGGCAGGGTAGGATAGATATAGGCCTGTAACAGTTTGGGTCTAGAGTGTCTCCCCCTTTGAAGAGGGGGATGGCCGCGGCAGCTTTCCAATCTTTGGGGATCTCAGACGATACGAAAGAGGTTGAACAGGCTAGTAATAGGGGTTGCAACAATTGCGGTGGATAATTTTAGAGGGTCCAGATTGTCTAGCCCAGCTGATTTGTAAGGGTCCACATTTTGCAGTGCTTCCAGAACATCAGCTATCTAGATTTGGGTGAAGGAGAAATGGGGGAGGCTTGGGCAAGTTGCTGTGTAGGGTGCAGAGCTGTTGACCGGGGTAGGGGTAGCCAGGTGGAAAGCATGGCCAGCTGTAGAAAAATGCTTATTGATATTCTCGATTATCGTAGATGCAGTGGGCAGCTGGGAGGAGGTGCTCTTATTCTCCATGGACTTTACAGTGTCCCAAAACGTAGAATAATAATCATGTTTACATGGACACCTCTGAAATCAGGCTACTGATGATGGGACTTTTGATAAATGCAGAAAATTGCCAATCAAAATAAACTTTATGCCACAGTGACCATGTTATTTTTGCGAATACTTTTTGATTCTGAGTTTGGACATTAGGTTTGTATGTGAAAACTATAAGATGCATACCTAAAAATCTTCACTTCATTCCCGCATAAGAGGGAGGCTTGCGCTACTGGAACTCCAATTAAGCTGTTTACATGTTCTAATAATTTGAAAGATTGATCAGTAAACCAAGTGTTTTAATCGGTGTATGCTTACTTTGATTATTACCTTAAGCCAATTAAGATAAGCAGAGTAAGGTGTTTACATGACTAATGCCATACTCTGCCAGTCAGTTGAATATCGATTTATTAGTTTTTTTGCTCTGTGTATTTCGATTATACAGAGCAAACTTAAAAAGCTGTCCAGATTCCAAACAAAATAATTTTCTAAATTTATTAGGCCTATTCATAAGGAAGCACACAGCCTGGCATCATTTAGTCTCATGTGGTATAATTTGTAGTCTCTGCAGTCCTAACAACGTTGATCAACACAGGGCTACACTTTTTACATGAGGCCAAATTTCCAGATTGTGCCCTTTATCTGTGTGTTTTGTGAATCAAGACCCTGCAGCACTGATTGAACTACAATGCTGTTCACAAGACAGTGGGTTGCCAACATCTTGTGTGATGACCCTTGTGAATTTGGCTCAAGCTTCTAAAGGACATCTTATTACAGTTTCATAAATTTGCTAGTCTAAAATTCTTCCGTTTTTAGAATCGAGGCCAATTAATATAATTTTTATTGCCTGGTCCTATTCAGTGTTTTGCCTAAATCAACACATGGTGTGTAACCTACTAGCACCATCCCTCTTGATAAACACAATGCGTCCATGTCTTGGCTTACTTGTTGACAGTGCTTATGGTTTGACGTGTTTAAAGGTGTGGTGGCATGCTATGAAATGAGTGCCGGACGGTGACATGAAGGGATAATGAAAAGGGTGTGGGTTTGCATAGTTTAAGTTTCCCTTTCCAGGACTGCTGAGTCAAATGGAAACCTAAGTGGGAAACAGCTGGCCCATAAATGACTCCACAGTTTGCTCAGGGTGGTGTTCAAGGTTCTCAAGAACTTGGCATGATCAAACTAATTATGGACATGGCGTCTGTCAGCAAGTTAACTTGGCATATTGGCTAGTGTCAATATGTATTGCTAAAACGTCATTGTGACGTAAGCTATCTGTATGTCTGATTTTTGGAAAATCCTAACTACCTACTTTGCTCTAATACAAATTCAACATGATCTCAGAGAGTACGTTTACATTCACACTAATTCAATATTAAATTGATTATGGCAAATGGCCGAGTATGACGTTAGTCACGTAAACGCCTTACTCTGCTTATCTTAATCAGCTTAAGGATAAAATCGAAGTAAGCATACGCCGATTAAAACACCTGTTTTTCTGAGCGATCTTTCTAATTATTAGGACCTTAATCAGCGTTCCAGAAGTGTATTTGATCTGCACATGTGCCTGCACCGGCAGCACATTCCTTCCTCTAATGGCCATAGTGAAGTGAGTTCAGGAAAAAAAAAAAAAACTCTAGGTATGCATCTTAGAAATAGTTTTCACATGCAAACTTTATATGTCCAACTCGGAATCAAATAGGCTTCGCAAAAATAACATGGTAGCTGTGGTAGGACGTTTATTTTGATGAGTGATTTTCTACATTTATTTAAGTCCCATCAGCCTGATTTCAGATGTGTCCATGTAGACAGGATTATTGGAGAAATCGTTCATCTTCCAAAGCATGGAAACGTTTTTAACTATTATTAATCTGACTATCCACAATCCTATTATTGAGTGCATGTAACTGTACTCAAAGATTTGTAGGCCTTCATATGATTTGTTTTGGGGGGTTTAACAGTTTAATTGTTATTAGTTTAGTTAAATTATTTAAAAACTGCATCACATGCCGCATGTCTATGTCAGGTTTAATTCACCCAGAGGAACTAAACTAAATCATGATTAAAAGGTTTCTTCGCTGTGCGTTTTAGCAAAACTGAAAATATGCTGCTGCCATGTACAATATTGAGTCCAGAGTGTCTAGAAGGATGTCCCAGACTGAGTAATTTATTTAAATCTGTTTTTCATCAAGTTTTATGACTTCTGAGCAAAGGAATAGTTTTTTGTGAACGTGCATGACTATTTCCAGTGCTAGACAATGCACATGCATTGTCGTCTACATTTCAAGGCATTTTCCCTAATAGTCTAGTTATAGACTTGACAGCACCAATGTAATAGTTCTTCTCTGAATATGCTAAATGTTACAACCATTTTATTTTGTGTGCATTTGTTGGGTCAAGATTAATTATGAACTACTAGTTTTTTTTTCTGTCTGTTCACTTAGGTCATCTCATGCAACTCTTTCTAATCCTCTCTGCTTATGACATCAACCCAAGACAGTAACCTTATTTCTGTCTCATTTTTTAAGAATTGGATCAACTTTGGGGAGAACGGAGAAGAAAAGTGGTGGAGGCCTGATCTGCCCCTGCCTCCTCCAACCCCTCCCACTGCCAGATTTGTGAGCCTTTGTTGGCATCCTGTCTGAGGGGAAATCAAGGAGGAACATTTCTACACATGAAGAGCTGAAGTCTCCATTTAGGAAACTAGTTCAAACTGAATATCTGGAAAATAGTTTTTATTGATTTGTTTTTGACTTGAAGAGCTGTACTGTGGGGAACGTATCAGCTGTGACCTACTTACTCTACTTTTTGGACTAGTGGAGTTACAACATGGCGAAGAAAAACAGCCAGAAGGGTATGTATGCTGTCATTCGTCTCTGCTATTTGTTTTTAAAAACAGATAAACTAGCATTGAAAATGCTATAACCAGTGTTAGAATGCATTTTAATGTTGCATTATGTAACTTTTTGGGCGACCCCCGGCCAAATTCACATAGACATTTTAGTTATAGATTTTTCATTGAAAGCAAGTCTAAGAAGCGGTAGATCTGTTCTATGTTCGCTGTTTCTATGCTTCCCATTAAGTTTTGTCTTTGCGTCTTTTAGTTTTGTACACCAGCTGAAAATACAATATTTTTGATTATGGAAAATATATTTCACAGCGGTTTAGATGGTACAATGATGATCTCCACTATACTTGCTTCTTTTGTCACAAACTGAAATTAGGCAAAGTATTAGAATTTTAGCAACCAGGAAATGGTGGAGAGATTTCTGCATTGTGCACCATTAAATGTGTGAAGCTGATTCTCAAAGACACTTAAGTCAATCGGGACACATTTGTATAGGCCCTCCCTTGACCTAGTGATTGTGTCCTCCTAAATAAGTATTTGTAAATGGTGGAAGTTTCATCTGCTGCTCTAACTTGTGTTGCTGTATCTCCCTGCAAGAAGCAGTAGCCTAGCCCTAGATATGTTTGAACATGTCATCTCCTTGTCATGCCAAACATTGATTGGCACATCATCTGACAAGGAGTTGATACGATAGCACACAGAGCTGGCATCAGGTTAAATAAGCAGCACTCGACAAATTGATATGCAATTTAGTCAAGTGGGTCTGTTTAGGCCATACACTCATCTCATAGTAGGCCGGAGAAACCTGTTTTGGTGATTTCTGGTAGGCCTATATCATCAAAATAAATCAATCACAGCACGTTTTTGGAGTCATGTTTATGCGCTGTTGAAACTACCACAACTCAATCACATGGAAACTGGATATATTTTTACATCACTGGTTAGAGGACAACCTGCAGAACAGTCAGGTACTTTTTGGAATGTTGCATTTTGATACGGGGGCCACCAGAACAGAAACACTAATGAAACGCTTTTGTCAATCCCTCCTTTCGATTATCCCGTTGAAATCAATTACGCAATAGGGGGGAGATGAGGTTGCACATCCTGTTAAAACTAACACAGCTACAAAACCACAAGGAATCTGGGAACAATGTGTACATCACTGGTTAGAGGACCATTTCAAAGAAGACTGCTAGCTACATGTTGAAGTGTTGCATTTTTTTTCAAGTGGGTCTCCAATGCGGTAAGTATAGCATAACATTTTTCTGTTAATCACTTCCATGGATATCACGCTGAAATCAATAGAACAGGGGGCAAACGTTTGGGGTGTAGTGCTGTTTAAACTAACGCTATTCAAAGGCCACACGGAAACTTGGAATAACCTATACATGGTTGGTTAGAAGCCTTCTATAAATTCTATCGATATTTTGGAATGGGGGATGTTGATTTCGTGAAGCTGCCATCACGGAAAAGGGAACAAACTACTTTTTCTCTTAGTTAACTTCAACGAATCACGACCCGCCATACGATATGAAGTGACTACGGTTGGCTGCTATGTAAGTGAATGTTTGACTTTGAAATCTGTGTATTTGTGTGTGGCCAGCGACTTTTTATAGAGACCATCATGAATTATGAACAAATCAATAGTACACAAGATATTGATCTGCTTTAAGCAATTGATCTTGTCATTGTGTTAACTATAAACCTTTGTAGTAACATCACCAATCTGAGGTAAAAAGCATGTGTAATCCCCCCCCCCCCCCCCCCCCCCCCCCCACATCAGCTTGTGTAATGTAGTAACACCTACTGTCCACATCAATGGAAAGTAGAGTAATTATACATTAATTAGATATGGCAAGATAATTATATCTTAATTTACATTTTAGTCATTTAGCAGACACTGTTCTGCAGAGCGTCTTAGTTAGTGCATTCATCTTTAAGATAGATAGCTAGGTGGTACAACCACATATCTCAGTTCCTCTTGCTGCTCCATAGGCAAATACCTTGGTCTTGAAGTGGATGCAAGCTTTGACTGGAAGCCAGTGAAGTGTGCAGAAGAGCTGGGTGACATGGAAGGTTGAACACCAGGCGGGCTGCAGCATTTTGGATACGTTTCAGGGGTTGATTTTAAATAAAGCAATCGCGTTTTTTTCTTTTTACCCCAATCACATTTAACTATTTAGAGATGGGTTTTTTTCTGTAGAATTTAACCAGGTGCTCTAGAAGAGCGTCCATAGGGGATGTGCAGCAGGCTGAACGTTTGACGTCCCTACTCAAAGCTATGAACTCCTGGCAAATTTCGATTTTAATATCTTGAGGTTGCATGGTGGAAGTCCATCAGATTTTCCTGCTCTACTATTGTACTGTAGACAAAGAAAACATTGACCGTCTCAGACCAAACATCGTTGCCACTGCTGCTTTTGGCCAGAACCGCTTTTGGAAAGGATACATTCAAAGACATCTTATTGAGGTAGAATGGATCCTTTCAAGCACAATAGTTGAGAGAGATGGACAGCAATTTGAACTGACATCCATGCAGTCCACATTGGATAGATTATACCTTTTAAGGGTTCAAACTTTTCTAAGATAAAGTTAGGCTATTTCATGAACTTTCTGAAATAAAGCCATCCATTAGAACTGATGCAGAGTACTGCAAAACTGTCCTCTGGCATTCTTTGCTCATGCCACATGTCTTTGGGTTGCAGCAACCCATCTGTTTCTCATCTCATTGAGCTTATTTTGTTTAGGGCGGTATTCTTATCCGTCTGATGCGTAAACCCCTGCTTTGCTGACTCATTCTGTTTCTAGAACTGTATATCCGTTATAACCGGTTCAAATTCAATGCAGATCTCAGATCAGTTTGGGACAGTCCAGATGCTAAGATTTCTTGAGACAAGTTTCATTTCTCTAGGGTTAGTTATTTTTGGATCAATCCTAAATAAAGCCCATAGAAGTGTTGTAAAATCTTTAGGCCTAGGCCTCAAGCACCTTATTAAAAAAGTTGTACTTAAGAGGTCATCAAGCAAGCATCTTCTCATTATTCACCCGGTAAGAAAATGTCCAAGTCCTCTTGTCTGTTCCACATGATTTATGACAATCCCTGTGTTCTTAGCCATGGTTGACTTTCAACACAAAGACCTTTTTAATGTACAGGAATGACTAGGTATGAGGAGATCTTTGTTTGAACAAAGATGTGCTTATGCATTTACAATTTGTTTTGCAAATAGACCTAGGTCCAGCAAAAAACAGATTCCAAATCCACATTTATTTTTTCAAGCAACCTTTTCTCTCTTTCCCCCCCAGATACTTCTGGTATGGTGTTCGACACTAACTTGAAAATGGTTATGTCCCAGGGAGGGACGTTTGAGAGAATGAAGGAGAAGGTAAGGACTGAAAAGGATCATACGCCAAAAGATTTCTCTCTAGGTTTGACTACATTCCAATTGCATTGATTTGAATACAATTCCAGTTTTGCTAGTAGGGGCCTCTTTAATATCTGTTGTGTAAATTTCACAGTAAAAAATAATATGTACGTCTAAAAATATTGAGATTTCTAAACTTGCCGCATGCCATACACATGCATGTTTTCCATTATAAAGCCGATCCCCGTCCTAAAACTTGGTGTGTGTGTGAACTAGGATTATAACATCGCCTGAAAAATGCCATCATTCACTATGGTGACAATAACACCCTTTATTTGTTACTGTAATTTCCGGACTATAAGCCGGTACTTTTTTCCCACGCTTTGAATCTCGCGGCTTAAACAATGACGCAGCTAATATATGGATTTTTCCCGCTTTAAAAAAAAAAAAAAAAAAAACACTTTCTGTGACGTGCTCAGTTTTTTGGCGGCATGAAGCTTTCATTAGACCAATGAAATTGCCGAACGGGTTAAGGTCAAACAACTTTTTTGTTTACTGTTTAGATTAAATCGAGCGCGCTCAAACTTCCCATCATTCTGATTACGGTAGTCATTTTGTCACCCTCATCATGGCAAAGACACGGAGAAATGCATATGATGCAGCTTTCAAGTTGAAGGCGATTGATCTGGCTGTTGGAAAAGTAAATAGAGCTGCTGCACAGGAGCTTGGTCTGGAGCAATGACTTTCTTGGTAGGCTACTGTTTACTGCTCATTTTATATTTTTTGTTACAAGCCGTGTTTCGTTAAAGCCTATTTATTTTTGTTACAAGCCGTGTTTCGTTAAAGCCTATTTATTTTTGTTACAAGCCGTGTTTCATTAAAGCCTGTGTAAAATTCATTTGTTTCAATGTACCGGTAGGCACCTGCGGCTTATAGACATGTGCGGCTTATTTATGTTCAAAATATAGATTTTTTTTTTTTAAATTCAGTGGGTGCGGCTTATATTCAGGTGCGCTCAATAGTCCGGAAATTACGGTATATAATTTGGAACTATTTGAATTTGGCCATGGAAGTTTCTAAAAAGAAAAAGAAATGTTTCATTTTATCACAATTCTGTGGAGGTGTGGGTGGAATGTTTTGATATTTTGCCATTACTTTTTCAATTTAAATATGCATGCTGACTATAGCGAGTGCCATACACTGTCCTCGCATTCAGCAAGATTAATTATATATTCAAAACAATTTAAAAGTAAATGCTACAGCTTAGTGTTTCCTCTGGAGAAAACAAAATTCAGTGGGGGGGAAAGATCGTAAAGGTTATTTTAACATATTGGTCCATGCATATAGCCTATGCATGATCCATATTATCAGGTATGCAATAAGCATTATCACCTGTAGCCCAATTAATGCAGCATAGTGGCTATAAATAAATAAATTGGGTAAATTGCCTAGATCCCAAATGTAGTATTTTAACTAGTTAGTATCCTATTTATTAATTTGATGTCCTCTAAAACTTGCGTAAACACAGTAAATAGAATGTAGGTCTACCTGTTAGGGTCACTTGGGTAACACGGCCTCTGCCTGTACTTCTCACAGAAACCACTTCATGTCTTAATCCTCCCCAAACACTTTCCCTGGTTGCCACTGCTCTTGCTCAACAAAAAATGTAATCTGCCCCATCACTCCCCAAAAATGATTTTGAGCTAGGGTGGCATTTTACCCCAAGTTACCCTACAATTGACCTATGTTACATTTAGCCCTACACTTCCCTGTGCACTCAAAAAAAAGCTGAGATTGCTCTCTTTTCAGTGGTGTAAAAATACTAAGCAATTGTTTTGCAGTATCTGTACTTTTGTATTTATATTTGACTACAACATTCCTAAAGAAAATAATGTCGTTTTTACTCCACACATTTTTCCCTGACAGCCAAATGTACTTGTTACGTTTTGAATGCTTAGCAGGACAGGAAAATGGTCCAATTCACACACTTATCCAGAGAACATCCCTGGTTATCCCTACTGCCTCTGATCTGGCGGACTCACTAAACACATGCTTCGTTTTGTAAATTATGTCTGAGTGTTGTAGTATACCCAGGCTAATAAATAAACCAGAAAATTGTGCTGTCCAGTTTTCTTAATATAACTTTTGATACTTAAGTATATTTAAAACCAAATACTTTTACTCAAGTAGTATTTTACTGGATTACTGACTTTTACTTGAGTCATTTTCTATTAAGGTATCGTATTACTTTAACTCAAGTATGACAATTGGGTACTTTTTCCAACACTGCTTCTTAACAAAGGCCATTAAAACTGCTGTTTTCCCAGTGATTACAAGAATTGTTGTGCATTGACTGCTTGTCAGAATGCATGTTTCCCTCCCTATGGTGCTCTTAAATTGAAGGAATATTTTAGGAATATAACTGAGGAATATTTATCTTGCATAGAACACACAACAACAAGCCAACTAGGTAAATATTCTGAACAAAAATATAAACGCAACATGTAAAATGTTGGTTTCATGAGCTGAAATAAAAGATGCTAGAAATGTTCCATGCAAACAAAAAGTTGTGCACAAATTAGTTTACGCCCCTGTCAGTGAGCATTTTTCCTTGGCAAGATAATCCATCCACCTAACAGGTGTGGCATATCAAGAAGCTGATTAAACAGCATGATCAATACACAGGTGAACCTTGTGTTTGGGACAATAAAATGCCACAAATGTGCTGTTTTGTCACAACACAATGCCGCAGATGCCTCAAGTTTTGAGGGAGCAGGCAATTGGCATGCTGACTGCAGGCAGAGCCAGGTGGCCCTATATGCTCACTATGCAAGTTGCATAGGCCCCGCAAATTACGCAAGGGCCCCGCCTCCCCCTCGTGTTGAAGTAGTTGTCAATGTTTACAACTTGGATGAGAGGATGAAGCGGAACTATCCTTCTGGTCACGAAAAGAGAAAGGGAAAAAAAACACCATGAGAGTGAATTGCAGGAACAGCAATCAGGTAAACCTGTGTTCTCTCCAAGTTTGATGTCAGCAAATAACAGTAACGTTAAGTTGATGTGCTAGCTTGCAGTGCATCTCTCTAGTCTGTCTTGCTAACCTAACTGGGCAGTGCATCTCTTGGTCTGTCTTGCTTGCTTTCCAGCCACTTCCAGGGCTGTGTTCTGTGACTTTGTGCCTGACAAAAGTGAGAGTGAAATACAACTATTTATTAGGTTTGATAAATGACAACGGTGTTTATAAACTGCAGCTCTGAAAAGATAACCGCGTTGCGCGTGAACATGCTTTCATATGTGCATGCACGAAATGAAACTTGCGCTTTCCAGCAGCAACCTCTGTGGAGACCAGTCCAGACAATATATGGGTGTGATGGCACTCCTCATAGGCGCACGTCATTTTAAAAAAGACAATGATTATCTAGTAAATCAGTCAAGGTTTAGTTACAACTCTGGACTAATGCAAGATGGAAAGCAATGAATTGACATTGACTATTGATTTATATATTGAATTTAAAATGTTGATTAGCTGGGCATACTGGACAATATGGATGCACATCTCAGTAAGTAATAACCATCAAGTATTCAGCCAAGCCATAGTATTGTATATTTGAAAATGTATAAATGGAAATCTGGGGTGCCAGTTTGAATGGGCCTGATGCAGCTGATAAAATGAATAATATTGTTATCGATAATTTACAGGTGCAATGCTAAAGTTTGTCAGTAGAGGAGATGCTGGATCATCAGCCAGTTCACGCACAGACTCAGTTGATCCACATCCAGCCTCAGCAAGTACTGACACAGACCCAGTACAGCTGGCTTCAGCAAATACTAACACAGACCCAGGTGAAGTACAGGCAGCCTCAGCCAGTACTAGCACAACCAGAGGTGTACAGCCAGCATCAGATACAAGCAACTCAGACCCTAATAGAACAGTTGCTGCTCCACCAAATGACCCAGCGGATTGGCCCCCAGTCTTAACAGACTTTATGAGGACTGAGTTAGTGTGCAGCGGTCCATTCAAACCAGCACTGGATTTTTCGTACCGTAAAGACAAGTCTAGAAGAGGTTTCCATTCAGGCTTATTACAGAGACAGCTGTCAAATGGGGAAAAGATTACCAGGAGCTGGCTTTCATATTCAATCAAAAACAACGCTGTGTATTGTTTTTGCTGTAAGCTCTTTTCTTCAAAAGACTACAAAATAATAAAGGAAGGCGTGAATGACTGGTCAAATATCAACGCCATTCTGAAACACCATGAGGGTAGTCCTGAACACACAAACAATATTAAGTGGAGAGAACTTGATCTGCGCCTAAGTCGGGGACAGACTCTTGACCAGATACCAATGACCATTTTGGAGGCTGAAAGAAAGGAATTGCGGGATGTCCTTACACATTTAATAAGTATCACCCAGCCTCTGGCTGAAAAAACCTAGCAGTCAGGGGTTCATCAGACAAACTCTTCCAACCAGATAATGGAAACTTCCTAAAAGAGGTTGAATAACTGGTCAAATTTGACCCCGTTATGGAAAATCATCTCAGCAAAATTAAAGATGGAGAGACACATGCTAATTACCTTGGGAGGCACACACAGAATGAGCTGCTACAGATTGTGAGTGACAAGATTCTGGAAGCAATAGTGACTCAAGTAAGAGACTCCAAGTACTTCTCCATTATCTTGGCCTGTACACCTGACATTAGTCACCAGGAGCAAATGTCCATTATTCTGAGAAGTGTGGCTTTAAAGGGAAAGCCAGAGATCAAGGAGCACTTCCTCAGCTTTGTGAATGTTGAGGTTACAACAGGCTTCAATCTGTCCACTGTCGTCTTAGATAAGCTGAACGAGCTCAAGATTCCATTTGAAGATTGCAGAGGACAAGCTTATGATAATGGGGCCAACATGAAGAGCAAGCACCAAGGAGTACAAGCCAGACTGCTGAAAAAAAAATCCCAGAGCTGTGTTCATCTCATGTGGAGCACCTACTCTAAATGTTGTCATTGCAGATGCTGCCAAATCTTTAAAAGATGCAGTTGGGTTTTTTGGGCATGTGCAAAAGCTCTTCACCTTCTTTTCAGCTGCCACACAAAGATGGATTGTTTTGAAGAAACACTTGAACATAACCATGAGTTCATGGAGTGACACAAGATGGGAGAGTAGCCTCCAAAGTGTTCATGCATCAGGTATCAGGCTTCTGAGGTTCGGGAAGCATTACTGGAAGCCAGACAGACGATCAACGATCCTGTGGCCAAAGTGGAGGCAGAAGCACTTACAGAGGAAGTTGGGTCCTACGGCTTCTTGATTTGCTGTGTCGTATGGTGCGAGATACTGACAATGACAAACAAGGTGAACAAGCTCCTCCAATCTGCCTCAGTGCAGTTTAAATTCACCGCGATATTCATCTCAAATGCAAAGGCCTCCCTCACTACATACCGGGAAACTGGATTCTCTGAGGCCCAGAAAACAAGCCAAATGCGTTGTGAAGAAATACATGTGGAGGCTGTTCTGAAAGATAAGACTGAGAAACAGCAGGAGGCATTTCAGCTATGAGGCTCCTAATGAACCAGTGACTGATGCACTGAAAAACCTTGAAGTCAACTACTTCAACATTGTGGTCGACTCTGCTGTGACATCCATGGATGAGAGATTTGAAACACTGAGCCAGGTGAAAACCAAATATGGAGTGCTGCACTGCCTCTCAGATGTCCAGTGAGTCTTTAAAGGCTCACTGCATGGAAGTTGAAAACACTCTAACCTTCAGAGATGACTGTGACATCAGTGGAATGAATCTGGCACACAAGATTCAGAATTTACCTGATCTGCCATCAGATAAGATGACTGCCTTTTGAGCTGCTTTCCTTTCTCTGTGAGAAAAACCTGGAGGAACTCTATCCTAACCTTTTGGATAGCCCTAAGAATTGCAGTCACCCTAACAGTAACAGTAGCATCGGCAGAGAGGAGCTTTTCAAAATGAAAGCGCATCAAAAGCTACCTGAGGTCTTCCATGTCACAGGAATGTTTGAGTGGTCTGGCCATCATGAGTATAAATCATGACGTGGGGAAACGCATGTCCTATGATGACGACATTTGATGATTTTGCCGCAAAGTGCAGAAGAGGAATATTTAGATGGTAAGATTTAAATTCAAACATTCAAATGTTTACACACTTAGTAACATTTAAGATTGGATGGCAGAAGTGCATTTGTGTGAATGGTTGTTTAACTGTGACATACTTTCTCAATTTCTTCCAGAAAGTCCAAATAGACTGGTGCTGATGCTGAAAACCAAAGTTAATCACACCGATGTATAGGTTTTATTTTAACTGTTTTGAGACATATAGCTGCAGCCATAGCCTATAGGCTTATGTTTACATTGTATAGACAAAGCTAATTGTATAATATTGTAAGGACTGGACTAATTACCAGGCAGCAGAGCCATTTTCTACAGGTTCTTATTTATGTTAATGTTAATATTCACTTAAGATTCTATAGAAAATATTCTATTGAATAAATATTGTGTGCTTATACCTCATTCTGTTCTGTATAGGTTTACTTCTTCTTACACTGACAGATGGAGCAAACTGTTTTAAAGGAGGGAGGATTGTAGTGGGAGCACTGGGGTGTCAGCTGTGGCAGTCAAATTGTATTGGTCACATACACACGGTTAGCAGATGTTAATGCGAGTGTAGTGAAATGCTTGTGCTTCTAGTTCCGACCGTGCAGTAATATCTAACAAGTAATTTAACAATTCCACAACAACTACCTTATACACACAAGTGTAAAGGAATGAATAAGAATGTGTACATATAAATATATGGATGAGCGATGGCCGAACGGCATAGGCAAGATGCAGTAGATGGTATAGAGTACGGAATATACATATGAGATGAGTAGTGTAGGGTATGTAAACATTATATAAAGTGGCATTGTTTAAAGTGACTAGTGATATGTTTATTACATTCAACTATTAAAGTGGCTAGAGATTTGAGTCAGTATGTTGGCAGCAGCCACTCAATGTTAGTGATGGCTGTTTAACAGTCTGATGGCCTTGCGATAGAAGCTGTTTTCAGTCTCTCGGTCCCAGCTTTGATGCACCTGTACTGACCTCGCCTTCTGGATGATATTGGGGTGAACAGGCAGTGGCTCGGGTGGTTGTTGTCCTTGATGATCTTTTTGGCCTTCCTGTGACTTCGGGTGGTGTAGGTGTCCTGGAGGGCAGGTAGTTTGCCCCCGATGATGCGTTGTGCAGACCTCACTACCCTCTGGAGAGCCTGCCGGTTATGGGCGGAGCAGCTGCCGTACCAGGCGGTGATACAGCCCGACAGGATGCTCTCGATTGTGGATCTGTAAAAGTTTGTGTTTCACCACGCTGTCTGTGTGGGTGGACCATTTCAGTTTGTCCGTGATGTGTATGCCGAGGAACTTAAAACTTTCCACCTTCTCCACTACTGTCCCGTCGATGTGGATAGGGGGGTGCTCCCTCTGCTGTTTCCTGAAGTCCACGATCATCTCTTTTGTAATCAAGCCTACCACTGTAGTGTCGTCTGCAAACCTGATGATTGAGTTGGAGGCGTGCCTGGTCACGCAGTCATGGGAGTACAGGGAGAACAGCCCTCTCCTGTACTCTCCAGTCATGGGAGAACAGCCCTCTCCTGTACTCAGCCCTCTCCTGTACTCAAGGGAGTACAGGAGAGGGCTGAGAATGCACCCTTGCGGGGCCCCAGTTTTGAGGATCAGCGGTGTTTCAGATGTTGTTTTCTACCCTCACCACCTGGGGGCGGCCTGTAAGAAAGTCCAGGACCCAGTTGCACAGGGCGGGGTCGAGACCCAGTCTCTCGAGCTTAATAACGAGTTTGGAGGGTACTAGGGTGTTAAATGCTGAGCTATAGTCGATGAACAGCATTCTTACATGGGTATTCCTCTTGTCCAGATGGGTTAGGGCAGTGTGATTGCGTCGTCTGTGGACGTATTGGGGCGGTAAGCAAATTGGATTGGGTCTAGGGTGTCAGGTAGGGTGGAGGTGATATGATCCTTGACTAGTCTCTCAAAGCACTTCATGATGACGGAAGTGAGTGCTATGGGGCGATAGTAGTTTAGCTCAGTTACCATAGCTTTCTTGAGAACAGGAACAATGGTGGCCCTCTTGAAGCATGTGGGAACAGCATGGCAAATGTTTTACATGGCTCACGGGTTTTGCTTAGGACCCCAGGGAGGTCAGGACCGGCTCTGACTGCAGGAATGTTCACCAGAGCTGTTGCCAGAGAATTGAATGTTCATTTCTCTACCATAAGCCGCTTCCAATTTCGCTTTAGAGAATTTGGCAGTATGTCCAACCGGCCTCACAACTGCACACCACGTCTAACCACGCCAGCCCAGGACCTCCACATCTGACTTCTTCACCTGCAGGATCATCTGAGACCAGCCATCCAGACAGCTGATGAAACTGAAGAGTATTTCTGTCTGTAATAAAGACCTTTTTGTGGGGGAAAACTCATTCTGATTGGCTGGGCCTATGCCCTCCCAGGCACCCCCTGCTCAGTCATGTGAAATCCATAGATTAGTGCCTAAATGAATTTATTTCAATTGACTGATTTCCTTATATGAACTGTAACTCAGTAAAATTGTTGCATTTATATTTTAGTTCACTATAGATACTATTCTACTATGGGTTTGTTAATTTTTTTTCTATTCATTACTTGTTTTGTTTGCAGAGGAAAAGTAAATGCGACTGTAATAGCATCTTCAAAGTTCGCCACGACGGAAATATTGTTTGATTTTATTTTTTTCCCGTTGTGGCAATGATTTTGTCCGTGACGCAGCGCCACAGTTTAAATGACTGTGGCGGAAACACTGCTACAGCCCACACATCTATGCAAAAGACGAATTGTTGTTCAATAGATAGAAACACAATCTCCTGCCTTGGTATAGGCTTAGAGATGAAATAGGCTATGATGTCGCACTCTGTGCTCCTATCGAACAGCAATATTATAGTCTACCCATATTGTCAAATATTTTACATACGCTACCAGTGAAATTGTTTGCAGTAACTTATGCTGTATTTGGCAAAGGAATGTGAGAGCCATATTTTTTTCTTTCTGAAACTGTCAACCTGTCAGCAGAATGTTTGAACATGTTTTGCATCAACTTTGCCCCCCAACCTAAAATATGCTGTACTGCCTGCGAATTCTGAAACATTGTCTAGGCTACTCAAAAAAAGCAAATTACAATAGTTGCGTACATACTTCAATATAAAATATCAACTGTCTATTTAAATTAGACTGTGTAGCCTATATAAACCACACTGCCTATGGGCTCGCATACAGCAAAATTTAAAATGCATGTAGCTTATCTTTTTTTTTTCTTCTTCTTTTATTTCACCAGGTAGGCTAGGTGAGAACAAGTTCTCATTTACAACTGCGACCTGGCCAAGATAAAGCAAAGCAGTGCGACACAAACAACAACACAGAGTTACACATGGAATAAACATAGTCAATAATACAATAGAAATGTCTAAATACAGTGTGTGCAAATGAGGTAGATAGGCAATAAATAAGCCATAGTGGCAAAATAATTACAATATAGCAATGATAGATGTGCAGAAGATGAGTGTGCAAGTAGACATACTGAGGTGCAAAGGAGCAAAATAAATAACAGTATGGGGATGAGGTAGTTGGATGGGCTATGTGCAGTGATCTGTAAGCTGCACTGACAGCTGGTGCTTAAAGTTAGTTAGGGAGATATGAGTCTCCAGCTTCAGTGATTTTTGCAGTTCGGTCCAGTCATTGGCAGCAGAGAACTGGAAGGAAAGGCGGCCAAAGGAAGAGTTGCCTTTGGGGGTGACCAGTGAAATATACCTGCTGGAGCGTGTGCTACGGGTGGGTGCTGCTTTGGTAACCAGCGAGTTGAGATAAGGCGGGGCTTTACCTAGCAAAGACTTATAGATGACCTGGAGCCAGTGGGTTTGGTGACGAATATGAAGCAAGGGCCAGACAACGAGAGCATACTGGTCGCAGTGGTGGGTAGTATATGGGGCTTTGGTGACAAAACGGATGGCACTGTGATAGACTGTATCCAATTTGCTGAGTAGAGTGTTGGAGGCTATTTTGTAACCGACATCGCCGAAGTCAAGGATCGGTAGGATAGTCAGTTTTACGAGGGTTTGTTTGGCAGCATGAGTGAAGGATGCTTTGTTGCGAAATAGGAAGCCGATTCTAGATTTAATTTTGGATTGGAGATGCTTAATGCGAGTCTGGAAGGAGAGTTTACAGTCTAACCAGACACCTAGGTATTTGTAGTTGTCCACATATTCTAAGTCAGAACCGTCCAGAGTAGTGATGCTGGACGGACAGGCAGGTGTGGGCAGCGATCGGTTGAAGAGCATGCATTTAGTTTTGCTTGCATTTAAGAGCAGTTGGAGGTCACAGAAGGAGAGTTGTATGGCATTGAAGCTCGTCTGGAGGTTAGTTAACTCCGTGTCCAAAGAAGGGCCAGCAGTATACGGAATGGTGTCGTCTGCTTAAAGGTGGATCAGAGAATCACCAGCAGCAAGAGCGACATCATTGATGTATACAGAGAAGAGTCGACCAGAGAATTGAAACCTGTGGCACCCCCATTGAGACTGCCAGAGGTCCGGCCAACAGGCCCTCAGATTTGACACACTGGACAAGTAGTTGGTGAACCAGGCGAGGCAGTCATTTGAGAAACCAAGGCTGTTGAGTCTGCTGATAAGAATGTGGTGATTGACAGAGTCGAAAGCCTTGGCCAGGTCGATGAATACAGCTGCACAGTATTGTCTCTTATCGATAGCGGTTATGATATCGTTTAGGACCTTGAGCGTGGCTGAGGTGCACCCATGACCAGCTCGGAAACCAGATTGAATAGCGGAGAAGGTACGGTGGGATTCTAAATGGTCGGTGATCTGTTTAACTTGACTTACGAAGACCTTAGAAAGGCAGGGTAGGATAAATATAGGTCTGTAGCAGTTTGGGTCTAGAGTGTCTCCTCCCCTTTTGAAGAGGGGGATGACCGCGGCAGCTTTCCAATCTTTGAGGATCTCAGACAATAAGAAAGAGGTTGAACAGGCTAGTAATAGGGGTTGCAACAATTTCAGATGTTCATTTTAAAAAGAGTGTCCAGATTGTCTAGCCTGGCTGATTTGTAGGGGTCCAGATTTTGCAGCTCTTTCAGAACATCCAGAACATCAGCTATCTGGATTTGGGGGAAGGAGAAATGGAGGAGGCTTGCGCAAGTTGCTGTGGGGGGTGAAAAAAAAAAATGTAAAAATGGGTGCAGGGCTGTTGACTGGGGTAGGGGTAGCCAGGTGGAAAGCATGGCCAGCCGTAGAAAAATTCTTATTGAAGTTCTCAATTATCGTGGATTTATCGGTGGTGACAGTGTTTCCTAGCCTCAGTGCAGTGGGCAGCTGGGAGGAGGTGCTCTTATTCTCCATGGACTTTAGTGTCCCAGAACTTTTTGGAGTTTGTGCTACAGGATGCAATTTTCTGTTTGAAAAAGCTAGCCTTTGCTTTCCTAACTGCCTGTGTATATTGGTTCCTAACTTCCCTGAAAAGTTGCATATCGCAGGGGCTATTCGATGCTAATGCAGTATGCCACAGGATGTTTTTGTGCTGGTCAAGGGCAGTCAGGTGTGGAGTGAACCAAGGGCTATGTCTGTTCCTGGTTCTACATTTTCTGAATGGGGCATGCTTATTTAAGATGATGAGGAAAGCACTTTTAAAGAATAACCAGGCATCATCTACTGATGGAATGAGGTCAATATCCTTCCAGGATACCCGGACCAGGTCGATTAGAAAGGTCCGCTCGCTGAAGTGTTTTAGGGAGCGTTTGACTGTGATGAGGGGTGGTTGTTTGACCGCAGACCCATTACGGATGCAGGCAGTGATCGCTGAGATCCTGGTTGAAGACAGAGGTGTATTTGGAGGGCAGGTTGGTTAGGATGATATCTATGAGGGTAGATCTATTTACTAGGCCCAATTAAAAGAGAGATGCGTATGGTAATTTGATGTAGGCCTATGGCTACTTCGGAAATATGAAGCCATCACAGACACAAAAGGTGAGGAATTTATTCTTCCTGTAAAATAGGAAATAAATTCTAAAGTCTAATAATTTTACTTGCAATACAACCACTAGATATAGTGTGTACGCATGGTCTAAAGTTTGCACAAAATTAAACACATTCTCACAGCAAGTTCAGATTTTATAAATGCCAACTTCTGTGTAAACTGGCGCACACATGTTGTATGGTATGTTGTAAAAAAGCAACATTTAGAAATGAGGCCCCAGGGCCTTGGGATATGTATCACTATGCTAAATATTTTCCTTAATTTGCCAGATCATTCTCTCTTATTCGTTCTCTTCACAGATTAGTGCCGTCAGGGCCGTTGTTCCCAACAAAAGCAACAATGAGATAGTTCTGGTGTTGCAGCACTTTGAGAACTGCGTTGATAAGGCCGTCCAGGCTTTCCTAGAAGGTATGGGAATGCCATAGTGATCTTTTTTAAATTTTTTTATGAGTATTTAAACCTCGATAATCTGAAACATTGTCTGCATGTCATGAACGAGGTCAAGGCTGTTATGGAAAGAGCATTCTTCTTAACTCACAATTACTTCATTTTCCCTTCAGGTAGTGCCATTGATATCTTGAAGGAGTGGAATGTAACTGGTAAAAAGAAGGTAACCTTGTTGACTTTGTTTTTACTTCAGGGTATTGCATTCTGTATGAAAGGGCCACATGAGTATGAATGAAATGTATTATGTTTCATGACATTTTAATTATGGCCTGTCCCTCACAGGATTATGAGACAACACTTTTTAAAAACAAGTTCAAAGGATCTACTTCCAGTGACAGACCAATCCAGACTTTGAGCAAAAAAACACTTACTTTAAATCCACTTAAATTTGAACTCTAAATGCTAGTCAAAGGAAATGTATGTTTAGTTTATTTGGATAGAGATGAGTAAAAACACATTGAACAAACAATCATCGGCTGCATTTCACTATAGAGTTTCTAGCTCACACAAATTTTCAACATCCGTCCCAGATAATCTGTTTTGTTGTTTCACCTATCTCCCATTTTGCTTTGAAGTCAGCAGCTCTAGCTGAACATGGTGTCTGTGTCATGAGGACCTACATTCCGCTCAACCATAGCTAAACTGAGCAAAAAAAGAAATTTCCCTTTTTCAGGGCCCTGTCTTTCAAAGATAATTCGTAAAAATCCAAGTAACTTCACAGATCTTCATTGTAAGGGTTTAAACACTGTTTCCCATGCTTGTTCAATGAACCATAAACAACTAGTGAACATGCACCTGTGGAACGGTCGTTAAGACACTAACAGCTTACAGGTGGTAGGCAATTAAGGTCACAGTTATAAAAACATAGGACACTAAAGAGGCATTTCTACTGACTTTGAAAAACACCAAAAGAAAGATGCCCAGGGTCCCTGCTCATCTGCGTGAACGTGCCTTAGGCATGCTGCAAGGAGGCATGAGGACTGCAGATGTGGCCAGGGCAATACATTTCATTGTCCGTACTGTGAGACGCCTAAGACAGCGCTACAGGGTCTGCAGTGGCAGACACGTGTAACAACACCTGCACAGGATCGGTACATTCAAACATCACACCTGCAGGACAGGTACAGGATGGCAACAACAACGGCCCGAGTTACACCAGGAAGTTACACCAGGAACGCACAATCCCTCCATCAGTGCTCAGACTGTTTGCAATAGGCTGAGAGAGGCTGGACTGAGGGCTTGTAGGCCTGTTGTAAGGCAGCTCCTCACCAGACATCACCGGCAACAACGTCGCCTATGGGCACAAACCCATCATCGCTGGACCAAACAGGACTGGCAAAAAGTGCTCTTCACTGACGAGTCGCAGTTTTGTCTCACCAGAGGTGATGGTCGGATTCGTGTTTATCGTCGAAGGAATGAGCGTTACACCGAGGCCTGTACTCTGGAGTGGGATCGATTTGGTGGTGGAGGGTCCGTCATGGTCTGGGGCAGTGTGTCATAGCATCATCGGACTGAGCTTGTTATTGCAGCCAATCTCAACGCTGTGCGTTACAGGGATGGCATCCTCCCTCATGTGGTACCCTTCCTGCAGGCTCATACTGACATGACCCTCCAGCATGACAATGCCGCCAGCCATACAGCTCGTTCTGTGTGTGATTTCCTGCAAGACAGGAATGTCAGTGTTCTGCCATGGCAAGCGAAGAGCCCGGATCTCAATACCATTGAGCACATCTGGGACCTGTTGGATCGGAGGGTGAGGGCTAGGGCCAGGGCCATTCCCCCCAGAAATGTCCGGGAACTTGCAGGTGCCTTGGTGGAAGAGTGGAGTAACATCTCACAGCAAGAACTGGCAAATCTGGTGCAGTCCATGAGGAGGAGATGCACTGCAGTACTCAATGCAGCTGGTGGCCACACCAGATACTGACTGTTACTTTTGATTTTGACCCCCTCTTTGTTCAGGGACACATTATTACATTTATGTTAGTCACATGTCTGTGGAACTTGTTCAGTTTATGTCTCAGTTGTTGAATCTTGTGTTCATACAAATATTTACACATGTTAAGTTTAATGAAAATAAACACAGTTGACAGTGAGAGGACATTTTCTTTTTTGCAGAGTTTATATGCTTGTTATGTATGAACTCCAAAAGACGTAAGGTTTTATTGTAGTGGTTAGAGTCTGACTTTGATTCTACTACATCCAGCCCAAGAAGAAAAAGAAGCCCAAGCCCCAGCCACAGCCTCCGGGAGAGGAGCCTGCTCCAGCCGAAACCACACAGCCTTCAGAGACTGAGAGTACAGAAGCAGTGAATGGGTTCCATGCCAATGGCTCTGTGTTGGACGGAGACTCATTAGACTCTCTGAGTGAGCAGTTGGATTCTGCCTTCTTGGATGCAGCTGAGCTCGAATCTGAACCTGCCACGTCGGACATTACAGGTATTGTTATAGAGCAGTCTCAGTGGCTTTATTTTACACTTTTGATAATCTTCTGTAGTTGAAGCCAACGCCTACCCATCGGAAAATATCACACTACAGTGTCTTTCTCCTTAAAGGTGTTGAAGCAGACTCTTTTTGTAGTGGCCCAAGCACCACCCCTCATCATGCTCAAGGAGGAAGGAATCACCAGCCTCCCCGTGGCAACAAGTTCCGTCCCAGAACCAACTCCCAGCAATCATCCACTTCCTCTGTGCTCACCACTGATGAAAGCCAACAGGGATTTTCTGGAGCCAAGAAGATTGGTTAGTGCCAAATGTGCTTTATTTCCTTATTGTTAATATAGAATATTGTTTCCTGCAGTCCGATGGTAGATTAGTAGTCCCAGGTGCCTAAGCTGTATATTATCTTATAAAACTAGGATGTGTGCACTGGAGTGTTAATGACGACAGCTCTAGTAATGCTTTGTTTAAGACAAGTGACCTCTAACCCTGTTCTTTGACACTCAGCGCCCAACATTGACCGCTCTGTGAAGGACCTGCAGAGATGCACAGTGTCGCTTACTCGATACAGAGTGTTGGTCAAGGATGAAATGGACTCCTCTATTAAGACCATGAAGCAGACGTTTGCTGAGCTCCAGAGCTGGTACATTTCCCAACATTAACTCCACTACATTAGTTTGTAAAGTTGTAGTTAATATTTGGAATATTAACTTGTTATTGTGGGATATAACATACCACAAATTCCATTATTTTTAAGCAGAATGTTTAGTTAAGCAATTTAGGAGATTTGATCACTGAATCAGTTCATTGCTCTCACATCTGCACTACAGCAACCACCACTAGTACCTCTTTCAGCGTAACATGTAGCATATTGCTAACCAGTGTTGTCGTATTTGAAAAATGGTGAGTATTGCCAAAATCAAAGTACAGACTCTTAGAAATGTAAATAATCATGGTCAACTTATCGTAGTAAAGAACATGTCATTTCATATCTCTCTTTCTCCCCACCTCTCTCTTAGTCTAATGGACAGAGAGGTTACTCTGTTGACAGAGATGGACAAAGTCAAAGCAGAAGCCAGTGAGTACAACACCTTTCAATTAGCATTTGGACTTCAATGTACACTCAGTGTACAAAACATTAAGAATACCTGCTCTTTCCATGACAAACTGACCAGGTGAAAGCTATGATTCCTTATTGATGGCACTTGTTAAATCCACTTCAGAGACAGGTTAAAGAAGGTTTTTTAAGCCTCGAGACAAATGAGACATGGATTGTGTAATTCAGAGGGTGAATTGGTAAGACAAAGGATTTAAGTGCCTTTGAACAGGGTATGGTTGTAAGTGCCAGGTGCACTGGTTTGTGTCAAGAACTGCAAAGCTGCTGGGTTTTTCATGCTCACCAGTTTCCCTTGTGTATCAAGAATGGTCCACACCCAAAGGACATCCAGCCAACTTGACACAACTGTGGGAAGTGTTGTAGTCAACGTGGGACATTAATTCATGTGGAATGCTTTCGACATCTTGTAGAGTCCATGTCCCAACGAATTGAGGCTGTTCTTAGGGCAGGGGGGTGCCAATCAATATTAAGGTGTTCTTAATGTTTTGTACACTGTGTTTATTAGACTTTGTTTCTGTTCTTACTATGTTTCTATTTTTTTCTGAAAGCCTTTGTCCCAGTTAGGTCATTCCATATAGGCTACCTATAGATGTCACCTACTCCCTCCCAGTTCACAAGTTAACACGTAACCAACCAGCATTCTTCGAATGTATGTCCTCAAGGTTATTTTTGGCCTTAGGCATACCAGTCTTCAATGTAGTGAAACATGACAGAGCAAGACTGCATATTTCCACAAGTAGGCCATTCTCCCTTTTATTCTTTCCTGCCTCCAAATACAGTGTTGTGTGTCCTGAGCTTGGAAAAAGTGAATAGTGTCAGGTTTCAAGGGAGACTAAATGCTTTCTTTGTGTCTAGGTGTGTGGGGAATTGAGGGAAGAAGCGAGGGAACTCTAGAGCAGTTCTTTGACATTACAGAAACTCAACATTCCTTCAAATGTACCAGTTTCTGCCCTAATCGCTTCCCTTCCTTTAGATGTGTGTTACTGTTAATGGATTAGACTTTCTTCCCTTCCCCTTTTTACCTCATGAGGAGAGAGGTATTTTCTGTAATTTGATTCTCCTTAGCAACTGATAAACAAACAGTACGGTTCCTCTGTGGGAGTTTTTGTGGTTTTTCTTTTTCCCACCTCAGTCCTGATATTGGTCAGCACCAGGAAAAGTCTGTGGAGTTATTTAGGGATGCAGTGTTGTATTCTGTATGATTTTTATTTTGTAAAAACTAGTCAACTAATAGTCTTACCTTCTCATGTTGAGGACATAGCTAGTCCCAAGTTTCAGTATGGTATTGCTTATGTGTGGATTTCTCTCCATACAACTGAAGGTGTCTGAATATTTGGTGAGCAGTTGACTGATATTGTGTATCTGTGTTTAAGTGGCCATTTTGGATGGCCGTCAAAAGAGAGCAGAGGAGCTCCGCAGGCTAACTGACCAATCAGCATCCATGTCTGAGAACCAACTGAGTGAGCTGCGAGCGGACATAAAGGTAAGTTGACTACCGCAATAACGCTATCTGATGTTGGGCGATTAGGCCTGGCTCGCAGTCAGCATTCCAATTCTTTCCAAAGGTGTTCAATGGGGTTGAGGTCAGGGCTTTGTGCAGGCCAGTCAAGTTCTTCCCACCGGTCTCGACAAATCATTTCTGTATGGACCTCGCTTTGTGTACAGGGGCATTGTCATGCTGAAACAGGAATGGGCATTCCCCAAATGGTTGCCACAAAGTTGGAAGCACAGAATCGTCTAGAATGTCATTGTATACTATAGGGTTAAGATTTCACTTCACTGAAACTAAGGGACCTAGCCCGAACCATGAAATATAGCCCTAGACCAGTATTCTTCCTCCACCAAACTTTACAGTTGGCACTATGCATTCGGGCTGGCAGCGTTCTCCTGGCATCCACCAAACCCAGATCACACTGCCAGATGGTTAAGTGTGATTCATGAAATCAAATTTTACTGGTCACATACACATGGTTAGCAGATGTTAATACGAGTGTAGCGAAATGGTTGTGCTTTTACTTCCGACCGTGCAGTAATATCTAACAAGTAATCTAACAATTTCACAACAACTACCTTATACACAAGTGTAAAGGAATGAATAAGAATATATGGATGAGCGATGGCCGAATGGCATAGGCAAGATGCAGTAGATGGTATAGAGTACAGTATATACATATGAGATGAGTAGGGTATGTAAACATATATAAAGTGGCATTGTTTAAAGTGACTGGTGATATGTTTATTACATCCAATTTTTTATTATTCAAGTGGCTAGAGATTTGAGTCAGGATGTTGGCAGCAGCCACTCAATGTTAGTGATGGCTGTTTAACAGTCTGATGGCCTTGAGATTAGAAGCTGTTTTCAGTCTCTCGGTCCCAGCTTTGATGCACCTGTACTGACCTCGCCTTCTGGATAATAGCGGGGTGAGCAGGCAGTGGCTCGGGTGGTTGTTGTCCTTGATGATCTTTTTGGCCTTCCTGTGACATCGGGTGGTGTAGGTGTCCTGGAGGGCAGGTAGTTTGCCCCCAGTGATGCGTTGTGCAGACTTCACTACCCTCTGGAGAGCCTTACGGTTGTGGGCGGAGCAGTTGCCGTACCAGGCGGTGATACAGCCCGACAGGATGCTCTCGATTGTGCATCTGTAAAAGTTTGTGTTTTTGGTGACAAGCCAAATTTCTTCAGCCCCCTGACGTTGAAGAGGCGCTGTTGCGCCTTCTTCACCACGCTGTCTGTGTGGGTGGACCATTTCAGTTTGTCTGTGATGTGTATGCAGAGGAACTTAAAACTTTCCACCTTCTCCACTACTGTCCTGTCGATGTGGATAGGGGGGTGCTCCCTCTGCTGTTTCCTGAAGTCCACGAAGTCCGTTGACGTTGAGTTTGAGGTTATTTTCCTGACACCACACTCCGAGGGCCCTCACCTCCTCCCTATAGGCCGTCTCGTCATTGTTGGTTATCAAGCCTACCACTGTAGTGTCGTCTGCAAACTTGATGATTGAGTTGGATGAGTTGATTGAGTTCACCCAGTCATGGGTGAACAAGGGAGTACAGGAGAGGGCTGAGAACGCACCCCCATCACTCCAGAGAACGTGTTTCCAGTGCTCCAGAGGCCAATGGCAGAGTTTGGAACTGTGTGAACTCTGCCGATGTTTGTCTGTGGAGATCACATGGCTGTGTGCTCTATTTAATACACCTGTTGTGTGGCTGAAATAGCCGAATCCACTCATTTGAAAGTGTCCACATACTGTATGTCTTGTCACCTCTTTTTCCAGCACTTTGTGAGTGAACGTAAGTATGATGAAGACCTGGGAAAAGCTGTGAAGTTCACTTTCGAGCTCGAACCACTGAAGACAAGTGTCACAGGATTTGGTTCAGGTACATTCATTTTTTCTTCTCTTTGATGTCTTTCCTCTTACAGAAACTCACTGTGATCATACAGTATTGCATTGCTATTTAGAGGGTAATTAATCAATTGTCTTGATAGTAACGCCCACAGAATTAAATAGAACACATTTGTATAATAATACTATGTATCTCTATGGTAATGCCTGCCCTCGTGACGCCCTCTCCTTTCAGTGTACCACCCTCAGACAGGCTACTCCAGCCGCTCCCGCTGTAGTTCCACCTCCTCGTCCATCACAGGCCCAGGGTCCCTAGAAGCACCACCTCCATCTCAGCACCAGGGCTCCAGCTTCGAAGGACACCCTACCCAGCCAAACAAAACGGTCAGCTCACAAAGCAATCATAAACATGCAACTAAAGGAGTTGCTAACTGTTTTCAGTCATGTTTCCTTAGGAGTAAAAATATGAAACATAATATGATTGCTTTGTGTTTTAAGTGTGATTTTAATCTGCACCTTTCAGACTTTCCAAGGCAACAGGCGGTATACGGCGGGCCCGGGATACTACTCCGGTGGTCAGCGGTATAATGGCGGCTCCTATCGCGACAGGAACACCAATCGCGGAGGCTACCGCTCCGAGGGTTACCAAGGCTACCAGGGCAACCAAGGCCAAGGTGACGGCCCCAGCCATCCTACCAGCACTGCCACACAATCCTCCAACTCCACAAGAGCCCCTTCCAACTCCACTCCGTCCTCTTCTTACCGTCAAGACCACCCTTCTCATAACGGTCTGCCCCAAAGGCCTCCGCGGACACACTGCCCCTGACACCGGAACTAACCCTGGCACTCCACCCTCGATACCCTGCCCCTTCCACCCCACTAACTCCTTTTTGATGAAGAATAGAATACAAGTTTACATCTTTTTGTCAGTTGAGCTGTAGTGCCACCCATAGGCAAAACCATTCATCCACCAAACTTGAAAATCTGCTAATAAGACCTATTTTCTCATGCCTGTTGATCTAGCAGCATTTTGCTACTTCAGAGGCCAGTGTTATCTGGTGATGAGTTCAGCACAGAGACTGCTGTGATTTATATGCATTTTGTGCACTGCTAAAAGGCATTTTTATTTTAGTTTTTCTTCTCAAGCATCAAATTCATTTTATTTTGGTTGCCATTTTTTATTTAATTTTTTTTGTCCATCAAACCATTTCAGTTCCATATGTTATGGCATGCTTGCTAGTATGTATGGAAGACTTTCATCAATGGCATACAATCAACACTACATAAGTTTATTTGTATCCAATTCATTTAGAGCTTTCCATAAATACTGGTTGCGCCTGTAAATAATATGTACTCCTTGAACTGGACAATGAATCAGATTAGAATTAGAGGTCATCACTTTGGATGTTGCCTGATGGGCAGTTGTTTATTCCCTCCCTCACATGTATGAGAATAGTTTAGTGGATAGTTGTCCTGTCCTTCTCTATATTGTTATTGTATAATCCAAGGAGAAGGCTCGATTTCTTTATTACATACATATTTAATTATGAATTATTCCACTTCTCAAGTCTCAGATATGAGAAAGGAACCCCCAATCCCCTACACCTACAGTCTGAATTTGGACTTCCCTTTGTTAGAAGTACATATATTTAGGTGTTATTTGGTCTACTCTCATTCTTATTTTCAGTGCATCTCAGACAGGACCATAAACGGTACACACTTGACATGCTTGCCATGTATCACAGTGCAACTTTGCCTTTCTAGAAATGCAGAGATGCCTGCATCACGAACATCAGTGCACGTTCTTGTGATCTCTTACATGTTAAAAAGCGAGCTTTAGGAGCTTTCTGTCCTTTTTTAATATGTTAACTTTCCTCTTGATCATTTCCTAGAGAAAGAAAAAATCGGATCAAATTTGTGAATAAGTTTTATGACTACTGAGTTGGGACTGATTTTAAGATTCTTAGTAAAGTATATAACTTAACAAAATCTGGAGAAATATCTGATTGTTTCCCCTTGTACACTGCCTGGAGGCATAATGTTGCTTTTCAGGATTTGCTTTTTCCCCTGATAATGTTCTTTTGAAATGGGGCTTGGTATGGTTCACCATTTACCGAAAGCAGAGCGGTGTCGTGTCAAACTGCAAGGCATGTGTATAAGGTCATACAGCTGTTTCCTCTGTGTACCAAAGGGTCATACCCGATGAGTAGAAGAATTGAGAGAACCCCCTCCATCTCCTCCAATATTACTGGTAGGAAGTTATCCATAGGAATACCTTTGTGTTTGCGATATGTTATAAACATAGGTACTGAAGTCTTCTTTTCATAGAAGTATAATTTGGCCATGAGGAAAATGTCTTCATTTTTGTTATATTGCACATCAACATAAAGATTATGTAGTTCTTATTTGTTCAATGGTTTACAAAGTCTTCTGGGGAAGTGCAGAGTGTATACAGCAGGGTAGATCAATTGGCATGTATCAGCAACTGTGCTTGAGCACGTAAGGCTGGGTAGCCAACTCCGGGAGCTTCCTGCCTTCAGCAAATTTTTCCTAATCTCAGATCTGCACTGTAAATATAGGCCTATTTTCAGTAATCCTAATGCACAGTAGGCCTACTCTTCAATTGCGGAGATGCATGCACTGCATTTTCTCTCCACAACACATTGCTAATTGTTACCTTGTGGTAGCTTCAAGCATGTACATGTAGTATTTCTTACAGTTGTCTAAAAGCTAGAGTTATTCTCTATGGGGAATTAATTATGCCTGTCCATCTCTTTTACCAAGTGTAAGAACTCACATTTACAGCTTTGTCTACATTCTCAACTATCTGGTGATCACCAAAGAGAAAAACATTTCCTTTTTTCTTTCTCTGCCTATAAAAAATAACTATTCATTGTTTTCCAATTGGATAATCTATTCTAGATTGAGTAGCATGTTAAAAAAATGTATTTTACATTTTCTTTCTTTACTGTGTGTATATATAGCTATAATTCTGTTGCGCTCACATGGGACATTTTGTATGTTATATACGTGTTGAGCATATGGTTTACCCCTGAACTAGTTCAGTCATATGGACTGAACTAACCATCTAGTGAAGTCCAATTCTTCCAGTCCAAACTGTAAACTTAAGTGCCTTCTCTTGCCTCCATCCAATTCATACACCCCCCCTCCTTACAGCAACCACGAAGTATGGACCAAAGACATCTGCCCTCCCCATCGATTCTAATACACCCCCCCCCCCCCCCCCCCCCCCCATATGCGGAAAGGCACACACTTTCATTTACTATTAAACTTTGCAATACATAAGCAGGTGTCCTTTGTCTTCATATGTTTTTCATGGGCACAGTTCAAGGTGACTGTATTTTACAGATCCATATGTCAACTTAACTGTAAGCAAAATAAATGGCGATACGCTCAGATATCACTTCTCATTTTATGGTTAACTATGTAAGAATTGTGTAATTCAATTTGCCATATTGGAGCAAGTAAGGTTGTTTAAGATGTTGTGGCAGAGGCTTGATGGGACAAGTCCAAATCTCAGTAATCAGCAACATGTCAAATGAGGGCTGGAGCTATTGCTTGAAACTGTGACGGGCCTCTGCATCCTCCAAAACTGAAATCAGAGATGCAGTTTGATAGTGTTATAAAGCAGGTTTCCATCCAATATTTTTATGCGACGAAAGTACATGTCGGATAAAATGTCAGGCCAGATGGAGAGAGAAACATTTGGCTTCTTTACAAATGTCAACAAAACAAATTACAGACAAGGTGGGATCTTTTTGTGTCTGTAAAATGAATTATGTGAGAAATTATATAGTAACCATCGTATCGAAGTCAACTTGGAGTCATGCGATGACGTGTCCTCCCACTACGACTTGTAGGGAAAGCATGCAGTTTATTATGCTACAGATTGGTGAAAGTGCAAGGTGATGCATTTGATTCTCCTTTCTAATAAATGTTGAGCATCTTATTCTGATGACATGATCAACGATGTTTTGCTGCCGCTTGACAAATAAAAATAATCCATAATCTCATGTAGGCCAGTGATTCCAAACCTTTTTTTGGTTTCTGTACCACCAACTGAATTTTGCTCTGCCTGGAGTAGCCCAGAAGTAACCCCTCGTGCAATTTTACCAGTAGGCCTATGGTCTCATGAAGAACCCTCTGTAGATAGGCCAAGTACCCCCAGAGGTCCTAGTACCCCTGGTTGGAAACCACTGTAGGCTATATCTGTGCTCTAGCCAACAGCGCACAGATCCGGTATCTGCACGCTGTTGGCTAGAGTGCATGTGCCAATACCGGAGTGGAAACACTTCATATAGCGCACATTTATTTTTGTGAGAAAACCATCAGAGTTGAAAATGTGATGGAAACCCATTTAATTTGTATTTCTTATTCGACACATGGGATTTAACAGTACCGCAAAAGGCATTATGTGCACTACGCCGTCATGCATAGCCTTTTATCCGCAACTAGTCAATTTGATGAAAACATCACTGGTGGAAAAATGCGCACATTGTTTTTAAAGCAGAATTTAGAATATTTGCATGAAAATCTGTCGCCAATTGGATGGAAACCTAGCTAAAGTCTAAATGTAATTGTGTGGCTACCAACATAAGAATGAAAACAATGGAATGATAAATTGGATTCTGAACTAACAAGTTTATCTAAACAAAGATGGATGATCATAAGGTCCAAGGGATCCTCTCTTGAATTATCAGGTGGTCAAGTTAACTACTACTGCGGATGGTCCTAGATCTGGTCATGACTGGGTGAAGTGCTCTAGTGAAGGCCTTGGTGATGACGCTGGCAATGCTAGTGAAAAGAGACTGTCTTTTGGTGCCAGAGCCAGAATGTTAGTTCTTCTCCAAATGGGTTGGGAGGTGATGTAAAAGGACAGCTGCACTGTAAGTCTAATTAGAGAGAGTTAGTGAGGACCCCATAGTCATAAAACATTTCACCACAGTTCAAAAACAATTTGCACATGCTCAGCATATAAATCAATTCTGTGCATGAGCTAAAATCAGGGCCCAGACCCACCAACAGTAACACTTCAAAATGGTATGGACAAAATTATGTCTATTTAACAACAAAAATATGTTTGGGATTTTTTCAGTTTACCGTTTGTATGATCATCGGAGGTGCCTTCCAATAGATCCTCTTATGAATGATCATAAGTGTCCTCAAGTGGATCCTCTCTCAGAAGATCAAAAGAGATGGCCAGTGGATCCACTTTGTTCTGGAAGGTCATAGAAAAGTGTTAACATAAGTCACAAAGCTGTCAGAAACAGAAATTCTGATCTTTCCCATTAATTGTAATTCACTAGCAATTAAAACTAATGGTTCACAAACACAGCATAAAATGTCAAAATAGAGACGCTTAACTAAATAAAAAGTGTTATTAATTCAAAGACTTTCAAACCATACCTTCGCTTTCAACTTTGGCATCTTCTGCATTTTATGTGTCTTAGGCAGCTTTGGCAACAAGCCAAACCTCTTCTGACTCTCATCCTTAGGTAGACTATCACTTGCTGCTGAGACAAGTGATTTGGCATTTCCAGATAATGAGATCGCCTTACTTGGATGTCCGGAGAGAAGCAGGACAGAGGAGAGGAGGAAAGCTGGGGCAGCAAGGAATTCATTGGGGGGAGCGGTGCTTATCTCCTTTACCAGAGACCAGGCTATGACTTTAGGGACCTCTGCACTGCACTGTTCCACTGCCTGGTGCAATTTGATTGCGGAACCCTTTTCCTGCAGCAGGTCCTTGTACACTGCTTCAACTACCTCATCAGGAGGTGCCCGACTAGGGGTAGATGATTCCTCATCAACGGACATTCCGTTGACCTCTGCCAACAGTGTCAACACTGATCCACTGACAGACAGGGCTTTCTCAATCAGCTCTGGCTCTGACTGAGGGGGAGCTCCATCGGCATTCTTCCGGATCTTCAAGAGGAGTGCACATACCAAGCTATGCACAGACCCACTGGAAAAGGAAACCACGGGTGTAGATGGAGTTCCTGTAGCTGTGGACTGAGTTTCTGTTGTATTACATAGACTTGGGGTGGCACTGCCACAGACTTGGGGTAGGACTTCTTGGGGACCAGAGGAATTAGCTTTGTTAGACAAAGTAGAAGTGAAACTCTGTTCGGCTTTGTTTTGCTTTTTCTTCTTCTGCAGACAAAAGCTAGGGAAATAGGATCTCTCTTGCCTGTTATTGGTTTGCTTTCCTTGAGCAATAGTGTTAAGAGATGACTCAGCCATTTTTTCTACGCTAATCACTCTAGCCACAGACAAAGCATTGGATTTGCGGACTTCTGTACTGCACTCATCTACTGCAAGGTGCAATTGCTCAACTGATTGGCACAATTTTATGGCAGATCCCTTTTCTTGGAGCAGGTCCTGGTACACGTCGTCAACAAACATAGCTTTGTCAGACAAAGTAGAAACGGAACTCACTATGTCTTTCTTTTGCTCCTTCTGTGGACACCAACTAGGGAAATAGAATCTCTCTCGCCTGGTTTTGGTTGTCTTTCCTTGAGCCTTAGTGATGGTGAGAGATGGCTCAGGCATTTTGTCAGTGCTGATTGCCTGAACCACAGACAAATCAATGGCTCTGGGAACCTCTGCACTAAACTCCTCTACTGCCTGGTGCAATTCCAAAACTGATTCAACTGAATTCTTTTTGACTTTTGAGAGAAGGGCATTCATTACACTATGCACAGACCCATTGGAGAGCAATTCCACTGGGGATGGGGTTCTTGCCTCCATGGATAGACTTGAATTAGCCTGAAACTCTTGTATATCTTCCTGAGAATTAGTTTTGTCTGAATCCAGACTTTTAGCCAAACTTACACGGGACATTGTCTCTGGTTTCTTTTGACTAAGACCCAAGTAATGGGGGATTCTCTCTGAACTGCACGCCTCTACTGCAAGGTGTAATTGCTCAACTGATTGGCACAATTTTATGGCAGATCCCTTTTTTTGGAGCAGGTCCTGGTACACGTCGTCAACAAACTTAGCTTTGTCAGACAAAGTAGAAACGGAACTCACTTTGGCTTTCTTTTGCACCTTCTGTGGACAACAACTAGGGAAATAGAATCTCTCTCGACTGTTTTTGGTTGTCTTTCCTTGAGCCTTAGTGATGGTGAGAGATGGCTCAGGCATTTTGTCAGTGCTGATTGCCGGAACCACAGACAAATCAATGGCTATGGGAACCTCTGCACTGATCTCGCCTGCTGCCTGGTGCAATTCCAACACTGATTCGACCGAATTCTCTTCGACTTTCAAGAGACAGGCATTCATTATACTATGCACAGACCCATTGCTGATCAATTCCACTGGGGATGAGGTTCTTGCCACCGTGCATTGACTTAAAGTGGCCTGAAACTCTTGTACATCTTCCTGAGAATAATTATTTTCTGAAGCCAGACTTTTAGTCAGACTTACACGGGACATTGTCTCTGGTTTCTTTTTACTAAGACCCAATAAATGGGGTAATCTCTCTGCACTGCACTCCTCTACCGCAAGGTGCAATTGCTCAACTGATTGGCACACGTTTATGGCAGATCCCTTTTCTTGGAGCAGGTCCTGGTACACATTGTCAACAAACATAGCTTTGTCAGACAAAGTAGAAACTGAACTCCCTTTGTCTTTCTTTTGCTCCTTCTGTAGACAACAACTAGGGAAATAGGATCTCTCTCGCCTGTTTTTGGTTGTCTTTCCTTGAGCCTTAGTGATGGTGAGAGATGGCTCAGGCATTTTGTCATTGCTGATTGCCGGAACCACAGACAAATCAATGGCTCTGGGAACCTCTGCACTGAACTCGCCTGCTGCCTGGTGCAATTCCAACACTGATTCGACCAAATTCTCTTCGACTTTCAAGAGACAGGCATTCATTATACTATGCACAGACCCATTGCTGATTAATTCCACTGGGGATGAGGTTCTTGCCACCGTGCATTGACTTAAAGTGGCCTGAAACTCTTGTACATCTTCCTGAGAATAATTATTTTCTGAAGCCAGACTTTTAGTCAGACTTACACGGGACATTGTCTCTGGTTTCTTTTTACTAAGACCCAATAAATGGGGTAATCTCTCTGCACTGCACGCCTCTACCGCAAGGTGCAATTGCTCAACTGATTGGCACAATTTTATGGCAGATCCCTTTTCTTGGAGCAGGTCCTGGTACACATTGTCAACAAACATAGCTTTGTCAGACAAAGTAGAAACTGAACTCCCTTTGTCTTTCTTTTGCTCCTTCTGTAGACAACAACTAGGGAAATAGGATCTCTCTCGCCTGTTTTTGGTTGTCTTTCCTTGAGCCTTAGTGATGGTGAGAGATGGCTCAGGCATTTTGTCAGTGCTGATTGCCGGAACCACAGACAAATCAATGGCTATGGGAACCTCTGCGCTGAACTCGCCTGCTGCCTGGTGCAATTCCAACACTGATTCGACCGAATTCTCTTCGACTTTCAAGAGACAGGCATTCATTATACTATGCACAGACCCATTGATGATCAATTCCACTGGGGATGAGGTTCTTGCCACCGTGCATTGACTTAAAGTGGGCTGAAACTCTTGTACATCTTCCAGTGAATAATTATTTTCTGAAGCCAGACTTTTAGTCAGACTTACACGGGACATTGTCTCTGGTTTCTTTTTACTAAGACCCAATAAATGGGGTAATCTCTCTGCACTGCACTCCTCTACCGCAAGGTGCAATTGCTCAACTGATTGGCACACGTTTATGGCAGATCCCTTTTCTTGGAGCAGGTCCTGGTACACATTGTCAACAAACATAGCTTTGTCAGACAAAGTAGAAACTGAACTCCCTTTGTCTTTCTTTTGCTCCTTCTGTAGACAACAACTAGGGAAATAGGATCTCTCTCGCCTGTTTTTGGTTGTCTTTCCTTGAGCCTTAGTGATGGTGAGAGATGGCTCAGGCATTTTGTCAGTGCTGATTGCCGGAACCATAGACAAATCAATGGCTCTGGGAACCTCTGCACTGAACTCGCCTGCTGCCTGGTGCAATTCTAACACTGATTCGACCAAATTCTCTTCGACTTTCAAGAGACAGGCATTCATTATACTATGCACAGACCCATTGCTGATTAATTCCACTGGGGATGAGGTTCTTGCCACCGTGCATTGACTTAAAGTGGCCTGAAACTCTTGTACATCTTCCTGAGAATAATTATTTTCTGAAGCCAGACTTTTAGTCAGACTTACACGGGACATTGTCTCTGGTTTCTTTTTACTAAGACCCAATAAATGGGGTAATCTCTCTGCACTGCACGCCTCTACCGCAAGGTGCAATTGCTCAACTGATTGGCACAATTTTATGGCAGATCCCTTATCTTGGAGCAGGTCCTGGTACACATTGTCAACAAACATAGCTTTGTCAGACAAAGTAGAAACTGAACTCCCTTTGTCTTTCTTTTGCTCCTTCTGTAGACAACAACTAGGGAAATAGGATCTCTCTCGCCTGTTTTTGGTTGTCTTTCCTTGAGCCTTAGTGATGGTGAGAGATGGCTCAGGCATTTTGATAGTGCTGATTGCCGGAACCACAGACAAACCAATGGCTCTGGGAACCTCTGCACTGATCTCGCCTGCTGCCTGGTGCAATTCCAACACTGATTCGACCGAATTCTCTTCGACTTTCAAGAGACAGGCATTCATTATACTATGCACAGACCCATTGCTGATCAATTCCACTGGGGATGAGGTTCTTGCCACCGTGCATTGACTTAAAGTGGCCTGAAACTCTTGTACATCTTCCTGAGAATAATTATTTTCTGAAGCCAGACTTTTAGTCAGACTTACACGGGACATTGTCTCTGGTTTCTTTTTACTAAGACCCAATAAATGGGGTAATCTCTCTGCACTGCACGCCTCTACCGCAAGGTGCAATTGCTCAACTGATTGGCACAATTTTATGGCAGATCCCTTTTCTTGGAGCAGGTCCTGGTACACATTGTCAACAAACATAGCTTTGTCAGACAAAGTAGAAACTGAACTCCCTTTGTCTTTCTTTTGCTCCTTCTGTAGACAACAACTAGGGAAATAGGATCTCTCTCGCCTGTTTTTGGTTGTCTTTCCTTGAGCCTTAGTGATGGTGAGAGATGGCTCAGGCATTTTGTCAGTGCTGATTGCCGGAACCACAGACAAATCAATGGCTCTGGGAACCTCTGCACTGAACTCGCCTGCTGCCTGGTGCAATTCCAACACTGATTCGACCAAATTCTCTTCGACTTTCAAGAGACAGGCATTCATTATACTATGCACAGACCCATTGCTGATTAATTCCACTGGGGATGAGGTTCTTGCCACCGTGCATTGACTTAAAGTGGCCTGAAACTCTTGTACATCTTCCTGAGAATAATTATTTTCTGAAGCCAGACTTTTAGTCAGACTTACACGGGACATTGTCTCTGGTTTCTTTTTACTAAGACCCAATAAATGGGGTAATCTCTCTGCACTGCACGCCTCTACCGCAAGGTGCAATTGCTCAACTGATTGGCACAATTTTATGGCAGATCCCTTTTCTTGGAGCAGGTCCTGGTACACATTGTCAACAAACATAGCTTTGTCAGACAAAGTAGAAACTGAACTCCCTTTGTCTTTCTTTTGCTCCTTCTGTAGACAACAACTAGGGAAATAGGATCTCTCTCGCCTGTTTTTGGTTGTCTTTCCTTGAGCCTTAGTGATGGTGAGAGATGGCTCAAGCATTTTGTTAGTGCTGATTGCCGGAACCACAGACAAACCAATGGCTCTGGGAACCTCTGCACTGATCTCGCCTGCTGCCTGGTGCAATTCCAACACTGATTCGACCGAATTCTCTTCGACTTTCAAGAGACATGCATTCATTATACTATGCACAGACCCATTGCTGATCAATTCCACTGGGGATGAGGTTCTTGCCACCGTGCATTGACTTAAAGTGGCCTGAAACTCTTGTACATCTTCCTGAGAATAATTATTTTCTGAAGCCAGACTTTTAGTCAGACTTACACGGGACATTGTCTCTGGTTTCTTTTTACTAAGACCCAATAAATGGGGTAATCTCTCTGCACTGCACGCCTCTACCGCAAGGTGCAATTGCTCAACTGATTGGCACAATTTTATGGCAGATCCCTTTTCTTGGAGCAGGTCCTGGTACACATTGTCAACAAACATAGCTTTGTCAGAGAAAGTAGAAACTGAACTCCCTTTGTCTTTCTTTTGCTCCTTCTGTAGACAACAACTAGGGAAATAGGATCTCTCTCGCCTGTTTTTGGTTGTCTTTCCTTGAGCCTTAGTGATGGTGAGAGATGGCTCAGGCATTTTGTCAGTGCTGATTGCCGGAACCACAGACAAACCAATGGCTCTGGGAACCTCTGCACTGATCTCGCCTGCTGCCTGGTGCAATTCCAACACTGATTCGACCGAATTCTCTTCGACTTTCAAGAGACAGGCATTCATTATACTATTCACAGACCCATTGATGATCAATTCCACTGGGGATGAGGTTCTTGCCACCGTGCATTGACTTAAAGTGGCCTGAAACTCTTGTACATCTTCCTGAGAATAATTATTTTCTGAAGCCAGACTTTTAGTCAGACTTACACGGGACATTGTCTCTGGTTTCTTTTTACTAAGACCCAATAAATGGGGTAATCTCTCTGCACTGCACGCCTCTACCGCAAGGTGCAATTGCTCAACTGATTGGCACAATTTTATGGCAGATCCCTTTTCTTGGAGCAGGTCCTGGTACACATTGTCAACAAACATAGCTTTGTCAGACAAAGTAGAAACTGAACTCCCTTTGTCTTTCTTTTGCTCCTTCTGTAGACAACAACTAGGGAAATAGGATCTCTCTCGCCTGTTTTTGGTTGTCTTTCCTTGAGCCTTAGTGATGGTGAGAGATGGCTCAGGCATTTTGTCAGTGCTGATTGCCGGAACCACAGACAAATCAATGGCTCTGGGAACCTCTGCACTGAACTCGCCTGCTGCCTGGTGCAATTCCAACACTGATTCGACCAAATTCTCTTCGACTTTCAAGAGACAGGCATTCATTATACTATGCACAGACCCATTGCTGATTAATTCCACTGGGGATGAGGTTCTTGCCACCGTGCATTGACTTAAAGTGGCCTGAAACTCTTGTACATCTTCCTGAGAATAATTATTTTCTGAAGCCAGACTTTTAGTCAGACTTACACGGGACATTGTCTCTGGTTTCTTTTTACTAAGACCCAATAAATGGGGTAATCTCTCTGCACTGCACGCCTCTACCGCAAGGTGCAATTGCTCAACTGATTGGCACAATTTTATGGCAGATCCCTTTTCTTGGAGCAGGTCCTGGTACACATTGTCAACAAACATAGCTTTGTCAGACAAAGTAGAAACTGAACTCCCTATGTCTTTCTTTTGCTCCTTCTGTAGACAACAACTAGGGAAATAGGATCTCTCTCGCCTGTTTTTGGTTGTCTTTCCTTGAGCCTTAGTGATGGTGAGAGATGGCTTAGGTATTTTGTCAGTGCTGATTGCCGGAACCACAGACAAAGCAATGGCTCTGGGAACCTCTGCACTGAACTGAGAATTGGTTTTGTCCGAAGCCAGACTTTTAGCCAGACTTACACGGGACATTGTCTGTGCTTTCTTTTGACAAAGACCCATGAAATAGGGGACTCTCTCACGCCAATTTACAGTTTTAAGTCCCGTTTCTGGACAGTCAGCCTCTGTGTCCAAAGGTTTCTCAGACATTTTTCCTATGTCACATTCTGTTACTAGCTCCTCATAACATTGAATATCTCCAAGCGGCAAAGACATATTTGAAGGATCTTTAAAAATAAAATGGACATTTTATAAAAATATGAATATTTGAATTGATTGAAAGTTGCGAAAGTAAGATAAATCCAATAACACCTTATATTCACATCTCAATTACATTTTAGATAACATTCAGTTTAGAAAATAATGTATAAAATGAATAAATGCCTTACCTTTGCTGAGGCAAACACTTGCATCCACTGACAGATCTCTGGTCAGTGGGACGGAGCCCATTACTTCCTGGACCATGGCTGTTGTGATCAAGGCTGTTGCAGAGACAGTTTCCACGCTTGTCTTAGTACCCTTCAGCTTTGACATCACCCAGCCAGGGATGGAGCGAAGAGACTTTTGGCTTGAGCCAGAGGCAGGGTGTTGAGAGGGTTGAGATTCATCTTGGGAAGCATTTAAACCCAAACATTTCTGAGGTAGGTTCCCTACCGACGTCTTCACAAAATCCAAAACAAGTTGTTTCTGAAGGTCCTCCTTCCCAGGGCATGATTTCTTGAAAGCCATCTGTGAATTACTGATTGCCAAGCGCAGTATATTGGTGCTGCTGGAATCTAGCATTACCTGCTGGGCCTTTTCAATGAGCACAGTCTCAGACAAGAAGTGAATCGAATCCTTAGAGAGGACGTTTGCTGTCTCCACAATGGCGTGATACAAATTAGTTGTTATAGGCCTAACATCAGCAACCATACATTCGAGCTCTAGAGAACTGCTGCATCTAGTCTCTGCAATAATTGAGGAACTAATGTCAGCCACTCTTTGTTCAACAAAGCAGCTGGAGGCACCTTGTTCTGGCTGTTGATCCACGTCCCTGGTGATCAGTAGCTCGAGGTTATGGATTAGAGAGTCCAAAAACTGCTTTGCAAGTGCCTCCCTGGACCCTTTCAACTCGCATGTTGGCAGTCCCTTCTTGATGTTCACCAAGATCCGGCTCAGGATCTCTTTTGCACTGGTTACTACACTGTGTTGACTAAATCCGATGTCGCTTTCAGTGTTGAGGAGCAGTTGTACGGTGAACATTTCCTTCAATTTAGCCTGGACCATTTGAAGGATAATGTCAGAAACCAATTGGACTTGCTCCCAAAAGAGTGTAGGGTCTGTGAGAGTATTTAAAAAATCCTTGTTGGCATCAATTACAGTCCGCACACCCTCCAAGATGATATCTACCACACCAAAGGCTGCCTCACCAGTGTTGTGTGGGAGCTTTATAGAGGGCTCCAGTGGCATGCTTTGTTCATCAAGCTTCTCAAGTGATCCCCCTTGGTAAATGGTGCAGATTTTGGAATCAAAAAGTGTGATGATCTCATTTACAGTGTTTACCATGATCTGGCTCACTGCCATTGAGGCTATTTTATGGAATTCCATATTTTTTGATTGGTCCCAAATTGCAGATGGAATGTCTCCAAGGTCAACATTCTCCTTTCTTGACATTGACGGCTGAGGTGACTGAACCACTTGTCTCTCCTGTTCCAGGTCACTGAACTCTCTGTTAAAGTCAGGTGTGGAATAACAGTAGGAGCACAGCTTCATCAAGCTTGAGCAAGACTGGTCTATGGATGAGGTGGATGACAATAGAAGCTTGGGTTTTGAGTATGGCATTGTGTCCTGGAGAAATTCCATGGATTTGGATGTTCCGGGTTGTTTGTCAGGCTGGGGGCTAAATGATTTGATCTTCAATGTCATGTCTTTGATTCTGTCAGACACAGCATGTAGAAAGCTACACAGTTGGCTATTAACGGAATCCTGCCCTTCTGTAGTATCCCTTGTGCATTCCTTTCCACAGAGATGAATCATGGCATCAATGACAGAAACAATAACCTGTGCTGTGGCATGAGGCAACTTCGATTCCAGTATCCTCTGCAATTCTACAGGGACACTGGGAAACACCTTTCCTGTCAGCTCAGGGAACAACGGAAGCAACTTCACAGAGACAACGCAAAGCATCTCTCTGGCAACTTGGCGGCTTCTGCTACATGTTGCTTGCAGGAGGACATAAGAGAGGGCAGCGTTGATATCCCTTATTGCCACCTCAAAGATATCAGAGCTCACAGTCTTGGATGAACTCACTGCTTTCAACAGATTGTCATCTCTAAGCTCTGACAGGAGAATTATGTTGCTTACTGACTCATCAATCTCAGACTGAATGCACTGATAGACGTTTTCTTGCGACCCACCTAACAGAACTACTACTGGTTCCACCAACAGTCTACTTCCATTCCTACTTGGCCTGGACCTGTTTGATCCACAGGGCAACTCACCGTGTTCATCGTCAACCTCATCCAACAAAGCACTCTTAGATCTGCTGCTGAAATATCAAGATAGACATTGAAACATGCTATAATGTCATTTATGACATACACAAGATAATTTACCAAAACAAATGTTGCTTGCTCACTTTGTTTGTTCTGTTAGCATAGCAATGAGTTGAGAATTTTTGCTTGCTTTCATCTACATATAGGGATATATAGAGCAGAAGCTTTTTATTTTTTATTTAACCTTTATTTAACCAGGAAGAGCTCATTGAGATTTAAAATCTCTTTTTCAAGAGCGTCCTGGCCAAGATAGGCAGCGCCAAGTCATTACAAAAATTACAGACAAACAACATGAAAAACTACAAGTAATCTAGTAAGAACCATAGAATTCACAAGAGTATAACAAAATCAAAAACAGCAAATTAAAAACATTGACATGTCAGGGAATCAGTCTCAAGATCATTCATCAGTGATTTAAAAAGATCAATCGGGACAAGTTCTTCCAGTTTAAAAGTATTTTGTAAGGCGTTCCAAGACGATGGCGCAGAGTACATAAAAGCCCTTTTACCAAATTCAGTTCGGACATTTGGAACCGTTAGCAGGATAAAGTCCCGCGAACGAAGAGAGTACCCACCACATTTCTGAACAATAAAAATACCCAAATAAAAAGGTAGTAAACCTAAAATGGCTTTGTAAATAAAAGTATACCAGTGACTGAGCCTACGAGTGACTAGAGAAGGCCAGCCAACCCTGGTATACAAAGTGCAGTGGTGCGTAAGGGTTTTGCAATTTAAAATACATCTCAAAGTGCCATGGTAAAGGGTGTCAATTGATCTCAAACAGTGAGCGGAAGCATTCATATATAAAATATCCCCATAGTCTAGTAAAGGCATAAATGTAGCTGATACTAGCCTCCTTCTGGCTTCAAAAGAAAAACAAGCCTTATTCCTAAAATAAAATCCTAATTTCAGCTTCAATTTTTTTGTAAGTTGTTGAATATGCATTTTAAAAGAGAGGCCATCATCAATCAAAATTCCAAGATATTTATATGAGGTTACAACCTCAATCTCCTTGCCCTGACAGGTAGTAATAGGTGAAAGGTTCAGAGGTCTATTTCTTGCTTTAGAAAACACCATTAGTTTAGTTTTGTCAGTATTGAGGATAAGCTTCAATTGACACAAGGTATGTTGAACAGTATAAAAAGCAGTTTGCAAGTTCTGGAAAGCTTTTGTAAGAGATGAAGCACAACATTAAATAACAGTATCATCAGCATAAAAATGAAGTTGTGCATTTTGGACATTTTTGTCTAAATTATTTATATAAATAGTGAATAAGAGAGGACCAAGTACAGAGGCTTGGGGCACACCATTAAAGACAGACAATTTAACAGACCTAAGCCCATCAAATTGAGTGCACTGAGTTCTATCAGACAGATAGTTAACAAACCATGCAACTGCATGCTCTGAAAGACCTACACTCGACAATCTCTGCCTTAGTATAGCATGATCAACTGTATCAAAAGCCTTAGAGAGATCAATAAAAAGTGAGACACAATGCTGTTTTTTGTCAAGAGCTTCAGTGATATCATTTAAAACCTTCATGGCTGCTGTAATTGTGCTATGATTCTTCCTGAAACCCGATTGGTACATTGATAAAATAGAGTTAGTATATAAAAACTATTTTAGCTGTTCACTCACAAGTTGTCTAAAGAATCTTTGGCATGTTCAAACTCGAGCTCTTTTGTTCAAATTATCTTTTCAGTTGAGCAATATTGACTTTGACAGATTTTTTATGAACAAGCAGAGATTGGGGGGGACATTTAAAGTGTTAGTCCCATGTTTCATGATCCCCAAAATGTTCCATATGCGCAAAAAGCTTATTTCTCTCAAATTTTCTGCACAAATTTGTTTACATATCTTTTAGTCAGCATTTCTTCTTTGCCAAGATAATCCATCCACCTGACAAGTGTGGCATATCAAGAAGCTGATTAAACAGCATGATCCTTACACAGGTGCACCTTGTGCTGGGGACAATAAAAGGAAGGCCACTGTCTCAAGTTTTGAGGGAGCGTGCAATTGGCATGCTGACTGCAGGAATGTCCAACAGAGCTGTTTCCAGAGAATTTAATGTTCATTTCTCTACCAACATCATTTTAGAGAATTTGGCAGTACGTCCAATCTGCTTCCCAACCACAGACCACGTGTATTGCGTCATGTGGGTGAGCAGTTTGCTGATGTCAACGTTGTGAACAGAGTGCCCCATAGTGGTCGTGGGGTTATGATATGGGCAGGCATAAGCTACGGACAACGAACACAATTGCATTTTATCGATGCAATTTCAATGCACAGAGATACCATGACGGCCCATTTTTTCAAAGGCATCTGTGACCAGTACGGAGAAGAAATGTATGCATTCACTACTGTAAGTTGCTCTGGATAAGAGCGTCTGCTAAATGACTAAAATGTCAAATGTAAATGTAATGTAAATGACCAACAGATGCATATCTCCATTCAAAGTCGTGAAATCCATAGATTACGGCCTAATGAATTCATTTAAATTGACTGATTTCCTTATATGAATTGTAACTCAGTAAAATCTTTGAAATTGTTGCAATCGAACCCACAGCCCTAGCATTGCAAGCGCCATGCTCTACCAACTGAGCCACATCATCACATCACCAAAAACTCCTTGACGTCTCAATGTACTCAATTACTGTATTGTGCATTGTTTTTCTTCATAGTGATGGAAAGTCTACAGGTACAAACCTAGATGACCAGCCTATGTACAATACACTAATGTACAAGTGGTTTGTAAGGATGGTAAATTAATACTACACACAAAGTGGTTGTTTTCCATGTTATTTGATCAATAAATTTTTGAGGACAGGGTTTTGTTTACATTTTTCAAATGTAATTAAGTATTCAGAACTTATGCTATGACACTCGAAACTGAGCTCAGGTGCATCCTGTTTCCATTGATAATCCTTGACATGTTTCTACAACTTGATTGGAGTCCACCTGTGGTAAATTCAATTGATTGGACATGATTTGGAAAAGCACACACCTGTCTATATAAGATCCCACAGTTGACAGAGCATGTCAGAGCAAAAACCAAGCCATGAGGTTGAAAGAATTGTCTGTAGAGCTCCATGACAGGATTGTTTTTGAGGCACAGATCTGGGGAATGGTACAAAGAAATGTCTGCAGCATTGAAGGTCCCCAAGAACACAGTGGCTTCCATCATTCTTAAATGGAAGAAGTTTGGAACACCCAAGACTCTTCCTAGAGCTGGCCGCCTGGCCAAACTGAGCAATCGGAGAAGGGCCTTGATCGGGGAGGTGACCAAGAACCCAATGGTCACTCTGACAGACCTCCAGAGTTCCTCTGTGGAGATGGGAGAACCTTCCAGAAGGACAACCATCTCTGCAGCACTCCACCAATCAGGCCTTCATGGTAGAGTGGTTAGACAGAAGCCACTCCTCAGTAAAAGGCAAGACAGCCTGCTTGGATTTTGCCAAAAGGCACTTAAAAGTACTCTCAGACCATGAGAAACAAGATTCTCTGGTCTGATGAAACCAAGATTGAACTCTTTGGCCTGAATGCCAAGCGTCACGTCTGGAGGAAACCTGGCACCATCCCTACGGTGAAGCATGGTGGTGGCAGCATCATACTGTGGGGTTGTTTTTCAGCAGCAGGGACTGGGAGACTAGTCAGGATCGAGGAAAAGATGAATGGTTGAAAGTACATAGAGATCCTTGATGAAAACCAGCTCCAGAGTGCTCAGGAACACAGACTGGGGCAAAGGTCCACCTTCCAACAGGACAATGACCCTAAGCACACAGCCAAGATAACGCAGGAGTGGATTCCGGACAAGTCTCTGAATGTCCTTGAGTGACACAGCAGAGCCCGGACTTGAACCAGATCTAACATTTCTGGAGAAACCTGAAAATAGCTGTGCAGCAACACTCCCCATCCAACCTGACAGAGCTTGAGAGGATCTGCAGAGAAGAATTGTAGAAACTCCCCAAATACAGATATACCAAGTCTGTAGCGTCTTACCCAAGAAGACTTTAGGCTGTAATCGCTGCCAAACGTGCTTCAACAAAGTACTGAACAAAGGGTCTGAATACTTACGTAAATGTGATATTTCCGGGGGGGTTTTCATCAAAAAACCTGTTTTCGCTTCATCATTATGGAGTATTGTGTGTAGTATGATGAGGCAAAAAAACGATTTAATCAATTTTAGAATAAGGCTGTAACAAAATGTGGAACAAATTCAAAGGGTCTGAATACTTTCCGAATACACTGTCTATATTGGTACGCTAATCCTACTGAAGGCCCAGTGCAAAACTTTTTCCCAGTTTTTTTTTCTTCAAATTTTTATATATTTTGAATATGTACAGTACCAGTCAAAAGTTTGGATACACCTACTCATTCAAGGGTTTTTCTATATTTTTACTATGTTCTACATTGTAGAATAATAGTGAAGACATCAAAACTATGAAATAACACATATGGAATCATGTAGTAACCAAAAAAGTGTTTGGTTCAAATGAAAATATATTTTAAATCAAAATATATTTTAAATTGAAGATTCTTCAAAGTAGCCACCCGTTGCCTTAATGACAGCTTCCCTGCTATATTGTGGATAAAGAGTGACCTGTCTAACAGAACACAGAGGGTGTTCTTTAATGGAAGCCTATTCAACATAATCCAGGTATAATCAGGAAAGCTGTCTAGACCCATTACTTTTTTCAATCTTTACTAACGACATGCCACTGGCTTTGAGTAAAACTAGTGTGTCTATGTATGCGGATGACTCAACACTGTACAGTCGTGGCCAAAAATTTTGAGAATGACACAAATATACATTTTCACAAAGTCTCCTGCCTCAGTTTGTATGATGGCAATTTGCATATACTCCAGAATGTTATGAAGAGTGATTAGATGAATTGCAATTAATTGCAAAGTCCCTCTTTGCCATGCAAATGAACTGAATCCCCAAAAAACATTTCCACTGCATTTCAGCCCTGCCACAAAAGGACCAGCTGACATCATGTCAGTGATTCTCTTGTTAACACAGGTGTGAGTGTTGACGAGGACAAGGCTGGAGATCACTCTGTTATGCTGATTGAGTTCCAATAACAGACGCGAAGCTTCAAAAGGAGGGTGGTGCATGGAATCATTGTTCTTCCTCTGTCAAACATGGTTACCTGCAAGGAAACACGTGCCGTCATCATTGCTTTGCACAAAAAGGGCTTCACAGGCAAGGATATTGCTGCCAGTAAGATTGCACCTAAATCAACCATTTATCGGATCATCAAGAACTTCAAGGAGAGCAGTTCAATTGTTGTGAAGAAGGCTTCAGGGTGCCCAAGAAAGTCCAGCAAGCACCAGGACCGTCTCCTAAAGTTGATTCAGCTGCGGGATCGAGGCACCACCAGTACAGAGCTTGCTCAGGAATGGCAGCAGGCAGGTGTGAGTGCATCTGCACCCACAGTGAGGCGAAGACTTTTGGAGGATGGCCTGGTGTCAAGAAGGGCAGCAAAGAAGCCACTTCTCTCCAGGAAAAACATCAGGGACAGACTGATATTCTGCAAAAGGTACAGGGATTGGACTGCTGAGGACTGGAGTAAAGTCATTTTCTCTGATGAATCCCCTTTCCGATTGTTTGGGGCATCCGGAAAAAAGCTTGTCCGGAGAAGACAAAGTGAGCGCTACCATCAGTCCTGTGTCATGCCAACAGTAAAGCATCCTGAGACCATTCATGTGTGGGGATGCTTCTCAGCCAAGGGAGTGGGCTCACTCACAATTCTGCATAAGAACACAGCCATGAATAAAGAATGGTACCAACACATCCTCCGAGAACAACTTCTCCCAACCATCCAGGAACAGTTTGGTGACAAACAATGCCTTTTCCAGCATGATGGAGCACCTTGCCATAAGGCAAAAGTGATAACTAAGTGGCTCGGGGAACAAAACATCGATATTTTGGGTCCATGGCCAGGAAACTCCCCAAACCATGAATCCCATTGAGAACTTGTGGACAATCCTCAAGAGGCGGGTGGACAAACAAAAAAACACAAATTCTGACAAACTCCAAGCAATGATTATGCATGAATGGGCTGCCACCAGTCAGGATGTGGCCCAGAAGTTAATTGACAGCATGCCAGGGCGGATTGCAGAGATCTTGAAAAAGAAGGGTCAACACTGCAAATATTGACTCATTGCATCAACTTCATGTAATTGTCAATAAAAGCCTTTGACACTTATGAAATGCTTGTAATTATACTTCAGTATTCCATAGTAACATCTGACAAAAATATCTAAAGACACTGAGGCAGCAAACTTTGTAGAAATTAATATTTGTGTCATTCTCAAAACTTTTGGCCACAACTGTACATTTCAGCTACTACAGCGACTGAAAGGACTGCAACACTTACCAAAGATCTGCAGTTAGTTTCAGAATGGGTGGCAAGGAATAAGTTAGTCCGAAATATTTCTAAAACTAAAAGCATTGTATTTGGGACAAATCATTTACTAAACCCTAAATCTCAACTAAATCTTGTAATGAATAATGTGGAATTTGAGCAAGTTGAGGTGACGAAACTGCTTGGAGTAACCCTGGATTGCCTTCTTAACAGCACTATCAACAAGGCAGATCCTACAGGCCAATTGGCTCAGAACAAGGCAGCACAGCTGGCCCTAAGATGTTCACAGAGAGCTAACATTACTAATATTTTTTATTTCACCTTTATTTAACCAGGTAGGCTAGTTGAGAACAAGTTCTCATTTACAACTCCGACCTGGCCAAGATAAAGCACAGCAGTTCGACACATACAACAACACATGGAATAAGTTACACATGAAATAAACAAACATACAGTCAATAATACAGTAGAAAAAATCTATATACAGTCAGTGCAAATGAGGTAAGATAAGGGAGGTAAGGCAATAAATAGGCCATGGTGGCGAAGTAATTACAATATAGCAATTAGACAGTGGAATGGTAGATGTGCAGAAGATTAATGTGCAAGTAGAGATACTGGGGTGCAAAGAAGCAAGATAAATAAATACAGTATAGGGATGAGGTAGTTGGATGGGCTGTTTACAGATGGGCTATGTACAGGTGCAGTGATCTGTGAGCTGCTCTGACAGCTGGTGCTTAAAGCTAGTGAGGGAGATATGGGTCTCCAGCTTCAGTGATTTTTGCAGTTCGGTCCAGTCACTGGCAGCAGAGAACTGGAAGGAAAGGTGGCCAAAGGAGGAATTGGCCTTGGGGGTGACCAGTGAGATACACCGGCTGGAGCGCGTGCTACGGGTGGGTGCTGCTATGGTGACCAGTGAGCTGAGATAAGGCGGGGCTTTACCTAGCAGAGACTTGTAGATGACCTGGAGCCAGTGGGTTTGGCGATGAGTATGAAGTGATGGCCAGCCAATGAGAGCGTACAGTTCGTAGTGGTGGGTAATATATGGGGCTTTGGTGACAAAACGGATGGCACTGTGATAGACTGCATCCAATTTGTTGAGTAGAGTATTGGAGGCTATTTTATAGATGACATTGCCAAAGTCGAGGATTGGTAGGATGGTCATTTTTACGAGGGTATGTTTGGCAGCATGAGTGAAGGATGCTTTGTTGCGAAATAGGAAGCCGATTCTAGATTTAATTTGGGATTGGAGATGCTTAATGTGAGTCTGGAAGGAGAGTTTACAGTCTAGCCAGACACCTAGGTATTTGTAGTGGTCCACATATTCTAAGTCAGAACCGTCCAGAGTAGTGATGCTGGACGGGCGGGCAGGTGCGGGCAGTGATCGGTTGAATAGCATGCATTTAGGTTTACATGCATTTAAGAGCAGTTGGAGTCCACGGAAGGAGAGTTGTATGGCATTGAAGCTCGTCTGGAGGTTAGTTAACACAGTGTCCAAAGAAGGGCCAGAAGTATACAGAATGGACCTTGAGCGTGGACCCATGACCAGCTCTGAAACCAGATTGCATAGCGGAGAAGGTACGGTGGGATTCGAAATGGTCGGTAATCTGTTTGTTGACTTGGCTTTCGAAGACCTTAGAAATTCAGGATAGGATAGATATAGGTCTGTAGCAATTTGGGTCTAGAGTGTTTCCCCCTTTGAACAGGGGGATGACCGCGGCAGCTTTCCAATCTTTGGGAATCTCAGATGATATGAAAGAGAGGTTGAACAGGCTAGTAATAGGAGTTGCAACAATTTCGGCAGGTAATTTTAAAAAGAGAGGGTCCAGATTGTCTAGCCCGGCTGATTTGTAGGGGTCCAGGATTTGCAGTTCTTTAAGAACATCAGCTATCTGGATTTGGGTGAAGGAGAAATGGGGGAGGCTTGGGCGAGTTGCTGTGGGGAGTGCAGGGCTGTTGACCGGGGTAGGGGTAGCCAAGTGGAAAGCATGGTCAGCCGTAGAAAAATGCTTATTGAAATTCTCAATTATGTGGATTTATCGGTGGTGACAGTGTTTCCTAGCCTCAGAGCAGTGGGCAGCTGGGAGGAGGTGCTCTTATTCTCCATGGACTTTACAGTGTCCCAGAACTTTTTTGAGTTTGTGCTACAGGATGCAAATTTCTGCTTGAAAAAGCTAGCCTTAGCTTTCCTAACTGCCTGTGTTGTATGTTCCTGACTTCCCAGAAAAGTTGCATATCACGGGGGCTATTCGATGCTAATGCAGAACGCCGCAGGATGTTTTTGTGCTGGTCAAGGGCAGTCAAGTCTGGAGAGAACCAAAGGCTATATCTGTTCCTGGTTCTAAATTTTTTGAAAGGGGCATGCTTATTTAAGATGTTGACGAAGGCACTTTTAAAGAATGACCAGGCATCCTCTACTGAAGGGATGAGGTCAATATCCTTCCAGGATACCCGGGCCAGGTCGATTAGGAAGGCCTGCTCGCTGAAGTGTTTTAGGGAGAGTTTGATAGTGATGAGGGGTGGTCGTTTGACCGCAGACCCATTACGGATGCAGGCAATGAGGCAGTGATTGCTGAGATCTTGGTTGAAAACAGCAGAGGTATATTTGGAGGGCAAGTTGGTTAGGATGATATCTATGAGGGTATGGATTTGGGGTTGTACCTGGTGGGTTCATTGATCATTTGTGAGAGATTAAGGGCATCAAGCTTAGATTGTAGGATGGCCGGCGTGTTAAGCATGTCCCAGTTTAGGTCACCTAGCAGCACTAGTTCTGAAGATAGATGGGGGGCAATCAGTTCACATATGGTGTCCAGGGCACAGCTGGGGGCAGAGGGTGGTCTATAGCAAGCGGCAACGGTGAGACTTGTTTCCACTTAAAGTGGAGGAGAGATTGACTTCATCACTACTTGTATTTGTGAGATGTATTGACATGTTGAATGCACCGAGCTGTCTGTTTGAACTACTGGCACCCATGCATACCCCACAAGACATGCCACCAGAGGTCTCTTCACAGTCCCCAAGTCCAGAACAGACTATGGGAAGCGCACAGTACTACATAGAGCCATGCGTACATGGAACTCTATTCCACATCAAGTAACTCATGCAAGCAGTCAAATTAGATTTGAAAAAAATACACCTTATGGAATAGCGGGGACTGTGAAGCAACACAAACATTGGCACAGACACATGCATACAAACACACGATAACATACGCACTATACACACACGTACACATTCATTTTGTGTTGTAGATATGTGGTAGTAGAGTAAGACCCTGAGGGCACACACTTAATGTGTTGTGAAATCTGTTGTGAATGTATTATAATGCTTTTAAAATTGTATAACTGCTTTCATTTTGCTAGACCCCAGGAAGAGTAGCTGCTCTCTGTGTACATTAATGTTAGCTCTCTGTATACATCTAAGGGCCAGCCGTGCTGCCCTGTTCTGAGCCAATTGCAATTTTCCTAAGTCCCTCTTTGTGGAACCTGACCACACGACTGAACAGTAGTCCTGGTGCGACAAAACTAGGGCCTGTAGGACCTGCCTTGTTGATAATGCTGTTAAGAAGGCAGAAGAGCCCTTTATTATGGACAGACTTCTCCCCATCTTAGCTAACGTTGTATCAATATGTTTTGACCATGACAGTTTACAATCTGTGGCAGCAGCTAATGGGGATCCATAATAAATACAATTCAGATAACAGCAGAGTAGCAGTACAGTCAATGTCCTGACATGTGACACTTAACACAGGTCAAAGTTCTTACCACTGACCATAGAGTACTATTACGTTCAAAATACCTTGATGGAAAGGGACAGATCACAACTGAGCATTCCTCTGCTCGTGAGCAGCTGGAGGGGGTCGACAATATTGAAGATCCGTTAGTGGTGATGATTTCCCAGGTCAGGTCCAGGGCAGGCTTCACAGCAGTCCCAACGGCCTCTTTCACCCACAGTAGGATGGTGTTGCAGGTCTCATTAAAGTCCTCTCTTGTCATCTTTTTTTACACAGAGGGGCAAGAAAAGTCAGATTTTTTATTTTTATTTGAGGTAATGTGAATGCCAAAAATATTTAGCACTTTGTCTTTTGACATGTCTCCTGAAACTACATTACTAAAGAGATTTTTACAATATACTGTAATAGTATATGAGTAACAACAATTGAGGGATTTGATGGTGAGGAAGGCCACAGTTGAAGTCAGAAGTTTACATACACCTTAGCCAAATACATTTAAACTCAGTTTTTCACAATTCCTGACATTTAATCCTAGTAAAAATACCCTGTCTTAGGTCAGTTAGGATCCCCACTTTATTTTAAGAATGTGAAATGTCAGAATAATAGTAGAGAGAATGATTTATTTCAGCTTTTATTTCTTTCATCACATTCCCAGTGGGTCAGAAGTTTACATACACTCAATTAGCATTTGGTAGCATTGCCTTTAAATTGTTTAACTTGGGTCAAACGTTTCAGGTAGCTTTCCACAAGCTTCCCACAATAAGTTGGGTGAATTGTGGCCCATTCCTCCTGACAGAGCTGGTGGAACTGAGTCAGGTTTGTAGGCCTCCTTGCTCGCACACACTTTTTTAGTTCTGCCCACAAATGTTCTATAGGATTGAGGTCAGGGCTTTCTGATGGCCACTCCAATACCTTGACTTTGTTGTCCTTAAGCCATTTTGCCACAACTTTGGAAGTATGTTTGGGATCATTGTCCATTTGGAAGACCCATTTGCGACCAAGCTTTCACTTCCTGACTGATGTCTTGAGATGTTGCTTCAATATATCCACATCATTTTCCTACCTCATGATGCCATCTATTTTGTGAAGTGCACCAGTCCCTCCTGCAGAAAAGCACCCCCACAACATGATGCTGCCACCCCCGTGCATCACAGTTGGGATGGTGTTCTTCGGCTTGCAAGCCTACCCCCTTTTCCTCCAAACATAATGATGGTCATTATGGCCAAATAGTTCTATGTTTGTTTCATCAGACCAGAGGACATTTCTCCAAAAAGTACGATCTTTGTCCCCATGTGCAGTTGCAAACCATAGTCTGCCTTTTTTATGGCGGTTTTGGAGCAGTGGCTTCTTCCTTGCTGAGCGGCCTTTCAAGTTATGTCGATATAGGACTCGTTTAACTGTGGATATAGATACTTTTGTACCTGTTTCCTCCAGCATCTTCACAAGGTCCTTTGCTGTAGTTCTGGGATTGATTTGCACTTTTCGCACCAAAGTACGTTCATCTCTAGGAGACAGAACACGTCTCCTTCCTGAGCGGTATGACGGCTGTGTGGTCCCATGGTGTTTATACTTGTGTACTATTGTTTGTACAGATGAACGTGGTCCCTTTAGGCGTTTGGAAATTGCTCTCAAGTATGAACCAGACTTGTCTACAAAAAAAATTCTGAGGTCTTGGCTGATTTCTTTTGATTTTCCCATGATGTCAAGCAAAGAGGCACTGAGTTTGAAGGTAGGCCTTGAAATACATCCACAGGTACACCTCCAATTGACTCAAATTATGTCAATGTCAGTCAACTTAGTGTATGTAAACTTCTGACCCACTGGAATTGTGATACAATGAATTATAAGTGAAATTGTAATGCGTCTGTGTGTAGCTGGTGAGATGAGTCAGGCGCAGGACAGCAGATATGAGTAATGAAAGCAATTTTACTCAATAATATAACAATACACGTCGTATAAATACAAGGCCACAAATACGGAACGCAATACAATAAACAATTACTCACAAACAAACATGGGGGAACAGAGGGTTAAATAATTAACAAGTAATTGGGGAATTGAAACCAGGTGTGTAAGACAAAGACAAAACAAATGGAAAATGAAAAGTGGATCGGCGATGGCTAGAAGGCTGGTGACGTCGACCGCCGAACGCCGCCCGAAGAAGGAGAGGGACCGACTTCGGCGGAAGTTGTGACAGAAATAATCTGTCTGTAAACAATTGTTGGAAAAATGACTTGTGTAATGCACAAAGTAGATGTCCTAACCGACTTGCCAAAACTATAGTTTGTTAACAAGAAATTTGTGGAGTGGTTGAAAAACAGGTTTTAATGACTCCAACCTAAGTGTATGTAAACTTCCGACTTCAACTGTATGTTGAATGAACAGGAGGCTGGTGGGAAGAGCTCTATGAAGTAGGCTTGGGCGATAATACCATTTACCCTGTATGGTACAGAAATGGTATGACAAGGAGTCTGGTGGGAGGAGCTATAAGAGGACGGGCTCATTGTAATGGCTGGAATGGAATAAATGGAACGGTGTCAAACATGGTTTCCATATGTTTGATATATTTGATATCGTTCCATCTTTCCATTCTAGCCATTACAATGAGCCCGTCCTCCTATAGTTCCTCCCACCAGCCTCTTCTGGTGGAATAAAGAGAAAATAATCTTACATTGCCTGGCATCTCCCCTTGTATGGACTGCCACTGCCTGAAACAAATGTCAATTAAAATGTGTTCCAATTTGATTTAAATGTAGATTGAGTAATATGACGTAAACATGAGCAGTGGCACAACTTCTGACACAAAGACAGTGTGAAACAATGTTGCAGGAGAGAGAGCGAGAGAAGCTAATTCCTGTGCACATACGCAGATGCTTAATAGTATCTGTGTTTGGGTGCTGATGAGTGCAGCCTCATGCTTCGCCATCTCTCTGCAATATCTTTGGTTGCCTTTGGTCACATCATAAATCAAATCAAATAATACAACAGGTGTAGACCTTACAGTGAAATGCTTACTTACAAGCCCTTAACCAACAATGCAGTTTTAAGAAAATCCCCCCAAAAAGAAAGAGATAAGAATAACAAATAATTAAAGAGCAGCAGTAAATAACAATAGTGGGGCTATATACAGGGGGTACCGGTACAGAGTCAATGTGTCAATATGCAGGGTCACCGTTGTCGAGGTAATTGAGGAAATTATGTACATGCAGGTAGGGTTATTAAAGTGGCTATGCATAGATAATAACAGAGAGTAGCAGCAGTGGGTGGGTGGGGGGGGGGGGCAATGCAAATAGTCTGGGTAGCCATTTGATTAGCTGATCAAGAGTCTAATGGCTTGGGGGTAGAAGCTGTTAAAAAGCCTCTTGGACCTAGACTTGGTGCACCGGTACCGTTTTCTGTGCGGTCGCAGAGAGAACAGTCTATGACTAAGGTGGCTGGAGTCTTTGACAATTTTTTGGGCCTTCTCTGACACCGCCTGGTATTAAGGTCCTGGATGGCAGGAAGCTTGGTCCCGGTGATGTACTGGGCCATATGCACTACCCTTTGTAGTGCCTTGCTGTCGGAGGCCGAGCAGTTGTGTCACGTCCTGACCAAAGTAAGAGGTTATTTTCTATGGTAGAGTAGGTCAGGGCGTGACAGGGGGTGTTTTGTGTTTTTCTATGTTTTGTATTTCTATGTTTAAGTTCTAGTTTTTTCTATTTCTATGTTTTTTGGGGGGGGGGTTGATCTCCAATTGGAGGCAGCTGGTCCTCGTTGTCTCTAATTGGAGATCATATTTAAGTAGGGGTATTTCTTCCTGGGTTTTGTGGGTTATTATATTTTGAGTAGTGTTTGTTTCTCTCTGTGTCACAGTTTGTTGTTTTGTCAAATTCAGTTATTTATGTATTGCAAAGTTTCACGGATTAAATCAAATGTGGAACTACAACCACGCTGCACTTTGGTCTGCTCCTTTCGACAGCCGTGACAAGTTGCCACACCAGGCAATGATGCAACCCGTCAGGATGCTTTCGATGGTGCAGCTGTAGAACCTTTTGAGGATCTGAGGACATATGCCAAATCTTTTCAGTCTCCTGAGGGGGAATAGGTTTTGTTGAGCCCTCTTCACGACTGTCTTGATGTGCTTGGACCATGTTAGTTTGTTGGTGATGTGGACGCCAAGGAACTTGAAGCTCTCAACCTGCTCCACTACAGCCCCATCGATGAGAATGGGGGCGTGCTCGGTCCTCCTTTTCCTGTAGTCCACAATCATCTCCTTTGTCTTGATCACGTTGGAAGAGGTTGTTGTCCTTGCACCACACGGTCAGGTCTCTGACCTCCTCCCTATTGGCTGTCTCATCGTTGTCGGTGATCAGGCCTACCACTGTTGTGTCATCAGCAAACTTAATGATGGTGTTGGAGTCATGCCTGGCCGTGCAGTCATGAGTGAACAGGGATTACAGGAGGGGACTGAGTACGCACCCCTGAGGGGCCCCCGTGTTGAGGATCAGCGTGGCGGATGTGTTGTTAGCTACCCTTACCACCTGGGGGCGGGTCGTCAGGAAGTCCAGGATCCAGTTGCAGAGCGAGGTGTTCAGTCCCAGGGTTCTTAGCTTAGTGATGAGCTTTGAGGGCACTATGGTGTTGAACGCTGAGCTGTAGTCAATGAATAGCATTCTCACACAGGTGTTCCTTTTGTCCAGGGGGGAAAGGGCAGTGTGGAGTGCAATAGAGATTGCATCATCTGCGGTATGCAAATTGGAGTGGGTCTAGGGTTTCTGGGATAATGGTGTTGATGTGAGCCATGACTAGCCTTTCAAAGCACTTCATGGCTACAGACGTGAGTGCTACGGGTCAGTAGTCATTTAGGCAGGTTACCTTAGTGTTCTTGGGCACAGGCACTATGGTGGTCTGCTTGAAACATGTTGGTATTACAGACTCAAACAGTGAGAGGTTGAGAATGTCAGTGAAGACACTTGACAGTTGGTCAGCACATGTTCGGAGTACACGTCCTGGTAATCCGTCTGGCCCAGCGGCCTTGTGAATGTTGACCTGTTTAAAGGTCTTACTCACATATCGCTGGTCAATATAAATCTTTCAAATGGCTGTGTTCCAGATCTACAACAGAGCCATAGATTTCTACATAGCCTATATAAAGCTCTGATCATATGGCATTTGCATTGCACAGATGATCAGATCTCACAACGCCTGGAGAAGTGTTGAATATTACTGCACTGTTGGAACTAGAAGCACAAGCATTTCGCCACACTCGCATTAACATCTGCTAACCATGTGTATGTGACAAATAACATTTGATTTTATTTGAAAGTCTAAGGATCCACTTCAATATGATACATCCTGAGACATTAAACACTTCTCCAGGCGTTGTGAGATCTGATCATGTGTGCAATGCAACTGCAATACAGCCAGAGCCATATCAATCTATGGCTCTGTTGTAGGCCTAATGTGCATATGCACTTCATAAATTGACAACTGCAGGGGATCTGTCGACATCATACCAACCCTGAACCACAAAGGATATGTAAAAAATACCTTACTTGTCAGATAGACCCTTAGTGACATTGAACACAGCAGGTGTTGGACTGGTTGCTCCGACAGCCAGAGTTGATTTCTTCCCTGTCTTCTGGAACCAAACCAACTCTGTAAGCCCAAAAATAAAGTTGATTAGATGTTTAATCTTTACAGTGTAACAAGTAGTTGACAAAGGCTTTAACAACGAGTCCAAGTATCAACCCACTGGTACACGTCATTTCAACGTCTAGCTTTGATTTACATTTGGTTGAGTTGTCAACTAACGTGAATTCAACGTGAAATCAACAGGCTAAAAGTTGTCTGAAAAAAAATGAAATTCTCTTGCACTGATTTTCAAATCCAATCAGTTTTCCACTTTGATTCAACATCACATTAAATGTTTTGGTTGAAGTGAAATGGAAACAACATTGATTCAACCAGTTTTTGCTCATTGGGAAATGTATGTTCCAGTATTTATGCTGCAGTAGTTTATGTGTCGGGGGGCTAGGGTCAGTCTGTCACATCTGCTGTATTTCTCTTGTCTTTTCCGGTGTCCTGTGTGAATTTAAATATGCTCTCTCTAATTCTCTCTTTCTCTTTCTTTCTTTCTCTCTCTCGGAGGACCTGAGCCCTAGGACCATGCCTCAGGACTTCCTGGCTTGATGACTCCTTGCTGTCCCCAGTTCACCTGGCTGTGCTGCTGCTCCAGTTCCAACTGTTCTGCATGCAGCTATGGAACCCTGACCTGTTCACTGGACGTGCTACCTGTCCCAGACCTGTTGTCCCAGAACTGCTGGAACCCTGACCTATTCACCGGACGTGCTACCTGTCCCAGATCTGCTGTTTTCAACTCTCTAGAGACAGCAGGAGCGGTAGAGATACTCACAAAGATCGGCTATGAAAAAGCCAACTGACACTTACTCTTGTGTTACTGACTTGTTGCACCCTCGACAACTACTATGATTATTATTATTTGACAATGCTGGTCATTTATGAACATTTGAACATCTAGGCCATGTGCTGTTATAATCTCCACCCGGCACAGCCAGAAGAGGACTGGCCACCCCTCATAGCCTGGTTCCTCTCTAGGTTTCTTCCTAGGTTTTGGACTTTCTAGGGAGTTTTTCCTAGCCACCGTGCTTCTACACCTGCATTGCTTGCTGTTTGGGGTTTTAGGCTGGGTTTCTGTACAGCACTTTGAGATATCAGCTGATGTAAGAAGGGCTATATAAATACATTTGATTTGATGTTGTACTTCATCTACACTGAACAAAAATATAAAAGCAACATGCAACAATTTAAAAGATTTAATGAGATACATTTCATATAAGGAAATCAGTCAATTGAAATAAATTCATAAGAACCTAATCTATGGATTGTATCATGGCTCAGGCTAAGACCCAGATGCAGACACAAGGGGCAGGCAAAAGGTACGTCAAGGCAGGCAAAGAGTTGTAATCCAAATCAGAGTCAGGCAGGTACAGGGCGGCAGGTAGGATCAGGGTCAGGACATGCAGAAAGGTCAGAACTGGGAGGACTAGGAAAAACAAAAACTAGAGCACATGAAACACGGGAACACGGTGGTAGGACTTGATGGGACAAGATGAACTGGCAACAGACAAACTGAAAACGCAGGTATAAACACACGGGATAATGGGGGAAGATGGGAGACAACTGGTGGGGGATGGAGACAAGCACAAGGACAGGTCAAACAGATTAAGGTGTGACAGATTTCACATGACTGGGAATACAGATATGCATCTGCTGGTCACAGATACCTTAAAAAAAGGTAGGGACGTGGATCAGAAAACCTGTCAGTATCTGGTGTAACCACCAGATGTTTTGTGCCTTGTGCAGCGCGACACATCTCTTTTGCATAGAGTTGATCAGGCTGTTGATTGTGGCCTATGGAATGTTGTCCCACTCCTCTTCAGTGGCTGTGCGAAGTTGCTGGATATTGGCGGGAACTGGAACACACTGTCGTACACAGTGATACAGAGCATCCCAAACGTGCTCAATGGGTGACATGTCTTGTGAGTATGCAGGCCATGGAAGAACTGGGCCATTTTCAGCTTCCAGGAATTGTTTACAGATTCTTGCATTATCATGCTAAAACATGAGGTGATGGTGGCGGATGAATGGCATGACAATGGCCTTAGGATATTGTCACAATATCTTTGTGCATTCAAATTGCCATCCATAAAATGCAATTGTGTTCGTTGTCCGTAGCTTATTCCTGCCTGCCCATACCATAACCCCTCCGCCACCATGGGACACAACGTTGACATCAGGAAATCGCTCGCACCCCACGACGCCATACACGCTGTCTGCCATCTGCCCGGTACCATTGAAACCATGATTCATCCATGAAGAGTACACTTCTCCAGCGTGCCAATGGCCATCGAAGGTCAACATTTGCCACTGAAGTCGGTTACGACGCCGAACTGCTGTCAGGTCTAGACCCTGGTGAGGACGACGAGCACGCAGATGAGCTTCCCTGAAACGGTTTCTGACAATTTGTGCAGAAATTCTTCGGTTGTGCAAACCCAGTTTCCCCAGTCTGGGTGGCTGGGCTCAGATGATCCCGCAGGTGAAAAAGACGGTTGTGGTCCTGGGCTGGGGTGGTTACACTTTGGGCCGGTTGGACGTACTGACAAATTCTCTAAAACAACGTTGGAGGTGGCTTATAGTAGAGCAATTAACATTGGCAACAACTCCGGTGGAAATTCCTGCATTCAGCATGCCAATTGCACGCTTCCTCAAAACTTGAGACATCTGTGGCATTGTCCTGTGTGACAAAACGTCACATTTTAGAGTGGCCTTTCATTGTCACCAGTACAAGGTGCACCTGTGTAATGATCATGCTGTTTAATCAGCTTCTTGATATGCCACACCTGTCAGGTGGATGGATTCTCTTGGCAAAGGAGAAATGCTCACTAACAGGGATGTAAACAAACTTGTGCACAACATTTTAGAGAAATAAGCTTTGTGCATATGGAACATTTCTGGGATCTTTTATTTCAGCTCATGAAACCAACACTACATGTTGCGTTTTATTTTTTTTCTTCAGTTTACCAAACTGGTACTCAAGTATTTCCTTATTATACAAAATCTGTTTCATAGTTGTGTAAGACGCCCAAACTGAAAAAACACCATCAATTTGCCTATTTAACCCTTGGCCTATAGGTCTAAATTGAAATGTTACTAACAGAATAAATATTTAAAAAATATGCATTAGCATGGTAGTATTTGAAAGGGAACAGTTTGCAGATTTAGGGAAAATTTGGACCAAAGATGAGGACACAACAGTTCACCTGACACAAGACTTTAGATTTTATATTTACTTTACTTTTCGCTACATTTGTTGATAACGAAATCTGAAAATAACATTCAATAACATGATGAGAATATTCCTGGAAAATGTGGAGTAGGTGCAACATGACAAAAAAATGGGTTTGAGTGAGAGGACTAACTGGTGTCTCCAAGTGGACACACACTTCTCCAAAAAGTGCAAAGTTCCTAAGTAATTTCAATGCACTTTTATCGCTCAAAGGAACTAGAGCAAACACACTTGTAGTTGTTTTGAACACAACCTTGTATCCCCGCCATCATACAATTACTGTTGTTGTTTACGCAATAAAAAAAACAGGGTCAGGTGGGCATCATTTGAAATCTTGTTCTATTGCCAACATGACTAGCTAAGTTATAAAATACGATCTTACAGTGTTAGGCTTTCACAGGGCAATTCAGAGAAACAAATCATAATTTTGACGCGCATTGAAAGGAGTCATGCATGCATTCAGGTACGTGTCCCACAGCAAATTGGCTTCACAATAGACAAACATAGGCTCATTCTGTTCAGAACAACCCAGGGTATGACATCATGTCATCTTGTAACTACATCAAACATAGTGATCATAAACGTTGACACTGTATCTGACATGAGTTTTATGATATGGAAACGTGAAGTGCACATTTGGACTCACAGGTGTTTGACTTGCTTGTAGGACATCAAAGCAATGTTTATTATAATCCTCAACTTCCAAAATACATTGAGCCCTCTTAATTTACAGCATTTCCCTCACTCAGACAATGAAAAAGGTGCAAACATTGCACAATTAGCGGGAGGAATGGGGGAAACTTTGTTGCGTGCAGTGCTCAAGTTCAGAAAGGTTGTCAGTCAAAATCCATTCAGCGCTGTGAAGCTTAGAACCTGAGCTCTGACGTAATTTATAGCGTTTTACTGAATAGCCACTGCGTTCCAATTTAAGCGATTATCAGTGCCCAAATCAGCCATTTTCAACCCATATATGGGTACGAGTCTTAAGGGCTACCAACTTCTAAGTGTTTCAAACCTATCTTCTGTTGTTTCTCCAGCAAGTATCGGTTGTAGGTGTTGTTGCTGATCGAAGAGGAGATGTCTCTCCTACTGACCGATGTCATCTCCACACTCCGAACGATCACCTCAGGGTAGGTCAACGTGGCCTGTGAACATAATTGTATTTCCTATATCCTTATTAAATAAAATAATTTGTCCCAAATGGCACCCTATTCCCCTATTTGGCCCTGGTCAAAAGAAGTGCACTAAATAAGGAATAGAGTGCCATTTGGGATCCATCCTAACAACAACAACAAAAAAGATTATCCTGCCATGGACTTAAAAGCATCCTCTATGTAGAATCTTCAGTATAGTTGGGTCTCAGCTGAATATTGGCCTAATGGTATGATGCATCGGTGTAACAGATGTTAACAGACTGCATGGAAAGCATGCTAGCATACAGCAACCTCACCTGCATGGCACGGCGGCTGCTACGCCTTAGACTATTACGCTGTAGATGAAGAGAAGAGAGAATGGATTGCATATGTGAAATAAATGATCTACTACAGTTTAGAAAAAGGGTTCCAAAAGGGTTCAACTCCTCAAGTTTAATTATGGATACACCATACTGCTAAATGTAAATATTAATCAGATAATGCAATTCTAGTTCAGTCCCAGATAGAACACGTTATTGTTTCTAGCTGGAACCCAGTATAGAGTTTTTCATTAGAGGGTTCTCACTACATAGAACCAGAAAGGGTTCCCTTGTAGACATCAAATAATCCCCTTAAATGTATTCCAAATAGGTTCTACATAGCAGCAAAACGGTTCTCCTAGAAGGACAAACCAAAGAACCTTTATGGTTCTTCAAAAAATGTAGAACCATAGCATGACAAAAACATTCCCCTACACTGGCCTAAAGGGACAAATCAAAGAACCCTCTATGGGTCTTAAAAAAATTGGTTCTACATTGCACCAAAAACGGTTCCCATACAGCAACAATATCAATCAAAGACCCCTTATGGTTCTTTCATTTGTCCCTGTATGGAAATCATAGAACCCTCTAAGTTAGATCTAGTTGTGAATGGTTATACATAGAACCTTCATAAAAGGTTATCCAAAGGGTTCTCCTACAGGGGCAAATTAATAACCCTTTTTTTGGTAGGCTTCTAACTAGCAACTTTTTTTGAACATTACACCCTCTAATGCAATGCCAGTTTCATACTTTTTGGGCTACCTTGACCATCTGTGTCACAGTCAGGGACTTTCCAGTCTAGCTCGCGGACTGTCTGTATGCGGCTTAATACGGACATAATCTGCTAAACGTATCATAAAACATTAATAGGCCTATGGCGACTAAATTGATTGCAGTCGAAAAGTCCATTGGCATTATTATAGACTGGACATTTGGCTATGGGATATTCTATAGTAGAGAAACACAGGATTTACTTTGTTCTTCTGTCCGATCATAATTGTCGAGACGGTGGAGTATGATCTAGGGGTGTACTGAGTAGGATGGCTGGCTGGTAAAATGTCTGCTGATCGAATGCCTCATGACCTGTCTTGTAGAAAATGATGACCGTATGATTAGCCATTGTCTGACATTGAAAACAACTTAATCTCATACGTCACAATAGAGACACGGATGACGTAATAGCACGGTTTAGCGCACGGCTAATGAAACGTTGGGTGGTCGTCATCGCAGGATCCCGTCCAATAACACAAATAGCACGTTTTAGGCCTAATTCAAATCCATATTAACATTTAAAAATACGCTCACCCAGTGTCAGCTCATTTAAATTGCAACTCTATGCAGCGTTAAGCAATGAAATCTAATGTTTTACTTGCTCCACATTTTCAAACCCTGCAAAAGTAAATAGCCTACACGTCGTTCCTGCACAAATGTAGGGTAGCTAACAAAAACGTATTGGACATTGCAAAATTAGGCCAAGAAAGAGTTTCTGTTGCAGGAAAACGTTCCAATGGTTTATTATGGCCAGACAAGCAGACTGGAAGTAGCCTGCGTTGACCTATTCAAGATGAATGATTACACCCGTCTCACCTGGAATTACAGAAGCAAACTTTTCCAAGTATGGTCAGCAGAGGGTGCTATAAACGTGTGCCGTCACACAATGTCGCACTACAATATATGGGATAATTAACCCTCAAAGTGAAACATGGGATACCCCGCCTCTGTTTTGGTAAAAAGCAATGGGCCTGGAGAAATGTAACCCCTCTCAAATTCAGACAGGGCTGTGGATGCAAGGACTCATCAATGATATCAAAATCATCGTTTTAACCATGTTTTGAGGCTATATAGTGTTCGTTTACATTTCACATTGTTTAAAAACATTGGTGTAAAACACCCTTATATTTTCGGTTCTGATGGGGTATGACAGTTGAAATAAGTTCATGATGAATATTTATAAGTTATATTCTTCAAGAATCAATGGGCATATATCATGAATGTATCAGTAGATGTAGCAACTGAGGATTCTAGCTTTTAAGCTAAATGTCTATCTCCCACTTTATCATAAAATGTGAATTTGGAAGAAAATATAACTATGAATATACAATTCAGTGTACTGTATTAAGCTTTTATTAAAAAAACATCACTATAAAAAGTTTATCACATTTTTAACATTATTTGCCCATGTAAGCAGCATAATGTAGAGCATAATGTACAGCATAATGTACAGCATAATGTACAGCATAATGTACAGCATAATGTACAGCATAATGTACAGCATAATGTACAGCATAATGTACAGCATAATGACAAACACTCTTTACAAACCTAAAGACAAATACTAAATGAAAGTAGAAATTGTTTTGACTTCTGTTTTGGAGAAGATCAAAACTGTTCAGTCCTTTTTCAAATAATGTAAATGGCTGCGTCAGATCAGGGTACTTGTACAGGCAAGCAAGATTATGTGGAACGTTGGAACACTGACACAACCTCTCAGCATTCTGCTCTTGTCCATAACTTGTCCAGTTTCATACTTTATGGGAGTCAATACCTCGTGAGTACTGGTTTAAACAATACAAAATAAAAGGCTGATTGAAATGATTAAACACCATGATTAAATCAGTTTGGCAGGAATGTCTTCAGGCACTCTTCACAGTCCCTTCACTGAGGGGAAGACTGTACTGAGGGGACTACATTCAATCAACGTGGATTGATAGATCCCGTATACTGCTAATAAGAATAAAGTTTAGTTAGCCCCAATAATATCCAGATCCCACCAACATTACACCCTCTAATGCAATACCAGTTTCATACTTTTTGGGCTACCTTGACCATCTGTGTCACAGTCAGGGACTTTCCAGTCTAGCTTGCGGCCTTTCTCATAGAGTCCCTTCAGAACTTTGCGGACTTCGTAGTTCCCTCCTCCACGACTCAGTTCCAGGTACTTCCTGTACAGAGCAAGGGCAGTCCGTGCATCCTCAATACTGTCATGGGTCTCACCTTGAATGTTAAGGTCTGGAGAAACAAGTAGAAGTTTTGCCATTTCACACAATTTGGTTGTTACGTGGATGAATTTGGAAAATGGCAGACTAAGTAGTAATTTCTATATGACCAAAACAGTGGTTGAGGAGTATAAGCTCTTACCCAGAAAGTACCAGGCAAGGAAGCGCAGAGAGATGATCCTCTTACGAGGCATATGGAACAGGTAGACTGTGTCAACTACCTGATCCTTCAGCACCTGAGCAAGGTACATCAAAACAGAGATGAGCTCCCACACTCCCTCCATTGAAATTACCCTGTCTACTGTTAACCTAGCTAACCTATAGGGCTGGTTTCCTGAACACATATAAAGACTAGTCCTAGACTAACCATTTTTCAAAGGAGATTCCCCATTGAGCATGCTTTTAGTCCAGGACTAGGCTTGATCTGTCTCCGGGAAACCGGACCATAATCTTTACTAAAACTGCAGCCAGGGGTATAGAAACAGGTAAAATTGGTTCCATTTAAAAATCAAGTAAATTAAGTATACAAACTTACCAGCAAATGTAAGTCCCACTCTGAAGTCCTTCTGTAAACCATGGCCAACAAAGCGCACTCCGGTGTCAATGAGGAAACGCAGCTTCAGGTATGTTGACTTCAGAGTGGTCAAGTGCTTGGAGGAAATCTTAGCATCCAGGTCCCCTGGTTTGATGCCTGAGTACTGGGTCAGATAGTCCACCACCTGCACCAGCAAAACCGTGAGGAAGAATACACTTTAAGAACTAAGATTAGTTAAATCTAGGTCGCTTTGTTAGGAAGCTGTCACATCAGATTTTACTGCATAGCAATAATTATCTGGACATCCATCCATCCTGTTAAAGTAGTCATTATTATTGCCAGGGCAAGAGGGGCTGCATTACCTGCTCCTGAGTAGAGATGTAGTCATCGATGAACGGTACTCCATCGTTGGGACCCTGACCACGCACGCAGGTGATCCGTGCCACAGACATCTGACTGGGCTTAATGGTGGACTTGGTGCCGTCGCTGTGTAGCTCTGCCTCCTCCTATATAAAGACAGTATCCGGTCCATAAGGGGGAATTTAAACAGTGGATCTCCAAGCAGAGCTCCCTAATGTATCACTGTTGTTAATTATTATCCTCATTGCTATGTTGCTAGGGTGAAGCTGCCCCTATTATACACTTGTTTAATGGTTAAGGTTAGGATCTGGGCAGAAAAAACTGATCCCGGATCTGTACTTACAGGAACCTTCTACCCAGATACATTGTTGACCAAGCATACTCTGGCTTACAGGGCATTCTGAAAATATTCAGGCCTCTTGACATTTTCCACATTGTTACGTTACAACCTTATTTTAAAACTTATAAAATAAATTCCTAATTTATCTACAGACAATACCCCATAATGACCAAGCGAAAACAGGTTTTATACATTTTTGAAAATATATATATATATATATATATACTTTTTTACAGAAATAACTTATTTACATAACTATTCAGACCCTTTGCTACCTGTGACACATTCAATTGATTCGACAAGATTTGGAAAGGCACAAACCTGTCTATATAAGGTCCCATAGTTGACAGTGCATGTCAGAGCAAAAACCAAGCCATGAGGTCAAAGGAATTGTCCGTAGAGCTCCAAGACAGGATTGTTTTCGAGGCACAGATCTGGGGAACAGTACAAAAAAAATTCTGCAGCATTGAAGGTCCCCAAGAACACAGTGGCCTCAAACTTTCTTAAATGGAAGAAGTCTGCAATCACCAAGACTCTTCCTAGAGCTGTCCGCCCAGCCAAACTGAACAATTGGTGGAGAAGAGCCTTGGTCAGGTAAATTCAATTGATTGGACATTATTTGGAAAGGCACACCCGTCTATATAAAAATGTCCCACAGTTGACAGAACAAAAACCAAGCAATGAAGTTGAAGGAATTGGGGGAAGGGAACCAAAAAAATGTCTGCAGCGAAGGTCCCCAAGAACACAGTGACCGCCATCATTCTTAAATGGAAGAAGTTTGGAACAACCAAGACTCTTTCTAGAGCTGGCCGCCCGGCCAAACTGAGCAATCGGGGGAGAAGGGCCTTGGTCAGGGAGGTGAACAAGAACCTGATGGCCACTGACAGAGCTCCAGAGTTTCTCTGTGGAGATGGGAGAACCTTCCAGAAGGGCAACCATCTCTGCAGCACTTCACCAAATCAGGCCTTTATGGTAGTGGCCAGACAGAAGCCACTCCTGAGTAAAATGCACATGGCAGCTCGCTTGGAGTTAGCCAAAAGGCACCTAAAGGACTCTGACCATAAGAAACAAGATTCTCTGGTCTGATAAAACCAAGATTGAACTCTTTGGCCTGAATGCCAAGCGTCACATCTGGAGGAAACCTGGCACTATCCCTACGGTAAAGTATTGTGGTGGCAGCATCATGCTGTGGGGATGTTTTTCAGCAGCAGGGACTGGGAGATTAGTCAGGATCGAGGGAAAGATGAATGGAGCAAAGTACAGAGAGATGCTTGATGAAAACCTGCTCCAGAGTGCTCAGGAACACAGACTGGGGAAAAGGTTCACCTTCCAACAGGACAACGACCCTAAGCACACAGCCAAGACAATGCAGGAGTGGCTTCAGGACAAGTCTCTGAATGTCCTTGAGCAGGGGTTCTTAAACTTTTTCAGCCTGGGACCCAAATGAGAAATTCTGTGTTTTCCTGGGACCCAAGCTTAGGAAAATATGCAACTATACGTAAATATCGGTACATTTCATTGCCTTTATGCCCCCCAAAAAATGCAATATAGACAAAAACAAATAACAATGAAATACCCATAGATCGAATGTTTCTTTTTTCCCATTAAAAACACTTACATACCTGTCTAGGTTGGAACTGTTGCTGTTAAAATACAATACATAATTTCATTCTGAACTGGAATAAACAGATTGATCACATCACACATAAGTATAACAGAACACACAGGCGTTTTGATTGTGCAACCCTAAGTAACAGCACAGATTTTAAAAATTCAGGCCTACTGTACATCTTACTGTATACATTATTGTTGATAGAAAGTCTAGGTTGGAACTGTTGCTGTTAAAATGCATATTTTTTATTCTGAACTGGAATAAACTGATTGATCACATCACACAGATGTAGACCAGAACACACAGTCCTAATGAGAGGTGTGTGGCTGGTTGAAGTTTCCAACAAGCATGTTTATTCTGGGCTCAGTTTTTGACAGTGTAACACTGAGGTGATGCTCAGCATTGACACTGTTTCTGTACTTGAGAACCCTGACTTGCATAGGTATGTGGTGCCAAACTGGATCTGAACATCTACTGTTTTCTCAGTCAGGCAGGAGACCACTTCCTGCTGCAGATGAGCAACCCAGAACTGTGTTCATCTCAAAAAGCATATTGCTTCAATCAGTTTATTCCAGTTCAGAATACAAATTATTACTTGTAACAGTTCCAACCTAAACTTGTTTTCAACAATCATTTCTACAGTAAAATGTACAGTAGGCCTGAATTTTCCATCTTCATCTGTACTGTTTCTTAGTGTCACAGGCCGGCTCATAGCCTGTGGCAAAAATGAGGGGACATCAACAACAGGTATAGGCCAATTCAAAAGGTTCTTTATTGTAAAACAAAACTATTAAATCTAAACAAAGAAAAAGGAATGAGGTGTGGAAATGTCATAATGTAAGGTGTATGTAAGGTGCATGGATGCGTGAATATGTGTGTGTGAACATGACTGGATGGAAACTAAATAAACCTGCCAGAGCTTGAGAGGATCTGCAGAGAAAAATGGGAGAAACTCCCCAAATACAGATGTGCCAAGCTTGTAGCGTCATACCCAAGATATCTCGAGGCTGTAATCGCTGCCAAAGGTGCTTCAACAAAGTACTGAGTAAAGGGTCTGAATACTTATGTAAACGTGATATTTCAGTTTTGTATTTTTAATACATTTGCAAAAAATTCTACAAACCTGTTTTTGATTTGTCATTATGGGGTATTGTGTGTAGATTGATGAGGGAAAAAAACGAGGGATGCACCGATATTACATTTTTGGCCGATACCAACATCCAATATTTTCCTTGCCAAAAACAACGATAACGATAACCGATATTTACATTTTTTGCAGCCTTTTAAGCATTCTAGTACAGTTAAATAGTTAACACACACACACATGGACGCAGCGGTCTAAGGCACTGCATCTCAGTGCAAGAGGCATCACTACAGTCCCTGGTTCGAATCCAGGCTGTATGACATCCGGCCGCGATTGGGAGTCCCATAGTGCGGCACCCAATTGGCCCAGCGTTGTCCGGGTTTGGCCGGGGTAGGCCGTCATTGTAAATAAGAATTTGTTCTTAACTGACTTGCCTAGTTAAATACAGATTACACACACAGACACGCCACACACACCACACTGACCAAAAAGTAATTTTGTTGGCATTTACGTATGTCCCCATTACCAGTAAAACATAATCAAAACCTAGTTCTTTCACTTACTTGCTGTGCAGTTTCGTTGTTCATTTGTTCAATCGTTTTATTCTCAACCAGAATACAGTCAAGCAGTGAAGTTTCAGGAGTGTGTAGGAGTGTGTTCATGTTTCCAAGTTTCAAACATGTTCTCAAATGCCATTGAAATGGCAGCAGCGGTATGAGAACCAGCACATTCTTGATGCAATACGGCATGCAATACGGCTTTCCTCAGTACGAAATCCTTATCGACCCACTGTGCTGTCAGACTCAGCATGCTCATGGGGCTGACATCGCTGGTCCAAATGTCAGTCCTGAAGCTAATAGCAGTGACACCCATAACACGTAGCTCATAGATGTACGTTTCAACAATACTGTAACTCTGGTAGGGCAACATCTGAAAAATAGTGTGTACCGGGGCTAGACCAGTCAGCGAAAGCCAACATCACCCACGACAGAAGATGGTTGATTGTCAAGGGCAATGAATTGCATTATCTTGGCGTTAATGGATTTCACCTTTAAGTTGTCTCGCTGAAATTTTCTTACTCTTTCAAATGACTGCTCGACTTGAACTTGTTTAGTTGTTGGAAGTGTGCGCTTAGTATTTTTCTGCTTTTGTTCTGTGTAGCGCTGTATTTTTGGTGGCGTCATTACGTCATCTACTTACATTATATAGGTATGCACGTCAGCTTTGATGTTGGCATTTTTAGCTAATATTGTCCGATTCCGATATGCTCACCAATATATCGTGCATCCCTAAAAAAAAGATTTAATCCGTTTTAGAACAAGGATGTAACATAACTAAATGTGGAAAAAGTCAAGGGACCTGAATACTTTCCAAATGCACTGTATACTCTAAACCTAGCAATCACACTTCTGCCAGACTGACCTGGTTGAGGGTGACAAACTCAGCGTCCAGTCCCACGAGGTCTCCGGCCTGGTGCATCTCACTGACCATGAGGGGGATGAATGTGGCGTGGCTCTTTCTCTGCTTCCGTGCCAGCGATGACTCTGTCAGCAGCACACTGGCCTTGATGGGGTTCTTAACTGGGCAAGACAGACAGGCATCAAGTGTCGGGGTGGGCATGTTCTTAAACAGGTAATGAGTGCAGTCATACATAGTACCACAACCATCCCACATCTTCACAGAGGATGTCAAGGTTATGTTGTGGAGTGGCATGCACTAAAGCAAATATCTTTTGCTGAAATTACCTTATTTATTTTATATGATTTAAATGAAATCCTGTATGTATAATGTATGGCAATCCACGGTCATGTTGACCCTGATCAGATAAATTAAGAAACTGTAACTGACAATGAGTGGGTGGCTTACTGTGTAGGTCGTATTTGGAGTGGTAGTTTCTCTTGGCGTAATACAGGATTGCAGGAAGCTTCCAGTTCACATCAAACTGTGCTGCTTCAGCCTGAGACACATGAACAAAAACAAAATACAAACACATTGTTATATTTGAGGAATTGATAAGAGCTCATTTATTGATAAGATATTTGATGTGTTGATTCAGTGAGTAACCAAAGATTACCTTGTCAATTGGCTCAGTCAGGAAGTCATTGAATAGATACCACTGCTGATGTGTTACCCCCTTACACCGCAATATCAACAAAAATAAGTTAGTCAAATACGGTTTTCTAAATATTACTATTAGCACTTTTAGCCTTTCGTTCTCTTTTTTGTATTTTAATGCAGATAGATTGTGGCTTTTATCAATGTAATTGTCTGCATAATTTCCATTCCCAATATATATTTTTGAAATATATTTCCTTCTTTACTATTTTCCCCTAACCCTAGTAAACTAATGGACAACAATACTTATGCTTCCACTTCCAGCTTTTACATACTACATACATTTCATGGACAGTATATTTTACATTAGTTAGTTAACTATTGTTTGTTTTTAGTCCCAGCCTTCAGCCAAACTTCAACCCCTCACATCTTATCACTGTAGACTATCCAGTTTTGATTTCTAGCTGCCATATATCTTTCCACTGTGCTGTTTCACAAAAGTTCTGAACCTTTCTATTCTCATAGTTTCTACAGATTATAAATTAAAGAAACACCTTTGCTAAGAGTATTATTATATTATTGATCGATTGACTATGACTTTTCAAATCACCCAGCAGTGCTAATTGCAGATTTAGCTCCAAGTAAATGTTGCAATTCTTCAGCCATTCCTGAACCTGCGACCAAAAGCAAGCTACATATGGACAGTACCAAAACAAGTGATCTAATGATTCTGTCTCTTCGCAGCAAAATCTGCAGAGCTGGGATGGTCGTATCCCCCACATATATAATTGGTCTATATATATCTTTTGGTTGCAAGAATTTTGTATAATAATTTAAAATAAACTTGAAGTTTTGAATCCGGCGTCGTTTTGTGTATCAGTTCATAAACCATGTGCCATGGAATCAGTACATAAAAAAAATCTCCTCCCAACTATTTTGCAACCTGTATAGCGCAGCTGTCAATGTTTTGGTCCTTAAATTAAACTGGTATACTTTTTTAATTCATCACAATTTTCTTTAGCCAATTTTGGTCTTAAATGCAGGGCCAACTGACAAGTTCCATACCTTCTCCCCTTTTCACTTGCCTCCTCCATTTTTGCAGTAATGCTACGATCAGTTGGTTGTAATTTTGCATAGCACAGACATTTCCATATATTTTTGTTAACTGCATGTGTGACATAACTCCACAAGTCCTTTTTAGGATATAATTTACAAAGATTATACATTTTTTTTGTGTGTGTAATTTTACCCCCCTTTTCTCCACACCTTTGTGATATCCAATTGCGATCCAATTACAATCTTGTCTCATCGCTGCAACTACCCAACGGGCTTGGGAGAGGCGAAGGTCGAGTCATGCATCCTCCGAAACATGACCCGCCAAGCCGCGCTTCTTAACACCCACACGCTTAACCCGGAAGCCAGCCACACCAATGTGTCGGAGGAAACACCATTCAACTGATGATCGAAGTCATCCTGCAGGGGTCTGGCCCGCCACAAGGAATCACTAGAGCGTGATGAGCCAAATAAAGTCCCCCCCGGCCAAACCCTCCCCTAACCTGGACGACGCTGGACCAATTGTGCGCCACTCGGGAGGCCCCTGATTATACCGTTTTTTTAGATTAAATTGAAATTGCAACCAGAGGTCCTCCCGGGTGGCGCAGTGGTCTAAAGCACTGCATCACAGTGCTATCTGTGCCACCAGAGATTCTGGGTTCGAGCCCAGGCTCTGTCGCAGCCGGCCGCGACCGGGAGGCCCATGGGGCGGCGCACAATTGACCCAGCGTCGTCCGGGTTAGGGAGGGTTTGGCCGGCAGGGATATCCTTGTCTCATCGCGCGACTCCTGTGGCGGGCCGGGCGCAGTGCACGCTGACCAGGTGTTTCCTCCTAGGTTGGGTTGTGTTTCGGAGGACGCATGGCTCTCGACCTTCGCCTCTCCCGAGTCCGTGCGAGAGTTGCAGCGATGAGACAAGACTGTAACTACTACCAATTGGATACCACGAAATTGAGGAGAAAAAAGGGGTAAAAAAAAATAAAAAAATACAAAATAACTGAAATTGCAACCAGCTTTCTGGATTATAACCAAAAGTGAGAGGTTGTAATCTGAATGAAGGAAAAAAAGCAATTCTTGAACACGGGGTGAGACATCAGATTTAAAATTGGATTAAATTGTTTTTTTACTCATCTATCTACACACAATAATGACAAAGCAAAAACAGGTTTTTAGAAATCTTTGCAAATGTGTATAATTTTTTGATATCTCACTTACATAAGTATTCAGACCCGTATTTTGTTGAAACACCTTTTGGCAGCGATTACAGCCTCAAGTCTTCTTGGTTATGACGCTACAAGCTTGGCACATCTGTATTTCGGGAGTTTCTCCCATTCTCCCATTGGGGTTATATCCTGCCTGGTTGGCCCTGTCCGGGGGTATCGTCGTACGGGGCCACAGTGTCTCCCGACCCCTCCTGTCTCAGCCTCCAGTATTTATGCTGCAGTAGTTTATGTGTCGGGGGGCTAGGGTCAGTCTGTTATATCTGGACTATTTCTCCTGTCTTATCCGGTGTCCTGTGTGAATTGAAGTATGCTCTCTCTAATGCTCTCTCTTTTTCTCTCTTTCTTTCTCTCTCTCGGAGGACCTAAGCCCTAGGACCATGCCTCAGGACTACCTGGCCTGATGACTTCTTGCTGTCCCCAGTCCACCTGACCATGCTGCTGCTCCAGTTTCAACTGTTCTGCCTGCGGCTATGGAAGCCTGACCTGTTCACCGGACGTGCTACCTGTCCCAGACCTGCTGTTTTCAACTCTCTAGAGACAACAGGAGCGGTAGAGATACTCTGAATGATCGGCTATGAAAAGCCAACTGACATTTACTACTGAGGTGCTGACCTGTTGCACCCTCGACAACCACTGTGATTATTATTATTTGACCCTGCTGGTCATCTATGAACATTTGAACAGCTTGGCCATGTTCTGTTATAATCTCCACCTGGCACAGCCAGAAGAGGACTGGCCACCCCTCATAGCCTGGTTCCTCTCTAGGTTTCTTCCTAGGTTCTGGCCTTTCTAGGGAGTTTTTCCTAGCCACCGTGCTTCTACACCTGCATTGCTTGCTGTTTGGGGTTTTAGGCTGGGTTTCTGTACAGCACTTTGTGACATCAGCTGATGTAAGAAGGGCTTTATAAATACATTTGATTGATTGATTCTTCTCTGCAGATTCTCTCAAGCTCTGTCAGGTTGGATGGGGAGTGTCGCTGCACAGCTATTTTCAGGTCTTTCCAGAGATGTTCGATCGGGTTCAAGTCCGGGCTCTGGCTGGGCCACCCATAGACTTGTACCGAAGCCATTCCTGCGTTGTCTTGGCTATGTACTTAGGGTTGTTGTCCTGTTGGAAGGTGAACCTTCGCCCCAGGCTGAGGTCCTGAGCGCTCTGGAGCAGGTTTTCATCAAGCATCTCTCTGTACTTTGCTCTGTTCATCTTTCCCTCGATCCTGACTAGTGTCCCAGTCACTGCCTCTGAAAAACATCCCCACAGCATGAAGCTGCCAACACCATGCTTCACCGAAGAGATGGTGCCAGATTTCCTCCAGATGTGACACTTGGTATTCAGGCCAAAGAGTTAAATCTTGGTTTCATCAGACCAGAGAATGATGTTTCTCATGGTCTGAAAGTCTTTAGATGCCTTTTGGCAAACTTCAAGCGGGCTGTCATGTGCCTTTTAATGAGGAGTGGCTTCTGTCTGGCCCCATAGGCATACCATATAGGCCTGATTGGTAGAGTGCTGCATAGATGGTTGTCCTTCTGGAAGGTTCTCCCATCTACACAGAGGAACTCTGCAGCTCTGTCAGAGTGACCATCAGGTTCTTGGTCAACTCCCTGACCAATGCCATTCTCCCCTGATTGCCCAGTTTGGCCGGACGGCCAGCTCTAGGAAGAGTCTTGGTGGTTCCAAACTTCTTCCATTTAAGAATGATGGAGGCCACTGTGTTCTTGGGGACCTTCAATGCTGCAGAAATCTTTTGATACCCTTCACCAGATCTGTGCTTTGACACAATCCTGTCTCGGTGCTCTACGGGCAATTCCTTCGACCTCTTGGCTTGGTTGTTGCTTTGTCAACTGTGGGACCTTATATAGACAGGTGTGTGCCTTTCCAAATCATGTCCAATCCATTGAATTTACTACAGCTGTACTCTAATCAAGTTGTAGAAACATCTCAAGGATGATCAATGGAAACAGGATTCACCTGAGCTCAATTTTGAGTCTCATAGCAAAGGTTCTGAATACTTATGTAAATATGGTATTTCTGTTTTTCTAAAAACCTGTTTTCACTTTCTCACTATGGGGTATTGTGTGTAGATTGATGAGGATACGTTTTAAATACGTTTTAGAATAAGGCTGTAACGTAGCAATATGTGGAAAAAGTCAAGGGGTCTGAATACTTTCCGAATGCACTGTATTCATTATATAAATAGGCCCGTTTTAATTTTGTCTGGCTTGCCGTTCCAAATAAAGTGGAATATTTTTTGCTCATATCATTTTAAAAAGTTGTTAGGTATAGGCAGGCCCATAAGTAAATAGGCAAACTGGGATATGACTAAAGAATTAATCAGGGCGATTTCTCCACAAATGGACAGGTGTTGTCCTTTCCATGGTAGCAAAATCTTATCTAATTTGGCTAACTTTCGATTCAAATGTATTGTAGGGAGATAATTTCTTTATTTCTGTTGATGTTCTTACTTTGTCTATAACAGATCTATCCATCCACTCACCTCTTTTCTGATGTGATATGTCTCTCCCACTTTGATGTGTGCTACCAAGTTGCCCCCGGTGCGAGCGTCCAGTACATGAGGAACAGTAACCACCAGGTCATAGAGAGACGCTCCTTCAGCCTCCTCAGTGGAGCTCAGCTAAAATATTGATAAAAGTGTTGTCATTTCAATTCAACAACAGACATACTAATACAGATCATTCTATCAAACTATGAAACCAGTATGGCAAAACAAAAACAAGGAGCAAAATGGAAAAATCATGGAAGTCTTGAAAAATGATTTAGTGAGTGAGCCTATGAATGTGAAGTAGTTATTGGCTCTTCTGTGTCTTTCACCTCCTCTCCCTCTGGCCAGCTGCTGATCTCCAGGCCCTGGCTTTTGCTGATGGACATCTTCAGAGTGAGAGGGATCCAGATGTGACGTAGGTCCTCCACTCTGGTGTCAAAGGTCAGGCCCTCCGTATTGGCCAGCTCCTCCCTAAACAACATGAAGGTCATCAAAAATGCAATGAGAAAAATGTGAATTTCAGTTTACTTCCTGAACTGACTTTACATTTACATTACATTTTAGACATTTAGCAGATGCTCTTATCCAGAGCAACTTACAGGAGCAATTAGGGTTAAGTGCCCTGCTCAAGGGCACATCGACAGATGTTTCACTTAGTCGCCCATAGAATAGGCTAACCCGATGCAGGGTAACATTTCAAAAACCAAAATGTCAGCTCATTGTTTTAACAAGCTTTCCCATCAATATATATATATATATTTTTTTATCATCCTTACTCTAAGCACCACTCATGTGGTTGTGGAGGTTCTTTGGGCTTAGGGGGTTCTATTTCCTCTTTCTTTTTGGCCTTGATGAAAGCATACTGTGGAGAGAGGAACAGGTTGATTCATTCTAATAACTTTGTACCAAAATATTATTGACACTGGAAACACAACCAACATCATTGGGATAAGAGTTCTAATTGAAGTACTAAATCTCTAATGTGCTACTATAGCTAATATCTAAATCAAATAGATGGCCATCATGTCATTGTAAATATCAATAGCAGTCTGCATTCAGCATTTCAAGAGTTTGAGATTAGAAAGTTATATCTTCAAAAAGATGATTTGGAGATAATTGGCTTTAATAAAGTTCCGAACCCTCATTGGTTTCAATGGTGTCAGCAATTTTTTTATCTTGTATTCTTTTGAACTTAACAACATTAATTGGGTTATTTAGAGTACTATATACAGTCGTGGCCAAATGTTTTGAGAATGACACAAATATACATTTTCAAAAGGTTTGCTGCTTCAGTGTCTAGATATTTTTGTCAGATGTTACTATGGAATACTGAAGTATAATTACAAGCATTTCATAAGTGTCAAAGGCTTTTATTGACAATTACATGAAGTTGATGCAAAGAGTCAATATTGCAGTGTTGACCCTTCTTTTTCAAGACCTCTGCAATCCGCCCTGGCATGCTGTCAATTAACTTCTGGGCCACATCCTGACTGATGGCAGCCCATTCTTGCATAATCAATGCTTGGAGTTTGTCAGAATTTGTGGGTTTTTGTTTGTCCACCTGTCTCTTGAGGATTGTCCACAAGTTCTCAATGGGATTAAGGTCTGGGGAGTTTCCTGGCCATGGACCCAAAATATCGATGTTTTGTTCCCCGATCCACTTAGTTATCACGTTTGCCTTATGGCAAGGTGCTCCATCATGCTGGAAAAGGCATTGTTCGTCACCAAACTGTTCCTGGATGGTTGGGAGAAGTTTCTCTCGGAGGATGTGTTGGTACCATTCTTTATTCATGGCTGTGTTCTTATGCAAAATTGTGAGTGAGCCCACTCCCTTGGCTGAGAAGCATCCCCACACATGAATGGTCTCAGGATGCTTTACTGTTGTCATGACACAGGACTGATGGTGGCGCTCACCTTGTCTTCTCCGGACAAGCTTTTTTCCGTATGCCCCAATCGGAAAGGGGATTCATCAGAGAAAATGACTTTACCCCAGTCCTCAGCAGTCCAATCCCTGTACCTTTTGCAGAATATCAGTCTGTCCCTGATGTTTTTCCTGGAGAGAAGTGGCTTCTTTGCTGCCCTTCTTGGCACCAGGCCATCCTCCAAAAGTCTTCGCCTCACTGTGCGTGCAGATGCACTCACACCTGCCTGTGCGTGCAGATGCACACACACCTGCCTACATCTGTACTGATGGTGCCCCGATCCTGCAGCTGAATCAACTTTAGGAGTCGGCCCTGGCGCTTGCTGGACTTTCTTGGGTGCCCTGAAGCCTTCTTCACAACAATTGAACCGCTCTCCTTGAAGTTCTTGATGATCCGATAAATGGTTGATTTAGGTGCAATCTTACTGGCAGCAATATCCTTGCCTGTGAAGCCCTTTTTGTGCAAAGCAATGATGACGGCACGTGTTTCCTTCCAGGTAACCATGGTTGACAGTTAGAACAATGATTCCAAGCACCACCCTCCTTTTGAAGCATCCAGTCTGTTATTCAAACTCAATCAGCATGACAGAGTGATCTCCAGCCTTGTCCTTGTCAACACTCAAACCTGTGTTAACGAGAGAATCACTGACATGATGTCAGCTGGTCCTTTTGTGGCAGGGCTGAAATGCAGTGGAAATGTTCTTTTGGGATTCAGTTCATTTGCATGGCAAAGAGGGACTTTGCCATTAATTGCAATTCATCTGATCACTCTTCATAACATTCTGGAGCATATGCAAATTGACATCATACAAACTGAGACAGCAGACTTTGTGAAAATTAATATTTGTGTCATTCTCAAAATTTTTGGCCACGACTGTAGATAGAAAACGTTGAACAGTACAAGGCTATGTCAATAACTCAATTATGACAAAAATGCAGATAGAACCAAGGTCTCGATTTGCCATTGTAGGAGGAAATACTCAAGTGGTCGAATTGACTGATCATGAAGAGTTTGATTTGGATTGGAATTTGAGGCTCACCTCTGCCTGAGCCTTCCAGAACTCAGCCTCTTTGACACTGTTCACCTCACAGTACATCAGGAAGGCAGCGGAAGGCAGCGGAAGGCAGCGGATGTTCCGAGTCTGCACCTACAGATAGACAGTTAGAGAGGGAAAAAAACACATTAAAGAATCGACTCAAACAATAAATAAACAACCCATTTTTAAACAAGGGTCACTTACTGTGGGCTGGTACTTTTCACAGTTCTCACACCACGCCTGCGTACTCTGCTCCAGACATATACTCTTCTTCATGATCTCAGCAAAGTCATACTCCTTTATCGTCTTATCTAACAGAATAGGATTTAAAACACCAATATATGATCAATAAATACAAATAACATTGATACTAGTCAAATGTTGGCAGAGTAAAGATAATTTGGGGAAAACTTACCAAGTGAGTTCTGCTCAGGGTAGTGCATGGTGAAGAGCAAGGTGAAAGAGGAGCGTACTGTCTCCTTTCCACAGCGACACAGGTTGCTGTTCTCAACCTCACACCCAAACTACCTTCCAATTACAGACTCTCCTCAGGAGCCCAGAACACTGTAACAAATAAAGCATCAAAGGAGAAAAAGCGGGCCTCCAGAGTGGTGCAGTGGTCTAAGTCACTGCATCGTAGTGCTAGCTGTGCCAATAGAGATCCTGGTTCGAGTCCAGGCTCTGTCGCAGCCGGCCGCGACCGGGAGACCCATGGAGCGGCGCACAATTGGCCCAGCGTCGTCCGGGTTAGGGGAGGGTTTGGCCGGCAGGGATGTTCTTGTCCCATCGTGCATTAGCGACTCCTGTGGCGGGCCGGAAGCAATGCACGCTGACACAGTTGCCAGGTGTATGTTGTTTCCTCCAACACATTGGTGCGGCTGGCTTCCGGGTTAAGAGGGCATTGTGTCAAGAAGCAGTCCGGCTTGGCTTGGTTGTGTTTCGGAGGACGCACAGCTCTCGACCTTCGCCTCTTCCGAGTCCGTACGGCAGTTGCAGCGATGGGACAAGACTGTAACTACCAATTGGATATCATGAAATTGGGGGTAAAAAATTTAAAATACAAAAATTAAGAGAAAAATAATGAAACCAATGTCATCACACCAGATGCTCTAGTATACACTAAATAACTATTTAGTTATCCACAAGCTGATTTAATTCCTATCATTGATAGTGTAATAAACACAAATAATCTTTAAGAATATCTGTTGGTTTTTTGATTGCTTGGGCGTAAAAATGTTAAAACAAAAGTTAAAAGGTGCAGTAAAAATGTGTAAATGATCAGTGTCACCTGCTGCTGGTTCCTCGGTAGGCCTGTGGCCCCTCCTGCTCCTGGGTCTCCTGGTGGAGCTGGGTGAGGATGAAGCGGTTCCAGCTCTGGATGAGACGGCCCAGCCTGGCCTTCCCCGTCTGCTCATCAGAGTCAGCCAGGATCAGACCCAGGGCAGACGCCTCCGGGATAGTTCGGAAAGCTCTGAGGAAATTACTGGCCTGTGAGAGGGGACAGTGGTTGCAATGAGTGAATGGCAATGGGAGTAGGCAGCAGGACGGTTTAATTATGGTCAGTCAGTTCAGTGCATGCATACACATTATTACAGTGCTCTATTACCACTCTATTACAACTCCATCAAACTGTCTTTATAACAACTCTGTTACATAAGCACACTACTACAGTGCTCTATCATGCAAAGAATATGTTATTTTGTAGGGATAGAAAGATAGGCCATAGGACAGAGTGATGTGTCATGGCTATTGGTGACTACCTGACAGGGGTCTCCTCGTGACAGATGTAGCATGTGGAAGAGGAAGCCCAGCTCACACGCCAGACAGGAAATACAACACCTAACCAATCAGACACATAGGGGGAAAATACTCACTGTTATTTGTAAATGGGAACAAATAAGGAAATAATATTCGAATAAACATGGATAAATCAACCGTATATTTACCTCTATATAAATGAACGCCACACATTTCCGATTTTGACCTGGATCATGCAATTACAGTAAGCATTGGGAATGTGAGGTTCCAGGCCAGCAAACAGGGTCCTGTTGTAATGTTTGAAGTCAAAGTCTTCCAGCCCAAGTTTGGAGTATTTGATGGTGACCTGATGGGCACAAAACAATCAAAGATGTAAGCTCTTATCATTGACACAACAAGCTAATCTCAAAACCACATTGAACCACATTGTGCTCATAACACAAATTCATACTATTGAACCACACATTTCACATTTACAAGTAGATAACAATGTAATAAGTAAGGGACACACCTTCCTGTATTTTGTGGGCACCATGTAGAGGTGTGGTTCTTCATCTCGACCAATAGGAGACTCAGGAACCCCCTGATTGTAGTTGTCAAAGTCCAGCTCCACCTCCTTGATCTTGTAAGGAACCTGAAACACAGCAAACAGGAGAGGATGTTTATACAAGCCAAGCATAGTTCAGAACCCAACTCTTTCTGAGACACTGAATTTGAGACACTGAATTTGTGGATGATTGACGTACCTGGTTCCGAGGAGGGGTGCGAGGATTGGGGGCGTAACCAATGAACCCGACAGTCTTCATCGTACGTAGGATCTCTGGGTCCACTGGGGGTGCTCGTCTGGAGAGAAAAAAGGTGAGAAATATTTGGATACTTATTTTAACTTAGTCATTCTTCGGGCACAAGACATCTATCAAAAGCCAGAGAGCACTGCCATCCTTGTGAAGGGACATTTTGGAGAGAGGTTGGTGTTACCCCATCTCAAGAAGCAGTGAATTCACCACATAAACCTACTTTAGCAGATCTAGTCCCCAAAAGGTCACAAAACTTGTCTTAAAATAATGTGTTACCTACCTAGGGCTGGGAGTGGCCTGTGTGGTGACCCAGTCTGACAGTAGTGGCTCTGAGCTGGTAAAGGGCATGGGGATGAGGGACAAGGGCAACAGGTCACGGCTCCAGTCCAGCTGAGGCAAGGAGTCCACCAGACAGGGCATAGCAAATTCGCTCTCCCGTGAATAAACGTTGTAGGAGACCTCTGGGGCATCTGACCAAAGGTGCACACCTCCACCAGGGTCCCCAAAGGCCAAAGCCTGCTTGCTGGAGGACACGTCGAAGCTCATGAGCAACTGGCCAACGGTGTTGACATGGAAGACATCAGCCAGGTTGGCTAGCCCAGTGGGTTCACAGAATTGGCACTGTCCTGGGATGGAGGGAAAAGAAAGTCAGTCTTATTTTCTCTGATAAATACAGCTAGCAGGCTGCACAACAAACACATTCTCCATTTGATCAATACCTGTCTGTGAGATGGTGGCTAGACGTGATGTGTACGTAGGGATGAAGTGCAAGAAGAGGGGGTCCACGTGCACCTGGAGTGGTGTCACAGCGCGCATCATGCGCAGGTCAAACACCATGAGGAAGCGGTCACACGCTAGTTCGTTCATTCCTCGACTGGAGAACCCACACGCAGCCAGGAGGTTGCCATGGACATCAAAGTCTGACAGGCTACCGGAGAAGGCATCAAACTCATGTTCTAGCTTGAAGGTGCGCAGGTCACAAAGCGACACCTGGCTATGTGGAAGGCAAGAAGGTGAGATATATACGAATGGTTAAGGATGTAAAAAAAAATAACTCGTAACATCTTCCAAACACTGAGAAACATGAGTGGCCTTCCTCTCTTGTTGTCCTTACCTTCCCAGATGTGTTCCCACAGAATAAGAAACGATTGGACTGCCGCATGATAGCTACCCCTGGAGCTTCGACCGTAAACTAGGCATAGGAAGGAAAGATCACAATATGTACAATTATTTACCTATTGAATCACTTATTTTTAAGAGCCTATAGGCCAAAATTGTGTTGCATCTTTAGAGTTAGGCCTATATTTTCATATGCTGGTGTCATGCAATACCTTTTGTGTCTGCTGCACAGTATTAAGGTCAAATTCAAGCACATAATTCTGTAGTCCACCCATGAGCATTGTGTTGTTTTCTGTCATAAGCAGACTATGCATGTCAGCTCCCTCCTCCATTCTAAAATACACACATGAATTCATTAAGACAATTACATTATACTGTACAGTATTCAAGATGCACATCCAAACTGATTTGAAACTATAACATGTTTCAACTAAATGTTGATTTTTGCAAGCATCCTTTCAGCAGTCACCTTTGAACCTAAGTAAACATGGGTGTATGGTTTGTATAAAACATTTAAAAGAAATGTTCCCCAACTAAAAAAAACACTCAAACTTGACCATTTTATCTCCATCTCTTCATTCAAAGACTCAATCATGGACACTCTTACTGACAGTTGTGGCGGCTTTGCGTGATGTATTGTTCTCTACCTTCTTGCCCTTTGTGCTGTTGTCTGTGCCCAATAATGTTTGTACCATGTTTTGTGCTGCTACCAATTCTTTTTTTTTTTACCTTTATTTAACTAGGCAAGTCAGTTAAGAACAAATTATTTTTTTCAATGACGGTCTAGGAACAGTGGGATAACTGCCTTGTTCAGGGGCAGAACGACATATTTTTTTTTTACCTTGTCAGCTCGGGGATTCAATCTTGCAACCTTTCGGTTACTAGTCCAACGCTCTAACCACTAGGCTACCTGCCGCCCCGATGTTGCGATGCTGCCATGTGTTGCTACCATGCTGTGTTTTCATGTGTTGCTGCCATGCTATGTTGTTGTCTTAGGTCTCTCTTTATGTAGTGTTGTGTCTCTTGTTGTGATGTGTGTTTTGTCCTATTTTTTAAAATATTTATTTTATCCCAGCCCCTGTCCCGCAGTAGGCCTTTTGCCTTCTGGTAGGCCATCATTGTAAATAAGAATTTGTTCTTAACTGACTGGCCTAGTTAAATAAAGCTTAAATAAAAAGATAAATAAATCAGTAAGACCACAATAATGTAAATTATCATTTGAATTCAACTCACAGGTAGTCGAACATGACAAGGCCTCCACGAGTTTGGCACTTGAGATTACTCTTAGAGAGAAACAGAATCCCCGTCTCCATGCTCTGAATCTGACGAATATCATCAGTTGAGTGCGCCTGGAAAGAAGAGTAGCGACTCATTTTGGGACCAAAGAAGGACATTCCATGCCCCTATGGAAAAAGAGAGTGGGGAAACAAGTCTGTATGGTAGAAAAATGTTGCTGAATAGCCAATATTTGTACACCAAAGTGTACAAAAACATTTGTGGACGCACTTCATGTTCCAAGTACCAGTTGATGGATTCTGGGTTCTGACTCCTAAAACTTGAAATAGGGTTAATTATCAGGTATCCTATTGAAATATTGAGTGCTATGGTATAGAGAGGGTCTATACCAGAAGTTAATGGTTATCTGTAAGGGGGTGCAATTAAGTTTGGAATGTGCTGAGTGCAGGGAAAATGATCACTTGTGGCAGCACTGATAAGAGGAGTGAGCACTTTGGGGCAGAGGTCAGGTCAGATGAAGTGGGGAAGAACAGGTATCACTAAGGTTCTGTCTAGCAACAGAGATGCATTGGCTGTTCAGATGTGTAGGAGACTCAGCATAGGAGAAAGGGTTAAATATCAGTGCTTGTGTTAATATGTCTTTTGTCGGTTCAGCTGTTCGATCCTTTGGGAAGAATAAACTTGGTTTAAGCTTTCATAGTGTCCGTCGAGTTCTTACTTTGAAAATTAGAACCTAACACAGTAATACCCTATATTCTGGCATAATAATTTGTCTCTTACCCTGTGGTTCCCCATCCAGAGCAGCTCCTCTTGCAGGTCAAAGGGAGTTGCTGTGACAGGAACGCCCACTTCTGCATGCACACTGTGGAGTTCAGAGAACATCCCTTCCATCATGTGCACAGACTCGGGTACTGCCACAGTAAGACCATCTGGATTGAGCTCCACACCTTGCAACAAGACAGAATTGAGCCATGGGTCCATTGAGGCCTCCATACCTGGCTCTAGACTCCCATGGAGGGAAGGTGCTATTCACCCATACCTGGGTCCAGACCGTCAAAGTTCATCATGAGGACAGCTGACTTAAAAAATAAAATGGGTGCATGTTGTTCAAATAGGCTTGCATCTTGGCTTATATACTAACTGTATGAGCCAGTTAGCTATAGGTTATTAATTATCTTTGATAGCATTCTTATTACAACCCCAATGGCCTCTTGGTGTTACAGCTAAACTGGCCCGGTCAGCATGCCTGTCGGGCACATCCTAGCTAGTTATACCTACACTCACTAAGCATAGGTCGTCAGGGCTATTGTTGTTGGTCTGCTGGATTCGTGAGCTAGGTAACAATATTGCTAGCACTGGATTGCAATAGTAGTGTTCATTATATTCAAATGCAATGAAAATAAGACAAACTAGGTAGCTGTATCGGCCCAGCAAGTGCGGCTTTCAAGCAACTGTTGGCTAGCTAACTAGCTAGTAACCGTTAGTTGCGAGCTACAACTTGGATACAACTCCTAAGAATCCCATTCTCAAAATCAATGGAAATTAATAAATCAATCGTTTACCAAATCTATATATGTGCCCCAAATAGCTTATCAATATCAAGTGATAATTGTGTTATGTAGACTTCACTGGAGCCATGATTGTTTCATTCATCATAACAACCAAGTACTTCCGGAGAAAATAGTGTAACATTCACGAAACGACAAAGTTCAGAACCAACCCTCAATTGTTTATTATTGTCAACGTATGTGTATTGAACACTATTCCATAAGAACAACAATACTGCGTAGATGTTGTGTAGTCTGATAACTCTGAAGAGGACGTTTGGAAAAAATATATTGGGTATTGAGTAGACTGATACCTCATTGATCCCCAATCCTTTGGTAAAGCTGTACAGTGCAATATGAATGTCAATACACACAATAGGCTGACTGGGGAGGTGATTTCACACAGTCACAGTCCCGCTATAAGAGCTACAACGCTAATATTTGCGTAAACTCTTCAAGGTTGTGTTCTGTGGGTGTCACCGAGTAGAGTGATACCCCATTTCATTGCTTCACATTCCAACCTTGTTTAACATTGTCTAGTTTAAATATGGCATGATTCCACCGATTTGTAACCTTCTGCATCACATTCTAAAAGGTTATTTTATTTTGAAGGCAAACCGCAAATAATTCTAGTGCCTAATCCTTATTGTAGCTAGCTTCACAACACATATCCCGGTCCCGTCGAGCATCATGAAGCTAGCAGGCTGCTTATAACGTTAGCTTTGGGCAACAGGGTTAAGTAGCTGGCTATTTCTTTTATTTTCATCAAGTTCAATTTCAATAGGCGAACAACAAGTGGCTACCTAGCTAATAGTTACTCACACGGATTCCTAAATCATTGCTAAGAATAATGAAAATGACTGCAGTTTCTACTGGTCATTGTTTTCAGGCTGGTTGTATTGGTGCTAGCTAGCTACCCCAGACGTTGCGGTCCAACACAACATTCAGCAATTAAACTGTTATTTGACGTGTCAAATTAAAAGCTTACTTAACGTGTCAAATAGTGTTATTTGACGTGTATATTTTTTCACACGCAAAGACCCAAACGGCGTTCCATACATGAGGAAGCGGTTACACGCTAGTTCGTTCATTCCTCCACTGGAGAACCCACAGGCAGCCAGGACAATGAGCTGAAGTGTTATAACTATCTACACGTGCCAAACTAACCGCAAAATACATAACAAAGGAGGAAATTGGTCAGTCATTGATGGAATGACAACAATGGAAATTGTTCATGTATACTTTTGAGTGAAAAAAAGTTTGAATCATTATGCAAAGTTGTAGGCTTAATGTAGAAAGCCTAGACCCACTCCAATTTGCATACCGTCCAAACAGATCCACAGATTATGCAATCTCTATTGCACTCCACACTGCCCTTTCCCACCTGGACAAAAGGAACACTTATATGAGAATGCTATTCATTGACTACAGCTCAGTGTTCAACACCATAGTACCCTCAAAGCTCATCACTAAGCTAAGGATTCTGGGACTAAACACCTCCCTCTGCAACTGGATCCTGGACTTCCTGACGGGCCGCCCCCAGGTGGTGAGTGTAGGTTGCAACACATCTGCCACGCTGATCCTCAGCACTGGAGCTCCACAGGGGTGCGTGCTCAGTCCCCTCCTGTACGCCCTGTTCACCCACGGCTGCATGGCCAGGCACGACTCCAACACCATCATTAAGTTTGCAGACGACAACAGTGGTAGGCCTGATCACCGACAACGACAAGACAGCCTATAGGGAGGAGGTCAGAGACCTGGCCGGGTGGTGCCAGAATAACAACCTATCCCTCAACGTAACCAAGACTAAGGAAATGATTGTGGACTACAGGAAAAGGAGGACCGAGCACGCCCCCATTCTCATCGACGGGGCTGTAGTGGAGCAGGTTGAGAGCTTCAAGTTCCTTGGTGTCCACATCAACAACAAACTAGAATGGTCCAAACACACCAAGACAGTCGTGAAGAGGGCACGACAAAGCCTATTCCCCCTCAGGAAACTAAAAAGATTTGGAATGGGTCCTGAGATCCTCAATAGGTTCTACAGCTGCAACATCGAGAGCAACCTGACTGGTTGCATCACTGACTGGTACGGCAATTGCTCGGCCTCTGACCGCAAGGCAATACAGAGGGTAGTGGACCTCTACACCAGGCGGTGTCAATGGAAGGCCCTAAAAATTGTCAAAGACCCCAGCCTCCCCAGTCATAGATTGTTCTCTCTGCTACCGCATGGCAAACGGTACTGGAGTGCCAAGTCTAGAACAAAAAGGCTTCTCAACAGTTTTTACCCCTAAGCCATAAGACTCCTGAACAGGTAATCAAATGGCTACCCGGACTATTTGCATTGTGTGCCCCTCCCCAACCCCCTCTCCAGCCCCTCTTTTTACACTGCTGCTACTTTCTGTTTATCATATATGCTTAGTCACTTTAACTATGCTTTTTACACTGCTGCTACTCTCTGTTTACTATATATGCTTAGTCACTTTAACAATGCAAATAGAAAAAATGTATAACAATGTATTACTGCAACAACAAAAAATAAGAATAGGAAATATGAAATACACAATTAATTAAGTAAGCATACTATATACAGGAAATATTTAAAAAGTCAGTTCCAATACCATATTTACATGTGCAGAGATACTGAAGTGATGGAGGTAGATACTGTACATTACCAGTCAAAAGTTTGGACAGGCCTACTCGTTAAATGGTTTTCCTTTATTTTTTCCTATTTTCTACATTGTAGAATAATAGTGAAGACATCAAAACTATGAAATAACACATCTTCAAAGTAGCCACCCTTTGCCTTGATGACAGCTTTGCACACGCTTGGCATTCTCTCAACCAGCTTCATGAGGAATGCTTTTCCAACAGTTGAAGAAGTTCCCACATATGCTGAGCACTTGTTGGCTGCTTTTCCTTCACTCTGTGGTCCAACTCATCCCAAACCATCTCAATTGGGTTGAGCTTGGGTGATTGTGAAGACTAGGTCATCTGATGCAGCACTCCATCACTCTCCTTGGTCAAATTTCCCTTACACAGCCTGGAGGTGTGTTGGGTCATTGTCCTGTTGAAAAACAAATGATAGTCCCACTAACTGCAAACCAGATGGGATGGTGTATCGCTGCAGAATGCTGTGATAGCCATGCTGGTTAAGTGTGCCTTGAATTCTTAATAAATCACTGACAGTGTCACCAGCAAAGCAACCCCACACCATCACACCTCCTCCACACTTCACAGTGGGAACCACACATGCAAAGATCATCTGTTCACCTAGGGTGCAATAGTAAATTCAATCTGGAGTGCCGGAGTATGCTCAGAGTGCCCTCTAGTCGTTCGTAAATTCAGAGCGTTGTCAGATTGTCTGCTCGTAAATTCAGAGCGTTTCACTCTCGGAGCGTTCAGAGCGCACACTGGACGCTCTGGCCAAGGAGTAGGGTTGATCTGAGCATTCTGTCCTCACAACGGCAGTCAAGCACCCAATCTAACTGGCTAATGTTGGCTAGCTTGCTAGCTACTTGCAGACACAAATGAGAGAACACCTCACTCTGACCATTTTACTCGCCCTAGCAGAGCTGGTTAGGCTGTTTAGATGTTATCCAGAGTGTTGGTGACTGTAACTGCTGCTGGCAACAATTGAATTATGCCTTTTTTGCCGACGTTTACTGACACCGGCCATATTCATGTTGATTGTTCGTAAATTTGTCAGTTATTCTGCGCTCTGGCACCAGTGGCGGTTCTAGACCATTTCAACTGGGGGGGCCAAGCTGGGGCCAGTTGTACTATTAGAGGGGCCAGTTACATTAGACGTTATTGTTGTCATATCGTTTTCTTCACTGCATTGCAGGCATTAGCAGACAAAAGACCATGTTCATAATCATTAGTGTTCGGATGTAAAAAAAAAAAAGAACGATAGCAAAAATGTGTTATGTTAAAATAATTTCATACTCCACATTTAGGGGGGCCACAAGGGGGTCCAAAATTGTTGTCACAGGGGCACTGCCCCCCCCCCCCCCTCAGAACCACCCCTGTCTGGCACACTTAGGGGAGAGTGCTCTGAAATCAGAGTAGATAGCCAGAGTGAATTTACAAACGCACCCCTACTCTGCGTCTCACAAAGACACAGCGTTTGGAACCAAAAATCTCACATTTGGACTCATCAGACCAAAGGTCAGATTTCCACCGGTCTAATGTCCATTGCTTTTGTTTCTTGGCCCAAGCAAGTCTCTTCTTTTTGGTGTCCTTTAGTAGTGGTTTCTTTGCAACAATTCAACTATGAAGCCATGATTCACGTAGTCTCCTCTGAACACTTGATGTTGAGATGTGTCTGTTACTTGAACTATGTGAAGCATTTATTTGGGCTGCAATCTGAGGTGCAGTTAACTCTAATGAACTTATCCTCTGCAGCAGAGGTAACTCTGGGTCTTCCTTTCCTGTGGCGGTCCTCATGAGAGCCAGTTTCATCATAGCGCTTGATGGTTTTTGCGATTACAATTGAAGAAACTTTCAAAGTTCTTTACATTTTCCGGATCGACTGACCTTCATGTCTTACAGTAATGATGGATTGTCATTTCTCTTTGCTTATTTTAGCTGTTGTTGCCATAATATGGACTTGGTCTTTTACCAAATAGGGCTATCTTCTGTATACCACCCCTACCTTGTTACAACACAACTGATTGGCTCAAACGCATTGAGGAAAGAAATCCCACAAATTAACTTTTAATGCACACCTGTTAATTGTAATGCATTCCAGGTGACTACCTCATGAAGCTGGTTGAGAGAATGCCAAGAGTGTGCAAAGCTGTCATCACGGCAAAGGGTGGATACTTTGAAGTATCTAACACTTTTTTGGTTACTACTTGATTCCATATGTGTTATATCATAGTTGATGTCTTCACTATTATTCTACAATGTAGAACATTTTAAAAAATAAAGAAAAACCCTTGAATGAGTAGGTGTGTTCAAACTTTTGACTGGTACTGAATGTATAGGGGTAAGGGGACTAGGCAACAGGATATACTGTAAGAGTAGCAGAAGCTTGTATATGATTGGGGGTGCGGGTGTGTAGAGTCAGTATAAATATATATGCATATTATGTGTGAGTGAGCAAATGAGAGGTGTTCAGACCAAGGGAATCACGTTTCAAGGAAAGACCCAGATGCAGACTGTTGAAGTAACAATGTTTATTACAACAACAGGGGCAAAGGTACAGGACAGCGGGCTGGCTCAGGGTCAGGTCAGGCAGAGGGGTCAATGCCGGGAAAACCTAGAAAACAGGAACTAAGACAAGACAGGCACAAGGGGGAAACCGCCTGTCTTGGCACCAGACAAACAGAGAGCACAGGTATAAATACACAGGGGATAACAGGGAAGATGGGCGACACCTAGATGGGGGTGGAGACAAGCACAAAGTCAGGTAAAACAGATCAGGGTGTGACAAAGGGTCCTAAGCTTGGTGACGAGCTTGGAAGGGAACGCTGAGCTGTAATCAATGAACAGCATTCTCACATAGGTATGATGAAGCTGGAGGCCCTGTGTCTCAACCCCTCCCTGTGCAACTGGGTCCTGGACTTTCTGACGGGCCACCCCCAAGTGGTGAAGGTAGAAAACAACATCTCCACTTCACTGACTCTCAACACTGCCCCACAAGGATGTGTGCTCAGCCCTCTCCTGTACTCCCTGTTCACCCACGACTGCGTGGCCATGCACGCCTCCAACTCAATCATCAAGTTTTCAGACGACACAACAGTAGTGGGCTTGATTACCAACAATAACAAGACAGCCTATAGGGAGGAGGTGAGGGCACTCGGAGTGTGGTGTCAGGAAAACAACCTCTCACTCAACGTCAACAAAACAAAGGAGTGGAGAAGGTGTAAAGTTTTAAATTCCTGGGCGTACACATCACGGACAAACTGAAATGGTCCACCCACACAGACGGTGTGGTGAAGAAGGTGCAACAGCGCCTCTTCAACCACAGGAGGCGGAAGAAATTTGGCTTGTCACCCAAAACCCTGACAAACTATTACAGATGCACAATCAAGAGCATCCTGTCGAGCTGTATCACAGCCTGGTACGGCAACTGCACCGCCCTCAACCACAAGGCTCTCCAGGGGTGGTGCGGCCTGCACAACGCATCACCGGGGGCAAACTACCTGCCCTCCATGACACCTACAGCACCTGATGTCACAGGAAGGCCAAAAAGATTATCAAGGACAACAACCACCCGAGCCATTGCCTGTTCACACCGCTATCATCCAGAAGGCAAGGTCAGTACAGGTGCATCAAAGCTGGGACAGACAGATTGAGAAACATATTCTATCTCAAGGCTACCAGACTGCTAAACAGCAATCACTAACTCAGAGAGGCTGCTGCCCACATTGAGACCCAATCACTGGACACTTTAATAAATTGAACACTAGTCACTTTAAACAATGCCACTCTAATAATGTCTACATACCTTACATTACTCATATCACATCTATATACTGTATTGATACCCAATCACTGGACACTTTATTAAATGGATCACTAGTCACTTTAAACAATGCCACTTTAATAATGTTTACATATCTTACATTACTCATATCACATGTATATACTGTATTTTATACCATCTACTGCACCTTGCCTATACCTCTCGGCCATGGCTCATCCATATAACTTATATGTACATATTCTCATTCACCCCTTTTAGATTTGTGTGTATTAGGTAGTTGTTGGGAAATTTTTAGATTACTTGTTAGATTTGTGTGTATTAGGTAGTTGTTGGGAATTGTTAGATTATTTGTTAGATATTACTGCACTGTTGGAAATAGACGCATAAGCATTTCGCTACACTTGCATTAACATCTGCTAACCATGTGTATGTGACCAATAAAATTTGATTTGATTTGATTTGAATAGGCGTGGGTTTGAGTCAATTAGCCTAATTAAGACTTTTAGCTTAAAGACTTATTTTCTATAAAATTACCAAGCTCTACAAATTGAATAGGGTATAAGTGTATTTTGCGCTGTTTTTATTGTCATTCGAACACATAGACTACACTAACGTCAATAATAAATAGACAACATTTGTTAATTTGTCATTGGAAATTAGTCCAATGCTTTGCAAACATACTCTTTACTCTTTATCATGGTATGGCCATGCAAGACCGGAATTGTGGGCGGGGCTTAAGGGGCCTGCCACGCCCTACCGTACCTCCTTGCCCGTCCAAATAAAATATTGAAATAAGTATAATTTATTTGACCAAGACGCGCACCAACAGAATGACGGATCAATCTCAGTTTAAGTAAGTATCCAGGGGTCACCAACACGGTGCCCGCGGGCACCAGGTCGCCCCCAGGGACCACATGAGTCGCCCGCAGGCCTGGTCTAAAAATAGCACAACTCACTAGTGAGCTGCGTCTGAAATTTAATTGTATTCTGTTGCTATTCTTTTTAATCACACTTGCATTTATATATATTTAAAAATGACAATATTTTACCAATATTTTCATTATACATGAGTTTAGATAAGTTTAGGTGAACCCTGACCTACTCTAGTTCAAAGGTCACGATTGTGCGTGTGAAAAAAACAGTGCTCGTGGAGAGTAAGCTAGCGGGCGCAGCGAAGATGGTAGCTGAATGCAGTTTCTTGCCCCAAAAACATGGCAGAAAACAGGAAGAAAACGTATCACTTTCACAACGATTGGAAGGAGGAATTATTTTTTACGACTGTGAAAGAAACCTGCTTGTGTCTCATTTGCGGCGCGACTGTGGCGACGGCAAAGCGGCACAATGTGGAGAGACACTTCACCACGTGTCACAAAAGCTACCATGCTAACTACCCACCAGGAAATGCACTACGGGCAGAAAAAGCCCGTGAGCTAAAGGCAGCTTTGGGTAAGCAACAGTCTTTTTTTCATGAGGACAGCGATAAAGTCACAAAAAGCAACCGAAGCCTCGTTTAGAGCTACACATTTTCTGATGAAGAAGAAGAAGGCATTTTCAGACGGAGAAGTTGTCAAAGAAGCAATGATGATAATTGCTAACACTGTACTTAAAGACGAGAAAAATGGAACCGATCTTATCTCCACTCTCTCCGACGTCCAACTGGGTGCATCTACGATGGTTAGACGAGTGTCTGGTAACTTGGCCGATCAGCTGGACCGGGATCTGGCGAAGTGCAGCTGGTTTAGCATCCAGTGCGACGAGTCCGTGGACAGCAGCAATATAGCGCAGCTGTTAGTTTTTATCCGGATGGTGTTTGAAGATTTCTCCACAAGAGAAGAACTCCTGGCACTACTGCCCTTAAAGACAACTACGAGGGGAGTTGACATTTATAACACGGTGAAGGAGTTTTTCTTGCAGAAAAAGGTACCATTGGAAAAGCTGGTAGCGGTGACTACAGACGGGGCTCCTGCTATGATCGGCCCGACATACAGGTTTCATCGCTCACCAGCAGTGTAACGCCCTGGGGTTTTTTGTTCTTTATTTTGGTTAGGACAGGGTGTTACATTGGGTGGGCATTCTATGTTAATTTTTCTATGTTGGCTGGTTTCTTTGGTTTGGCTGTGTGTGGCTCCCAATCATGCACAGCTGTAGTTCGTTGTTGCTGATTGGGAGTCACACATAAGTAGCCTGTTTTTCCTTTGGGTTTTTGTGGGTGATTGTATTCTGTTAGTGTGTTTTCCTGACAGGACTGTTTTGCTGTCGTCTTTGGTTTATTTTTGTAAAGAGTTTTTTTTTTCAATTAAAATTCTAATGATGAACACATCCTCCGCTGCACCTTGGTCTAATTCTGACGACGGCCGTTACAGAATCACCCACCAACAACGGACCAAGCAGCGGAGGAAGGAGCAGCACCAGGAGGGGATGAAGCAGCGTGCTCGGGTGGTAATGGCATCCTGGTCGCTGGAGGTTTTGGAGTCAAGGATTGACTGGACATGGGAACAATTATTTGACCACTGCAACAACCGGCCGAGGGAGTGCGACGGATACGAGAGGCAGCCCCCCAAAAAAATTTGGGGGGGCACACGGGGAGATTGGCGGAGTCAGGCGTTAGACCTGAGCCAACTCCCCATGCTTACCGGAAGCAGCGTGATACTGGTCAGGCACCGTGTTATGCTGTGAAGCGCACTGTGTCTCCAGTGCGCGCTCATAGCCCGGTGCGCTATAGGCCAAGTGCCATGCGAGTGTAGGCATCGAGCCAGGATGGATTGTGCCAGCTCAGCGTGTCTGGTCTCCAGTGCGCCGTTTCGGTCCAGGTTATCCTGCGCCGGCTCTGCGCACTGTGTCTCCAGGGCGCTGGGAGGGCTCAGTTCGCCCAATGCCTGCGCTCCGCCCGTGCCGGGCCAAAGTGGGCATTCAGCCTGGAGTATGGGTGAATAGCCTACGTACCAGAACTCCAGTGCTCCCCCACAGCCCGGTTTATCCTGTGCCTCCTCCTCGGACCAGGCCTCCAGTGGGTCTCCCCATCCTGGTCAGTCCTGTGCCTCCTCCATGGACCAGGCCTCCAGTGGGTCTCCCCATCCTGGTCAGTCCTGTGCCTCCTCCACGGACCAGGCCTCCAGTGGGTCTCCCCATCCTGGTCAGTCCTGTGCCTCCTCCACGGACCAGGCCTCCAGTGGGTCTCCCCAGCCTGGTGAGTCCAGTGCCTGCGCCCAGAGCCAGGCCTCCTTCATGTCTCCCCAGCCTGGTGAATCCTGGGCCAGAGCCGCCAGAGCCGCCCGCCAGTCCGGAGCCGCCAGAGCCGCCCGCCAGTCCGGAGCCGCCCGCCAGTCCGGAGCCGCCAGAGCCGCCCGCCTGTCCAGAGCCGCCAGAGCCGCCCGCCGGCCCAGAGCCGCCAGAGCCGCCCGCCAGCCTGGTGAGTCCTGTGCCTGCGCCCAGGGCCAGGCCTCCTTCATGTCTCCCCAGCCTGGTGAGTCCTGTGCCTGCGCCCAGGGCCAGGCCTCCTTCATGTCTCCCCAGCCTGGTGAGTCCTGTGCCTGCGCCCAGGGCCAGGCCTCCTTCATGTCTCCCCAGCCTGGTGAATCCGGGGTCAGAGCTGCCCGCCAGCCCGGAGCCGCCAGGGCCATCCGCCAGCCCGGAGCCGCCCGCCAGGGTCGCCCGCCAGCCGGGCGCAGCCAGGGACGCCCGCCAGTTGGGCGCAGCCAGGGTTGCCCGCCAGTCCTCCGGCGCAGCCAGGGGCGCCACCTAAGTGGGCGAAGCCGAGGGTGGAGTGGAGTCCACGTGCCGCACCTGAGCCGCCGTCGTAGGAAGGCCCACCCGGACCCTCCCCTTCAGAGTCAGGTTTTGCGGCCGGAGTCCGCACCTTTGGGGGGGGGGGTACTGTAACGCCCTGGCCATAGAGAGGGGTTTTTTGTTCTTTATTTTGGTTAGGCCAGGGTGTTACATTGGGTGGGTGTTCTATGTTCATTTTTCTATGTTGGCTGGTTTCTTTGGTTTGGCCGTGCGTGGCTCCCAATCAGGCACAGCTGTAGTTCGTTGTTGTTGATTGGGAGTCACACATAAGTAGCCTGTTTTTCCTTTGGGTTTTGTGGGTGATTGTATTCTGTTAGTGTGTTTTCCTGACAGGACTGTTTTGCTGTCGTCTTTGGTTTATTTTTGTAAAGTGTTTTTATTTTTCAATTAAAATTCTAATGATGAACACATCCTCCGCTGCACCTTGGTCTAATTCTGACGACGGCCGTTACAAGCAGGCGTTATGTGCAAAAGTGATCGGCTTTGAGCACGTGATGACTCCCGTTGTAAAAATCATAAACAACATCCGCTCCAAAGCAAAACAGCAAAGGATTTTCAAGGTGCTATTGGAGATGTCAGCTGAATATGGTGACCTGCTGCTACACACAGAAATCCGATGGCTCAGCAGAGGACGAGTTTTACTTCGTTTTTTGTCACTTTTGGATGAAATCAAAGAGTTCAAGCAGTCCAAAGGCGAAGACGTCTCACTGCTAGAGGACACAGAGTGGACACTTGACCTTGCATTTTTGACGGACATTACTGGGAAACTAAACGACTTGAACTGCAAGCTGCAAGGCAAAGGTAAGACTGTTGTTGATCTGATAAGTGCTTTAAATGCATTTAAAGCCAAGATGAACATTTTCTCTGTGGATTTACAGAAAAAAAAGGTGCTGCTCTTTCCCTCTGTGCAGTCGGTACGGAAAGACAATGCTTCTGCATCTGAGACATTTTACAAAGTTGCAGAAAAGTACTGTGAAATCATAAACAGACTTGGGCAAGAGTTTGAGAATAGGTTTTGTGACCTTCATCAGCTTGAGCCATGTGTGTCGTTCATTTCCAATCCTTTCATGAATGTGGACACAACATTCTTTGCTGAGCAACTAAGTGCAACGTTCAACTTGGATGCTGGACAGGCGGAGATTGAAATCATAACATTGCAAAATGACCTCCACCTCAAAGCCTACCAGGCTGCACCAAACTTTTGGTGCCTTGTTGACACAGAGAAGTACAGTGGAGTATGCACAGCAGCTATGAAGGTTGCTAGCCTGTTAGGTTGAACCAATCTCTGTGAATCAGCGTTTTCTGACATGAACTTCATCAAGAACAAACACAGAACACGCCTCACATCTGAAAGACTCACTCACAATTGCAGTGTCAAGTTACACACCAGATTACAATACACTGGTGAACAGCATGCAATGCCAGTCTTCCCACTAACAAAGAAACAGATACCAGATGTTGTCAGTGGCAACATGGCAGTGCCATGGCGAAGTTGAATTAAAATATTGAAGAATTGTGTTCAATTTAAAAGTGTGTTAAAAAAATGCAGCAGATTTGGTCATTAGTTCAAAATGTAACAAGATTTATTTAAAAATAAGTTGATTTTTCTAACATTACATAATTGATAACTTTTTGAAACATAGTTCATGACTTGTTAAAAGGGTTTGTCAGTGGCTAGTGAAAATGGGACATTTTTCCTATGAAATGTAGTGATGTAAGTGATCATCTGAAAATGTAACAATTACTGAGATTAAAGTGCTGAATATTGATATCTGTTTCCCACCTTATTGTCATTGTTGATAATTATTGTGAGAAATTATTAACGTGATCAGTGTCTTCACATAGATGAGTATCATTAATCATTATTAATAACGTATAACTAAAGGCAAACTGAGCAAATTTGTTATTTCAGAAGAGCGTATCAAACTGGTAGCCCTTCGTATGACTCAGTACCCATGAAGTAGCTCTCAGTTTCAAAATGGTTGGTGACCCCTGGTATAGATCATGTATCTGATGCTGTCTGGACCAAAACAACATGGCATGTCATACTATTTCTGGCCAGACAGCATCAGGTACATGGGCTACATATAGAGGGGCGCTGTTTCGCTCTCTCGGATGCTTTCTCCAGTGATATAGTTTCAGCAGAGGAAGAGGCGAAGCGAGAGGGCTCACTCTCGACAAATTCTGTCCAGTTTAAACCCAATGCGTTTCTATGGAAATAATATGTAGACCTAAGCTTGTCGCCTGCTTTCCCGCCTTTGGAACAAAGACTCCCATTGTTGGGGCGGAGGCATGAGCATCTCGTCATTATATAAATATACTGCTCAAAAAAATAAAGGGAACACTTAAACAACACAATGTAACTCCAAGTCAATCACACTTCTGTGACATCAAACTGTCCACTTAGGAAGCAACACTGATTGACAATACATTTCACATGCTGTTGTGCAAATGGAATAGACAACAGGTGGAAAATATAGGCAATAAGCAAGACACCCCCAATAAAGGAGTGGTTCTGCAGGTGGAGACCACAGACCACTTCTCAGTTCCTATGCTTCCTGGCTGATGTTTTGGTCACTTTTGAATGCTGGCGGTGCTTTCACTCTAGTGGTAGCATGAGACAGAGTCTACAACCCACACAAGTGGCTCAGGTAGTGCAGCTCATCCAGGATGGCACATCAATGCGAGCTGTGGCAAGAAGGTTTGCTGTGTCTGTCAGCGTAGTGTCCAGAGCATGGAGGCGCTACCAGGAGACAGGCCAGTACATCAGGAGACGTGGAGGAGGCCGTAGGAGGGCAACAACCCAGCAGCAGGACCGCTACCTCCGCCTTTGTGCAAGGAGGAGCAGGAGAAGCACTGCCAGAGCAATGCAAAATGACCTCCAGCAGGCCACAAATGTGCATGTGTCTGCTCAAACGGTCAGAAACAGACTCCATGAGGGTGGTATGAGTGCCCGACGTCCACAGGTGGGGGTTGTGCTTACAGCCCAACACCGTGCAGGACGTTTGGCATTTGCCAGAGAACACCAAGATTGGAAAATTCGCCACTGGCGCCCTGTGCTCTTCACAGATGAAAGCAGGTTCACACTGAGCACATGTGACAGACGTGACAGAGTCTGGAGACGCCGTGGAGAACGTTCTGCTGCCTGCAACATCCTCCAGCATGACCAGTTTGGCAGTGGGTCAGTCATGGTGTGGGGTGGCATTTCTTTGGGGGGCCGCACAGCCCTCCATGTGCTCGCCAGAGGTAGCCTGACTGCCATTAGGTACCGAGATGAGATCCTCAGACCCCTTGTGAGACCATATGCTGGTGCGGTTGGCCCTGGGTTCCTCCTAATGCAAGACAATGCTAGACCTCATGTGGCTGGAGTGTGTCAGCAGTTCCTGCAAGAGGATGGCATTGATGCTATGGACTGGCCCGCCCGTTCCCCAGACCTGAATCCAATTGAGCACATCTGGGACATCATTTCTCGCTCCATCCACCAACGCCACGTTGCACCACAGACTGTCCAGGAGTTGGCGGATGCTTTAGTCCAGGTCTGGGAGGAGATCCCTCAGGAGACCATCCGCCACCTCATCAGGAGCATGCCCAGGCGTTGTAGGGAGGTCATACAGGCACGTGGAGGCCACACACACAACTGAGCCTCATTTTGACTTGTTTTAAGGACATTACATCAAAGTTGGATCAGCCTGTAGTGTGGTTTTCCACTTTAATTTTGAGTGTGACTCCAAATCCAGACCTCCATGGGTTGATAAATTGGATTTCCATTGATTATTTTTGTGTGATTTTGTTGTCAGCACATTCAACTATTTAAAGAAAAAAGTATTTAATAACATTATTTCTTTCATTCGATCTAGGATGTGTTGTTTAAGTGTTCCCTTTATTTTTTTGAGCAGTGTATTTCTGGTTTCAGCCTTTTGTGAATTGGAAAGGAAAGTTGGCGGATGCACAGTTCACTGTAAATTGATGTTTCGCCAAAATTATTGAATTACTCTTGTCTAAATAAAATAATTCAAAATACTTCATCAGAAAGCATGACTTAGCCACAGAGGACAATTAGCTTCTTTAAAAGTGGATTGATGTGGATTGTTTCAAATCACCAGTGTGTTTGGGAAGCCCGCGATTTGGAGTGTGGGAAAAATCTTTCCAACGCTCGATAATCACCAAGCCGTGTGAAGGAGAAAAATATAATGATCTGATGATCCCATTTATCTTGATGAAACGTCATTGCGTTCTGTCCAGTGCTCACTGGCACGGAAAACTGAGGGTCGGGGTAAGCTAGTCGTTGCAAGTTCGCTAGCGACAGCGTCCGGCCTGAACAAGTGATGATTTGATACAATGTTGCACTTCACTAGCAAAAGCTCAAGTCATGACAGATAGAAAGGGAGGCAGACAGGCAGAGTACATCAATGAATGTGATTGAAATAACTTTTTACTGTTTTATTTGTCGGCTCTATGTATTTTACTTAGTTGATGAATGAAGGTATAGGTATGTTGCAAATCTCTGATTTATATGCTCTCATTTATTTAGCCGCCAATGGATCACAGTGTATCAATGTGTCCATATGATAGAGGCTAGTGCTCTGGGCATAGTTTAATTTAAATTTTTAGATTTGATCATTTTACTATTATTAAACACGTGACAATGATTTTGAGAAACGAAAACGTTATTGTTTAAATTAAACTGTTCGAAGAAAATGCACCTATAAAAAGAATCATAACTGGCACGCAGATCGGTAGAAATGGTAGGAGACATTGTAAGCTTCCCCAAACTTGAAACTCACGAGGCGCCTATGTTATTTAGTCTTTACTACTACAGCCAATAAACAAATTGTGAACGCGCAAGTGCGTACACACAGGAGGTCCCGTGAAAAAAACGTGCCCCCCTATGGAAATCAAAGGCCAGTCCAACTGATTCGTTCTGCCGCCGGGTCTGTGGCCATGGACACCATTAACTCTATAGTCTAAAATTCACCTGGGAAATCCTCACGTGACTCATTGAGCGGTATAAGGGGACAAGACCAAGGGACTTCGCTGCAATGACACTGACACTGAGATAATAAACACATGCCATACGGACCTGCAGAACTGCAATCAAGCGTAGAAGAAATCAGTCATGTACCTGTCGTTCACAACAGTTGTTACCCTTCTTGTGGTATTTACAGGTGCATTCAGCGCTCCGGTTAACCAATCAGTTGGAATCAGTAGGAAAAACGTGAAAGTTAAAGAGTATTCTTTACAACTGAATCAACTTGCTAATCGTCTCTTAATTGAGGTAAGTTGATTATCATCAGTATTCCGTAGCTATTGATAATGGTAGGGTGATGATAGAACTGAATTCAAGTAGGATAGGCTAGCCTGGTTCTTGATGCTTTTGTGGGACCTTGGTAGTCAGACAGTTTTAAGTGGAATTTAAAGTCACAACTTCCATTCAGGTAGGCTACTTAAACGGAATTTGTCTCTGAAACTTTCCATCATGTCTTGCAGGAGCTCAGTCATTTGAAAAATGTGGAAAGAGTTGTCAAATGGCCAAGAGTACTGGTGGAAGCCACAGACAAATGTGATCCAACAAATCTAAGAGCAGATTCAACGGTAAGTCACCACTTCCATTCTGTTGGTGGAATCCACGGACAAATGTGATACAAAAAAAATCTGATCATGAGTTAACTTGGACCAACAAGGTCAACAAGACACATACGTGGTCAATGGTTATACACATGCACATTTTTCAGAATTTTTAAAGCACTAACCAGTTCCATCATTTGTCACACACAAAATATTAATTGTTTGAGAAACACTTTTACAAAATGAAGATGATTAATCATATTTTGTCTTTTTTACCATGATCCATAAAGCCTTGCCTTAACAAGATGGTTTCAGCTCTGAAGAACTACAGGATAGTATTTGGGATAATTAGTCAGTTCAAGAGTAGCTGTGCAAAAGTTGGAGAGAAGGTGAACAAAGTAGTGGAAGAACTCCTTTTTCAAATGGGGGTAAGTCCAGTGTATTTGATGTCTGAATCTACTGATTTCAATATCTTATTGACTGAGGTGTTGCATATCCTTACTCAAATTGATTTGTAGGAGCCCCGTCCTGATTCAGAAGAGAATTGGTCAAAAGTGAACAGCTGGGAAGAGCCAGGACTGTGTCGTGACAATATTGAGAAGCTGTTCTCCTTCTCCATCCTCATGGCTCGGGTCTTTGCCCCTGGTGATCCTGCAAAACACATAATGAATTCAACTTAATATTGTATCTAGAGCTGGGAAACAGGCCACAATTGATTCATCATCTGTGATCTGTTTCAGTGTTAGATAACTTAGTAGTAGATGGACATCTAAATTCATTGTATGATCAATTTGGTCAAAATAGTCAGAAAAGACAAGTAACTGTTAGGGTGTTGTGTGTTATTACAATGTTTATGAAACATTTCAAACACACTTATGTATCTGCCTGTGTTCCACTATGGAATGGTTGTTTATAATTAGGAATGTATTTGTATGTATCCATATTAATGTATTAACATTTTTATTAAATGTAATTGTGAAGTAACTTAACATATTTATTAAAATATGTATTTATTTAACTTATTTAATTTATGTTAACACATTTATCTGCCAATATAATATTTTTTAAACAAAATGTATTTATATTCTTGTATACCGTTCTCCACGTGTCAAATTGCAAAAAAATAATAAACAACTAACATTTAACTCTTGATGTTGTTGTTGTTGTGTCTATAAAATGTGACTAATTTTGCCTTTACATCTACTGTAATAATAAATATCATTCAACAGCTGAGAAAATAGGAATAATCTATGCTGGGGAGGTCGTAGAGGAATCCCTGATGGCTGTTACACGATTTCCCAAACTGCAGTCAAACAATAAACTACATAAGAAGGAAGCTGTGCTTTCCTAAAACAATCCTCTTATTCCGCATGAAGGTACACAGCTTCCTATTGTAGCCTCATACTTCAATGTGTCTATTGTCGCTGGCTGTGTAATGCTGACTACAATTCCTTCAAAGAATGATTACGTAATGTTGACATTACGGAATGTTGTACTCACTTTCCCAAAAAAGGAACTTGCACTCAGTGCACATGAGAGAATGGGCAGATCTCTAAACAGGGCTGGTTAAAAAGCAGACTGACATATCGGTCTTATGGAAACAAAAGCTTTTAGATGCACATTTCATGGTTCAGCAAAAGTATACATTTTTTGCATTATATCTGTGAATTAATATTTAGAATATCAGTAGCATATTGTGAGGCACATTTTACACTCAGAACTACACTTTTAATAGTCAATTTAATAAAGAAATATAGGCTATGAAATGTTTGGTAATGGGGATTGTTTTATTTTAAAATATTATCTTCAACCACCATTTCAATACAATTATTTTGTATTTTCTTTTTAACATTGGGTAAAAATATGTTTAATGCATATTTGGATTTTCTGTCCACTCACAATAACGTTATCACAACGGAAGAGTTATGATAAATGACGTGGAACCATTACAGCTAATCCAAAACGAACAGGGGCGGGGTTGAACATGTTTAGGGATTTCCTGGTTACAACATAAGGTGAGTTTCTAACTAGCTAGGTGAGTTTCTAGCTACATTGTCAGGAAAGTTTGATATAAAATGCTAAATGTAATGGATTAGCACACTAGTTGACAGAATCTAACGCCCTGTAAGTAGATTTTGCAGATGCATCTAAGTTTTCACGGCGCAAACAGCTGTTGTTATTTAGTTAGCTAGCTAGTAGCTAGTTTAGCCAGTTCATCGACTGTAGTGTTTACAATAGTTCCATGTAAAGAGCCATGAAAACAAGAATGAGCTTTTTGGTCTTAATTGAAGGTTAGGGTTTGGCATAATGTTAGCAGTGTGGTTAAGGTTAAGAATCATATTTTAAGAAGATCAGTTGTAGAAATAGGCTGGGTTTATGACTTTGTGGCTGTGGTAACTAGTGACGACCCGAGTGTAGTGGCCAAATCAGGCCTAAAGTTGCATGAGCTACTCAGTCAGATGAGTTAAAGCTAGACCCACTTGCTATATATTCACAACAGGATATTAGCTAACGTTAGTTTTAGACTTCTCTTAGTAGTTAGTCTGTGAGGGAAGCATTATGGCTGTGGGGATCAGTGGGAACATTTCGGAATTCTCAGTTTCCCAAATCCACTTGGATTGGAATTGGAAGATTTACAATATGTTTATAGCTAGCTACCTACAATAATAGGATGCAATCAAATATGGTCACTCACCTGGCCTAGTGGCTTACTGGGAATGAGAAATAGGCTAGATTTCTACTTCCCCTTGACATCAACCTTCTGTATCTGACATAGCCTACCTCATCTTCTCTTGTTGTGATCTGTGAAATGAGTAATTGAGGGAACTCTGTGAAATATGCAAATTATGTACTCATTCTCCTTTTGTTTTGTAACATTTTCACAGAATTTAATTCTACATTTTCTGTTAACACTATTATCTGGTGAGGGACAAGCCATAGGCCTAGTTCCTTTTAGATTCCTTTCCTCTAATAAGCATCAATGTTTTCTGTATCAAGCCTGTATCAAGCTTCAATGTCCAATGCCCATCATGTGTAATCCTCCTGTTCCCTCAAGATGAATGTGGGCGTGGCTCACAGTGAGGTAAACCCCAACACGCGGGTCATGAACAGCAGAGGGATCTGGCTGGCCTACCTGTTGTTGGTCACCGTGCTGCACGTCGTCCTGTTGAGCATCCCTGTCCTCACGGTGCCTCTTGTCTGGACCCTCACAAATGTCATCCATAATCTGGTCAGCCCAAGTATTTATAGTTTGTTTATCATTTTTCCAATCAAATGTTCTCATTTAAATACATTTCTATTTCAACTATATCATGAAAAATGAGTGCTTGTATTATGACATTGTAATGACTAATGAGTGTGTCTGTTGATCTAACAGAGGTGTGTTTATGTGTGATCTGTCCACCACAGGTGATGTACTTGTTTCTGCACACGGTAAAGGGCACTCCTTTTGAGACACCGGACCAGGGCAAAGCTCGCCTACTCACACACTGGGAACAGATGGACTACGGCATTCAGTTTACATCCTCACGCAAATTCCTCACCATCTCACCCATTGTGCTGTAAGACTGAAAATCTGTGCATACTAGATTTTGTTATGTTAAGTTTTCCTTATGGCTTGCAATGATAAATGAACGTAGAAGAGTAACTATTGAATTATTGCATCCTTGTTTGTTATCAGCATTGAATAATAACCCTAAACTAGCTGTTAATTCTTCAGGTATATTCTTGCCAGTTTCTACACCAAGTACGATGCCACACATTTCCTGGTCAATACAGGCTCTCTCCTCAGCGTCCTCCTTCCAAAGCTGCCGCTGTTCCATGGAGTACGAATATTTGGGATTAATAGGTACTGACTAACACAAGTGGATAATATCAGATTTATATTCTATTTATGTGTACTTTACTTGTAAGGTCCAGAGGCGGAAGTGAATAAGACATGTTTGGTAACTTCATGAGCTGTTTGAAGGGCATTGTTGTTTTTATCGCACAGTTCATTTTCGCTCTGTGACTAAAAACAAGGGAACCAAAATGCACTGAACGCCAAGCTATATGATTAAGAGTTACTGAGTGCCTCTGCTTTATTTCATTTAATTTATTTTTCGTTATTTGACATTCATGATGTATGTGTGGAATGTGCTTGTATCCTCAAACCATTACTTTCTCTTTTGTCAGATGTCATGTATTTGACGTTGTTTTCTAGAAAGAGCTATATTGTGAACGTCATCACCTTCAAACCTAAGTCTTTATAGGATTACTTGTATATGTCCACACATTGGAACGTGTGATTACATAGTTTAGGATAGTGGCATCCATATTAACATAATGTTGGATGCCATACAAATTGAATGTTGCCAGTCTTTGCAGTGCCTTAAATGTTTCACTTGGCTGATACATTTTTTCCATTTAGTTTGGTAACCTTAATCAATCCATGTGACGACTCTTATTGGAGATCAATTGCCATGTGAGCATTCTCAATAAATTATAGTGTCTAATAATAAACTTTCAATATCAGGATTGATTTGTCAGTGTAAATCTAAATACTTTGTCTTTGTATGGAAATTTGGGGTAGATCCAGGGGCATACATCATTGTCATTTTGTGTACGAACACAAGTCCAGCAAATTAATAGATACACCCAAGATAAAATTGTTGCATTGATTGTTCTCATCTAATTCCATAATGCTCCAAGTGTGAAACCTAAGGGGAGTGTTCAGCAGTGAGTAACAACAGCAGCACATGAGTAAAGTGACATTGCAGGGGACTGAGGGGTCGGACCATCATGTAAATTCTCAGATTACCTGTGTAGGCATGGCTGTGAGGATTCTCGGGAACTCCACACACTTTATATGAGGCCTGTGTGGAGGGCTATACCAATTCCTATGATGTGCTGATAGACTGGAGGGATCCCCCCCCCCCCCCTCCACCGAAGCTATGACCATGTTTTCATTGGAGTGATGAGGTTAGGTAGTGTGCTTGCTCTCTTCTGGGGGAAGTCGCATAGGGGAAATGGTGTCTTGGATAATCATTTGACTACACTGTCAAACATGCCAATCTTTTTACCTGGGAAGTACATGCAAATGATCTAATAGCTCCATCAGCTGTCAGACTGTAGAATCCCATATAGGGTTGCCTGACTTGCCCCCACTGTCTGCAATGCAAACAACATTTGGGTCACCTTTTCAAAAGGTAGTGAAAATCAAAAGTGTTGCACCACCTGGCTTGTGAATTGCAGCTAACAGGATTACGTAATGAAAACCTGGTAATATTGAAGGCTGTCAAGGTAGAAATTTGAGTTAGACAAAGCGGGGGTGTTTGTCCCAAAATACCAGAGGATACCCAAACTAGTCATCTTTGAATGTCAGCCTGATACCATATACAGGGGTGTAAAGTACTTAAGTAAAAATACTTTAAAGTACTACTTAAGTAGTTTTTGGGAGTATCTTTACTATTTATATATTGACTACTTTTACTCCACTACATTCCTAAAGAAAAAATTTACTTTTGCCACCCATACATTTTCCCTGAAACCCAAAAGTATTCGTTACATTTCGAATGTTCAGACAGGACAGCAATATCGTCCAATTTACCCACCTATCAATATAACGCGTTGTCATCCCTACTTCCTCTGATCTGGCAGACTTAACACAAATGCTGTGTTTGTAAATTATGTCAGTGTTGGAGTGTGCCCGTCTGTAAAAAATGTAAAATAACATTTGGCCTTCTGGTTGCATTTACTTTTTACTTTTGTTCAAGTATGACAATTGAGTACTTTTTCCACCACTGTACTTAAGTATGTTTAAAATCAGATACTTTGACCTTTACTCAAGTATTTTTTTACTGGGTGACACTTTTACTTGTAATTTTCTATTAAGGTATCTTTACTTTTACTCAAGTATGACAATTGAGTACTTTTTCCACCACTGACCAGATACATGTAGACATCTCCATTTACAACCATATTACCTGATGATTTTACAATAGTTTACCCTAAAACCAGCTAATAGAGCAATAGGTACTCGAAAATGGTTCTGCTTCCAATTTTTTATTTTACAACCATTGATTTGATGCATGCCTTTGATCTACTACATGCAAAAATCACCAAGCCGGTATTGACTATGAATATAAATAGCATTGTTAGATACAGTTTTGCATCATTATTGACAGAATTTCTGAGTATAGGTTTTTGTCTGAAGTATATCACAAGTATCCTAGAAGTTTCAAATAAAGCTGGATGTTCCTCTACGGTTTCATAGAAACCACAACTCCTTATAAAACTAGAGATATTTTCCCCAAATTATAACAGAAGAAAAAAGGATAAATTATTCCGTTTGGACATCATTTTCAAAAGTCTGTACTCTTACTCATCAGTAAAACTTGGGGGATTTCATGTAACTGTCCTAGAGTAGCTTGAGAACCACTCAAATAAAAATAGGTGGGGAAAGATAAGTCTATGCTGCAGGTAATCAAACCAGAAAACTGAAGTACACAGTATATAGATAAAAGGTATATTGAACCCCCTGTTTGTGTAGAGTAGTTTCAACATAACTCATACAGACATTCAGTACCACAATCTTGAGGTTTTTCTACTCTGTATTCCCCTTCTACAGACAACAGGCTGGTGGAAATGTCTCAAGATTAAGTGGCGTTTTACAATATCATGAATTTATTAACATCCACATGATTATTTACAGTTTCAACCTTTTAGTTGATAAAGAACAAGATGGGCAAGGTGGTCCTGATCCTAGATCAGCACTCCTACTCTGAGACGCTTTGGCCCAGATCTGTATAGGTATATGCAAGACAAATTACACAACATAATACAGAATTGCAGCCAGGATACTAAAGTACAATATCTCACAGTATAAAAATATTATCCATTTCAACACGTTTTGTCTAAAAGAAAAATAAAGGCAATGCTTGTGGTATGAAACCTAGAAGTCTCAGTTCAAATAAAACAAGAAAAAAGATTCAAGTTAAAAATAACTAACAACCATTTTGTGATGTGTCACAAACGTCAAAGAACGATTAAACTACTTGCAATGATATCCTTAAACATTACATATATAAATGGTATATACTCAATCAATGGCTGTAAACATGCTGCTTCAAATACCAAAATACACTGAACAAAAATGTAAACACAACATGTAGTGTTGGTCCCATGTTTCATGAGCTGAAATAAAAGATCCCAGACATTTTCCATATGCACAAAAAGCTTATTTCTCTCAAATTTTGTGCACAAATTTGTTTACATCCCTTTTAGTGAGCATTTCTCCTTTGCCAAGAGAATCCATCCACCTGACAGGTGTGACTTATCAAGAAGCTCATTAAACAGCATTATCACTAAACAGGTGGAACTTGTGCTGGGGACAATAAAAGGCCACTCTAAAATGGGCAGTTTTGTCACACACCAACACAGATGTTTTGAGGGAGTGTACAATTGGCATTCTGACTGCAGGAATGTCCACCTGAGCTGTTGCCAGAGAATTGAATGCTGATCTCTCTACCATAAGCCACCTCCAACATTGTTTTAGAGACTTTGGCAGTATGTCCAATTGGCCTCACAACCGCAGACCACGTGTAACCACGCCAGCCCAGGACCTCCGCATCCGGCTCCTTCAACTTCAGGATTGTCTGAGACCAGCCACCCGGACAGCTGATGAAACTGAGGTGTATTTCTGTCCGTAATAAATCCCATTTGTGGGGAAAAACTCATACGGATTGGCTGGCCTGGCTCTCAAGCAGCCCACCCATGGCTGCACCCCTGACCAGTCATGTGAAATCCATAGCTTAGGGGCTAATGAATTTATTTCAATTGACTTATTTCCTGATATGAACTGTAACTCAGTAAAATTGTTATAGTTGTTGCATTTATATTTTTTGCTCAGTATACTAACTTATTCCCAACAGATGTCAGCTATGAAATCATTTCCTGTTTACGTCAATGCGTTTGACAATGCAAAAAGTCAGTTGTTTAACATCAACAATAAGACCAAACAAAACATTTTTACATTAAAATATCTCGAAAAATTTGCCATGGCAGTTTACTAATGAGGAAAGACAGCTAAATAATGTGTCATTGCTCCAAAAAAATTAAATGCCAAACATTCTTAGTCTTCATAAACTTGCTCTTGCTGAGGAGTGTAACACAACAAAGCATGACCAATGACTTAGCAAGCTGATTTGCAAAAATATTCAGAAATAACTTCTTTTTTTTTTTAGAAAGACTAGCATGAAAGGTGCATTGTCTAATTGACTCAATAACCAAAACACATACTGCACCCAAGCTTAGCTTTAATTAACCCGAAAATCTATAGTTATTTCTGCTTGTTTATCAAAGTCAGCTGGCTACCTCATCAATCCTGCTTTGTAGTATACCCCTGTGGTCAAGTTTCTCAGCTGAATTTAAAACACTGGGATAAATCCAAACTTTATAAATATGCCCCTAACTCGAGGGAGTTCTCCACATGAATTAGATTTACATTTTCAGTTCAGTACATTCCACTCAGGGTCTGGCTTTAAGTGTCAATTTACAAAACTGGTGGTTGCCATCAGCAATCTACAGTAGGATCTATGCCTCAACTTGGATGCAAGACATTCTCACAGGTATACTAATGGCCAGATTCCACTATCTCCTGGTGATTCATGAACACCTGTCTTCGGGTTGGAGGAGAGCTGTGAGGGTTAAAGGCCAGTCAGCACTATGCTCCATCAACCTTGCTGCTACAGGGAAAAACACCCATCTATGCATCTTCACAAGTCTCTGTCATTCCACCCAAGGTCTCCTTTTTTCAAGCCGTTCACCATATTCTCCTCATCATTGTCCTCATCCGTGTCAAAGAAATCATCCTCAAAGAAGGATCCATATTCCTGTGCATGCACAGAAACCTCATTTGATATCAGGTGAGGTGAGCCCTCCACAAAATCTGCAAACCTGTGGAACAGACAAAGCATTGTCTTTATTCCAAGCTTCTGT